>NW_011948414.1:7924430-7934010 GCF_000503995.2 Ceratosolen solmsi marchali
GGGGGGGGGGTGAGAACTGTATTCGAGGCTCTGCAGGAGTCCTCGAAAAGTCTCGCGGACAATGAAGAAATGGCGGTAGTGCCAGGGGACACGTAGGTTCGACGCGGAGTTGTCGCGTCAAGGGGTGTGGGCTGGGACTGGTGGTTCAAGACGACGACAAGGACCTCACAGCTAATGGTAACATTGACAACAACAGCAGCAACAGCAACAACAGCAGCAGCAGCAGCAGCAGCAGCAACAACAACAACAACAACAACAACAACAACAACAACAGCAATAATAACGATAGTAATAATGCAACGTTGTTTGAATTGGAAATCTCGAAGCCGTCGGACGCTACGACGTGCGTATGAGAAAAAAGGAGCGAGCGACGCGCGGCTTATTTTTATTTTTTGTACGGCGCTTTGTCACTACACGGACTTACTTTGGAGGATTTGATGTAACGGTAAACGATTAAATGCCTCCTATAGCGGAACTCGACGAGCTTTGAGAGACGGTAGCGCATTTCGCTATGAGAGCAATGAATTTACGCCGTTGGGTCGTTGAGAATAAATCATCGAGCCGAGCGAATAAGTCGAGAGAGAAATGCGTATAGGACTTTGAAGGGAACTAGATTTCATTGCAAATTCCATAATTAACGACTCGAGTGCACCACTCATTTTGAAAGCAAGAAAATAACACTCCAAACTTAATCGAGAGATGTATAGTATACTTTAGCATAATAAATCGTTGCGTACTTTAATGTGACGAACGATTTCAATTTCAACGCAGCACCGTTGCGTACGAAGTAGATTAAAAAGTACATGAATAGCGCAACAACAATACAAGATAAACATATCCTTATTATTAGACATTAGAAGCGTTCAGTTTTACTTGCGCATTGCGCCAAGAGATCAGACTCTCGTAATCCCCTGTATCTCTCTAGAAAATTAATGAAGTGAAAAAAGAAACAAAGAAAGAAAAAACCACCAAATACAATTATTCTCTTATTTCCCCTCCCTCCTCACTCCCCTCGCGGCTTTCCGACTAAATGTAAAGGCTTAATTATAGTTATTATTCAATTTTACAACAGACCAAGTTCAAAACATTTATTTCCTCTGTTACTCGGATACGGCTTTGTACTTACTTTATCCTCACTCCTAAAACGAGTAGAGCCGACAAAAAAAAAAAAAAAAAATTAATAAATTAAGATATAAATAAATAAATAAAAGGACGTTGAGTATGAGTATGTAAAATGTGGCCCAAAAGAAGAAAAAAAAGTACCAAAGGTATGAACGATGTGACGTAACAGCCAGAACAGGTTTGGTATTATGATGTCACCAGATAGTTATTTCAAAATCATTAAATATCTTGAAACATACTATTTAATACAATGATTTTTGTTGTTGTTCGTTGTTCTTATTTTGGTTAACAAACATATTGTAAATAAATCCCGTAAATTAATTCTAGACATTATAAATTCGTCTTGGGGATTACGTATTAACAAAAGTTAAAAAAAAAAAGAAGCTAATGCCAAGTACTCGATTGCAAGGCACTTAACAAATTAAGGAGCAAAAGAACATGAAATTCTCCTGTCGTGCATAATTGGACGATTGTGCTAAATCTAGATGCACGTACAATATTGTAGATATAGTTTTTAAGAAAAATAGAAGCAAAACAAGAAATGAAATAATTAGAAAAGACTATTAAACGAGATCGTTCATACGATTAAAGTTATTTATAATCTTGACAAATGAATATCAATCTTTAATTTATCTAAGCGCTCTAAATGCGCTCCAATCTATTACAAAATAATGTACTTGACAAATATCGAATAAGCATCAATCTTTTTGTCATAAAATTGTAATTTATGTCAACCCAAATGATATAACTCTAAACGTTGAGAACGTTTGGTAATTTGCATTTAAAGTAAACTTTCACTCCATTGAAACAAATCCTCGTTTACTCGACGTGGAATACCTTCACCAAAAACGAAAAGTGAATATTCATTCTTAATGTAGCTTCATTCATTCCCTCGAGTTCACTTGAAATCATTACTCTCGGCAATTTTCCACGTTACTATATGAATAATTTTTCTTTAAAAAAAAATAGAGGTCACGCATCAGTGTATATGCCCTTAATTTTTTTTTATTTTATTATTTTTTTCTTTTAATGGATTAAATTTAGAGAAAATAAAATTAATCGTCAATCTCATAATGTACTCTCGATTTTTCCATTCAAACGTTGACAATCATCTCAAAATACAAAATAATCATCTTTTCATCCTGATCCATAAATCACTACTAAAACTTTATACTTTAAAATAAATAAAAATTTCTATCCAACCTTACATTAAACTACTCTCCTAATCAAATTTAGCAATCTTTTGTTTTACAGTTTGGACTTATTTCTATTTCAAATTTATAATTTATCAATTGGCAAAAGTATGATAAAAATTTGAAATCTAGATCAAATAAAAAATTCATTTATCTCTTTACATTAAAAAAAAAAAAAAAAAAAAAAAAAAAAAAAAAAAAAAAAAAAAAAAAAAAAAAAAAAAAAAAAAATTAAAATAGATAAGACCAATAATCGTTTATGATTTATAGAAATTTATATTAGAGCGAATAATTGATAATTTTTAACATTTTACAAAATTAGTATTACGTGTACGCCAATGATTTTATTATATCCGAGAAACTCAATTATAAAACGAATTTACCATAGATAAAGTAATGAAAATTTAGAAATAATACATACATAGAGCTTCAAACGAATTGACTTGAACTTCTTAAAATATAGTGATAAATTTTGTTAAAAAAAAAAATGTTAAAACTTAAAATCTTCTTCAATTTACAAAGATTTTCCTTGGTTTGATATTTGATATTCTCAATATTTTTGGTAAATATGTATCTCATTGAATGAAATATTAAAAGTTTGTTCTAATATTGGAAACATCGACAATATTTTTTATATAAATGCTTAACGCTTATTTGCAGTAGAAATTACTGTTTATAATGTCAATCAAATTTTTGTATTATTAAATTAAATAAAATAATACCAATAAATAGTGATTATTATATGTAATAAATAAAATACAGTTTGATTACTTGATGAGTTAGTTTTTCTAATATATAAAATTATATTTAATTTAATTATTAAAATAGAATAGTATACTAGTTTAGCGATTGTGAAATTATTAAAAGTATGAATTCGTTATTGATTAAGTTGAAATTTCAAGTGGATATGAATAAAATTAATTTGTTAATACGAAATTGCTTCATGTATGAAATTTTCATATTATAACTAATTTTAAAACAAACAATGTATATTATTACAAACTATAACATATATATATATAAATTATAATATAATATACTATAAATGTGTATATATTTGTAATACAGACTTTGTGTTAATTTAACTCTGAGTAAATTACAAAAACCGGTTTTAAAGTTGCTTTTTTTTATATATAAATAATATATTAATATTTAAACTGTAATCTTGTAGTTTGTAAAAAAATAAAGTTTAATAAAGCATGCAAAAGAAAATGATCTACAGGTAGGTGTGCACACGTTGTTTAATTCAAAATTTTAAATGTGATATGAATTAACTTAATTAGTTTGAATATTTTGTATAATTTCAAAACATCTTTTAAATTAAGTAAAAACATTATTAATTGCAATACCTGTTGGTTTCATTATTTACAATATAATTTGCAGTATAATTTAAGCTTTTTATTACTTTAGATTTAACCGAGATTTTGTCGCTCGTGAAACTTAAATGAAAACCGATTATATCAACTTTTTTTAACTACAATCAAGTTGTTGTCCGAATATAATTACGAAGTAATAACGATTAATAAATAGATCAAGTCACGGTAAAGTAATCGTACTATAAGTCATATTCCAGGATTTCCGAAGCGCTCGACAATATTAAATTGTGAATGTTTAGTTAATTTTTATACATAGGTAGAAAAGCTTAAATATAATAAAATTTCATTTCCTCCAAGGTTTCGGACTATCAAGCGGACTAGCATTATCTTTACAAATGCTTTGACTCAATAATACCAACGACTTTATTGGCGAAATATCATTTATAATTATTTTAAAATGCCATTTTTGTTTAATTTTGAATTATAAATTAAAATTTTAAATTATATATCCACATAAAAATACTATTACTATTGTCCTTGAAATTAAATTTTTTAATATACCTACCTGGTGATGTAGATTATTCTACATTATATCTTAATAATCTTCAAATGCATTGTCTATTTTTTTTATTTCACGTTTTAGTTTTCATATGCGTAAAAGTGTTTCAGTTTTTATACTTATTACTACAGACTATGTATAGTACGTTCATGTTCCATTCAATTAAATTGTAAGTTTTTAAATATGCTGTTATGTCATTTGAATATAAATAGAATAATTATGAAATACAAAATACATTATTATATTCTACAAAATATTGAACTATTCATAAATAAATAATTTATTATAGAGAATCATATATTTTTCATATAGAAAGACAGGGTAATTAAATTTTACGTTTATTAAAGTAAATATACTTGTATTTTCCATTGATTAGCAATTTAAGGCAAAAGAAAAGATTTTTACTTGCATTAATTATTATTTTGTTTTGTTTTTTGTTATTGATGAATGTATTTTCCATGCTTATTAAAAAAAAAAAAAAAAAAAAAAAAAAGAGAAAAACTAAGCGAGTTTAAAGATTAAATTAAAATTAATTTATTCATAATGCAATTCTTAAATCTTTCAAGTTTATTTAAAATTTACTTTCAAAATTAACTTTATCATATTTATGTAATTTATATTATTATTTTATTTTCTTATTTCATTTTGTATATTTATTAAATTTCATTCAAGTTTTGTGTCTCTTCACATATTCTTTGTTTGCTTATACTTTTATAGATAATATATTACGACATTATTTGAATTGTCTCTCATTACTTCGCTCTATTTTCATCGAAAAACTTTCTCACTTATGCGTATTATATCTTTATTTAGAAAATGTGTTAACTGAATGGTAGTTACACATTTTATAAATTGACACGTGAATACATTTGCATCACAATTATTAAAATATGCTGTAAAGATTATAAATTGTGAAATATTTACGAAATACAAATACATTTATAATATTTGAATATGAATAATTGTTACTCGATTAAAATGTTGACAATGTTAAATAATTATAAATAATGATAAAGTAATAGAATGCAAGTTTATGACTTTTAACAAAATATAAAGGAAAATAAATAGCTTTCACGCGGATTAAATTATGCATTCATAAGTAAAAATTATAAAATTATTAAAATCTTTATGATGAAATCTTGATTATAAAGTCTAAATATGTAGATTTATCTTAAAACTTTTATTGGTTACGTAGTTTAAGAAAAATATCCAACTACATGATAAATATGTGCTTATTTTTAACGTAGGGAATAAGATTTTTAAATTAATCAAAATTTTCTTTACAAGAATACATTAATTATATTTACAAGAGTACGATTTTAAAGTGGATGCTGAATAAAATTGAATCATATATAAACGAGAAATATTATTAAAATAATTTGTTTTAAAATTAAATTTATATAAAAAACATACGTTATAAGCAATGAGATAATTTATTAAACAAAGAGGCATACAAACAAAATTTTTTTCTCTTGATTTTATAATAAATAATTTAAACGTATATTCATTTGTTATTATTATTATTTTTTTTTTACATAATTTATGAGTTTACCGAAATTAAACGGTAAATCAGTTTAAAAAGATAAATTCATAATATGGCATCAGTTTAATAAACAGATAATTAAATTTACGAGGATTGAAAAAATTTGAAAGATGCTACTTTATTTTCATAAATGTCTTATTCGTCCTATGTAATTTTACATTAGAATAGTAGAACGATTGAATATAAAATATTTGCCGAAAATTCGACATTAATAAACGTATAATATGATCGCGAAGCCATGGCAAAAAAGATACAAAATAAATGCACTGAGAAAGATGATCGAGACTCATGCCTATTGGGCAAATTCTCTCTCTCTCTCTCTCTCTCTCTCTCTCTCTCTGTCTCTCTCTCTCTCTCTTTTCTCGTTTTTCGTCTCTCCTAATCGCCCACCCCTCCCGACGTCCGTATCACTCGATCATTAATTAGCATATATCTCCTTTTCGTACGCAAGATATGTCATCCTTTAGAAGCTTTCTCAACCAATTATTCTTTCAGGTCACAGTGCAGGAAATTGAGAGCCTCTGCACCGCCACCACCGACACCACCAATTTCAACGGACACTTTGCCGAGGCCGAGCGCACCGCCGCCACCAGGTACGTATCGCATCGTGCACCCACCCGAACGCTGCCGTCAACATATCTTTAAACGCGATGAATAATAATAACAATAGTTGAGTCGATTCACATGAAATAAGAACGATCGTCCGCCATAAGGCGAATACAAGTGTGCCAAAGCACGCGTTTAAGGGAGATAAACAAGATTGCGCTGTCATGTCTCCTCACTTTTCGAAAGTGATTAAGAAATCGAGAGGGATAGAAGATGGTCTAGTCACGTCACGCAAGCAATGATAAATTATAATCAACTGGGTAGCCATTAAGTAAGGATGAATTATACAATAAATTTGCCCCATCGAGAATTCATACGATCGGTTACAGCAGCGACACTAGGAATGCTTGGCTCGCCAGCGACTCACGAACTTGCTTATAACAGCTTTTCCCCCCTCCCTTCGCACCATTCCGACAATCGCATGGTATATGTATTTATAGTATCCGAGTGGCCAATCTCAACAGATATATTTATACGCAAAAGCCGGCGTCAAAATTGCCACGCGCATTATTCGCTAACGATGTCGAGGCTCGATTTTGCATTAAGATCATCAAATAGTCAAGATCAGCCGAACCGCATCTCGTGATAAACAGTTGCTTGCAAGTGTGTCAGTAGGATTATTTAAGAGAGTGGCGAACGTCAGCGAAAATTGCCGCAATGACATAATGGACTATTTTGCAGATTTTTTGATTAGCGTATTTTTCATGTTGATTCGTTGGACAATAGCTTTTATGGTTGTAGCTTCGTATCCGATATAATGAACGATTAATTTTTCATTGGGTGTCGTGTAATATTATAACATTTATGTTATCTTTTTGACGGAATATCACATCGACTCAACCTAGTTTTTACCTTAATAAGAATTTTTCTCACAAATGTTATTATAATTTCGATTGGTTTAAAAACAACGTTCTTATGCTTAATAATTCGAGAATGGTTCTCTAGCGATGAAGTTGCAGGTAAAACCTTAATAACTGCCCTTTAACAGTTGGCCTGAAATTATTTTTACTTTTAAAATATACGAAGCTGTAAATATTATATCGACGTGTGAATAAATAAAAGAGAGAGAGAGAGAGAGAGAAATAATATATATTGGAAAAATAAATCGGATAGTTTTTGCATAAAATTTGAGTCAGCGATAAATAAAGCTTCATTCGCTTGAGCCTTCCAGGAAAGTTATTTTTCATCATTAATATTCATTTGCTTTCTGATATTATTGTTTGTCAATAATAATTTTATTACTTGAATTACTACCGAATAGAAACCGTACGTAATGTATTATAGTTGGCACGTTCATGCGAAACAAGCTTCCAACGATGTATTAATTTTACTTAAATTAACCTAATCGAATAAATTCTCTCGTTAATAATAATAATTCCGAATTTCCATTGCAATTACAGTCACAAAGCATAGCTTTAACTTGTGAGCCACACTTCTTTCGCATTCGTATGTGTAATTGCAATTTTAATGATAATCTTGTACATCACCGAATAGAAATTTTATTCCGTAATTAGCTCGTCTCTTCTTATTTATCGCTGTGGCTCTGGCTGATTGAATGTCCACTTTTTAAGCTACGATCTTAATCAATAAATTAATTAATTACAGCGTAGGAGATAATATTGTAACGCGGAAAAATAAAAAAAAACATAAAGCAAAAAACAAAAACCCAAAAATAAAAAATCAACGCAAAGTGGTGCTGTGAACAATTTTTTTTGTTTCCAATTACAGCAATACAAGTTCAAAGCCTTCTTGCAACAACTTTGTTAGTAGGTCATTCACTAAGCATATACGACATCTTCACGTAACGAAGACTCAAATGATTCTACGATTAATTGCTTAAGATTCTTGTTAGAGTAAATATAACGTCGAATAAAGTGCCGGACGACACAACATGATCGTGACGATGGCTGGGGTGACGGGAGAGGGAGGAGGAAGAGAGCACGGCGGACGTACGCTACACGAGGAATTTGCACGCGAATTTGCTAATGGCAGTTGCTTAATGGTGCCTATTAGGTGCGAAGGGCACCGATGAAAATATCAGTATTATGATCAATTATCAAAATTACCCGTTACAAACAATCGGTTTGGTAATTGGGGAGGGGGGGGGCGAATGTGGGGCTAGGAAATTGTACATTTCTTAAGCCTGAACAATGGCTACGCTTATTAGAAAGTCTTCGGCGAGAGATGAATTCGTCCAGCTATGAGCACTTGAAGCGTTCGCCCACGACTCGATCCGCTGGTCGCGCGAAAGCCTAACTCCGGGAAGGAACCTCGCCGTTACATTGAGAGCGTCCACGCGGAGAACTCGAGGCACGGACACGTGGGGCCGTCGCGTGCGCATGCGAAAGTGCCCCAGCAGCTGCGCCGAGACGATAATTTCTCTTAAGGACTGGGCCGTCATTATCTACTTGTTGTGTCTCCCGTCAGCTCGACCTCCGTTCCGAGCACTCGGTCGACTCCGACTCTCGTCGTCCAATCCGCAAAGATAAAGACAGTTTAATTAGCGATAAAGGAAACGGCTTGGAGTGAAAGAGAGCGATGGATGATTGGCTGGGTGGATTCGCATCCTCTCTACTCACTGCCCTCTCCAACGATTTTCCAAGGCTCGCACAGTTATCTCGGGCATTTTCCCAATCCGACGTCCAGCGTTAGAGGCCTTCGTTCCTCACCCGAGTCCCCAATCCCTCGTCCATGGCTTGTCGAGCGCTCGATATTTTTCGACGTTGAGAGACTCGCTTTTCCCCTCCCCCCTCCCCAATTCCCCTTCCCCTTCCCGCTCCTCTATTACACTCTCGAGCAAGCAAGAGCCTAAGTGTATCTCGGTAACCTCTGGCTCGCTGTGATTATTCAATGATTAGCGAGTTTTCTCACGCTATCGTCGTTACTTTACGCGCAACGATAAAACGGCTACGTTTGTGAATAATAAAATTGATACGAAGATTGCTTGGACCGAGTGACAGCCAATGACGTTTATTGATTAAAGTTAAAAAAAATTGTGAATTTTCTCGAAAGCCCATATTTATGATTGACGGCCAGTCTTTACCTACACACTTTTACACTTTATAAAATTGTCATTGGGATGTCGCAACGTATTCATATATAAATTATTCCCCGATAAATATTGCTCCCTATTTTTCATTTTCCTCTTTCTTCTTGGTATTAAAAACGAATCAATGGTGTTTAACTTTAATTGCCAACACTCGGGCGTCCGTCCAAGCACACCCCCCCCCCCCCCCCCCTG
>NW_011948414.1:7934051-8015408 GCF_000503995.2 Ceratosolen solmsi marchali
CCCCCCCACCCCCCCCCCCCCCCCCCGACCTTGCCGCCCGCCATCGTGCAATAGTATGCAACACGAGTCCCCGGAGACTCAATGCTTTCTACTCTGACGTTTACTGGCTTAAATGTTTGTGCCTTGTGCATTTACATTAGTTTATAGCGCCTCGACACCCTTCGATACTTTCATGGGGATGTGTCGACGATGTGGAGGCGTTTGACCTTTAAGCGATCGCTTTGGTAATTTCGCGCAGAGGCGAGGCTTTCGAGTGTGCGAAAGAACATTTATCGCAAGGGTTGTCACGACGATTATCATTGGAAATAATTTGGATTTGTAGGTCGATTTATCTTATGAGATATTTGCAATGTCGCTTTTACCAATGTAAGTTTAGCGACTATTTTGAAGGATAAAAGTATCGTGGCGTTGAATAAATGCTCTAAAAAATATTTTCCCAAATACAAAGACCTGGTTGTGAATTTATCGAACAAACAATATGTATAAACTAATTTTAGATTAACATTGACATTATAATTAAACATTCGATAATTAATTTATTATTCTCCATGTATTTCTGATTTTTGTTGTGTGTTTGTGCTTGTGCGCGCGCGTTATTTACTGTTAATGTCAACTCAATTCTATGCGTTATCTTCAGCTTTTTCTTATTATTAAATTTATTGTTATGATATTCTGTGTTTTGAAGAATATATTTCAGAATATCGTATAAAATATTGATTGATGCGATTAAGCAGCTTATATCCTATCTGTGTCTTTTCAAGTGCAATTGGAAATGTTGTTTAACCGTTTTTTTCCTCTTTTTTCCTTTTCTTGTTCTTTTTTCTTTCGTCTCTTTTCTTTCCTTCTTTCTTTCATTTTCTTTTTTTTTCTTTTTTCTTTTTCTTGTATATTTATCCAAAGAGACTTTAATGCAGATAACAATTTGATTAATGCATACTTGGAAAATGTTAATAAAAGTAAGATATTATAATTATATTTTTTAACGAGAGTCACTATCTAAAATCTTATTCACATTTTACGCGCACGAAACTGAAAGATTCTTGAATACAATTTTTTTTTGTCTTTCCCATCGCCAAAGCGTTTTTAAAAGCCATTATTAATTTTTTCAAGTTTCACCGTAAATAAGTTATGGACCGATGGATGGAGCGTCTGTTCCTCGAGCCGCTAATGAATTTTTTTTTTTTTTTTTTCTATTCATCAATCGAAAAATCAAAGTATCGGGCTTCACTCGATAATTTCACTTTTCGGCCTACGTGATTAGTGTTGAAAAGCTTTTTGCGAAGGTTAGTTAAGTTAGCAGTCGGTGCCGTTTTCCTGCCGCCCTTCGCCTATCTTTATGTTATCGGCAATTGCAACGACCAAATAGCCACGAACGTACGCTTCCTACCAATTTTATCGCTCGTCAAGTTCTAGGCCAATCGTGTTACGTAATCATTAAATTGCACATATTTGTAACTTTTTCAATGACTCTATTAATCGGCGAATAAATCAAGCCTCGAAAGCCATTTAAGCGCTATTACGCGGTATAAAGGCTTTTCCTACGTAGCCAATATGTAAACAACACGAACAATTATTTTGTATTGTGTTCGATGACATTGAAATTGTTTAAGTACTTTTAATGAGCGTTGGAGAATAGCCGAATATCGCGGAGACTTAGCCCTGCTCGCTGAATTGACAAAAAAACAAAAAAAAGTAAAAAAAAAGGAACGTAAGTTAAGTTCAAATGTCAAGGGGCAAAAATTATTTAAACATTACTCCAAGAGCGAGACTCATTCCAAATGCCTTTAATTACAGACGTACTTAGTCGATGGACTTGCTCATGCACAAATATCCATTTCTGTGCGAATGAACATTTCAACGCAATAAATTAGCAAACATCCCTATGATTATTCGCGTGTATAATTTATAATGCGAAAAAAGATTTGAAAGCGTGCGATTAAAAGTAATTAAACTTTGTTAAATGAGGCAATTATATAAAGCGTTAAAGGAGGCCGATAAGCGCATCGCTGAGCATTATTATCCAAAGAGATGATAAAAGCGATCGGGCAAACGAATGTAATTCGTACGATCGTTTAAGTCATTCAGTTATTCGGTCATAGTTCATTCGGTCGGATAGAATGCGAGGGCCGGACGGCAGCAGGTGAAAAGACTCGGGGGAGCTCGCGAATGTAATACCACGATAAATTACACCAAAGTACACGCGTGCCAAATGGCCGTATCTTAATGATTAATGACAATTAGCAGCGTCCCGTTATGTAGTGGGCTGTCAGCACCGGGAGTCATCAACAGTGTCAAACGCTGCCTAATAACGCGCGCTATCCAAGTGCCCAGCTAATTACGTAGGGGTGGGGGGTATGGCGGTAGGAGGAGGAGAGGGTCGCGAGGCTTATCAGCGCTTGGCATTATCAGCGACTTGGCCCCGTGGATGGCGCATCGGTGGTACGTGTGTCTCGACTCGGATCCCAGTATCGTTGTCGTATTCACCGCGAGTGGAAGAGTCGCGTGTCGTCGAATCACCTCACTGCACGGCAGCCTTCCTCCGGACGCCGCAAGGCACCAATAAGACGGAGATCCAAGGTACGCGGATAGCTTCTGTTGATTGGGGTTTACCCCATTGGATGGTCGGTGAGCTTATCCGGTGGCTACGCAAGTTTCCTGATTTTTGTGTGCGCGACATTATATGACGCTCGTCGAGTGCTTTTCTTGCGCAATAGGTACTTGTGACTTTCCAGTAGGGGCTGCTTTGATGAAAGAATTTTTCAGCCGCGAAATGTTAATAGCCGTGTGCGGCATCCGATAATACACTTGATCATAAATATTTAAAAATTTAAAAGAAAAAGAAATAGCATGTTTCTCGATATTTGGTCTCCTGCATTACGTACGCATCGTACACAGAGCTAGAAAATTCAAAATGTAGAAAGAAATGTTTATAAAAGTCATGACGCCCCAACGCGATGTCAAATTATTTATTCCATTGAAATAAATAGATTGCGTTAAATTATTAAATTTGTGCAGAGCTTACACAACCATTGTAAATGCTGCTAATCACGTGTAAATGTATTAATTGTTATTTTTGTTAGATGAATAATCATGATGAATAAATGCTCATATAAATATGTGAAATTTTCTGTACTGATAAATAAATATAAATATAAATATAAATATGTATAGATATGTATAGATATGGCGAGATATATTATTGGAACAAGTTTCGAAAGTGAAATTTTGTATTTACCTAATATCGTAGACATCGTTATCGCGACGGGACAAAGCGCAAAATGTAAACAGAAATTATGCTTATTCCATGAGAATAATTAAGTAAATAGAGAGAGAGAGAGAGAGAGAGAGAGAGAGAGAGAGAGAAAGAGAGAGAGAGATCATTTTTGTTCCAAACTATTATCGATCTTTGCTCTGAATTCGAATTTAAAAAAAAAAAAAAAGAAAAAGATAAAAACGTATTCAAACTTTTGTAAGTGTGCACAAAAATTGAGGAAAATTGTATGTAAAGGGAATAGAACTAATACGCTCGTTTATTACGAATTTCTTCTTTTTTTTTGTTTTTTTTGTTTGTTTTTTTGTTTTTTTTTTTGTTTTTTTTTTTTGTTTTATCAGCAAAATTAGGAAAACGAGTAGTTCGACAGCCTGATATTTGACGTGCTAACAATGCTCACGCATAAAAATAAAATTATTAAATGACAATCTTGGAGTATACGAAAAATTCGTCGCTATCGAAGAATGTTTGATATTTTATATTATATTAGAAATTCTTAGATAGCCACACGTGATAATAATCTATTAATAGATTATCGAGAAGCTAAGAGAAAATGGGTCAATGAACAGATTAAGTGTTCATCGATTTTTAAGACACTGAATTCTAGCGAAATTCCTCGCGAGCATTCTGTAAAAGTAAGATAATAATGATTTTCTGTAATCCCCAGGGATTGGAATTAGTTTGCGCGCAGAAGTATAATGTGCAGAATTTAAGAATGAAAGAGCAGAGACAGCCTGGTAATATTGATAAAGACAAGCTTTGGAGGTGAGGATGATGAAGTCGGAGGGTCGTTAAGAGGAAGACGGTGGAAGCTGTAGGAAGTAAAGGTGCATCGAAAGTCAACTCGTCGGTAAAGTTCATCTGGCGTTGGTGGCGCGAAAGGCTCGCTAATAATTGTTAGAACAATATTGGATAATTGGATGGAAGAATGAAGTGATAAAGGCGGGGAAATGGACAGCGACGATTATTACTCCTCGGAGCACTCGTGGAAGCTTAAGCTACGGTTGATCAGTAGACACGTGCGCAAAATCCTAATTAACTGCGGCACTTTGCGCTTTAGGAGGCGACGTGCGGGCTATGTGCGATTTCGTACCGAGGAAGAGCAACGCATCAGGTTCCTATTATTATTCTTTTTATATTATGAAATCACTCGCTCTTGCTATTGGTGAATAATCACGTTGAAGCTTGCTAGTTGGCTTTTATCGAACGCCGACTGTCAATCCACAGTCTTGCCTTAGTTATTCAATTACGAGACTCACGTTTGAAAGGGACGACGGATATGTGTCCAATGCTTGACACGTTAATATGATAAAAGTAGATTTGACAAATGAGCAGAGTTACAATTAATTTACTCGTCTATAACGCTTGTGAGGCATTGATGGCCGAGGTTCATAGCAATTGGGCCAATTTTCGTCTTTGAAAATGCCAGTCGTTCGACAATTACTATTTGAATGTCCGGTGAAATTTGCAAAAAAAAATTAGAGATGAAGTTTTTTTTTTCTTCAAAATATTCGCGCAAAATCATTTAAAAGTATGGAGAGAAATTTTGTAGAATCGAGAGAAAATTTACTCAAATATTAGAAAATAAATAATCGGTAAAAGTCCTTGGATTTTTAAATTTTGCATCTGTCTTTTGAAAAATCTTATTTTTAAGAATTTAACAACAATTATAAAATACTTTGATTTTAGTATAAAATATATATTGATTCGGAAAGAGCTATAAACCTTTGTGTATATGGTAAATTTTAAGCGTCACTTAAATTTTTATATATCATTGGCTTGGAAGTAATTAAACTTGCGAGTAGAGACTTTGTAAATGGTATAAAAAATTTTAAAATATAAATGCCAATTAAATAATTTTATTATATAAGTAAAAGATATAGGAGCTTAATATTATAAACTCACATAGATAATTTGTACATTTACAACCAAAAGTATATGGCTATAAATTATTCTTTATACTAAATACTTAGACTTATAAAACGTAACTAAGCACTATTACAATTGAAAATATAAATTGTAAAAATACAATTACTGCATATATACAATAATAATAAAAAAAAAAAAAAATTATTTTTGTTTATATAATTAATTGTAAATTTTATTTATGTGCGCGCGTGTGCGTACTAATAAAATTTATCTTGATATTTTATAATACGTATAAAAATAATTTCGATAAAGAAAATTAAATGCCTCTCATGACAACTGTTTGTTATCAATGTTAGCGGAATTTGATTCATTCGAATCATCTAAAGGCATTTCAACGCCCATATTTTGCCATAATTTGCCACATACACATGCATTTACTTGGTCAATTTTTGCAATGCGTATTGCCTGCTCAATGCAATTGACGCAAAAGCTTCAATTATCACATAATGCGGGTGCGTTCAAGCTTCATGGCTTGAAGCTCAACTGTCCGAACGTCCAAGTCGTGCCAGCGGAAATCCATTCGCGGAAAAGCGACGGGAAGCCTTGGCATGATCGTAATTCGGATGGCCGCGAGCATTCGACGTAATATTAATCCTCGTGAGCATCCCTTAGATCGCTGGCGAGCCAAACCCCGGGCGTCTACGGCTGCCGAGTCGGCCGCGTCTCCCTCCTGGATTACGTCCGGGCCTGAATTTTGCACACCGAGTCCCACGATCAAAGTGCATTTATTACTCTGCCCGCGCGCGCGCGCGCGCGTCCCTGTGCCTTATCCGCTTGTCTGTTCTCGGTGGTGGATGCAGCAGGATGGCGAGAGACGAGTACGACCTTTCCACCAGGCTTACTCTCGCTTATGCCCCTTGATCGGATATTCGTCGACGGCGAGCAGGACAGTGTCGAAGGTATGTATTCCCGAATCCTTGTTTCCCCGGAATCGCGATGACCCCAGGTCGCTCGACTCACACGAAGAAAAGCCATAGTGGAGATGGCTCGGCGAAGTAGTTGATTGGTTAGACAACGCGAGTTTAAAATAATTAAACGTGAGGCCATTAAGACCGTGAAAGGCGGCTCCTTTGGGCACTAGATTGCTCGTGCACAATGATTGATCCTGTACGTAGTGAAGAATTAACGCTCGAGTAAAATTATCATTTACGAGAAGCTAATTTCTTTGTGCTTTGGGGCATCCATCATTCTAGCCATAAAAATGCTCTTCCTCATAATAATAAGGGCATATCGCAATCAATATTTTTATCTTTTAAGCAGTATTGCTTATAATAAGAGTAATACACGTATTATTTTAGAGTGAAAATTTGGATATTTTTCTACTAGCCAAAATTACCATTAAATTATGACTTGGATTTATCTAATATTATCTAAACATTGTTAACAAAACTTTTTTTTTGTATAATTAAAATATATTCGCATTCATTGAAAATCGAAGTGAAAATATCGGATGTGCGCTGTGTATTAAAAATATAATTTATAAAATTCTTGTGGCTTATTTTAGAGACTTGTACCGTTGAAAAAATATTGATTGAAGCAATGTTACAGCATTGATGGACAATCAAGTCTTATAAATAAATAAACAATCTCGCAACGTTTACCCTTATTTCTGCATTAAAATTTTTTTTTTTTTGTCATCTAATTAAATTTATCCGGATAAGATTACATGTGCTGATCGATTGTATCAAGTGCTTAAATATAATATAAATCAATATTTAGATTATTCAATGTATGAACGTTATTAATTAATTCGGGCTAGACCGTTGGACATAAAAAATTTAGAAAACAAATTTTTTTTTTAATATAAATTTAGTCGACTCTATAGTGATGAACGGACATATATTATGAAAAAAAAGTAGCATCAACCGTATTGCTATTTAATTTAGCCGTTATCTGTGGTAATAATTATTCACTTATTAATATAAAAAACAAATATTTGATCAAATACTATTTATTATTATATACATCGGTTAATGATGATATTTACCATCTTACTAGATAGTCATCAACTACGCTTTAATAATAAAAATCATACATAACAATCACGATGCTCTATTGAAATATAAGTTTTAGTAAAGAGAAAATAATATTTGAGCATTATTTTCAAATAAAATTCAGAGGCAAATAAAAAACAATATGAATGATGTTTATGCACATATACATAGTGACCCTAACGCACATACGCTGTTGTATGTTATTATAATATTATCTATATATATGTATGTATGATCCTTAAATTTTAGAATGAATTACGACATTCATAATTGGTAATTTTTATATAAAAATAAAGAATTAAGTACGTTAAATTGTACGTTTTGATTATTAATAGATACGATTCATAGGAACCAATATCCTATGTAATTTTGTACTTCGAAGCGAAGAAAAATGAATTTAAAACAATTTAAAGTATTGGATTAATAATAATTATAATAATTATGATATTGAAGATAAGAACAAAGATAATAATTATAACTACTTTTTATCTGAAATTTCTATTCAACGATCGTAATAATGATATATTTAAATAGAATTCGAAAAGATAAATAAAAATTATATGAATAATATAATGGGAAGCCCTAATAATGTTTACTATTATTTATTTACTATTCTCTCTTGATTAACGCAATTCTACAGTCGAACATGTCTACGATCACTAATTTAAAGTTTATTGTGTGATTCCCGTATCTGAGCACCCAGTAACGTTCGAATGATAGAAATTCCATAGACATTTATCCATTGTAGCGCTACACCTATGGGAGAGCAATAAACAGTACCGAGTGTCAAGCGCCAACGGTGAGCTCATCTACGTCGCTCTCGAGGAATCCGATGTATGCTCACGTTGCTGCTTAGGTAAGCATCGGGGCTGGAACTTCCACCTCCTCGATAAGCATCATCGAGAGATCTTCCGGCTAACTCGCTCGCTTAGATGCTCCAGCTGCTGCTTTCCCTGCTGTTTGCAGGTAAGATTTGCCCACCTCTAGAGACTCTTGGAACTCTTCTCCAAGAAGAATCGTTGCCCTTCTCAACGATCCACAATTATCTCTCAATGTTCTCCAGTGTTTGGTGAACAGTAAATTGTTGACGGTACTTGAGAGACTCTTACTCATATTCAAGACCTTGTAATCAATAGAAAGTACTGCCAATTACCTTTGTTGCTACAGACATTTAATATATACCGACACAGGCTTTACAAAAAAGTTTCTCTGTGTTTATTATTCTGAATATTATGTAACAACCGACACTACAGTCTGTAATATTCACTAGTACATTATTTATAATACATGCTCTACTCTGTGTAATTTATTTGAATTTAATGTTTTCAATCGATTTGATATATATATATATATATATATATATATATATATATATATATATATATATTTGTATATGTATATATTTAACTTCAATTTCATTTATCTTTAATTTACTTTAGGTAAGAGATAAGGAATCTTGATTTCATTTTCCGGAAGTAGTACTAGCGTTCCTAAAAACTTCAGATCCATGGAATTTTACTCAACCATATTATCTTTAGGAACATTATATTTTCATATAAAACAGTATTATTTTTATATTACTTGATCAAATGTCGTTATTGGACGTATAAAATGTTGTGTGTATAAAAGTAAAACTGAAATAAAGTAGAAACTCGTTTCTTTTATTAAAATCATATCTTGGATTAAATGAATATTTAAAAAGTCTAATGATAATAATAATGCATTAAATTTTTACCTAAATTTAATCATGTTAGTTGAATATTTTCATCGTTATTAATCGTAATACTCGGCCAATGATAAATTATTTGAATTATGCAAGCATCAAATTAATTTCAATTTTAATTGAATCTTCTAATAAAGATAAGAAATACATTTAGATATTTCACTATTAGATATAGTTTCTTTTTCCTTTCAATATTTTCGACGAGATTTTTAATGTATTAATCAACCTGATCATTTTTCATAGAATATTTTCAAGTTCGACATCGTTAAATAATCTTCCATTATGTAATTTGTAATATTATTAATGTTTTATTCTTTGTGAATAGCTTCTTATACGATTCTTGATTAATTTTTGTATTTAATTTTCCATTATAAATCTGAGCAAATTGATAAAATACTATGCCAAACGGTTAATCATTTTAATTATTTATTTAAGTATTAACAAAACTGTTATTAAAATAGATTAACAAACTATTATATTAATACATTTTTTGCATAGTATAAAATAAAAGACATAAAAGATTTAGTAAATATTCTTTTTCAATGCTGTTAGCGTACTTATATGAAATAAGTATTATTGAAAAAATTCATCATACCTTTACGTAACAATAACTTTTAATAATACTCATATTTGTCTGTCCGACATATAGAATATCGACAATGATCCGATAAAAAACATTTATATATATAATATATATATATATATATATATTAATTTTGGCTGTACATTAAAAAATAAGAATACTCCTGTAGCTTTTAACTATTATTTAATCAAATTTAATAATTATTATGCCATAATTTCAATACAATTTTAAACTTATCATGTTTTTTGGATTATTTTTATCTTTATAATGCATTATATAAATTATTCAATACATATAGGATAAAGAAATAAAAATCTGCTTTTAACATTTTATTTTTCATTAACACTCACTGCTAAAGTGGATGATTGACTTTTAATTTTTATCATAAATTTTATAACTAATGCATGAAATAAAAACCAAGGTACCTCAAATATAAAGTGTTTTACAACTAATAAAATACGTAATAAGATTAATAATATATATTTGCACATATATTAAAAATATATTGATAAGAAAATTGAAATAATATTTGTTTTAAAGATCTGTATGTTATTAGCATACATTGTATTATGTATAATTAATTAGCTTGACTAACATTTTAAATAAAAGCCAAAAAATTCTTCTTCATTTTGCTTCTTAAACATTTTATAAATCTTCGTGAAAAATCCATCGATTTACATTTACAATGCATTTTTAACTTTACATTCAATTGTATATTAAACTTTACAAATTACGAAGCTTTTTTCTTTCTTTCAGTAATCACTATTACAACATTTGTATGCATAATATGATCAAAATAGTTTTAAATTTCGAATTGAATAATCAAATTTTACAAATTACACGATCGATTAAACGTCCGATTGAATAACCAAGTAGAAAATGAAAGTTGTGGAGTTATTCAAACTCTAGTATTTGAAATATTTGTTTACAAATTGAAGTAAATTTTAATATTTCACAAGAACAAAAACTTTAGACAATATTGAATCTAAAAGAATTTCAAAGTACCATAAAAAACATAACACAATAACAGTTTTACATTTTCTATTTCCTTCTAATGCATTATTATTTTGTGTTTTTTTTGTTTTGTTTTTTTTTTTGTATGCGATAATGCAAATGCAAATGATTTATATAAATTTTCTACAAAAAAGCAAGTCATTATAAATTAATTTATTTAATCGAACGTAATGGATTATTCATTTAATGTATATTGATTTCAAATTTTGTTGTGAAATTACAAGTGAAAGTGTAATTTATTTTTAAAAGTTACAAATTGTCGATCGCTCTGATTGAATTCATTAAATTTTCATTGATTAAATCTATTTCTTAAAGATAAAAAATTTGTTAGAATTTTTACTTTTTAAGCTGTTATAAAATTGCTTAATAATAATATTTTAAACTTGAATTATTTATTTAAACTTAAATTTTTTTTTTTTTTTCATTTCAATTATAAAACTATTTATTGATTAATAGTATTAAAAATATATCAGATAGCATGGTGTATGGTTGTTTCTTTTTAATGACATATGATTGATATCAATAGTTAGTTTCGATTACTTTTTGACTAATTGAAAATTTCATTATCCAATACCAAGCTACACTTCTTAATTATTATTACAAATGAATATTTTGATTTAATTAATCAGAGAATTGCATTGTTTATGATGCAAGTGCATTTTCATTTACACAAACCCTACTGTCGACATAATCTTTCGTAAATCGATAGATTTCAAGAAAAACTTTCGAAGAGCATCTGTCTTTAAAGAATTTAAGTTTGTAAAAGATTTAATGCACGAGTATAATTAGTAAGGTTGACCCCCGTTAAATTACGCAGACGTACTAGATAAGACAGAGAAAAATAATATCAAGCATCAAAATCAATGAGCCATGGAAAAAGCTTACGAATGTTCTCTTTCTAGCGAATGACGATTCACGCGAACAACCAACTGCTGGGTTCGGTGAGGCAGAACTGCAACGCCTGGAGGCCCTCGTTCACGATCCTCGATTCCCTCGACTCGCCGGTACTCTACATCAAGGGTCCGATCACCTACTACTGCATCGGCAACGTGAATTTTCGCGTAAGGAAGACGAACCTTCTCCTCCTGTTCTCCGCCATTCCTCCAAGAGACGTTGAATGCTATGCTCGTGCACAAATCGCTAAGCGAGCAGCAACGAGTTTCGTCAATGTGGTTGGACACTTTGCTAACGAGAACAATCTCATGTGAACAATTTACTGCTGAATAGCGTTACAAGTCCCCAAATCCCGAATCGTACTTTCGGGAATTATTTGGATGCCGTGATCCAAAGCACAATGAATAATCATTGATAGTACGTATGATTTTGGATGAAGTTGAGTTGTTCGAGAAGCAGGCAAAGGCCAGTTAATTGGTAATCCTCGCGAGCCGATTTTACAAGCTTATGAATACAAAGCACTGCCGTTCGCAAATTTGTAAAATATAGTTTGTAATTGATGCGTAGGCTTGGCGCGGAATAACGATATTCAAATTTATTTCGCCTTATTACGCACCCGCTGAATGAGCAATACGTAGTAAGGGTACAGAGCTTTTATGGAAGTACATCGATAGTAGGGATTAAGCTCGTTGAAATATAAGTGAGCTCGGATAAAAGTAAATACCTATGCACCGCTGTATTAAGCTGTTAACACTTTTGTGCTTTTAATTTCTATGAACCAACCATTGCTTAACTCTTACAAAGTCTGCTTATTATCTATTTAATTTGAAAGTCTTTTTATATCTCTATTGTCTTCGCGAGTGAATTTTATCTTAATATTATCTTAATATAGATTTCTTATAGTCATCGAATATAGCGTTGTACACTTCCATTTTCTATCTTGCTTTATTATTATTATTAGAATTGTTTTTTTTTATTATTTTTTTTTTTATCGATACACCAGTCAATCGCATTTAGTTTTTAACGCTTTCTCGCGAATACGCGATTTTTTATTCGTCTAAATGTTGTGTGTCGTTCATTTTAGCAGATAAACTTTTTAAATTGGAAGAAATCTGTGCATCGCAGCGACAATCGTTCGCATAGTTTGAGCAGTATTTTTTCACGGTCGATGATGCCTTCTAGTTCTCATTAAAATATTAAGAGTATTTTAAGACTAATTTATTTATATTTCATATTTATACGAGATTATCTCGCATATCCATTATATGTTATTGCATTTATATAGGTAAGAGCGCGTCGAGAGCATAAGCGCTCGTTTTAATCTCAATATGCGTTCTGTTAGATGTAATTTTTTTTTTTTTTTTTTTTTTTTTTTTTTTTTTTCTATAAAATTATTGCAGAATTTTTAATTTCTTATCAATATTACATTTTTAAGATCTTTTCCCTTTCTTTTAGATAAAGTGTCTACTTTATTATCGGGCTATATTATAGCTTTAAGCCGTATAATCGAGCATCTTAATTAAAATGTTATCAATAAGCTAAATAGTAAATGCGCAATTAATTATCTGTTGCGGACTTGCATTCAAAACAAGTTTTGAAAAGAAACCTTTGCTGAGTCACATATTAAATAAAGCCGTATAAATTTTGTAACCTCTAGGAAGCTATTTTTCCTTACAATAAGTCATACAATAATTCGACTTTTCTTATTGTTTTCTCAAACATTAATTTCACTGTCGAATTTTCTTGCACACTCTATCCTATTTAATTGCAATATTTTTCCAAATTAATAATGCATGCTTCAATAATTTCCATTTATTCTTATTAATAGCTTAAGGATTGAGTATAATTACGGCTGGCATAGCAACGATGTGAAGTTAAATGAAAAAGGCAAAGGACGAACGAAAGATGATAAAATGATTTGCCGCTATGTTTTAAGATGATTTGTATCGAAAAAAAATTAAAAGTTGTCTAGGATTGTTTTTATAATGTTATTCAATATAAAACATATTTTAAATTAACAACATGTATTGTATAATAATTTGTTCTGAAATAACTATCAAGGCGATCGATACTATTGATATAAATGTGCGCTGTGAATTTTTGTTAAAATACAATCGAATCCTAGATTAACTATTTCCAACTATCTTTCTCAGTCACAATTTTCCAAACAGAATATCAGTTATCTGATTTAATACTCGGAAACGTAAGCGTACTCACTAATTTAAAGGATCAGTTTTGTTAAAAGGAACAGATAAATTACGGCTCAGAGGTATCCCAAGGTATAATTTGACAATTTTATAATATATATAGTATACGTGTTCGTAATATACATACATAAACGATTAAAAATATCTATTTTATTGCATTTTTATTTATAATCATCACATACTTAACATTCAGCATCTAAACTTTTCAATAATCATAAAAAAAATAAATAATTTTTTAGGAATTATCTTCATAATATTATAGACAATATAATTAAGGTTTAATTAAATTTAATTCAGTTATATTTACATTGAAAATTTGCATAATCAAATGTAAAAAGTTATTTTACAATTTATACAATAAATATAATTATATCGCATCTAAACATAATATTTTCAAAATTATTTATATATTTAGTAAAAATTTTTATTTTTTTCTTAATTATTAAAAATGATATTCTACCAAAGATATAGTTTTTCAAGAATCGCCAATTTATAATGAAAAATCTGATGCTATCACAAATGTAATTGTCATAAATAATAAGCCTACGTATTGATAAAAAACGTTATTCGCGGAAAAATGATATTTAACATAAACAAAAACTTAATGATCATTAAAATTCTATTACTGTTTTTTGTTTAATCGCATTCTAATGTTATTAAACAAATCTTGAGCTGAATTAACAAATTTTCCAATTTTATTGATCTTTGTATACTTAGGAAATGATTCGTTGCTAATTAGGGAAATCTTAATATATTTCAAGCAAATTTGTTTATTCAATAATACAGTTGCTATTAAAATGATATTTTATTTTCAAAAACTACTGTAGTATATTAATCTAACTTTCTTTCAATAAGACGGGAAAATTTGTGACGCAGCAGCAATTAGCGAACTAGAGAGAACAATTTCAAAAGTTTCAAATGACAATTATGAAGTTTCAACTTGGCAAATACATTGTTTTATTTTCTAAGTACAGTATTAAAGAAAAAAAAATTTGCTGAGCATTCAATGGAAAATTTATTAAAATATATTCAGATTTGATGAATATATGATTTACAATGTTCACCACGCTCACTATTCATTTTTTAAATATTTTTAAATAAAACGCAAATTATGTTTATTATTCAAATTGTAAAGACCAAATAGTTTTAATTATCGTTTAAATATATGCAAATAAATAAAGATTCTGAAATTTCTTCTTCTTCTAATGAATTTGAGAACATTTTTAAAAATTGTACGAATTTATTTTAAGAAATTTTATCATTGATCTTCTTATGACGATTAATTGATTATTATTAATGACTGTTGTTATGAAATTTTATTAATATAATAAAATAAGTTTTAAGGATCATGATAAAGAATATTATTATTAATAATGTAGTGGAATTTTATTTCGCCATAGTGCTAGGATAATTTAATTTATCATTATGGTACACTTTCTTCGAGATATGTTTAAAATTAAAGAAAAATATTAATTATGATTAATGTTAAATAATATAAATCTTAATAAACAAACTTCAATAATCGATTTAGCAAAAAATGTTATATTGCTAAACAAGGTATTTGAAATTAAAAAGAAATTATTATAGAAACGCAATATTTACAATTTGGATAAAAATAGATTTTTTGCATTGAAAATTATTATGCATTTATTAGAATAATTAGTTTAGTACAAAAAAGGAATGAAATAATGTTTACCCAGTACAACAAATTTGAAATTCTTAAAAAAAGGGATTCTATTTCCTATGCAAAAAACGAGTTTCCTCAAAATCTTTTCATTCTTGGTATAAATCATTAACAAATGTCAAAAGTAGCTTAATTCAAGTCAAATAAAAGAAATTATTATCTAAGTAAGTTGAAATTTGCACAATTTATGTAATGACAAAACTTTACAAAGATAAGTAAATTGCATAGTTGATAATTGAAGGTTAAATGTGATTTATGCATATGAAAAAAAAAAATAAAAAAAATAATATTAATTTGGTCAAATATTATTGTAGTAAAATGATAATAAAATTGAATGCAATTGGTTACATATAATATTTGAGCTTTTAATTTGACTTCAATAAGTCAATGAAATAAAAAATAACGATATATCTCTAATTATTAATATTAACTACAACATTTTGACAAATTAGTAAGTTAATTTTATATAGAATCGGTACATTATTCTTCATTCTTGATAAAAATCGGCTCTGTTGATCAATACCTTTTCACTCGAAACAATTTCTAATGATTTATAAACGCACGCGATAGCTGCATGTGTTGTCATCGTTCATAAAACTTATCAATTAGTAATATGTTATTTATGCACTGGTATTTTTTTGGAACAATAGATCCAAAAATTGTCCATGGGCTAAGATTATAACTGAAACGTGATAAGCAACATCATGAGCTTCTCAATTCACGAGTACATCATATCTTCGGGTAGTATCGTAATTTTAATGACGAGTGCGCTTAGCGTCTGATAAGAGGAAGCGATAAATATTGCCCGCCAGTGAAAGCCACGTAGATCATCTCTACCTCATCTATATTTCAGATAAGATCAACCGATAAGCAGCAGAGCATTGGCACGATAACGAAAAACTGGTCAGGCCTTGCAAAGCGATTTTTTAAAGAAGGCGATTCCTTTGGCATCAGCTTCCCCGTCGACCTTGATGTGAAAATCAAGGCCGTTCTCATCGGCGCCTGCTTCCTAATTGTGAGTGTAATGAGTTTTACGAACAGGCAAAGGCTGACGACAATGATGTCTGGCGTAATTTTGCTTCTTTCAGCTTAATTGCCATTTAAAATACGTCTATCTAGACTCAGTAGACTTGCGCGTGCGCGTACGCGAATCTGATGATAAATTTCAATTGAACTACGAATACATAAATTCATTGCTTTTTATCCGTCGTCAACTCAAAATCATACATTCATTTTTCTAATAAACGCAACAAAACAGAGAGAGAGAGAGAGAGAGAAAGAGAGAGAGAGAGAGAGAGAGGGAGAGAAGGAGATTTACTAGATAATTATGTTAATAGTTTTTTTTATTGCACTATTATTTGGTTACGAATATAAAGATTTAAATTTCATTATGATAATTACTTTTCATTCCATAACTTGATTAATTTTCCGGATCATTCAATTATTAAGGATATCATCCTTCGCTGATTTTTCACTCGAGGTTAATTATTTAAATACGGCCGTTAAATGTAATATTTGAACATTTTCTAGAAGTGAAATATTTTATATAAACATTCCTTATATCGATTAACAACATTAAATACTCTGGCAAATTATAACATTTTATAATATCAAATTAAAATGTTACTGCACCAATGGACATCGTTAGGAATATATTAGTTTTTCTTAAAATTTGATTTAAAAAAGTGTAATTTCATCTACGTTACTATAATAATATTTATACGTTACTATAATACTAATACTTTCTATCCTTTCGATTTTTATCCTTTCTATTCAATCGATAATGATCAAAACGAATAACTTTTCAAAATTATTGGTATGTATTATTAATAAATCTATTATAAAATATTCAATCGCAAAGGCGAGTTTTAATTTTATCATTAAAAATATTGTCACTTTAACATTTTTAGACCATTGTACAATAAATAATAAATAAATAAATAATAAAAAAAAAAGCTTTATTACGGTAGATATAATTAATTTGAAATGATTCTTTCCCATTGCCGAATATACAATAATTTTTACGTGTATTTTTAACATCTAAACATAAAATGAAAATCTATATTTAAACATATATCATCAAATATAAATTAGTTCACATATTTTGTCTGTGTGTAACCTAATATTTAAAATAATATTTTTAAAATAGCTTAATCGTAAGAAACAATATTCGTTTTACTCATTCAATTGTTTTTTCAGTCGTAATTAAAAACATTTGTTCTTAAAATGACGAAATCAAGCTTGCATATGATTAATAAATTAATAAATTTACATGCACAAAACAAATTAAATACATGACACGTTTTTTAAATATTTTGTAATTGAAATAACGATAAACTCCTAAAATTCAATTGAGAAAATTGAGAGATTCAAGTTATAAATCAGATTAGCTAATTCACACGATAGTCTAACGGCATTGATATACTTTTTCATCTTAATTAAACAATTATAATCAATATTCACTTTTATTATATTCATAGTAATATATTCTTAAATAAACATATACTAATAAAGATATTCGTATAAACAATTTCTTATAAACATAATGTTTCACAATGCAATAAAACTTCAATCGGTTAAAGCGACATATTTGATATAGAATAATTTATTGAATTTATATTATACTGAAATGATAAAAAGAAAGTTTTATATACTAGGAATCGAATTATATATTTCGATATATTTGCACTTAATTTAATTAACTTATTTTTGTAGCGGTAAAAAAATTTATTATAAATATTTTAGTTAAATACATAAAAATTTATATTTAATATTATAATAGATTTGAAATAGAAAAATTTTCTAACATTTTCATCGCTGGTAATAATCTTCAAAATATTATTCTAACTATGTCTTTATTATATGCATTAAATCACAAAATAAAATAGATTACAAAATAAAATGTATTAGCTACTGGGACGCGTACCTTTTCTCTGGGCCTCTGTCTATCTCTGTCTTTTTCCTCCGCTGTTCCTCTTAAACTTTCACACAGACATTTTATTCTTTCATATTACTTAGAATGCAACATGCAATGTATTTTATTTTTAATGAAATGCATTAATATTAATGTGTCAGAAAAACTCAATCATTTGCATGATCTTCATATATAATGAGAAAGTCAAAATCATCAATTTACATTGTAGCCATAATTATAGGTTAACATTTAACAACTTCGTCTGTTTCACACTTGCATATAAAGCTAATTAATCAATTTCTCACTGTATTAAAATGTAAATCCTGATCCTGATAATTACAGTGTCATCGTTCTCCACCATTCGATTAAATGTATAAATAAATAAAAGCGATAAATTTAAAATACAATATGTCGATGAGCTAAAGATTGAAAGCCTTAATTAAGTCAAGGCATATGTATTATTACATTATTATTATAATTCTTTCTATATTCACCTGCTTAATAATATATTATTAAAAATATCACATAATACTAATTATAATATAACGTGATAATCAAATTTTGTGTTTCAGGACTTTATATATTTCCAAGAACAATCAAACTTGAGGCGACTACAGGAATATTCTAACCGAAACATTTGAAAAATGGAATATCGAGCGATCGTTTAATCACAATCCCGTCCTCTGCGTGTTCACACACACGCACACGCACAATGAGAGAGGGAGAGAGAGAGAGAGAAAGATAGAGATAGAGAGTTGGCTGGATACATTTGCTCATGGAATAATTACATTTAAATTTTTTTTTTTTAAACAGGTTGGATTTATGTAATCGCGTTTTTATAATCCCAGCTGAGATTAAAAATTTTTTATATAATAATTTTAGCAATGAGACAGTTTCTTATTGTTCTCCTTTTAATCGTTGATTGAATTTCTGTTCTTATTTTACGAAAATATTAAATCATTTAAATAATTTAGACTTAACGTTGTTATATATGCGTTATGAAAGTTTTATATTTTATGCATTGTGTAGTTGTAAAGGAATATCAATATTTTATAAAATAAATCGACGTATCGTGTTTAATATAATGATAACTAATATTAAAATATAATGTTAAAAATGTTTAATTATAATAAAATAATTATATTAAAATAAAATAATTCTGTGAAAATATAGTATTTATGTATTTGACTAATTAAAGCAGCCTATATAACACTTTTTTTTTCAAAAAACTTTCTTTACGTATTTCTATTGCTCGAGGAGTACGTCAATTTTATTTATTACACAACTCTTTATTGTCATATATCAAATAGTATTATAACATTTATTTTGTCTTTTTCGATCCTATACAAAATAAATCTATATAAAAATAATGACAAACTTTGAATTGCAATAAATTTTCATTTAAAATAGATAGAATTTATTCAATAAAATATGTAGGATATACATTCATGAAATAGTGAGATATTCATAAGCTTTTATATTACAATGCCGTGGTAATTATTCAATATAATTGTATAATAGTTACAGCTATAATAATAAATTTAATGAAAATCAATGGTTGCCTGCCTGTAGAGTATTTTTTTTTATAGAAAACGTAAATTGAAATTGAATAATTTTTTATCATTAAAACGCATATAAATAGAAAAAAAACATTACTTCATTTATGCCTGTTTTTTCAAATGAAAAAATCATACATCAACTATGAACAATTTTAATAATAAATTAGAGTAATATTTTTTTATTTTTGATAATATACATTATAAAATGCTATTGATTTATTAATATGTCGAGGATTAATATAATTGAATACATTTGAATATAAATATAAAATTACATTATTTATTATTCATAATAACGAGCACAAAAGAGCTTGGTTTCTCCAATTATCTTAATTTGATGTATTAAAAAACAAAAACAAAAAAAAACAAAAAAAAAACAAAAAAAAAACAAAAAAAAAATTTTTTTAAAAATGGAGTATAACATTGTTGATGGTTTTAATAATGTATTAGGGAAATTAATAAATAAAGTAAATCCATAATTAAGGTGTAAGTTTTTTATTCGTGTTCTAATCTTGTATTTTTAATACATTTTTTGCTTTCTTCAAATAGATAATCGAATACTGCACAGCATTTCGCGCAATCTTTCACAATTTGCAAATTTTCACTTTTTTTTCATTTTCGCTCACTTGTTAAAAACGATCGAACACGTGTAGCTTGAATAATGACAATAAGCATAATAGAATTTACTTTAAAAAAAAAAAAAAAAAAACCTAGTTATTTATACACAAGAAAATACTGTTAATAAAAATTTTAAACATTCATATCAAATTCTTTTTTCACTATCACCGCTCATTCGAACTGGTTTTATTCTTTCTCGGATCTTCGATTTATTATCAAGTCTTTAAAAATTCAAATGAACAATGATAAAATCTTATAATCGGCTGTGCTTTTAATTTTTAATTTAAAATAGGTTTTCTTGTCACATCATTAAGTTACGTTGTTTTTTTTTTGTTTTTATTTTTTATAAAGCGCTTCACTTCACTGAGACGATCACAATAAAACATCGGGACAACACGAGTAACTATACGCATCACAATTCCAATATTTCAGCGCACAATTACAAATGTAATAACTAAATCGGAAAAATAATACGAACGAAAGGAACAAGTAGAATAATACTATAAACAATAAATGAAAAAGTGTAATTCATGTTGAAATATTATAGCTTGTAAATTTTATTCTAAATATTTATTGCTAATTAAGCAAACTTATGTTTCATTTGCTATATTAGGTATTGATTAACTTTGAACAATGAATTAAACGCAAAAATAAAGCGACGCGATGCCAGTGCGACGATAATACATAAAAGGAGAGAAAACGAAACCGATTAAATACTGAAAATTATAACATACAATAGTACAAGCGCTCTTGTTGAATCTTGTTCTTTTTCTCCTTTGGTTACTTTCATCACCTTTTCGCCTCCTATCCACGTTTCCCCGGAATATTACTAATATATCTCATGCAATACACGCTTATCAGTGAAATATAAGGAACTAAGTCACTTCAATTTTTTCATGTTTATACTTTGTTGCAATTGAAATGATTGAAAACAAATTGATAGTTCATATCATTTGAAAATAAATGATTCACTCATTAAGAGTTTGAATCATTACTTCTGCTATTATTGAACAATGTATACGATAATCAACGATAATTTGTAGCTACTCGATGAGCGTTTCTACGTAAGAAATACTTATCGAAGTTTAAAAAAATTCGCAACAAAAACATGTATTATATATACATATATATATATATATGTATACATATATATACACATTTTCCAACAAATTACTATTAATTGTTTTGTTTTTATTTTCATTTTTTATTAGTTTGAATCATTGTGTTAGCGGTTAAATCTTTTTAATCACGTATGCTTATTACATTAACATTTTATTAATTTCCGTATTTTACGCGTGTAAGTATTTGCTGATATTTTCTTGTTAATTTATTTTTATCTTGTGGATATACTATATTGGAGGAAAATAGGATGGGGTAGAAGGATGAACAGAGAGATAGAGAGTAAGTGAGTGAGTGTGTGAGAGAGAGTGAGGGGGGAAAGTTCTCGCTGCTCCAATAAGTAGGTGAGCACCTGCAACATAAAAGATCGTATTGGTTAAATTAAAAAGAAACTTATTTTTATAAATAATATAGCCAATCAATATGTATATAAATATTGATATTAATGCAAGTAATAAAATAATATTCTCCATCTTAAATTTATCTGTTAAAATATTATATACTTATATCATAAAAAAAATCCAATTCATTATGTTTTTCATAGTCTATAACAAATGCTAATGGTTGATTTCAAAGAATTTTACTCGATTTAACATTGTTTATAAAAGAATGTTAATTTGTGACAGGATTAAAGTAACGAAGAACAGCTTTTTCGAAAAAAATTTATATTTATAAAAGCATTTAAAATTAAATTGTAATTTTATAAATTTTTTAGTCAAAATTCTTGACAACGTATATTTAAAGTCATTTTATCGCTATTAACAATCATTTGTTAGCTATTCTTAAAATTTTTAATTGAAAATTTAATTTAAAATTATATGATTGTTAGAAGAATAATAAATGTAAATTAAAATAGAAGCACTTGTAGTAGTTAAATTATCCTTATAAACAATGTGATATTGAATTATAAATGTGCAATGAAATTTGTTTTGACAAATTAATACTTTATTCTATAAAGTTTGGCTATTTTTTTAAAAAAAAAAAAACTGCCTTTTTCTTCAAGAATTTATTTTAATTTATTTATCATTAATTTAATTTAGAGTCTGAAATATGCATGAAATTTATAATATTTCACAGATAAGATTATTTTAAAGATTGAAGATCCGTATAATTAAAACAATTATGGTCGATATAAAAGTATTTATTATTCGATTAAGAAAGTTAAAAATTCCAAAGATTATTTTATCGACAATTTAATAATAAAGAAATGTTTTGCACGTATTAGTATTATAGTCCGAATTGCTATAAATTACGATTCGCATTGTATATTTTTTCTATCTTTTTTAAATAATTGTTACAATTTTGTAATGTTGTTATTTCAATCTAAAGTCTCCAATTTGGTCTCGCAAGGAACATTCATTTCATTATAAAATTCAAATAATTAAAAATACGCGTTTTACTATAATTGCCAAAGCAGCATATTATTGTAAATTTAAGTTTTGTTGTCTATGCGCTTTTGCATTCATTTGCCCGACAATCGTTCACGATGAAAGCAATATTTATGATTGAAAATAATTTAGCACCTTCAATATCATTTCCATACAAAAGCAATATGTAAAAGTAATAAGTTACGGACACGGACAGATTTTGTTGGAAGCTGAAAGGCCAACTATCATCTTTACCAACCATTTAAAGCTCTTTTTCGATCTTGATAAGTTCGGCAATGCCATCGTGCATCTCCTTGACAGCTTGATACTCGGTAAGTCCCAGACGTCTCTTGTTGGAGATATCGTAGATGCCGCCTTCAGCCTCGGTATGTTCACCACGTGTACCACGTACCTAAAAATGACAATTGATCGACATAATTCAAAAAGTCATATTCCAAGCGATACTGTAGCGCATTGCTCTCTTATACTTTTAACGATAAATTCAAACTAACAATTTAAGACTTTGTCATTATCTATAAGATCAATCTTCGATTGAATGTAAAATTTGTTACTTGTTAATCCTTGGTAATTAAAAGCGACTTTTTATTTGTCGTAATATTTGAGAATATATTGTAATGATCATACTTAACGTATAATATAAATGGTAAGATCCAAGCAACTTTGAACAATGGAACAGTTTTTTTCACTTTCTTTTTCTTCTCTTTTTAGCAATATGTATTAATAGTTGTCTACTAACTAAGTAATTTTGTCATTAGTTAGGAATGGCATATGAAATCTTTTTTTTTCGTTAATTTTTCATCAAACAAGTTTAAAAAAATAAAAAAATAAAAAGAATCCTGTTCTAATAGTTTAAAAAGAGCATGATTTTGTTCAAAATTAAAATTCACCTTTGTAATTCCAAAGTAAATAAAACAAACATTCTTCTCAATGACGATAAGTACGTCATTTCAATCAAATTTCAAACAGTTTTGAAACTTTGCACATTTCAACCGACTAAATGAATAATACATCCTGATTATACGCAATTGTATTATTCGGCCTTGCTTTCCTAATTATTGGCAAACAGATCAAAGCATCAGTCTTTATTAACACGCGATATCGAAGGACACCAGTTTCGTGCAAAAATGGTAACAATTGCCCAGCATTGGATTGTTACATCCCCCCTCCCCCTCCCCCTCCACAACACGGATTATCAATACACGCTTTTGCCGATGTTAGGTACGCATTTAGAATGATCGAGACTTACCTGAAGGTTGAATTTGGAAGCAACCTCTTCGAGCTTCACCTTGTTCGCTGCGAGCTTGGGCACCTTGATGTGCACGGAAGCGCGGACTGTCGTACCCAGGTTTGTAGGGCAGAAGGTCAAGAAGCCAAGACGCTCATGATGGGAGAAGGGCAGCCTTTTCTCAATGTCATTAACAGCGCTCACCAAACGACGGTACACCTATAACCGTCATATTACGATAATGTAGCATTTACTTACAACTTCAATTGATTTGGCGTGTCTATCCAGGAATTAAACAACCCCCCCCCCACCCAGCCCCGATGATATGTTGGTTTATTTATCTCGATCGGGGAAGAATGGTTAAGCCGGGTATGTCGGTGTGTGCACTAACCTGTCCAAGATCACCACCCATCTGCATGGAAATGATGCGAAGATGGTCCTCCTCGTTGCACCAGACCAGGAAGGTCTTGGCATCGTTGTGAAAGATGCCACGTCCGGTGGGCCAGAAACGGCATGCATTGGCGGCCTGGAGGAAGCGGTCGCCCTCCTTGAAGAGGAAGTGGTCGTCGATAAGCTTCTGCTGCACGTCCTTGCTCATACCTGTGAGTGGGTAGAAGGTACCCTTGAGCTCGCCCTCGAGGCCAGAGAGAGTGCTCGACACCTTCTGCTCCATTTCCTTGTACTGGGCCTCGGTGAGGCAGGGATTAAATGGATAGCCCTGGAGGGAGCGTCCGCACCTCACACGGGTTGACACGATGAACTCCCCCTGAACAATAAGAGCAATGCCAAGGCAATTAAATATCGATATGCCTTCATTTTCTATTTGCGTTTATGCTTTATTACGTCGAACTGATCGTGAATTCGCGTCTATGTGAATCCATCTTGTGCGCGTAAACGTCGTTTACATAGGGGCATTGCCGACGCATTTCCATCGAAATTTACAGAAAAATTGCGGTTATTTACTTAAGCAGCAATTGCCAAATTATTATTAATCTGGCTTATGTCACATTCGTCTCGGCAATCGTCTGGCTAATAGTCATAATAAACGATCCAATTTTATTAAACATTCTTGTGACTCTAGTTTAACAGAATTATCCCGTTTTCACCTCGTTTTCTACAATATCCGCTGTTATAACGAGTTACTACAGTACATTCATAGAACAGTCAACTGGATGACGGACGAACTAATCTGCGTTTGAAATTAAACCAATTTTGAATAGGAAACGAGAAATAGTTATTACAAGCACTCAAAGTAGGTAGCCAGAGTAGTCGTCATAGTATAGCATAATCCGCGAATATAAATGCAGCGGGGTAAAGTGGCGTTGACAGAGAGCTGAAAAGCTCACCGTGGAAAATCATAATATACGCGGTAATAGTTTAGTGTAGGTGAAAGGGGGCAAACTATTCGGTATCAAGTATAATTGCAAATGAGAGGATGAATAAGAGGGACTAGAGAAAAAAAATAGGCTGGAATGAAAAAGTGTGGTAATGGTAGGTAGCAGCTTACAGATGGATCGAGATTGCCGAGAGTGTCGACATCGCCGAAGTCCTTTGGTGGATGCTTGTCGGTCTTCTTGAATCCACGATGATAGTCCTCGATGATGGGATCGAAGAGGTCTGCAAAGAGGGTGTACGACTCGGCGTCCGGCGCGTAGATGCCAACACCGGAGTCGGGATTTTCGATACCGGATTGGATGACGTCGAGGAGGGATGAATCGAAGGACGTTTTCTTGGTCTTGAGGGCGTCGAATACCTCCTTGGTTAAGTATTTCTTCAACAGGGACTTGCTGTCCGAGGAGGAGAGCTTGTTGAAGCCAGCCTCGAGCTTGTCCAATACTGCCTGGTCAACCATTCCGCCTTTTTTTCTGAAACAGCCCAATTTTTCAGCGGCCCGATTAGTCTTCGTAGTTGCATTTGTAAATAGGTTTGATTGTACTTGTCGACTATTTGAATATTTCATTATTTAATTTGTTTCTATATTCATAATGGACGATGTCATCCATAACAACAACAACAACAAAATATATATATATATATATATATATATATATATATATATATATATATTAAAACGGCAAGAGTACTCGAATAATATTATCTAAAAATAATTAAATTACAATAGAGAATGTTTCATTTTATCGCAATATCAATTGCGCAAAGTTAAGATCGAACAATTAAAATATATTAGTTATTAAATTAACTCTTTTAAATAACTCTTATGTATAAACTTTTATATAACAATCATACGATGGAAAATTATATTTGATCAACGTCTTAATTATACGAGAGTTGCTAAACCTAGAAGTCAGGTGCAAGTGTAAATAATAAATAATAAAATGTTATTATCATTGTAGCAATTAGCACTTAAATTACATAATACATAAAATTATTCTTGACACTGGAAATTTTTCTAGTCACTACAAGGAAAGTTATATTTTAATAAAATTTTTATTTATAGTTTAATATGTAATATTAATACACGTAAGAAATAAATATTTATACACTTTTTTAATAATAATAATACCTTAGCACTGATAAATACACAAAAAGTAAATTATAATTTTCAATGGTAATTTTCAATACAACGACAATTAATTGGTACATATAATACAAAATTGAGTTAACTAATCACTAAATAATATAGGCACATTATCTAATACACTCATCCAATAATTACAACATATAAAGACACAATTAATGTTCATATACGTTCTCGGTAATTAAAACATTATTAAATTGATTCTTTTGTTCTTTTCAAATTATCTGTCCATAAGCGCTATGTTGTAGTGGACTTGTCAAGGAGTAGAAAAAACGAGACGCGCCATAGTGGTATCGATCAAACCAACAGAATAATCGCGCGAACATGAGATATATAAATTCCACGAACTTGTTCGTAGCGATGTAAGGGGAGTGGATTGCGCCACACAAACGCTAAATGAAAAAAAAATTTTTTTTCATATAAAAGTCTCGGCATTTTATAGCGTCGCGAAGGAGTTACGAGACAAAAGGAGAGTAGAGAAAAAAAAAGGGAAGATTTGCGTCACCGCCTACGCGATTTCCTGTCTGTCCCAATAAGGCGAGCGCATATAAGTGTATAATATTCCGGCGGCAGCTTCCGCTTGTGCACCGCTAAAACATGACTAACTCCTCCCCCCCCCCCGACGCCAACCAAACCCCGGTCTCTCCTCATTACTCTTCGATCGGTTGCCCATGCGTTGCCGATGTGCCAAGAGTTCCCAAGTTATACGGCCTGGCCGAGACATCATAGCCCACGACCGTTAACCTTTGTCTCTTTGCTCGACGAATTAAGCACGTCTTGGAGCTTCGCCTTCCTTTTCCAAGAAGAGAATTTCAGAATGACGGTTCGCCGCGAAGAAGCAATTGGACGAAATTTTTCATTTTGACTCCGGCCGACTAATTGGATTTTACACTTTACGTACTTTTTCACGTCATATACATGGCACACTTCGACGACTGCGGAGAATTTTTTATTTTTCATCTCAAGATCTACTCTTCTCATTAATTTAAATAACACAAATTTATCCGCGTACCTCCAGCTCCACCTCCACCTTCACCTCCACCTCCCTTCCCCCTACCCCCTACCCCCTACCCACGCCAACCGCCCGACATTTTAGTATTAATTAATTCTCCTTGCTTATGTATTAATAAATAACGCATCAGTAAGGAAATACTAATTAGACGGTATATTATCATATTTATTAAAAAGTTTCTTCAATTGAAGTAAGTCAAGTGAAATGTGTCTTTACATGCGCTGCCAAGATGACGCTCGGCAGCTAAAGCGATAACATTTTCTCGCAACTAATTATTAATTGACACGTTTTCCTCTCTTAATTCGTTCCTTATGACATGAAATATTAATCATAAGTAACGGGTACGAAAGTAAAGGAATAACGTTATTAATTATCAAACAATTATTATGGGATGCGTGAGTGAAATGCGCGAAAGAAAAAAAATTTCACAATGTCTTCGTTTTAGATTGCGTAAAGATTAATTTGAATGCACAGCGTCGTGAATTACAGAAAAGGATTGCTAGATAACCGGAAGATGCTCCGGAGAATTTAGAAGAAAGGCTCGCCTAGCTACAAATAAGTTTTAACGAATTAATAATTTATTTGTGATTTTGTTGCGAGGTGACGAATTCATTTACTACTCACGATTTAGCATAAAATAAGGTTCGAAAATTTTTAAAAATAATTATAAATCATTATAGAGCTCAAGCACAAATAACATTTCATTAAATGTGATTTTTTTACAAGAGACAATTGCACTATCTATATATATATATATATTTTTTTTTTCTTATCTATTGTAAATGCTTCAATTCGATTTCTGGAATTTCTTCCAAAGTCGCGAATAGTCTAGCGTATTTTGCAATATTTAAGAAAAATCCGTTAAAATTTTCTTAAACTTATTCCCGAGCAAAGACCAAGCCCACGGTGAATACATAACATATACATGCCGCCAACGACATGTCTACACGCGCTGATTAATTAAATAGAATAATTCTTTGTTACTCAATGGTGATATCAGTGATAACAAATATTTTATAGACTTGGTAATTTAATATTATAGAAAGTTACGCAAATGGCCCGTGTAGTGCATACTGAAACCAAGTTATACAAAAAACTTATTTTTCGAATATTTCCCTTCATTAAAGTAGCTTTAGGGATTATACGCGCTGTTTAAAGTAAATCCAGGTTAACAAACATTATCGAACTATTTTTATAAATAAAGCTATGAGGCCGATTTCTGTTGGCTTACTCAATATGCCATTGAGCCTCGATAAAGAAAAGTGTCGAGCACCGACGTATGATGAAAGTACTTTATAATTTATAATTCGACGATTATCAAAACTAATGTTAAAAAGTCCATCGTTAGGTGGTTTTGTCGTCTCGTCAAACGTCCGCCGAGTTTGGCGATATTTCGAAATGCTAGAAGAATACGTAGGGATGAATGTCAATTTAGCCGACGATTTAGCCGACGATTTAGCCGACGATTTAGCCGACGTGAGAAACGAGCGAACGCGTATGCGACACGTGTTTGTAAAAAAAGCCTCGCGTTCTTGCCAATCATTACGAAATGTCGCTTGGCTGAGAGATACTCATCGCTCGATCGATCGGTCTGGGCGCTAATGACATCGTCCTTTTTGCACCTCCGCGTATCCGATCGATTTATAGCACATCTCTTTGCGCATGCAAAAGATACAATCGAGCTCGGCTTCTTCTTTGAACAGAGTGACATAATACTGCCGCAAAACTGCCCCTACGTACGCCATAATATAGTATAATAATATAGCGAAGGTATGGATACGGGAGGGACGGGAGGAGGAGATGGGTGATGGGGCAAGTGAGGGCCCTAATCCGTGAAAGGCAAAAATTCGAAAGAAATTGCCCGAACGTGAAATTAATTTTCCATGCAGTCGTCTAGCGAGTGCACGTGCCGGCATTTACGGCTCGGTCGGTAATGCAGCGTGCCTCTTCAAAGTACAAATCGGTTAATATCCGTCTCGAGCGTTGAATTCGCATACCTCCCCGTCGCCCATTCAATGCACACTGATTTCATTATGCACGGGCACAGAGAGATAAGATAGAGAAGCTTAAAAATTTTTTTGTAATTCTAATCGACAACGGTCGGTTGGGTTGTGCCTTTTTGTTTTCTGCTAATCCTGCGAACCCCTCGGCGACTAAATGGCTCCTTTCACCCTTTTGTCGTAGTCACGCGACATCGTGGTAGCGCACACATGTTAAGGAGTTCCGGCCGATGATATAGTATATATAGGCTATAGCCAAGTAAGGAGGAGTGCGATGCGTAAATTAAGAGACAAAAGTGCCCGGTGACATCTTTTCCGAGCACTCGAATTTGAGTTTTTCCGAGTAATTAACGCGAGCGCGTGCTGCCGGCTCGATCTACCTGGTGAGCAATGGAATTTTTTAGAGGGCAGAGGGGATGTGAGATTCGGGCGTACAAGGGATGGGTGGGAGACAGTTTTATCGGTAGATTGCTCGTCGGCTTTATTGCTTCGTAATAAGCACATAAAAGAGACGAAGGAGGCGACAAGCGTCTGTTGGGATTAGCGCTATTATTTAATATATAATTTACGAGATGAGTTTACAATGGAGTTACGAATGTCGGTTTGTGTAATACGAAGAGTAGTACGTATAGCACAGGCAGTATCATAAAATACACTATGAAAAACGCAAGCAGCTAGATATAATATAACGTATTAAGAAGAAGAAGAAGAAAGAAAAATAATAAAAGGATTTCTTTTCTCTCTGTGCTCGAAAGTACGAGGTGAACTTATGATGCTTTCCGCCAGAGACGAACATTAAAACAATAACTTATTATTACGCAGAATACTAGATGATCAAGGCATGCAGTAATATAGAGGTGACATTTTACGATCATTCTGCCGTTGCATTCGAAGAGGAGAAGAGTTTGGAGTAATCGGATAAAGGTACGAGGCAGGATGATGATGTTCTCGATCGCGCTCCTCGAATACCTAATGCAAGGCGTCTTCTTTATGTATTAGGGGAGACACGGGGAGCAATAAGATCGAACAGGAAAATAATCGAGTAAGATTATCGATTGAGGAAGAACGGAGAAGAGAGAGAACGAGGGTGGTGAGGGTGGTGACACCGATTACGATGAAGATGATGATGATAATGATGATGATTATGATGATGATGAAGACGACGACGACGACGACGACGACGACGCAACAAGTCTTGATGACAGTAATGATGATAATAATACAAGGATTGGAGCGGGTGGGAGAAGGGAAGGGTTACGCTACGTACTCATCGCTCGAGGCGGTATCCTTGGAGGTACATCCGCCCATGATCGCCGGCGCCCGTTTGTGCTGGTTCGCGGGTCGACACACGAGGGGACGAGGAGTACGTTGCACGTATTAACGTAAGTATTAACGGAGCTGGCGTAAGATTACGCGGCACCTCCTCCCCGCTTATCCAGGTCCATGCGCCGCTACCTCCTGCTGTCGGTTCGACTGCCTGTCCGGGCTTGGGATCGATAGGCGTCCTCCAGCCACCGCTGTGCGCGTCGTCCTCCCGCGCGAGATACGTCTAGGGGTGTGGTTATGGCGAAAAAGGACAGCCGCCGCGCGATTATGGAGCGCCGATTCTCGCCGGCGCCATCGACGACGATCCCCGTATATATCACTCTCTACCTCTCTACCTCTCTCACCCTCTCTCTCTCACTCCCTCTCTCTCTCTCTCTCTCTCTCTCTCTACCTCTACCTCGATGACCGCTCCCTCCCGGACGAAGCACTACTCGCGCTCGACTCTGCGCGTGTCGTGTGGCTTGTGGGACGCGATAAGGAGTCAGTCGGGGCCCAAAGAGAGGCAGACACGCACCGCGAACCGTACGCCACAGTCTCTACGCTATCACTAAGTACAGCGTGTGCCGCGAGGTGTGTAGACCGGAGCGTACGCTATCTCTCTCTCTCTCTCTCTCTCTCTCTCTCTCTCTCTTCATGCGCTTTGTCGGCGTGCTGCCGCGATTGTGTGTGTACACGCGCGCATACTACCGCGACTACGAAGAGGGGCGGCCGATAGGGTAAGGGGGAGCAGGAGCAGCCACGCTGGGAATGTGCGTGTGCACACCGAGCACGGCCGTTGGTAGGTGAAGGAAGAGGGGGACAGCTGTATCGGGGATGAGGCGAATGGTGTTATGGTGGGAGGGTGGGGGCGAGAAAGGACGAGAAAGGAAGAGGGATAGTGAGGAAATATAATGAAAGATGGACGGAGAGGAGGACAGTCGGTCAGGCGCATGAGAGGAGGAGCATTTATAAGTGTAATGAGAGAAAAGGATACGACGAAGGAGAGAGTCGCTCGTGTCTGGGATGCCTTTTTTCTCCCGTTTTCTATTTCCCGGGAGTCGGGGGAATTTTCTCCGTAGGTGCGGCGCTTCTGTTGCATACGCTCTGTCCGGACGAGCGTGTGGAAAAGGGGCGTCGAAGGGTCGCCGAAGGGTCGCAGAAGCTCGATCTATCGGGAATGCGATGGGACGAGAGATGAAAAATTCGAAAATTGCCGTCATTTTATTATGACGTAACGGGAGTCCGACGAGCGTTCGTCGATAGAGCGAAAATCGCTTAAGTAATCGTTGAGTAAGCTCGTATAAGGTGGCGATCGATAAAAGTTGACGAGCGCATAGGGAAGGCGACCGCCAAGAGTTTTCGGCTATTAATTATCGATGGCAGAAGGTTACGAAAGCGGGAGATAAATACGTAACGATATGTTCGAATCAGAATTTTGCTGAAAAGCAAGCACAATCGTTGGTCAAGGAAAGTGGCCGCACGAGGGGAAGAGAGAGAGAGAGCGATCCTAACGATGCAGAGTGCTGAATCGGATGCCAGATCGAAGTTGCGGATGGGGGGGGGGGGCTTGACAATGCGACGTATCTTTTCGCATTGTCAAGGGCAGCGGCTTAAGCCTCGGGACGAAAAGGCGCGTCAGCCCCTCCTCGCCCCCTCGCAGGATTACGTTGCGCCGCCGTACGCACAGAGACCAGGGTGGGGTCGCGGGAGGATCTCGCCGACGGTCGATATTACGCAACCAGTCCCCACGCACGCGCACATTCTCCCAATCGCATCTCGAACGCCCCCCCCCCCCGTCTAAACGCACTTGTCCATCCATAGCCACGCAATGTAATTACGGAGGCGAGGGTGTCCCGAGGCTCTACGATATGCACACTTACATTAGGCTTTTCCTGGCGGCGGTTTGCGAGGCCGGAGAGGCCTGTATTTACACACTTGCAGTCTTGACGGCGACACGTATTGGGGTTGGGGTGGGAGGTTCTTTTCAGTGGAAGGATGGCGATTATGTCATAAGAGCATCGATCGTTCGGTTCGATAATCAGCTATTTGGTCATTTTTGTAATTACACGGCATTAATGAGGTGGGGAGGACCGATCGAACGCTCGATACATAAAATTTGACAAGTTGGTGATAGTGGATGAGGCAATTAGCTGGCTGCGAGGAGGCTCGGGCCTGTTGAAAAATTAATTTTATGAGTCTTCGTTCTTGTTTGTTTGTTTGTTTTTTTTGCCTCGTCCCTCTCTTTATTATTCAATACTTGCACACGCATCGATAGTACAGCAAGGAGCATGACCGTATTACCATCTTCTGATAAATTGCTTACCAGACTTGCGGTGCTGTGCGAATAAAAATCCTAACAGTCGCGGATGTTATTGTATCATTTAGTTTAATCACAACTCGCATGTGAAATCACAATGAGATTATTGAATTTCACGGTCTAACATTACAAGCTTAGCCTTTAACGTTGAAATTATAATATAATAATTATCACCATTGACTTTTTAATCAGGCTTAGTGAACACATTGCGTAACATTGATTTATGACTATTTTGTAAGAATAATCGAAATAATGAATTTCACTATCAGGATATAAAATATTATTAACGAATAAAGTATAAATATGCGTAAATGCATTAGAAAATGTTTATGATGCGCCCCCGCTCAACTGAAATCATAGCCAGGATTTACGAGCTTTCATAATTTACAAGGACATGGTTCTTATTGCAGTAGCTTTCTTTTGAATATTAAATACAATCGCTTGATTAATGCTTCCTTTCTCCCCTAGCCTCTCCTCGTCCCTCAAATGCATCGATTCCTATTGGTTCACGACTTATTGTCTGGAATGTTCAGATTTTACTCTCTCTCTCTCTCTCTCTCCCTCTAGATATTTTCTTTAACGAAGTAATTTATATTGTTATCAGACATTTTCATCGTTTTCCTTTCTTCGCACGTTCATATTTCTAATACACTATCTTACGCACCTTTTTCAACGTTACATTTCAAGCATTTCATTTTATATATACGATATCTATTTACCGTTAAACGATGTATCATAACTTATTTATCGTATCAACCAATTTCCAAGATAATAGATGACTATTAATGTAAATGTTTTTTAAATCATGCCAATAAAACGAAATCCATGGTAGATATATGGATTACGTAAGAAAAATATGCCGAAATACATTGAGCAGTGCTTCATATAGTTACCGGACACATATTAATCGAACCTGAGGATCTTCGTTTTTATTAGCTCACTATTACATCACTGCGATCGAACAGTCAAAAGTCGTCGATAAATTATCGTCAAGATTAAAATATTATTAATCGCGGTGTTTTGCTTGTTTCGGTGTCGCCGCGTCACTGTCAATTCTGAAAAACTTTGGAAAGAAGCTCAAAAATTGCACATAGTCACATAACAAAAAACTAATTTAAAATATCTTTTTCTGGGATCGTAAATTTTTACACTCAGTATTTTGTTAAGTAAGTCAACCGCGATAACTAAAAAAAAAAAACGAAAAAGCGTCAACTAAATGCGGTGTTATAAATGACAAAATCACAAATCTTTCAATAATCGAACAAAAAAATAAATCTACTAATAAGAAAGAAAGCAAAAAAAAAAAAAAAAAAAAGATGACAATTAATTAATGATCCAGTAATAGCATCTCCAGATAAAATTGAACAAACTCTGCTATCGACCAATCGGTTTTCCACTCTCGAGATTATAACTTAACCGCGAGATGATTTGCAAAACCACTCAAAGGACAGGAGAATACGACGTAATTAATAGAACGTCAAAATAGTGTCATTTGACGCCATCTTATTTTTTCTCGACTTTAATTGGAATAAATTTACACGAAAAGTGTCAATTTACGCATCTCTATGATAAATCTGCCAGGAGATTCTTGTCGCAAAGGTATCATCCCCCCACCCCAAATGGGAAGAGCCACGCTTTCTGTCGCTCGAGTTCTTTCGGAATTGTCTGGATGTCGCTAAATGCACGGCACACTTGTGCGCTTGCTCGTTTATTTCGTCATCCGATTGATTTAAAAGAGCAACTTTAAATATATTTATTATATCATCTCGTCAACATCTTACATTTTAATTTTCGAGGGAGCGCTATTCGAAAAATTGGAAATGAAAATGATAGATGTCAGAAATTTAACTGAATTATTAAGCGATTGTACTTGACGACTGCGCTGTACTTGGCTCCCGATAAATATTCATAAGCACGCGCATGGCGCCATTATCCATTAAAACGATTATATTTAAAACAATTATTTAAAGCAATACTTAATCGAATTTGCAAGCAAATCCCCTGAATTAAGTAGCCCCAAATTTTTAGATCAAACTGGAGAAGATCCGTTTCCGTTATTGCATATTAAATCTTATGACTCGTCTACTACTAGTACTGTGTATCCCTCCTCCCCCGCCCCCAACCCCCAACCCTCCAACCACACCGCCCGATGCCTGCCACGAAACTCACGCTACAAGTTCGATGCGTTTCTTTTTTGCAGTGGGACGAGAAATGCGAGCAACTTGGATATTCAGGGCCCTTGTTTGTTGAGAAATAAAGGCGCAACCGGTAGAGAGGAGTCGAATTAAGTGTGTGCGAGCACAGCTCCCTTCCCTTCCGCCTCCCTACCGCCACTTAGGCAGATAAGAGGGCCGCGTCGAAGCTTTAAAGGGACCGAATGAAGTCACAAGTGCAAAGTTCCTACGTTTGAATTAACAGCCAAGAGCAGCCGCTTATTGGGTTTGCCAATGATTACACGCTTTTACAAAATCTGCTTGACGGCCGAGAATCTATTGAAGTCATCTTAGTCGCGTTGTTAATACGGTAAAACCAAGTTTCAACTGGACTGTCTCTGTGTGGGTCGTGCAATGTATACCTCAAGGCTAACATCACATGTCTTGGGAATATTTGTTTAATGCTCTGCATTTCTTAGGCATTGCGATTTTTTTTCCTCCAGGTCACGCTTAAATATTCACTCGAAATGTTTTTATGATGATTAATTAGTCGTGATTTGTATAAATGAAAGTATTTTAATTATAGCGAACTGTTCGACGCTACAGTCGTAACAAGAGTTTAGTCATAAAGATAAAGCTAATAATACTCGTAACCCACATATATTATATTGCTTTCAATAATCGAAATTAATATTTATAAATTTTTACTTGTCGTATAAAAAATCCGTTGTCGTATAAAATTTGAGTATATAACTAAAATCGATAATTGACACTAAAGTAATCTTAATTTAAACTTCATAAAATACTACTAAACGATATCTTGCGGATAATAAATTAAGAACAATAGCAGCAACGCTAATATTTTTATCCGTGGACAAATAATAAAGGTACGTGAAAGTTCTTGTAATTCTAATGATTTAAAAAAAAAAAAAAAAAAAAAAAAAATACTAATTGTAACGATAAAATATCATCTCCGATTCGATATTTTAATGAAAGACAGTGGGATGAAGGATATGTGAGAAAATGTTGAATATTAAATTTTTTATTGCTGCCATTAACCGCCATCAGCTTCAATAAAATGCAAAAACTTCAATTTAGATCGCAATATATCAAATATTCTTGATTCAAAGAATATGAAAGAGTAATTGTAAATGGATACAGACGTTGAGTCACCTGTGTCTTTATTGTGTCTTATGTTTATCGTTATCACAACACCAAACATCGGGAGATGTATCGGATAACAAGCTTGAAGAAATGCGAGAAGCCATAGAGTGCACAACAATATTGTTTAAGATAATTAAAATTTCTGACGCATTTTTCATTTACGGTTGGTAATTTTTATTTTTCGTCACTGATATTTGAAAGCCACAGTTATGCTTTCTAATCGATTTTTACGATTTTTACGAATATTATTAATGCGTACGATTGGCGCGATAGAACATTTAACCTTACATTACGAAGAATGTTTATGAAAAATAAAGTTTATCCAACCGTGGAGTCCTGTGGAGTCGTCGATCATCATTCGGAATTCATTCTATGCGATTGCATATGACACGCTTTCGTCTAGATAAATTCAAATGTAAATTAAAATAATTATAACGAATTCTTCTAAACTATGTTTTCCTGGTAAATCATCATATATTATTTAATCAATGGTTAAACAAATATAAACGATACGCACTCCTTACACGATGCGTATCAAATACAAAATACATGCACACGATGGTAAATAATACACGTACAGTAAAGAGTGCTTAACGCAGTGTCGTGGTATTCTCCAGTCGCGAGAAACGTGAAAAGAAAGAAAAATATTAATACTGCATTAGCTCGATTAATGAGGATTGGCAATAACATTCAATCTTATCCAAATGTAATTAGAAAATGAACGTTGGTACGAGTACATTTACATACGCGCATAATCATCGTACCACAGCCAGCCAGCCAGCCAGCCAGCAATACTGCGTTAAAATTTTCGACTGCAAATACTAGGTGAATTTATCGTGTCTCGAGCAGGATTTTTAAGGACAAGGATCGAGCTGAAAATGGGGTGGAAGAATAAAAGATCAGGGTGATCGATCTAATAAAGTTAGAAGCACCGACATGATGTTAAAGGCCGTTAACGCCTTCACTTGGCACTCCGTCGGTAAAGCAAATGAATATGCATTAATATTGTACCTAAACAAGCCAAAGGACGGGAACTTGCGGCTTTCTGGCCACTTGATGTGAATTGCCGTACGCTGGACGATGGTACGACAGGCAGCCATTGGGCCGGACTCCAGAGGGGGTCGTCGCCGGGATCGCTTTTCCGTGTGCCATGAAAATCGATTGCTCGTGTTACACGTGGCTAATCGTTAATGGGATGCGGTCATCGGCCGCTGCGATTATGCTCCAACATATCTCATAAGCATATAGACGCGGGCACTGTGCGCTTTAACACTTTTTTTTCTTCCAAATCCTGTATCCTTACCAGTTTATCCTTATTTATCCTGGGGTAGCTAGACTGCTTCTCTATGCAGTTTGATTTCGGTTTAAAGCTCTCCCCCATCCCATGAATGCAATTATCAGTAACTCTTGTATTTTTTACTAAACAGCTTATTATTCGTTTGCTTTTTGATCTCGTATTTAATAAAGAAAAGAAAAAAGAAAAAAATAAGAGGATTTGTTTCGTGCTTCTTTTAGCAAATTTTTTTATTCCGATGCCCTTCTCTGACAAAACATATTCGAAATATATTTCCTCTTCCCCTCAGCGACTGATCGGGGAACAAATAAATAAAAAAAAAAAAAAAAAAAAAAAAAAATTATTTTATATTAGAAAATAAGTGAAAAAGCAAAATAAAATGGAATAAGCGAAAGTAAATTTCTATCGGTAATCGGTATTTGTCGAGTCGCTGAAGTTGTAATAATTATCATAATGTCGGGTGGTCTCTTCGAGACAATGCGCGTTCTGCGAAATTTACGAGCATGGAAAATACAAAATAAAAGAATGTGGAGAGAAATTTATACGAAGACTATTCACAAAATTATAAAAATATTTTAAAAATAATAAAATACGTTAAGCGACGTGCGTTAAAATAGTCTCGCGCTGATTAAATATAAAAGAGCAACGAATAATTCTCGATTCACGTTTTTATCAACGATTACGATTTACACTCTTAACATTTCGAGCAATAACGCGTCTTTATCGAGACTGTGAAAACGCATTTTTCGGATTATCATAAATTAATTCTTTCAACAATTCTCTGGCTCAATTGACGGCTGCGTGACAAAAGTAATTCAATTTTCCCATCGCCGGATCGAGAATTACGAATAAACTCCAAGGACAGAAACCCACGTATAAGAAGAATGCTCTCTCTCTCTCTCTCTCTCTCTCTCTCTCTCTCTCTCTCTCTCCATCAGTTACATTCCAACAATGTACAAACATCCAATCCTCGGTTTCGCTGCGCTCAGAGTCGACATTAACTACGTAACATTATCACGATTCTTCATAACAAGCAAACGAAACAAGCAATCGCACTCTTCGATTTACAAACTCGCATTACTTGAAGCCAGCACGCGATTAGGATTAAACGAGAGCGGCAAGCAATGCGCGCTACCTATTGACAGGATGGAGGCGGAGGCAATAGCGGCGGCAGCGGCAAATTTAACGATCCGCGAGTTCGCTCTGACCGACCGAAATCGCTGATTAGCTCCGATCAAATATTCGTATCTGAGAAGGCGAAATTATTGCAAAACGATGGGACAAGGCCAACGGTTGGTACCGCGCTGATCCCTTTGCGCACCAACGACTAAGTAGGATATTTCGCGAGTGATGAACTCGTGACGTCCCCGTTATTCTTGATTATTCTGTTTTCTTTAAGCTAAATTGCGCTACGCTAATGGATGCTAGGTTATAGTGCGGCATAGCATCAATTCCCTCTCCCATTACGTCACTGATAGTAATCCAAGTGTATCATCGGTTGTCATTCTACAGGTATTATGTATACGAACCTTGGAGTGCAGGGAAAAGGAGCTTTTTTTTCTCAGAACTGTCTCTTGCGATAAAATGCGTCATTCCATTGGTCCGCGCATACACATATATTAAACATATTGATAGGAGAATATTTTTAGGTCGTATGAGCACGTTAGCATAGTATTAAACATAAATATATATATATATATATATATCAATAAAAGTGCCTCGCTACATCATCAGCGATGCATCTACGTAACGGCTATACCTCAAATAAAGTTCCCTTATCTATCGAAAAAAGCACTCTGCCGGGTAGAGTATTGAAAAAAAAATTTAAGGAATTCCTTTAACCTCTGATTTATATTAAAATAGATAATGTCCGAGTAGTCATGTAATTATTCGTCGGATGATGTGCACACGATCACTCAGAATGAGCAACTATCGCAAAATCCATAAATATAATCTACTATAAGCTTAACGACGCGCTTTTCGCGCACTCGTCGACGATAACAACAATAATGCGGAGATGCAGAGACTAATGGTAAAAGATAATCAAGGACAAGAGCCACGTGCATAAAAAGGTCGTTTCGTAAAGTTACTGAGTATCCGGGGATTCAATTAGTTCCCAATCCCAAAGTCGCGCGAAAAACTTAATATAAAAGCCAAGGCTTCTCAAAGCACCGGAGCATTCCTCTCGGCTCTCGGCTCTCCTCTTCCTCATCCTTATCCTCTTCCTCTTCCTCTTCCTCCTGCTCCTCCCTTTCCTCCTCGACCACGTTTAACGTATCGCGAGTCTATCCTTAGCTTATATATATATATATATATATATATATATATATATACCTTTAATATAGCCATAAAAAGAAAATAAATGAACGTTCAAGCATGAGACCGCCACGCGTGGCAAAATTTCACCGCTTAAGCGAGTGCTGCGGCTGTCTGGTGCCCGCGTTTTACCCGACAATATTTTCCTCTCCCTTATTGACTTTTCGTTGGACGCGCGTTATAATTCGCTCGTAGAACTTTGGAGACAGCGTTAAGTAGGAATGGCCTGTGATTTTTCACCAGAGACGAAGCTAGTGAAGTATTAAGCTAATTATCGTTTATATTATACCGGGGGCATGAGAAAATCCTTGTTTTTTCTTTTATTATTCAAAAACTATAGAGGCAATAATACTTACATAGCAAAGGATAGAAAGCGTTGTTAAAATAATATGAAATTGGATATAAGACGTGAATTATTTATTTAATACTTGTGTAATGATGTTTCAAAGAAATTGAGCGGCGAATAAACTTGTCAACCTATGATCCGTCTTATAAAATGCTTATATAAAATTAAGCTTCTAAAGTTAAGTTTGCAGGTTATATAAAAGTAATCAACGTGCGCTGTTTTACGCCTCAATATAAAATAATAACTTTATAATCAGCAATTCACATTTCTTTATGTAAATACACCGTGTTAAGCTCTCTTGATAGAAATTGTCTGAAATATTATACACAAGTTGCTAATGTTCAAAACGTATTTGTATGAAAATCACTCAATCTTCGAAATTCAATATAATGCAATTATTTGCAATTAATAATGAAATATCAATATGCTTCAATAAACAATAAAGTGAATTTAAAAAAAAAAAAACAAAAAAAAAAGCATTAATGATGTATTTAAATGAAAACAAAATTCTACTCTTTTTCCATATTGCATGTAACAATTACAATTACGAAATTTGCAATTTCAATTCTGAATATAACTTTCACTTAAGAAACGTAATAAACTCAAAATCTCACGTACGTTACTATACCCAACACAGTTTTCTTACTTTGACAAAGATTAGAGGACTAATTGAAAGTGACAATGAAAATGATAATAACGAGCTACTTTCGAAAGCCTCCGAAACAACGAAACAAAAATAAAAATAAAAATAATCATTTGCGATAGTTTATTGTCACGCATTACGTAAGATATGAGATCTTAAAAGTTTACATTTGGTATAAAAATATATTTTACATTAATGTCATCGATTTTATTATTGCAACGTTATGTAACACGTGAATAATTACATTTTAAAATGTATAAGTTGAAATGTACCTCGACTTTATGACGTAAACACGTTCATTACGGTATTACGACATTATTTCTCGCAAATTTTATTAATAATAGCCAGATTCTTTTACCAGTGGTAGGCTATAATTGACAAATCATAAATATTCCATGAAGTTTTGCGCTACAATTAAAATAAAAGGCATCCTGATTTTATATTAATTTGACCAACTTTTTTTCTTAATCACGACTGTTTATTGATGTATTGTTGGTATGTCAATTGAAGGTCGGTATTTGCAAAGAGCTTTAAACTACTGCGCGTGACCAGCGACAGCAACTGCGCACTAAACACTAACTCTACACCAAAGTGTTAAAATGATTCAGGAAGATTTGTAAAAGTGGAAGGGCAACTACTACTGATTGAAATTACAAACACTCGCTCTAGTCGCTTGATTTTTCAAAGAAACAAATTATCGTACCTGAAAATCTAACTTTTTCGTCTCGTGTAAAATAAGATCATTGTAAACTGCCGAAGAAAGCGTAAACATTTTAATGCACGATAATTGCAATCTCGCAATACAACAATTAATTATAATAAAAGCCACGATGAGCAGTCTTTCATAAACATTCATGATATTATTGGAATATCCGCGGCTTCGTTTTTGTAACGGCTGTCAAAAATATTTAAAAAAAAAAAAAAAAAAAAAATCGAAGAGTCTTGGATGATCTTAATAATATGGCTAATACGAGCGTCCGCCTTATTTTGATCACAATTCAATTTATCAACGACACAATAAATTATGCGACGAATTGCGTTTCGATTGGCGAACGCTGTCTTCTCTCATTGTCTAGATGCACGATTGTGTCGCCGTAAATGTTACACACGCGTATGTATTCCCTGTCGAAATTGTTACGTAAATTGCAATGTAGAGACAACAAGTACAGTGAATACTTGCAAATTCGATCAAATGTATTTCAATGTTATTCGTTAGGTTGTTTGGTCACTAATCATTTGGTAAAACAATCTACAGGCTAGTTTTTTTTTCCGAAATAAAAACTAATCACAAAAGACGTGATAGCGATCAAAACATAATAGGTATTAATAGGAAGTTTTCACACCTTAATCACAATATACATAGAAAATTAGATAATATATGAAAAATGTTGATTATTTATTTTATTTTATTTTTTCGCTAAAGAATGAAAATATGAAAATATGATCACAATTTATTATAAAAGTTTGGAGGGCCTGTGTATTGTTCCGAATTTTCGTAACGTTTGTCGACAAATAATTTGCGTTCTGAAAATCGTAACTCTGCTTGAAGAATTTTTTTTTGTTTGTAAATGCACATGTATGACCAAATATAGCAACTCGCGCGGTACGACAAATTTTTAGAAAAATGACCGTCAAGCTCTTAATTATGCGGAAAAAACAAGGAATAAGATTAATGGACATAAATCCCATCGATCGAAATACAAACACATACCAATTTTAAGAATGTTTTGAAAGCAGATCGCTACACAAATAATACACACCAAGGCTTCCTCTATTTTCGGCAGACATGCCGATAAGACAGAAATTGCTCGCGAAGCGATGCCGACAGTCGGTCCCCGTCTCACACGCGCACCGATGGATTATCGAGCGCTCGGCTCTTACCTTAACCCTGACGCGTGCCTGACCTACACCAAGGACAAGGCATACGAGACTCGATTATTTCAAGCCGTGTCCCCTGTCAAGGTCAGCGCTGAAAAATTCATCGAGAGAGTGCTAGCTGCGGTGGCGCGCACGACACTCGCAAGACACAAAGGGATGATGAATGGCTCTGGGATTTCTCGGCAAATCTAATCGGACCCGTAAGAGGCTTATTTTATTTGCAAATCATTTGATCCAAGTTTACATTCTTTCCCTCTATCCTCAATTTCGCTCTATAATTGTTAACTAAAATCTAGCTTACTCGAAAAGTTTGTCATTCTCCCAAAGAATCGTCGAATAAATTTTCTACAAGTCCTTTTATAATTTAATCGTCGTATGGGACGTAAAGCGCATAATTTTTTCAATTATTCATTTGAGAAAGAGGCGTGTACTTAAGTTATAGGTCAAATTAAAAAAATTACTTATAAATTCAAACGTAACCTTTTCCAGCTTATGTGCCAATTATAAAATCGCTCATACTATCGATCAAATGCTTCTTATTACTTACTCAATATAATCTTATCAATGTTATATATCAACATCATGAATATTATGAATAAGGAGAATTTATTTAATTATTATATTAAAACATTAAGCATAATATTGAAATATTTATAATCCTTATGTAAATAAAGGCGATGGAAGGTTTCCAGTACGTATTATCAAAAATTATTTATGCATGATTAAAACTATTAAAGTTTTGTTTAAGTACAAGAATTTAAAATAATTTTTTTTTTTTTAAATTAATATAGGAAAATTAAATATATATGACTCTCTTTACAAAGGACAATGATCCGTCAACAAAAATCTGTCTTGCAATGTCTAGACGTAAACAATGTGTAAAACAATACTTTCGTATACGCACGTCAGTTTACGTTCAAAAATTATTTATTTTATCATTTTATATTAATGTTAATTTAAACTGCGCTTATGTCCTCATCATAAGCTATCCCGATTATTTTGTATTTAGTTAATATTAATAATAATAATAATATGTCTGGTACCTGTTTTACCGATGAATAACAAAGTTTTCGGTTAATTGCAATCATGGCACATGTATTTTAAGACTGCAAATTTGTTACTTAAATCGAGATATCTTACATTTTACGCAACCGTACTTGGAACACATATAAGCGATAGTAAATTATCGAAATTGAGTTTGTCAATTTTTTCGTATTTCATACAATATGGTAGGCTCTAATTACCATTATCAGTACATCGAACACGCATCGAGGAGCAATTAATTAATACCGATGCTTCAGGAGCTAGCGATAATCAATGAAACGCAACGGATCATGATCTAGGGAACGTTATCGGATCCGAGATACGAGTAATGACGACTAGGAAGAAGCGATCAGAAAGTAAACCAACGTCTAGAATGAGCAATCATGATACCCCGAGCGTTACCCCCTGGCCTTGGACGGCTGTCGATTTTTTATTCGAACAACTCTAGTCAAATGATATTTTACGCGCCGAAAGAGTATCGATCGAGGGTGACCAAATACTTTTTCGAAAATACTATTATTAAAAATATTATTTGTCGGCGAATATTGGTATTACGTATATGATTTACATCTATGCTTGTCAAATTCTCGGCATTAAATTTACAATTTACAATATTTTAAAATAGCTCAACTAATAATAAATATTATAAATATTCCAACATCAAAGTGATGTATCGTATAAGAGCAGAATAAACGGGGCTACAACAAATAAATTCAAAGAAAATATGATGGGAGTTTTTATAGTCGAAGACGTTTTTCATTACATTAGCGTCAAACAAAATCTTTGTATCTCGAGTCTTTGCTAGAGGAGCGATATTTAGTTTGTTATTGGTAAATGCAATTAAAACTGCAAAACTAACGACACACACCTCGAATATAACCTTCAACTCGTTATTTTTCCTTGTATATAAAAAATCTCGGTTAATTATTTTATTAAACTATTGATATGCAAAATCTATTGTCGATTGAAGTAATAAATTACGTGCTACACGCTATAGTTAACTGTGTACTCGTTGTACTGTGAATCAATTGTATTCATTCAGCAATAATTTAGAACCGATAAAAATAAATTCTTCTATTCTTTATAAATGTCTGATTTTTCGCCTAATTTTTTAATTATTTTTTCTATGATTACCTTATTACCGACAATATCAGCAATCGATAAAAGGAGGATTTTTATCACGAATCTCTCATATGCGGATAAAGGATTCACAATAATCGAAATTCCTTTCGAATCAGCATATTATTATTGTCACTGTAATTAAAAAAAGGTATAAATAATTGTATAATGCCATAGTCATTCTCGTGAGAAATTCTTGTATAATGCTCTTTTCCAAATGCAACACACGTGGTGCGCTTTTTCTCCTTTACGCGTCTACATTAAACACCTAAAGGCGATTAGAGTGATATTCGAAGCGAGTAAAAAAAAATCATTAATCACTTTCGATAAGTCAGCTAATTTTCAAAGCTTGATTCGATATATTTCGAACTAAGAATTATTCATAATTTTTCTTATCTAGTGAAGTAAGAAGTCAAATGCATAAATACGAATCATATATTAACATGAGATGTAATAAAAATAGAAATATCTTATTGAAAATTAAATAAATGTACTTTCAACACGTAAGCGATAAGTACGTGGATATTACGTAATATCAACAATGGCATCATAAAATCAGAGACAGGAAATGCAATGAGGAAGTTTTATATTGAGACGAGCATTGTATGGACGAGTACGAGACTCCACTGTCTCGACAACACTTTACTCCTATGAAGAGCAATTCCTTTCTAGAGTCTGATAAGTTTATGAACTGCTTAATTATACTTTACAAAAAAAAAAAATGGGACGACTAATTTAAAATTAATATATTTATTGAAATACAGTGTGATGAGGAGAAACACTTCAATCTCACAATTATTTCTATCCCATTATCAATACGTACGCGAAAATTATATATATATATATATATATATATATAGTCTGCTATAAAGTCGAATGTAATCGATAATTGTAGTTGTCCGAGGCTTGTATTTGTTTTCAAATTAATTTCTCCATCCGTAACGATCGAAGCAGTCAGTCAGCTCGTACATTACAGATTAAGGCTTATTACTTTTAGCTAACCATCCCGCGCCTTTCATAATCGTTCATTTTTATTTCGTCGGTGCTTACAAGTGAAACTCGACGAATATTCTTTACCAATACCAAGCAATAACCAACAATGCTTGCTGATACGAAAAAGGTAACGTTCGTGGAACGGCTTCGCCCACCAATAGCCTCGTGGTAAAATGTCGACGACCGGGCCCGGCGGCAAACTAAATGCCCGTTAAGCAAGATTGCGCGCGCATGCCCTTAAGTTATTCGGTGAAAGGGCTTCTCGAGGTCGAATATAATGGAGTACCTGGGAAACGAGCGACAGCCCCGACCGTCGGGATCGAGTGAGAGACGGAAGCGAGGCCGCCAACTATCAATTTCCGCTTTGAATTACGAAACGCGGGCCTCCTCTGCAGAAGCGTTACCACCCTCCAGCCATCGGGGCTGCCCATTTCCTGTCTCCGTCACGCGCCATCCTTGGGATGCTGCACCAGACTTTAGGCTTGCCAACAACAACTCCATGCCACGAATCCGCGAATTTACGTGACTCAGAGGCAGCACACAGACAGCCATTGACGCACTGTCTGGATGATGGGAGGGAGGGAGGGGGGGGGGTGCAGGGAACACGGGGCCACGTGTAAAATTCTTGCGCGGGCTTGGCTGTTCGGTACTTAACGGGCATACTCCTACTTTTGCGCTATTGATTATTTTCAGCGAGAAAACCCCCGCCCGAGATAAAGTAGACTACGGTTGTAATCGTCTGCGAAAGATTCAAGAGAGTGACGTATAATTGAATATTTCAAAAACGCGTTGATAGGCGAGAGGGCGCAGGAAAATAATTCGTCTATGAGATACAATGTGCGCGATTGGCTTTTGGATACGAAACTATGGGCAACGAATTACCAACATTCTAACGAGAATGTGACGAAACATAACGACGAGGATTGCGACTCCGTTAACGGTGCTTTACCTGCTTTAGATAAACGCGTGAGAGATTATGCGAATTATCATCCTGCATTTAATTACATAAGCAACGGCTTAAGCTTCCTTCTTTTTACTTTTGCATCTTAATTGGCAAATAATCAGTCCTGTTCACTATTCAACGAAGCGCCTAAACTTTGTTCGATTGGTTCGATCGGCATTATCGAATGGTGACGTAGAGCGTTTCTAATATATCACAAGTATTTTCTTACGGTATGAAAAAAAAAAATAATAATAAATAAATAATAATATTAGCAAATAGAATATGTAAACATAATGCCCAATTTCAAATGGAATAGAAAATGTAGAACGGTTGGGTGAAAATTGTTTTAAAAAATATTTGTTGCATATGAACTAATATCAAAAACAGAAATATATTAGTGATTAATTTTTAGAATGTAATTAATTATTAATGCAAAAATTCACCTTACTATGTAATTATAATTTTTTTTAAGTATAATTAAGGGTTATTGATAATAAAAATGAAATATATATTTGATAAGGGCTTTTCTTTAAGTTCGTTTCTTTAAAAAAAAAGTTTTATATTATGTATTTTTATAAAAATAAATATAATAAGAAGAACAAATTAAATATACTTAAATGCTACAGTGTGTTAAATGCTCTGTGTGTATATATCATTTGATGCAGTATTTTAATTAAGTTTTGGCTGAGCTAAATTTAGTCCAATTAACAGTATCTAAGGTGTAGTTAATTTAATTATAAATAAGCGTAATGTATGAATCTTTCCAAAATTTAATGGACAAAATTTAAATTATGGGAAACAGTCAATTTAATAAATATATTAAAGATGTATTTTCACGTGGAGAAATTGTTGGTATTCGATACAATTGATAAAAGCAAACCGAAGATGATTAACTAATCGTTCGTACGCATGGCTGAAGTCGATTAAGTTCACATAAAGCATAAGTCAGCGACTGACATGGAAATCTGTAAACCCGACACTCTATCAATTGTGAAATTGCCTTCCTAACAATCGAGATGTTATATACAATGTGAAATTGCCTGTATTGACGATCATTTAAGATTCGATAGTATCCACAGTAGTTCTACATGTGAAGTTTCTCCAAAATTTTAATACTGACCAACTTACTATTCCTTAACCGTCTTCGGTCTTCGGCACTAAGAGTCGACGGTAAATTGAAAATCTTAGGATCGCTCTTTGCGATCCACGAGGATACGAGTTGTCGTGCCAAATAACATAATGTTTGTCACAGAGCGGAAGGGCCTCTCTCTCTCTCTCTCTCTCTCTCTCTCTCTCACTCTCTCTTTCTTATTTGTCCACTTGAAAATCTACGCCACCGTTTTTCAGTACAGCTCTACACTACATTGCCACAGACTGATCTCTAATCTCGAAAGTCACAATCATCGCCTAGCGATCGTCCCAAGCGTTCGATTCTCGGCCCTTTGTCCGCTAGAGGGCCGGGGGAGGAAATAGATCGCGGCGCGGGCTCAGCTCAGCCGCCTTCCTTATTCCCTTAGCAACACAAATCGGGCGCGCCTCCGGTGCCTCTCTTCCTACTTCTCCTCGCCTGCTCGTGTCCTCGGTCCCCTCCTCTTCAACCACACCGCCAGGAGTCTCCTCCGCAACGAACCCTCCGGTTATGTAACCCCTCCCCCGCCCCACCTACGTTCATCTTACAGCCACTTGAGCACAGAGATATAACCGCGAATACTTTAATGGGATCCACGTTGCCGACGGTTAATGCGCGTCCAAGGCAACATTACGAACATTAAAGAAATCGGCCTTTCTATTGTCCCGATTAATTAGCTAGTCTAAAAACAGGAGGAAGGTGCATTCGTGAATTTGGTGAGTTTAATTTCGAGCGTCGATAAATTCTAAAAGAGTAGGAGTAGTAGGAGGGGGGGGGGGTTCCTCCCTTGGCCAAGTCATTCATTATTGGATGCCAATAAAAATTGTTCCTCACCTCGATTGTAAACACTTCGGAGGATAGCCAAGTACGATAAAACTCATAAAATTGATTTACTTTGACAGATCTTAAGGACTTATCGAGCCATTGGCATTTTATAATTAATTAATGAGCGACACACAATAAGTTCTGCACAATTAATTAAAAATTTCGTCATGTAAGGTAAGACTGTAATGATGGATAAATCGACGTTGAATAAAGCTTGACAACAATAAACTTGCTTCGTTCCATTGAAAATTAACATAATAAAAATATTCTTTTATAATAGTCGAATCGAATCCATGTTTTCTTCCACTACGGACTTTCAATATGCTTTGCGTTTCTCTTCCATAGCGATATTGCAAGGTTCTTGTATGTACAGAAGAAAAAAAACGGAACAAATGCCATGAATCCGTAGTAAATGATGAGAATTTCTCTACTTTATCGCACTTGAATGCTTAAAACGCGTATCGGACACTTCACCGACTTCCATTCTGCAGTAAAGGTGCGATTAAAAATAGGAAAAGACTGGTACAACACAGCAATGATGGCCAATGCCTCTGTGTACATAATCATCTTCTGCTCGGTCTCTCTCACTCACAGTCACAGTCACAGTCAGTCTCTCTCTCTCTCTCTCTCTCTCTCTACGCGTCTGGGATTTTTAGCACGAATAAAAAACTCGAATGAAAATTGCTTACTTTGTTAAGTAAAACAACGCTTTTGCCCTTCTTCCAGCTACAATAGTAAAGGTGCCAAGTTTTTGCCATAGAATACCGACTTTTTCGCGGTACGCCACCTCACCCTCCTCAACCCCACCGGCCGTCGCACAGCACCGACAATTTCATGTGCGATAAAATCGATTCGCTACACGAGCGCCAGTCAAAAAACTTTGAGTATCTTTCACGCGCAATGGATTAAAATAAACCTTTTCATAAAAGGAAATCATGACTATGTATGTTATAATATCCCATGGGTTTTAAAGAGGTAAGTCGCACTCGTCGATATTCAATTAGCGCTTCTAGTGCATTGGACGTGAAGAATCCACCGTAACGTATAATAATTAAAAAAAAAAAAAAAAAAAAAAAAAAAAAAAAATACGGTGCCTTATATGTAGGTATGGCTTAATTATGCATTAACTGAGCTCATGTTATTGTTAATCCGATGTAAGACGCATACTATATGAAACGTTAAATTCAATTATTAAATACATCATCTCTTTGCAATCTATGTCGGTAATGTGTAAAAACATAAATAAATAAAAGAAAGAAAAAAACAAAGATCCACGTAATATAATAAATTCTCTAATAAAAATTCTAATATAATAAATAGCCTTTCTTCATATTTTTATTATTTTTATTATTTTTATTTTTTTTCTTTCTTACAACTCTTTTAAACTATACAGCAATATAAATCATAGGGAATAAATGACTATTCTCGAGTATTGTCTGGAATGCCAATGCATGGAAAACTATTGGTCTGTGCGCGAATATGATGAATAATAAAAGTAAATAAAGTGAATGCAGAGAGAGCCGATAAAAGCTTTATAAATATACTTTTCATTGGCGTGTGTTGCAGCTACTACTCTAAGGCGAATTTAATAAAGAAATTTAACCAAAGAATACGACGGAGAATAATGGCCAGCAATTAAAATAAGAAAAGTTTTAAGCAGCAATTTCACGCTTAATATTAAATGAAATTTTAGAATGTACATTGAGTAGTGTGTACAGTAGTCGTGGATACACAACCGAATAGTTGTTACATTTAAAATCGACCACATCCTGCTCTTATCGTCGGCTTTTTTTTTCCCCTTTTCTTTTTCTTAACGGCTAAATTTCAATTTTAATACCCGCCAAGAGGCAACAAAGTTTCGCGATTAAAGGAAGGCTTAATAATATTAGACAGTTTCAAATGTACGACGATCTATGAGACGTCGCTGCCGTCGCCCAACGTTCAAGCACAACAGGCACGCGCGCATATCGCATAATCCGGCATTGCGAGGGTGGCAAATGGCGTGTAACGGTGCTTCGAGTAGGATAAGAGAAAGCCTCATTACACCCGAGCGTGAATATCGAAGGCCTGATCTAGCTGGTACATGAGAGATCGCGCGCGTAAATTTGGATCGGTGTCGAATAAAAAAAAAAAAAAAAAAGACGCGGACTTGTCCCTTCTCTGCCCTCTTATCCCGACCGTCAGCGCAGCACCTACAAAGCAGACGTCGAGCGTAGCGGATAAGTCGAACGTAGCAGCCGAGCCGTCACGCGCTTTTCGCCTTTTCACACCTGACGTGGGAGGCGGAGGAGAGTCGCGCCTCGCCGTGATCTTACTTGCCCGGGCAAAATGAATGACGAACGAAGAGCCACCACCACCGCCATCGCCATCACCGCCACCGCCACCGCCACCGCCACCGCCACCACCGTCGCCGCCGTTCTGAGCAGCAGCAGCAGCAACAGCAGCAGTACCGCGATTTGTGTTTTAGCGGCCGCGCAAAATGCTCGTTAGACACGCCATATAATTAATGAGTCACTAGCATCGCGTAATTTGCCTCCCTTCTTTTTTTTAAAGCCTCTCTATTTGAACATTCCTATCGTATTATCGTAGAAAAGCCGGAGCTCTTGAGACTGGCTGCTAACGCTGCTGTTACTACTACTGTTTGCCTGTTGTCACCAGTGCCGCTGTGATTAATTCAAAGAGCTCGTCGTCCGATAGGCTACTACCCGTGCAAGAACATTTTATCCAGGCACCGTGTATCGTAATGACAGTACCCGCTAAGTCGCTCCTCCTACTGCTGGCGAGTATGGAAAAATTTAAGGGAACATCCATGTGCCAATATTGCGTTACGCTTTATTCGCAGTAATCGTGCTGAGCTTCTCATAAATGTCGTGAAACGGGAAGAATTTTCTTACGATCATTAACTCGAGCTCTTTGCCTAACGAAGATTCACAAAATGCATCCATCGTGTGTGTGATCGACAAATCGATAAAAGGGAGGTTGGGGGGGGGGGCGATGAAAAGCGAGAGACAAGAAACAAATGCCGATTATACCGTCTTTCGTTCAAAATAAAAGAACGCGAAAGGCGATTAATAGTCTCGCTTTGCTCTCTCCGTCTTTCGCGTGTCCCATTGCTGAAGCCGAAGATACTTTGGGCTCGTTCGACGAAAATCGGCAAATTAAAGATTCCTATCGTCGATGCCCGCGAGCAGTAAACCACGAGTCGGAATCGTGATGCGCACCTAAATTCCGTGCGATTCACTGACATCGTCGCACGCAAATTTTTCCCACCTCGACCTTGAGCGAGATTTGAGTTTCATAAGTCCCAGGTACGCCAGTGCGCGACCACCATTTTTAAGGGGCTGATAAACACGTAGGCCTTGGTTTTCTGCCAGTGATACCTCGCATGCAATCGCCGGCAGGTGCGATTCGGACATTACGAATAGCCGAGGAAGGATCGAGAAAATTGCCGATTTTTACCTATAGGTGCGGTTTAGGCGTTAGTCGCCATGTCATCTTGTTGAATGGACGAAACATAATTTTGGCTAAATTCATGGAGGAATGTGAATTCGAGCAGCGCGGTGGACGAATCGAGACAAAAAAAAAAGAAAGAAAAAAAAGGGGGGGTAGGCCGTCGAAGCATCGACGAAAGGACAGCATCGAACATTAATCCGCAAAAGGAAAGTCGATCTTCGTGATAAAGCTTCATTCCTAGAGTCTTAAAAACTGCTGTACCATAGTGGCGAAGGGCTAAACGGGTGATCATCATAAAATACTGCAAGCCGGCTGGGTCGGTTATGGCACCGCATGGCATGGCATAGCATGGCATGGCATGACATGACATAGCAACGCAACGCAATGCAACGCATCGCATCGCAACGCAACGCAACGCAACGCAACGCAACGCAACGCAACGCAACGCAACGCAACGCAACGCAACTAAACGCAACGAATCGTATCGTATCGTATCGTATCGTATCGTATCGTATCGTATCGTATCGCATCGCATCGCATCGCATCGCATTGCATAGCATCACATTGCCAAATAATACGATCCCACTGTCTTTTATTTGCCCATCGTCTAACAAACTTTGAGGTTAAATGATCGACCGGCGGTCACGGACAATAACCGCGACTCGACTTAATAGTCAGCTCTCGAGCGTAGAAAGTAAAGAAAAAGTTTGTAACTCACCTTTGTAAATCACTCGTCGACAAGAAGCAACTTGCACTCGAAGGATCGTTCTGTAGGTTATGTACGTAGGCCGATTGAGAAGGAACGAGACGTCAATCCAACGCGCGAGTCAGGAGTGAAGTGCTACGATGACGCGAACCGCGACAGCGGTTTGTCCGTGCGCCCCCACTCCGCAACCTGCCCTTCTTCCCTTCTCCTCCTAGCCGGCGCGCACACGCGCACTAACACACGAGAGACAGCACACACGCACGCGCGCACACGAACGCGCACACGCCAATAAGTTCGATATCCTTGCACGGCGCTACCAGTCCGCCACGGATCGTTTTACCCGCGCCCTCCCTTCTTATTCCCTCTCTCATTCGCGCTCGCGAGCGCGCATACGCGTGCACACACACTATCGAACTCCGAGGGTTACTACTGCGTCTCTCGGCATGTAACGTGCACGGTCTCCTCCCTACCTCTCCCACACATTTTCGCTCGTTCTCTCTCGCTCTCCTGCTCGCTCTCTTCCCCGTAGGAAGCATTTCCGCGAAGTCTCGCCCTACCCGCTGATCGCTAATACTCTGCGCGCCGGTTTGCATTCCGTCCAAGTGCATTTTCGCACGGGATGCACCGATTTTCTGGTACATATCGTTTTGGCTACGATGCAACACAATCGGATTTCGCTCGCGGATACGCTGGCATTATCGTAGAAAAAATGTATTTGGCTTCGTTGCTCAAGACGGGCCGCCGCGACTTTGCATTGTTTGCAAAATAATCATCCAAAGCAACTTCAAACCCCTTCGAGTCTACTGATTCTCCTCTTATTTAATCTTGACTCCCACCGAACCTTATCACATTTCCTCGACTCCGATATGCATTTTCCTTCCCTATAGTTTTGAAAACATGAATTTTAGCAAAACGTTCAGCGCGCACGTACAATTCCAACAGACGACAGTTATAACATTTATCGTCCATAACTCGTTTGCCGATTGCCAACACACAATTTATTCAAATATCTCGGTAAAAGTACAATGTACATTTATTACGAGCGTAATTAAGAGTGTGAAAATACGTGTTTTATATTTACGTGTGCGCAAGGGAACACGACAACGAATTCAGAAAAAATAATATAATTTCTCTACATTGTGACTATTAATATAGAATAAGATTGCATCATAATTTGCAGTTTACTCAATTTTATCAAGTTGAAATTAATTATCTCATACTTGCAGGATTGCGTTTTAACGGATAGATATTACATTCCCTAATAACTTTGATTTAATTATTCGTCATTTAAAATTATTAAATATTTATTGAAAGTTTTTTAAGAATAATAATTTAATTGAACATGTGAATATAATTTCCACCCATCTCTGAACAATAATTGCATCAGCCGTATTCAACCAAACATACCAAATTACTTAAATCAATCTAATCAATTCTAAATTAATGCAAGATAATAAAATTAATAAGTGGCAGCTACGAAACTGTAATTCAATGATTTCTTTTCTGACATAATTTTGACATTATAATAAAATACTCTTTATTATTGTATTAACAATTTGAAGAATTATACGTCGCCTATGCTTTCAACTGTAAATAGAAGAATCATTTCATTTTCCTATTGAAATGGATCGATCGATTGAATAAATATTGCTCTAGGATGAAAAGCATTTTATTATGAAGCATTGACAGGTCGTATATTATAAAAAAAGAAAAAAAAAAGAAATAATTATGGCAATAAGTTTTGAATGCTTTATTTGATGAAATAAAAATCTTGTGGATAACATGGTGTGAAATAATATGCAATTACAAACAAAACAAAAAAACAAAAAAAAAAAGAAAACAAAAAAAGGTTGCTTTCTTTTATTTTTTATTTATTGCTATGTTCATTTATCTTTGCGGTAGTCAAAAAATTTTCTCGTATTTGTTTACTTTGTCTCTGTTGCTATGCTGAAACGAAACGTAATTTTTAATTTACATAGTATAGCTAATTCTATTTTTGACATCTCACTTTATTCTTAGAAGAATTTTTGTCTTTTCATTTCGCGTGAATGTAGGAACTTGCTCATATCACGCATAATTTATCGAGCTTAAAGGCTTTCGTAAATATATTCTTATAGGAATTGTAAAAAAAAAAATATGAAATTATCTCTTTTGATTTTTAATGGGAAACATTTAGTCGATACTATTTTGCTTATAATCACAAGTTGAATTACAAATCGCGCATTTATTTATTTATAATTTTATATATATATATATATATATATATATATATATATATAAGATTTTATGAATTAATAAGATTATATAAATTATCAATTACTGATAAATAAATATTTATTGTTAACTGAAATAGATGAATTGCCAAAGTTTTCAATTACAATAGGTTTAAATGCCAAATGCAACATTAGGAAGCTAAGAGAGAAAAAAAAGAAAGAGAAAAGAAGAAGAAAAAATCTGTAGTTTAAGTTAACTAAATTTAGATTACACTTTAACCCAAGTAATACTTGTAATTGATATTTTTAATTGACTGGAATCGAGTAATAAACAACTACTTTTACAATATTATTATTAATATATATGGGAATTTTAAGTATGATTTTATTAATTTTTATATTATTTAAATAGAAATTAACGTTTGAAGGGAAAGAAATATTAAAAATAAAATAATAATAAATAATTTCAACGTTTTGTGGAATATTTGATAAAGAATAGCTAGCGTTAATTGTGAAATGATAAGCTGTTATTAATTAATAATTTAAATAGACCTTCTATAGTATTCTAAAGCCTTTAATAGAAAAACAAAAATCTTTCAATATTCTAATTGGTTCACATATTACTTCTGTTGTATACATATAATTGTAAATATTACTCTCATACATAAAATAGAAATAGCTTCAATTTGGATAAAATAAATTCACAGCACAAATAAATAATGAATTGTTAATATGTATGGGTTATAGTTTTTTTTTTTTTTTTCTTTCAATTTATTCATTCGGATTGAATATTTTAAATTCAATATATTATTTTAATTATATAATTTAATAATTTAGATCATATATGATTAGGAATTTATGATATTCATTGTCTTAAATAGCGCATTTTTATATTCCACATTAATTTAAGAAAATACTTTTTAATTTATTATCATACAGCAACAAACAGTTTTTTTTCTTTCTTTTTTTTCTTTATCATTAAATTAAATTGTCTTATAAATCCATAATTTAATGGTACGTTTAATATTTACTAATAATAATGCAGATATTTCCTTTTTTCTAATATTATATGTTATATGTTTCACAACAATTTTTATTAATTCTTCAATATTATATTATTCAGTAGTTCAATATATTTAGATTTTCATACTTAATACATTCCATTTATTCATCTGTTTACCAATAAAATAGATAATATCTAAGTATTCGCCGATTTTTTTTTCCTTTTTTTATCGCTGTTCATCCCTAATGTGCAAAGACCAATAATAATCTTCATGTATTATGAAATCAATACAACTCCGTGCATTATCAAAATCAGAAAATATTAATTAAATAAAGTTAATTGAAATGAAACGTATCGAAATAAAAAAAATTGTCGTGGTATTATTACTGATTACAATCCTACGAACGGTTAAACTGACACAGTAAATATTCTTTGTTATCGATTCTTCTTGACCTTTATATACACCTTTCAAGTACAAATACCAAATTAGAAATACCTGAGAATTTTTACCTTTATCTCTGTGTCGCTCAAGGACCTTTTGTCGATGCCAACTTTGAATAAATAAAATGAAGAAAAAATTAATTTGGCAGAACTTGGCGCAAATGTAAGCAGGCCAAATGAATATTCTCCGTGAATTTCTTCTTTCAACATTTTTGCCAGTGTTCCTCATATGTCACACGGTTTCATAATCAATATCGTTCAAAAGATCGAGAAACAACATTCACTATGTTCCATTATCAAGAGTAATATGAAAATTTTCATATTGACATTGAATGCGACTTTAATTGCGTATCTTTTTAAGATTTATGAATGATATTTGCTAAATTGTATGTACAAATTTGTATTTCTCATTTTAATTAGTTCTTTCAATGTCAGTATCTTTCTTTTCTTTCGAATATTCATCATGATTTAAGATAAAAAAGATAACAAAGATAAACGACGATGAATTAGACTGAAAGTGAATGTGACAAATGAATATTTAATTATTTAAAGATTTATTTCATAGAGCATAGAAGATTTAATGCTGTAAAAATGAAAGTTTGATATAATATTTTTGTGGTATTTGTTATTTAAGAAATAATTTTTCTTCTTATGAATAATATAAGTAAAATTAACAATTTAGTAAAAATTTTCAATAAAGTTATTATTTGTTTATTTCGTAAAAATTATTAGATTACATTATTGCAATGGTTGGAAGTAACTAAAAAATAAAAACATAGTTGCATATATGTAAGCTACGTAATTATTAAATTCATGTTTTTTAATAATAAATAATTTCAATAAATATATAAGGTTAAGTAAAATACCGCTGGATAATATTTATGGGAAATTAAAGTTCTCTAATTACATTTAATAATTTAATATCTGATTTATAATGCAAATTATATAGCAGCAATAAGACAAAAAATCTTAAGCTACAAAATTTTCAACTTCTTTAATAATGCTTTCAAAAATAAGACATTTTTGTTAACCAAACTCGAGTACTTACTCCCACCATGGTCAAATAGGATAGCAGAAGGGGGCGGGGGGAGGGGGAGGGGAGGGGGCGGAATATATTGATCGAGATTTTGCATTCTACGCAGTAAAATCTACTTAAGTTACTTTAACTTTTTTTTAGTTTTTTTTTTTAATTTTTTTTTTTTTTTTTTTTTTTTTTTTTATTATCAAGTTGTTATTCGCAATTTACTGTATAATATATAAAATACTTGCATATAAATATTAATAGTTTAGGTATTTATTCAACAGATGCGAAGTTAATTTTCTCAAAAGAATCTATACAATAGATTTGTAAATAAAGACTGAAATTTAAGTAATATTTAATACTGAAAATTTAAGTATGAAATGAGATTAATGTAAAGAATAGGTCGTCGTTGTAAACGTGATACCCTCGTAAAAATGGCGCATTACACTCAGGCGACAAATCGTCGAATTTGCGACTTATTGTCAGAATCGCGAATGACTTTGGATTCTCGTGGAGGTCACCTTCCGGGATAGGAAGTCGAAGAGAAAAATGTATCGATTGTCAGGCTGACCTTGAGAAAGGTACAGAAAGGCGGAAACAAGAGCTGTTCTCGCGTCCTAGATTTCGAGGGTCGCGATATACAGTTAAGCTAAATAGATGTACTTTAGTTTCGTATATATGTGTACGTGAGCTACGGTCTTATCCAAATTACTTTATCGGTTCTTAACTCTTGTACGTAGAATATGACGAGAGAACGGCGGCGTTATGGCCGTCTTATTCAATATTATAAAATAAAAAGTAGCTTCGCATTGGCTAGTGGTAAATTGCACATCAATTTTCTGAAATTTATGATAGTACTGTTTTTAAAAACATAAATTTGAAATTAGGGAATATGCAGAAATAATTACACATAACGTGGGTTAATTTAATGTCTATATAAATGAAAATTGTATTGATTGGTACATCAAGTGCATGTAATTTATAAATTCTTGCTCCTCATTTATTTGATAGATATATCGAACATATATGTGAATTCAAATGAATTTTTATTACTTCAATTTATTAATCTTGCACATCTTGTATTATGATATATGCTATCATATAAATGTAAGTAAATTTCCAAATTTCTAATTGAATTATTATTTGTTTATTCATGCTCTATAAGAATAGAACAATTACAAATACTCAATTTAGTAATAAGTAAATATTAGCGTTGGATAACGTTAAACAAACATTTAATTTATCATGAAATAGTACTTATTGGTGCAAGAATCGAGTATATTAATAATATTGTATAAAACAATATGGTATGTAACAGTATTATTAATAAATAAAGTCATCTTGTATTCGTGTCCTTGAAAACAAAATTTCAACTACAACGCCACGTTGTAATTAATATAGTCTGTCAACACACAGCGCGTGAAATATTCTATTTACAATATTATTACTATTACACACAATGTGTGAAATAAAAAATAAAACTATATCGATTCAGCCAATCTGTATATTGTATAAGAAAACTTTTTTTGCTTTTTAGACTTTTTTTTTTAAGAAATTATTGAAGATAAAATCATTTTGAAATACTTTGTAGGAAATACAAGTATTGCTTTTTTTTTTTAGAAAACGTGTATCCACTGCTATTATGAAGTTTGAAATGTAACAAAAGTATTTTTAAATTGAGCTTTAAGAAAATAATACGAAAAAAACTGGCTTTATTTAAAAACATGAGAAAGTATATTTAAAATAGAACTAAGTATATGAATGTTATAAAAATAACAAATAAGTTTCGTGCTCGTACGCATAAATGTACTATTAGCACTATTGTTTTTGATAAATGTTACCCTCCCATCAACAGACACATAATAAAATGTTTGAATAGAATAACAATGAATTGGCATATGTGTATGAAATAAATCTATCCTGAAATTGTACTGACGAACATGTTCTTCGCCAATTTGTACTTTATAAACCTTATAATAAAAAAATATTTGCAACATTTAATTAAATATAAGATTGCATGGGCGATTAATCATCTTTAACCGATAAATTAAACATGCTCTTTACTAAAAATGTGCTTTATCTTCAGTTAATGCTAATCTCAAGCTTACCACTGACCACAAGCGATTTCGGATAGAACATCTACAAATTATAAGCCGTTATGTATTATCCGGAAGTTCTTAAGTACAGTAAGTTAGCCAAAGTCAGGCAGCTATAAGCCCGACTAAATAATCTAACAATTGTAGGCATAAAGGCCAGGTGGACCCCCACCAAGCCCAGTGTTAAACTAAGTTCGTCGCATTGCAGATTCGACCTAGGGCGTGAGAGTCTCGGAGAAGGGGTCGCACGCGAGCTCGCGGAATCAGCTGCCGGTGGACCACTATCCTGGCCTTGTTTGCGGTCGATTTACCGTCTTCATGCCTCCGTTTCCCTTATCCTCCACGATATCCGTGATCCACGTGATCCACGTGATCCCGCGAGACGCCGCCCTCGCCTTTTGCCCTTGAACAACACTTTTATCCGATATATCCTGGACTGGGGAATCCATGATATTTTGATTTTGTATCAGAGAAGCGTAAATCGAGAATTTACAAACGCGCTCTTCACTAAATTCCACTCACATGATTATCGCACGTTATTTTTATGACGAAGCTAAAGAACGTAATTGCTTATAGTTTTATGTGAGGTTGCGGATTTTGTTGGCAGATATCTCGAAGTTCACGTAAGGTAGTCGATAAGCTGCATTCGCAATAGCAATTTTGTAGTTGTCAAGCGACGCTGATCATTTAACACAACGTTGTATTTATCATTAGCATCTGCTAATGTTTATCATTTCTCGTTATCCCCAAGCAAAACTCATGCGTTATACTTGCGCGTATAACTACAACACACGTTTATATTGTAGACGAACGCGTACGAGCATTTACATGTGCATCATCGCATTAATACGTGATAGTACGCGCGCACACGCATGCATTTTAATTTGTTCGCAAATACTATACAATTCTAACGATATTTTGATTCGTTATTAAATAAGAAGTAAATTATAATGTATATTACCGATAAGAATCTTTCTTAAATTACAATTACTTTTCTTTTAAAATACGCCTTTCATCAGACTTTCATCAGAACATATTTTCATATTTTCCAATACAAAGAATCACACTGATTGCGCGAGAGAAATTTTTTTACAATATTTAATTCAATACTTAAACATTGAAAATACTTAAGCAATTACAACGAATTTTATTTCTTCTCTCAATTTCGTAATGGCAATACTCGAAAGCTATATTGATTTAAAGCTGCTACTCCTGTCATTCCTTTTGCGACGGTGTGCTCGAAAGAAAAAGCTCCAAACACATGTCGCTGCTCAAAATAGACCTATAAAAAGATAAATCCAGATGTATGCGAAGCATCTTGTATTCGACAGTGGTAGTTTCGAATACAAATATTTTACACGTGGATGATACGTAATCTCGAAAGAAGCGCGTGCAGCTTTTGTCCTAAATTGCCAACCTTACTTAAAGTTCTTCCTGCCTTTGCTTTCTCTCCTTATCTATATGAGCACGCAGCTCTTAACGTAGACCCACTTTTTGTATTAGCAAAATAGCAAGGACACGCCCACGTAAAATGCGCCGTGCATCAATCGAAAAGTACAAGCCCTGATCGATATCACGTTACTGTTACACCGACTCACTCCTTAACAGCAGCCCTTTCCTTCCCTTCTTTACCGACCACTTTAATTAAAAAGTTTTTCCTATTTAGGTCCTTATGTGCGACAACCGCTTCTCGACCATTCCTATTCAAATACAAGCTCATTCTCGACATACATATATGTCAGGATATATGTATGCATTTAGGAAGATAATTTCATTTACCACGTTAAATCTGTCTTTATATTGTGCCAAGCTCTTACATAAGTGACTTTGAAGTAAACAAAAAGTGAAGTCCTTAATATACACTCGTAATTCGATATTATTGCTAAATTTAGATTCTATATTGTAAAAAAAAATAAAAAAAGAACAAAGAAAAATAGAAACATTTTTATCGTTATATGGTAATTAATATAATAATATTGCGCCATAATTTTATATGCTCATGGTCATTGTTAAATTTCTAAGTTCGAACTTTAACTCTTATTTTATATTGCAATTCGTATTCTTATTCACGGCTAATGAATTTCAAGGAAGCTAATTGTAAGCGAACATTGGTGTTTTGCCTTCTTCTGTGTATTAGTAACAAAAAAATTATGTTCTTTAAATTTATACTATGATGTTATGAAGAATTTGTCCTCTCATTGCTGTAATATCTATTCATTGAGAATTGTTTCACGAACTACAGTACTAACTTTAGACACAAGTTTCCATAAAGTATGAAATTCCAAAAATTAACGTCGAATAAACTAGATCATCAGTCGTTTTCTAATATTTCATTATCTACTTAACATCGTAATACGTAGTTTCTGATTATTTAATACTAGCTTTTAGTACTTATAACAATGTGTTCAAATTTCAACTCTGTATTTTTCATTGATCGTGTGGGTAATATTCTGTCTCTCCCCTTCCCGCTAACCATCTTTTTTAGAATGTTCCGGTATTTTAAATTGTTTCCTGGATGTGCCGAGTTATTGCGATATAGAGTACTTGGAACTTTGTTATAAGTTCTTGTCATTTAAATTCTATTATTATTTCACAATTGGAAGGTATTTATATACGTATATGCACATACACGTACTATATTGAAAATTAATCGAGCAATATTTTTGATAAACGAAACAATCAAGTTTTGAAAATGTATAGAACTTTTCAGGAAAACAACAACTTTAGAACATAATAGCTTTATGTAATGTTGAACGGTTATTATTATAGTTTTTAGAATCATTATAATTATTAAAAAATATCGGTACATATTATCGTCACTTTAATTAAAATTACTAAATATTATATATGGAATTTTAATATATCTAAATAAATTAAAAAATGCAATTGTGTATGATTTAATTTGATTGGATTACGAACCGCAATCCATTGCTGTCTAAATATTCTTATTAAGATAGGAAAAAAGATGCCTATCTTTGAGCATTTAATAACAAAAAAATTCCATTCATATCACGATAGCTTGTAATAAAACGGTATGCGCTCTATTTAGTCTAATTCTCAACAATACGAACATTTTCATTATTTGATTATATAATTATTTTAATTATTTGTACGCTAAATCATGACACGTACATTAGTTGTGTATATGACAAACGTGCGAATATAGAAAACTTAATATTTTATTTTATAATAAGAATAATTGATCGACAGTTTGGAAATTGAATGTTTGCAAACATTCATAAACTTGCGATATGGTGCATTATGTTTCATTTCACATTTATAACTGATTTAATTGTGAAATGTTAAAAATAAATTTATCTATTATTAAATAACGATAAAAAGAAGAATAATCGAAGCTAATCGTCTATTCAGATGCGCATTTGCGCACAAAGCGTTTCGTCCGAAATAAATAAATTGATATATGGAAGACCATCGAAACTTATGAATTTAATATTTTCATTATTCAGATATTGTGTAATAATTTCTTCGACTTTTTTTTTGTTTAAAAAATCAATTGTATAGTAGCTGTTATATGAAATGTTATATATAGAACATTGGAATTAAAGACTGAAATCAATGTTATATTCGTTCGTATATGATAATAGTATGAATTATAATAAATAATTGTCTAAAAGTACAATAAGTTATGAAATAAAATAAATGGCCTTGTAAATTTATGGCACCTGTTAACATCTTACATAAAATAATTTCTAACATTAGATTAGCTCATTGTCTTTTATAAATCCTTTTAAATTTGTATTATTTTATTACAAATATACAGCGCCAAAAATTTGGTAATTTATTTCTTGGCAAAGCTTTAGAGATAAAAATTTAAATAAAATAATATATTTATTTCAAAATTAATATATATATATATATATATATATATATATTGTCTAATTTTATTTTCTAATTATATTTTTCTTTGTATTTTTAATTTATATTGATGGAAATATTAATAACACTATTAATAGTATTAATAAAATATATTGTTCAAATGTAAGAAATTCATCCATATCATCTTTCAATAATTTCGAAATAGATCAAACGATATCCTACTTTAAGGACTTTAATTAATTTCCAAAGTTTATGGTTTTTAAAATATGTTTAATACGTCGTAAAAGAAATTCACAGATCTTTGGCTCGATAATTTTCATAAGCTGTTTTAAAATCTTGCATTACAAAGCAATTAAAATAAACATAATTTCTTAATATTTTACGAAAACGATTTTATAAATGAAAATTATTATAAATTATATTCGAAATAAAGCGCTAGATTTATCATTTGTAAAAATACATTTTATTTTCTATGCATTGAACGCATCTAAATATTGCGAAACATGTTATTTTAGGATTGAAAATATTAATTAATATATCCAACATCTTATTTTACTACTTTTAGTCTTATGTATTTATAAAAATAAAATTTAAATAATAAAATTTAAGATTTTATTATATTTCTTTACATTTGTTTTATCATGATTCTAATTGATAGAATAATTTCCCTTTATCCGGAAATTTAAACGAAGTTGCTTTCTTTTCAATGTGATTGTTTTGGAATTTCAAAAATTTATTTTATTAAATTTTTAACTACATACAACAGTATTACTCTCAATTAGTAGATCCATCTATTATCTGATCCAAGTAAATTCATGTAAATTATAATAATTTACAGTGAAATTGTATAATAGTTTAGTTAAGCTTACATTTAAGCTAAAATATTTATGCATTAATGTAGTTGTAACGATTCCAATTTTTATTACACTTTTATTTATATTTATGTATATGATACACATTAATGCCATTAATATAACAAAAATATTAAAACAGTTTATTAGTAAATTTCTGGACTTGGAGATTAATAATATTCTCTGTGTACGTACATCATGGAATAATAATTATAAACCATTAATTTTAAGTACTTAGATACTCGCAGTTAGCTTGACTAAAGTGTATGTGTAATCAGCCAGACGATATATATATAGATGGAAGGAGAGCTGCAGGAACGGTGGCAGGATAGAAGAAAGTGACCGAGCAAGTTCCGAAATATAGTAAAAATATAAATGACAAAATATTGGCCTTGAGGATCTAACAATAATCACTAGTCAGCTTAGAGTTTTTCCGGGCATGTAGAGAAAAAATTATTGCGAGCGTAGACGCCTCTAGCGGAAAATAACTCACGTTGAAAAGAAAATCCGAGACTATTCAGTTCCAGTGCTGTGAAATTAAAAGAAAATGATTCACTATTCAACAAAGTTAAAACCAAAAATGAACTGTACAGTGAAATTACAAATTAGAAAATTTTTTTTTTTTATTTTTTTTTTTTTAACAAGTAGTCACAGTCAATTGAGAATCAAGTGTACTTGATATTACTTTATTTGTATTTCGTTGATTAATAGTGAGATACGTGGTAGGGAAAATTTATTCTAGTTTTTTGTCGATAAATTGATAAAAAAAAATTGACATTTTAATGTAATTGCCACAATAAATTCATCGTTTTTTTTTCAGAATAAAAATTGATTTACACTGCACTAAAGACACAAGAAATTTGCGGAATATTATTGCTCTGTTGGAAGAATATTGTTGTCATACGAATTATTGAAGTCATTATAAGCAGCCGTTACGCTGCACCAGTTACACTTCATTAGACTTTATCCATTTTATTTAAATTGACAAAATTCATTCAATTACAATTGCGTGCTCAATGATTGATTTCTACTACATTGATAATATTATTAATTAGCGCATTGCTTAGTGAATAAAACGTTTTTGAATTATAACTATCGACTTTGAATTGTTGTCAGTAATTTAATAGAGGAACTCATTTATTTTGTGCACGGCTGTCAAAATGATGTTGAAAGCTCGTGTTAGATAAATTATAGTTTTCCCAATTTTTGAAAATCTTGAAGAACGTCAGTTCTTTAACCGAGCCAAATAACTTTACGACAGATATCTGTAAATAAATGCCAACATTAACATCCCGTAAAACTTGCTCGATTTGAGATTTTGTATGTTGATGGTCATACGTTTCTTGTGATTTTATGAAATTAGTTTCATGTCGAGTGCCGAACTCACTATTGCATAACACGCATGGATTTAATAATATTGAATTGTAATCTAGTGAAAGCTTATTGTGAATGCTGAATTGGCGAATTAATACCTCTATTGCTGTAATATTGCCATGATATTAGCCAGCAATGTGTCTTATGCAGAGATGACAGACTAATATTTAGCCTACAAAATCCTTAGCAAATACTTGATTTTCTTTCACACTTGTCTCACTACCGTGATTTCTAAGCAAATGCAAGTAATTAAACTTGCCACAATTTATATTGAAACTTAAACATTCCAAATAATAAGAGCAAAAACAGCAACAACAAGAACAACAACAACAACAACAACAACAATAATAATAATAATAATAATAATAATAATAATAATAATAATAATAATAATAATAATAATAATAATAATAATAATAATCACACTAAAAACTTCTCATAAAGTAAATATGCTTTAAAGGTTCAATGGGTTATATATTTATTCATTGATTGATTTTGCTCTACACATTGGAATAAGCTTCTGACCGTGAAAATCTGACGTAACCGAAGACTTTTAAATTCTCTTAGTTTAATTTCTGACGAAACAAGGAATTGAAAAATACATTCAAATGTTCGGTCAAGCTTTAACGATTTGATAGGCTCGGAAAATATTCTTATCTCAACGTTTAAAGACTATTAAGGTCTCAATGATTTCGTAGATCGACATCTACAAGAGATTATCTATCGTAAATCATACGCAGGTGGAAGCGTCTACCTCTTGTCACTTTATTCATTCACGGCTTTACCATCTTCTTATTTATGCTATTCAGCTTCTTATCACATACGTTACATATATTAAATGAATTTATGTTAACGTATCGAAGATCATTTGTTGCGCAAAGAGCGCCGGATTCTTCGTAAAAAGTGGCTTTAAAAAAGGCCAATTATTCATATTGATCTCGTGTAAGCTTTTTTTTTTTCTTATTCAGCTGGTATTTTTAATTTCTATTGGAGATATCTTGAGAACCGAATTAAATAAAACATTATGATTTACTAATTATTTGTTTATACGCCATTCTTTTTATTCAAAGAACAAAAGAGGATTATTTACTTTCATTTGGTAGGAATGACGGCACCTAAGATAATGGTTTATTAAATAGCATTTCTAATGTAAAATTGCTCATATTATGTAGAAAAATGTTGTTGTTTATTTAATTGTATGAATACATTTCTTTTATATAATATAATGAATTTGCAATAAATATTCAAATTTATTATTATCAATTATTATTGACAAGACCAACTGCATTTATACAATACATTAATAATATAAAAAATTAGGTCTACCATCTTCGAGTATTTTCGTTATTTGCTTAATTTGCTGAAATAGCAGTATGAATCCAAAAAATAATACATACATAGAATAGTTTTCAAAATTATAATTACTCATAATATCCAAATAACAAGGGACAATCGCTAAATTATAAATACCGATAATATCGGCATTAACGAAATATATAGATTCTTTAACAAAGATCTATTTTATCTTAAATTTCGTAGTTTTATTATTCTTCAATATCCTATTAACGATTTAACATAAAACATTCTAGAAATATATTTTAGAATGATGTACAGTAAATTTCAGTAAATATAATATTCCATTAAAACAATATAAGAAACAATTATACTTATATTGTAATATTATACAAAGTTCTTATCTCATTTCTTATCTTATTACTTAAATTATTATCAATATAATGATTAAAACATTAAAAGGCATAATTAAAGTTTAGCAGTAAATAAGTAGTAATTAACTCGGTCGATAATCATATTACTCAATTATGAATATTTTATGTATATTTTTTTTTTTAGTTACATGAATTATTTCATCAATGTGACATATATTTTTTAATAGTAATATCCTTTTGAACTTAATGTTTTTTAGACAATAACTGTCGGTCATCGTAAGAAATATTTAACTTATTTAACATTTATTTTAATATTGGCTGATGATTAACTGTTGTTAAAAAAAATTATATTTTCCAATCATTAAATTAAATATTTTTTGTTTCTCGGTATATGAACATTCAGGGTATAATGTGCATAAATTATGATTTTAAAATGTGAAATTTAACAAATGATGTGAATTTAAAGGACGCAGCAGTATAATAGTTTGATTTTTTTCTTTCAATCGTCTTATTTTAAGCGTCTTAAAAATTCTGAAAGATTGTAACTTAAATTATCTTTATTACATTAACTTTGAGACAAATAGTTTTATCTTTATATCAATCATAAAGTAATTTTGCATATTTGCGGTTATGAAAAAGACTTTATTAAAAATTCTTTATTTTATAAAAGATTAGCAAAAACAAGTGATATTTGCTATAGAATGAATAAATTAAAATATTAGTAACATTATTCCTTGACTCGTATATTCGTTACAAGTCTTTTTTTTTTTTTTTTTTTTTTTTTTTTTTTTTTTTTTATCACATTTATTATAAATTGTATAAATATAATCTGTATAAATAGTATAATATTTATATATATAACGGTTATAACATTAATAAAGCGAGATATAAACTTTTCTCTTTAATTGATGTTAATTTTGTTTACACGAGTATCGTCAAATTGCATTATATAAAATGAAATATTGGCTTGAGACAATAGCGAAAGTAATATTCATTTATTTTAGCTGCTTGCTACTTTTCAATCGGAAAATGCAAGAAAACTAATAATTCAATTTCAAGGACAAATCTTTTGTTTCCCGTGATTCTTTTTAGTCACCTAATGCTTTATAAACGTCAATTTGGAAAACCAGTTAATTGTACAAAATAGTTAAATAAACCCTGCATTCCCTATTTGTAAAAACTGACATCGGAATGAAATAGAATGATTGACGTGGAAAGGCCATCAAATATACCAATAGCCGGATTCGCTTATTTTACTTTTAATCCATTACGAGATCTTAACGACAATCGCTTTAAACTACAATTTCGAATGATTGATGCGTAGCATTAAACGCTAAACACGCGTCTACGTATTATAAACATTCCAATTAACTATGTCCTACATCGCAAATAAGTGAAAGACAAGAGAAGGCGAACTCAGGTTGATTTTCTGGGTGTCGTGACGCCCCGACGGGCCGACGATCATCCGAGGTGCTAACGCTCTGGGCGTCGTCGGCAGTGATCTATTATTAATGACGACCCTGAAAAATATGCTTGCAGAAATTAGGCCCCACTCGCTGTCTTTATAATAATACTTAAGTTTGCATAAGGAGGAGGAAATAAACGTTGGAGCTCGATTTCGTTTATAAAAGCAGCGAACGTCACGTGACTACTGTTCGAATGATCTCGGTTATGCGTTATGCAATAGCACGCCGATTTTCATTTCATTACACTCGATTGTCTCTTTTTTTTTTACTAGTACTAGTAGTTGTGCTCTTGTTTTCAAAAGTTCAATATGGGACGTCTACGAGGCTGTTATATGGTTTAACGACTTTAACGAGTTTCGAATATTTTACGCTCGCCACTGTCACAAGTCCAAATCAATATTTATAAATAAATATTAAATGAATCCGTAATTCAAAATATCGTTTGTCTAAGAAATAAGCTTTAATTTTAACGAAAAAAAATTTTTCTTTAATCACAATCTTTAAGCAAGTCATAAGCTTCTGTTGCCGAATCGACATTCTTTGCTTACTTTACGTGTATTATCGAGCCCAAATTTTCTATTAATAACGTCGATTTCTACAAGAAAAATTTCCCCGTCAATTTTTTCACTTGCTATTTTAACATATAAAAATAAATGTATATTTTTATACATTTTACTGTATTGTAAAATTACTCGCGCATTCTAAATAGATTTAAAATTAATTACTTATACTCTACATTAAGTTAAGCGTTGGATATAGTTTCTTCGAAATTTCATCTTAATTTATCAGTAAATTTATTATAATAAATTTTTATCTGTAAATTTATAATAAAATAAAAAGAATTGATAAATTGAATTTTTAATAAACCTTAGAATTTTCAAAGCCTCTTATAATGAATTGCCTTGTGTTTTGCATTGCTATAAAAAGAAATCGATACGCCATTATTTTTATAAATGAGAATGTCCGTTAAAAAGTTCATGAAACTGGCTATCCCACTCGATCGATAAAACAGTATAGTTTTAAAAGCTAAGCTTCGTTGTTATTTATAAAAATTATATTATATATTACATACATATAATTATAATAAGATGGTTATTAATCGATAAAATTGTAATAAAGCTGTTATTAACTAATTAATAATATATTTTTTTCAATATCCCATATCTTTTCATATTTAATGTTGACAAAAAAAAAAAAAAAAAAAAAAAAAAAAAAAAAAAAAAAAAAAAAAAAAAAAAATTAAACAATTTAAAAGTACTTCACTTCACATTTTGACCATAATTTCTTTTTTTTCTAAAATAACATCCAACCTAAAGTCTCCCAGTTAATTAATGTTGTGCACGTGTTTGATCCCCCTGCAGCATATTTTTTTATCATTTCTTTTTTAATAACTCATTTTTTGTTTATCATTTCTTGAATTTTATAAGAGACGGGAGTGAAAGTTATGTTTATAACTTTTATCGTTATGACGATTGCTCAAATATTGTTTTCATCAATTAGTGGCTTCAGTTAAGGTATGCCATACTCTTATGTCAGTTTCGTAGATCGCATTTCTAGATCGCATAATTGTAGTATATTTTCCAAACACTAACGCACTGCATATTAACGCACTATAACGCTACGCTAGCAATTTTCTTTCTTATACGCTTTTTTTTTCCATCCGACTATTGTCTCTAGACTCAAACGCTCGTTTCACTTCTAAAATTGCACGCGAATACATGATTACCCGGTCGGTCAATTAATTTATGGTCTCGAATACTTTCCTCCGAAGCTCAAGCACCCGGAACCTTCTCGATGCGTCTGCGTATGCGTCAGTCTTTATGGGGGAGGGAAGCGTCAGCGTCGCACGCATTTTTCAAGAATACCCAATTAACGAACCCAAATGATACGACAACTGGGCTTCGGGTCCGTGACTCATTGGGGCCACTTTACGGGAGTGCCCGCATGGGCCGGTCGACGCCACCCTGGCACGACATTTTGCAGGTTCGCGATAACGTGGGCGTGATTCAAATGTGTATTCACACACGCGCGCACTCACGTTGCTATTCCCATATTCACACGCCATGATTAAAGCACAACGTACCGGGATGCATCTACTCACGTGCTTACACAAATCAGATGGGAATCGATTAAGTTTTGCTGTGTGTATATAGGTGAAGACTAGTTAGAAATAAAAAAAAAAAAAAATAAATAAATAAATAAAAGAAAAAAACATATGTGTTATATATTAAATTATTCACACTTGATATTCGTGTGATGTAGCTTTAAATTGGATACGACGAGCTTGTAAAAATAAAAATCAAATATAATAGCGCAGTATAAATTAATTTATGGTCTTTCGACAAACATGTAAACATCGATATATTAATATCTATAATGAAATGATTGGTGCAATTATTAATTGTAAAATATCTAGCAAATAAATCTTCATGAAGCACAAAATCAAAATGATTCGTTGGGAGAGTCAGTTAAATTTTGGGACTCGAAAATTCAGAAACGAAAACTAAGAAAATTTAAGTAAACAAAGTATATTTCTCAATTATATATGCTAAAATTTTTTTAAATTTTAATAATACGATCAACTTTGATCTGTGGACGAATATGCGATTCAGTTAATATTTAATCTAACTTTTCGAAGTAGAAGAATATTTTTCCGTCTGCAAATATCCATTGAAAAGTTCTGATTCGTTTATACTTAAAAATTTGTTCACAACTGTAGTAGTTCATCGATTTCCCTCTAACAATAAAGACAGTTTCGTTAATTTAATCATTTCAATAAATTACAATAAGTTCTTAAGATATTTTCAATAAAGAATAATAATCACATAGGAAATATCTAATTTTATAAATCTTTAGTTATTTATTTTAAATTTCTCATTATTTGAAATATGTTACTGCTTACTTTTACATATATAACTTCACATCTCTTTATATTTAGATAAACTAGTTGAATCAATTGTTGTTGAATTAACTTAATCAGATTAATAGGTTTAGTTAAAGATTAATTTATTGTTTTATAATAATTTCAACTCGCGTGAGCTATGAATATATTGTTACTAATTGTTATATGTCTTCCGTTTCGAATAATTATCATTATTAAATCAATCAAATCATTACGCACTAAGAAAGCGGTCGAATAAAATAAAGTATTTTAGAAGATAAAGTATAAGAGTATTTATTGTTGTCTGACTAATTACTTAGTAGTTAGATTATTTGTAGTGTATATAGATAGCTCTAATCACTCACTCTACGTACCATTTGGAAGCTCTTATCAAGTATTTTCCGCATAATTTACCATACAAAGTGATAATGTACATATCAATTATGTGATTTTATTTTACATCAGACTGATGAAACGCAAAATAAAAACAAAACAAAACAAAACAAAGTAAGAAGAAAAATTATTTAAAGAGCGTAAACACGAGCAATAGATACGTTAAATCACTGCCGCTTTCTGCTAAATACAGTCAATCATAATCCTCATTGTCCTTTTCTCGATGAAAAGTCACACATAATATTATGTCATTATTGCGATACGTTCGATTGATCGATTGGCTTTGCTAATCTACCACGCGAGAATAAGGATTAATTTGTAATCACAAGCTATTGTCCTACGAAATATTATATTATTTCATATTGTAGCTTTACAATTAGAAAGTGTATAAATTTTTTTTTTTTTTTTTTCTTGAAGATAAAACTGACTTTGCCATTTTTATTTTTATTCATTGAAGTAAATTTTCTTACCTTATTTATTACATTATAATAAAGTACTTTTCATTCTATCCTTTCATTTACTAACAATATCAATTAAATGCTATAAAGCATAATTAGAATATTTTATATTTTTCAAATGCATATTTATTATCATAGTTTTTATGTAGATATCTACTATTTGAAAAAGAGTGAATTATACATGTTTCTCATAAAGTTATTTATTTTATGTTTAAGAATGGACAATAGATGAAAGCACGAATATATAAAATTTATCGAGCTGATATTTCATTATAGACGTTCATTCATTATAGAAAATGTATTAACTTTATAATACAAGTACTTTCCTTTAGATCTTAAAATTTTTATTTGCTTAATTTGAATAATTAATAATGTAACGATATAATTCAACTATTATATTTTCATAAAATATTGAATCTTAAATTTTGCTAATCCGAAAAATATTTATAATCGGAAGGCATAATTTACAAATACTTCATTTTTGAATTTAATGAAGATCTATTATTAATCTATTACCATATTATTTGGCAATTATCAATACCAATATTTATCCATAAATCTTATATATAACATTACTGACAAATTTAACTGATCTTAGCATTATTAATAGAATTACTCTAATTTAAAAATAAATTGCATTTCATCGTGGAAAAAGGAGAGAGGCATAATTTTTAATTATTATTCAAGAATATCAGCTTTATTTCTTGAACTTTTTCTTATTAAAATTTTTTATATAGTAATATAGTAATATACTAAGATCAAACGTTGATCATTGTTCAGTTTATTATAATCATGTAATTTATGCAAAATAATCGATTTGATTTTTATAACAATTACACTAATATTTCATATTAAGACAATCTACATTATGTTTTATATCAAGTTTTAATGGTCATTATTATTATTATTATTATTATTATTATTATTATTGTTATTATTATTGTTGTTATTATTATTATTATTATTATTATTATTATTATTATTATATTAATTATTATTAGTGTTATTATTGTTATTATTGTCGTTATTGTTATTGTTTTAAATACATTATGTTCGGTGGAATTAATTAATATATAAACTGCTCAAACCTACAATTCACATGTGAACATAACATTATTTATTAATTGTTTATTTTGATTTGTTGTAGCATTAATTAAAATTTATTTTAATAAGAAATTAACGAAAAATATTAAGTAAAGTTCTATACATACTAAACATATACATATACATATACATACTAAAAAAATATTTTTTACATGGTATTATTTATTAGAATACTAACTTTTTTATACAAAAAGTAGTGAAATAGTGGTTTTAAAATAAATTTTTAAATATTTTCGTTCCTCATTAACGATATTCTAATGGCGTTTTGAAATATTTTCAACGAATGAAGAAGTTAGTCGAGTATTCGAATACGCATTTATATATGTACAACGAAAGCCGTCATTTTCTTGGAAATGTGCTTTTCATTATTTACGCTTAATCGTTTTTGCGACTATTATTATGAATTAGTTATATATGTCCTATAGTATTTTTAACCTTTAATTCCGTATTGAATTTGAAAATAAATGATTAAATTTAAACTTTTAGATTATTATAATTTATTAAAGATTCCGAGCAATTAAATCTATAAGAAACTCATTGAAAGGTAGAATTAAAAAATATCATTAACAATAATTCTAAATACCAAAATTCTACGTCCGATGGAATATTAATTAATGTAATTTCTAAATAATATTTGTCATAACTATAATAAAACTAATATTATCGATTTATCGATAGCTCATCGATATCTAACTTTAAAAAATGGATTCGTATAGTTTTACTTTTATAATAAATCAATATATTTATATTGCGACGTAAATCAAATCGCAAGTACGTAGTGACTTATATTTTATATAAAGAAAATTTTTAAATTCAACAAATGTATTATTTATTCCTTCTTAAAGATGAATGAATTTTTAATCTTCAAAATTAATTCACAATAATTGATCTTCGTTACAATGGTATAAATTGAATAAATTGCCTTATCTTTATTGATTTGAGAACGTAACTTTTAACATAAATAGAGAAATTTATCATGTAAGGTTGAAAGACTAGATTTTTTCACAAATTATGATACAAGCAATAAATACTCTATTCGTTAATCGTATCAATTTAGTAATCTAAAATCCTGGATTAGATCATGAAAGAGAAGACTTTGTAGGGAGTAATAAGAAAAGTTTGTTAATCCGAGGCAGGAATTGCTTCTTTTTTTCTCAGCTTCGGCCAATATCTTCCCATCCACGAATTCCAGAATATTTTTGTTTTTTTCTCGGCAGCTCGTTTTAAACTCTCTTCAGACATATCGTGTGCCTCGTGAAATAAATGTTTTGTATAGCCTGCACTGTTAATTTAACTGGTGGAATTTCTCTTAATGTTAAGGGAAGATCAACGGATATCTTGAAGGTTACTGCAAGAATTCTTCAAAAATTAACGCAACTATGAGAAATTCGTAGTGAGCCATAATGAATGTTATTATTAAATAAATATTCTTCCATACATAAACTAACAATTTGGATCCGAGTACTAAATAAAATTGGTTATTATAAATTTGAGAGGCTTTGTAACTTGAACAATTTGCATAATGATTGTTGATTAATTACATTCATTCATTTGATTTCTAACAATTTGTGCCGATACTATTAAAGCCATTGGTTTTATTGAGAATAAAAGACACAACTTTTTATGATTAATAACTATATTAAAAAAAAATGATGAGGTCACAATATTAAATAAATCTGCGTTACAAATGTTAAATAAATTAAACAAATCCTTTTATATCATTTTAAGATCAAAGATTTTCATTTATCGTCTCATGTTGCTATTCTATTGATATACACACACACACACACACACACACACACACACACACATATGTTATTTCTATATTTTGTAAATTAATTCTCGATTACTTTTTCTCCTACAAAATAAATAACGACGAATTTCAGGTAAAATATATTTTTAAATATTAAGAAATATTAAAACGAATGCCAAATTATTAGTTAAAATTATTGTTAGCGCTTAAAATTTCTCATATTCTGGCAATCGAGATGCGAATGCGGTTTTCTTGATATTTCAATTTTAGTTTCATGTACATACACTTTGGACCTTAATTCTTTGAAGAAAATCGTTAAAATTATATTTATGCGAAAATTCAATTAAAGGTATTTTTAATAAGAATTACACATTAATGGTAATTATAAAAATAAAATTTCTATTATATATTGTGTATCGATTAATTTTAGAGAGAGAGAGAGAGAGAGAGAGAGAGAGAAAAAAAACACTATAATTAAAAAACATTTTTTACAATCATATATATGAATATAATAGACTAATGATTATTGATAATATTCATATTATTGTATGAAATTAATATAAATGACGATAATTGGTGTAATGTGCACTTTGCATCAGAATTTTATATAAAATATATAAAAGCATATTATGATATTTTTATATGTTTATTCATTATAGTCAATAATTTAAAAATATAATTTTTATAATATTATTGAATACTACAACCCAAATAGATATATTAATATAAACATAATAATAAATTGTCTATACTCGGATTTTTATTCAATAATGGAGTTTGAATACATAAATGTAGATTTATGCAAATAATACACAATTTATTTGAAAAGTATATTTAATATGAAATATTTATATAAAAGATATTTAGTTTATTTATTAAGTCATATATATTGTTATTTTTAAAAAAAAAATTCAATCTTCAGGTAAAATCGCTGGCTCCGGTAGATGGATTTTAGAAGAACTATTATTGAAAAAAAAAATTAGACTATCGTATGATGGTAAAGAAGATTTCTCAGTGGCTAATAAACGCAATTCTCTATCGTACCAATGTGGTGAAAAATAGACGTCCCATTGTCGAAAGTATAGCAATTAAATATAAAGAAATAAGTAGAATTTCATTTTTCCGAGAATATGAATGTAATATTTCCCTATAATCTGCATTCAATTAAATCTATCGCTAGAAAAACAATTTTTCGATTATTATTTCGTATGTTCTATGTAGAATATACTTTCATTAAATATGGCCATAATACGTATTCAAGCTTTTTATAAATAAGAAATTATTTCATTTAAGAAAATTAAAAAATTCAATGTTTACATTAATTTATGAAATATATTTTTTTAAAGAAATAATTTCTTATTTATAAAAAGCTCGAATACGTATTATGACCTTATTTTATGAAAGGTTTTATTTTATTATTAAAAATTTAATTAATGAATTAAATTAAATAATATATTATATACAATAATTTTGAAGAGGAATAACCGATAATTGTTACTCGTAATAATTGTTAAGCTTTTCAGAAAAGCAAAATTATAAATGGAACATTAATCATAAAACATTTCATTTTTTAACGGTATTTATACATAAAACCATACCTTTTACATTTGATAGTAATTAATTATTAATAATAATATATTTACATTCATTCAATAATAATTATTTGCATTTTTATATGAAAAATATATAGAATCATACATTAGAAATTCAACTGCTTATTATCAATAATGTGCAATCTTGGAAAATGTATTTCCTTTGCTTATTTTCGTGATTATTTGCTCCCTTTCATAATATAATTTTCATAAATAAATTGCATAAACATATTTTATGCAATACAAAAAAAGTAGAATGTATTCAGATATTTTAATATTTAGCAATTACCTTGATTGATTATTATTTCAAGATCTTTCTGTGTGAGAAAATTGAAAACATATGAAAATCATTCGCCGAATTAATTGATTAAAAATTAATATATTGTCATATTAATATATAAATCACAGTGTAATTCATAATCATGACATATTGGTTGTATTATTCGTATCCCTAAACATCATTACAAATATAATAAAAAAAAAAAAAAATAACATAGAAAATTATACATACTTTAATTAATAAGCTTAATTGATAAAATTTTATTTATAAAAAAAAAAAAATGTCATTAATATATAAAGAAAAATATTTATCAATCGCTGATCATTTATAATTTAAAAATATTTCGATTCTATATTTTATTATATATTATTCATTGTCTTTGCGACAATAGTTATGAAAATGTTTAGAATACAAAAAAAAATTGTGATTTTTCAAGTTCCACTTATTCAGACATTTCTGAATACTTTCGTTTACTTATTGATCAATAGTTATTATTCTAATTACTAGACTTGTATTAAAATGTTATCCAATGAATTATTAAGATAATTTGTTCAATGATTAATATTCCTTTTTACACTTAGGATAATAACAATTAATATCTGTTAGCATTCTAACAACTAAATGAAATGATTATTCTCTATCAAATAAAATTGCATTAAACTAAAATTAAATTATATTGTTTTGTGTTACTCTTCAAAACTTAATTTAATTGCCTACTTTTAATAAAAAATTCATTTTTTTGTGAATATATTATTTACATGGAATATTGAACGCATAATTCCAAAGTAAAAACATAGCAACTTCCTACAATTCAACAATTATAATAATATTAACGAATAGTATTATCATTGTTCTTACAAATAATTAATATAAATTAGTATTTATCTGCAAATTTATATATTAATACGCCTACCCATATATATATATATATATATATATATATATATATATATATATGAATTATAGCATATAATTATAAATAAATTTTAGATTCAATTTACAATACAATTCAAAACAAATTTGATTTATTTATTTAATATATTGCAAGTATTAATTTATTTATTTATAACTAGTCTTGCGAAATATAAAAATTGTTTTTTCTTAAATTATTAAAATATTATTAATATAAAATAATAATATTGTCAAAAACTATTCTAAAATAGTTTGCAATATAGAAATAGTATGAAAAATATCTCGAAAGTATAAATTTTATATTTTAATATATTTAGAAATATCCTTTTAATATAATCGATAAACTTATCGATGACGAAAATATAATAAAATTAATATTATTTATGTATTTTATAATTATTCTTATGTTTTAAATTTAGTAATAGTATTTAATTGGCAATTAATTGATTGGATGAATGTTGTCAATCGAATCATTTATCAGTGCAAAAAATCATCGCCTGTAAACGTATATTTTTAGTATAAAATTATCAAAAACCACCATTCCCAATACATACGATCACAAGATTCTTTTAAATGTTTATTAAATAAAATTTTTATAAATCAAGATAATTATTAATTGTTAATTATGTTAAACTGAACGTATCACAATACACAAACACACACGCGCGCGCGCACACACAAAATATACAAAGCGTAGTTTATTTATTTAACAATATTTTAGTATATATAAAAGTATGTACAAAATTCTAACTGGATAAACATTGATAAAAATGGTATGGCCTTATTGTTGAGGACATCTAAGTTACTGAACAATTAAATTTCTTATGAGAATATTGTGAAAAAATTCTCAAATGTATATCATTAAAAATTAGGTCTTTATAAAGTATTTTCATTCTTCTTTAGAAAATGTAACTCCTGCTTTTATATACAATTTATTATTACAGAAATTGAACAAAAATATTGTTTAATAATTGTTTACGAATATTATTTATAATATTCATTGATGTAATAAGTTATTTGAGATAAATGATTGACCTAAGTACAAGTAAATACAGTTAATCTATTAAGTACAGAAGTACGAATTCATTAATTCATAATTTCACGACAAGATAAAATTCCAATAAACTTTATTTAATGAAAATAATAAATTAAATTTTATACATGAGTTTTTATTGTTATACATAACGTCATGTACACTACTCATACAGATTTGATTCTTTTTTCAAAGTTTTGTACAACGATTTTTGATTGCCGCATTGGAAGAAAAACTTTCCTTGCCAACTTTTACTTGCCAGCTAAAAAGTACAATGATTATACATTTATATTCAAATCATTGAAGGTCATTTTCTTAACAACATCGTTTCTTACCTTTGTAAATGTTAGGTAAAAATTAGCCTTACATATTTCTTGAAAAATAAATTAAAATTATAATACGGCGTGTAGATAAAATATATTAATATGCAATTAATATTTACAACTTGTACGTATAGAAAGTAAAAATGCACGTATAAAAGCAATTGTGCATGTATATAAATAATTATAATGCTTACAAATAATACAAATAATAATATATAGCATATACGAAGTGTACGTTTACAAATTATCATAATCATTTTAAACAAATAAGTTCATTGGTATTTTGTTTTAGTAATATATTTTTGATAAATTGAAAAAAAAGTTTTGTTAATCCTCAAATAGTAGCCAATCTTATGTCAAAGAAAGTCAATCATATGTTAACAATATATATTTTATTAAAATTACAAATCGTATATATTAATGAACAATTATGAAAATAATAATTTAATTTGATAGGAAATTGTATAGACTTATTTTCTTCAATAATTCATAATTTATTATTATACTTTTATTAATATGACATGTTTATAAATAACAAAATAAATATAATATTTAATTATTTAATATCTTTAATAGCATTTTATGGGCTGCCAGTCTTATGAAATAATAATATTAAAATGAGAAAGTTGATATCAATTACCTGATCTTTATTTACATTGTTAAAAAGAAACTGTAAAATAATTTTATGCGAATATCCAAATCAAATCAACTTCAAATCATTGAGAAAGCAAGGTTTGTAAATGTAAAATTTTATTATGTCTGTACTTTTATATGCTGTCACAATTTTTAAGTTTATCCTAAATCTAATGGACATTGGATTTTTTAATGCATCCGATAAATTAATATCATTGTTATTATTTAAGCAAATGAAATTAAGGATACATATTATTACGTATTTATCTTTGAATTTTATAGCTAATTTTTTACTTGAAATAGATGGAAGAATTACCTTCAGTTAGTTATTTGTTTGTTTGAATGAAATTAAATTCCAAATTTGTCATAATTATTCATTTTAATTATTCCTATGAAGTTGGTAACTTTCATATGTTTTATCAATAATTAAAAAACAATAATTCGCGTTAACAAATTTGAGAATAAAAAAATCGTAATAGTCGGGACTGAATTGGGGGGTATGTAGCTTTATTCAATTTGCTTACTTCAATTAAATTAAAATGATTGGCGAAATAAATAGTTCAAAATAATTTCTATTTTCAAAAGTATTTATCAAATTTTTAACAAATGGTAATTGATAGCTTTATGATTAATTCGTATCTAATTAGTATTGGATTAAAATCTTTTGTAAATCAGTTATTAAGGGAAATTGCTATATGATATTATTACACTAACAACGATAATAA
>NW_011948414.1:8015418-8043960 GCF_000503995.2 Ceratosolen solmsi marchali
CCTCACAATTCAAAGATTAATATATTAATAATTTCGAATTAAAAGATACAGTTTTGACATTTAAAGAAAACGTTGATGAATCTATCAACTGTTCAGGCTATTTTTCATTTAATATAATAACGGTGATGTTTCAATATGTAATTTTCATCATTATGAAATTTTCTTTAAAATTAAATACATTAAGGAGAAATATTGAAAATCGATTAATATTTGTAAACATATCTCCAATTTACAAATTATAATTTTTATTAAAATATTATTTCAATAAATGATGAATAATGATTGCACACATAATTCGAGTCTTTCAAAACAAATAATTTCTTGTATGCTACTTTAATAATACGAAAATTCTTTTTCAGGAAAAATAAATATTTGTTTTGGTTTCATTAAAGTTTTTTTTTCAAAGCAGAATGGTTAGAAGTTATTTCAATGTAATATTATTGCATCTCTTAGGCATTGGATGTAATGTATTAATTATAATACATTACACGATAATTGAATTTATTAGTAAATAGTGAATAATGCTAATAAAAATACATTTTCAAGTTTAAAAAGATATTTCAGAATTTTAATTATTATTATTATTTTGTAGATATAATAATTCAATTGGTGTTCAATATTTGTTAAAATAATTGTTACCAAATTAATTACGAAGATATCAAGTCTTTCGTAAATATGTAATAATGTGTGTTACAATAATAACGATTAATAAAATATTAATAAAAGCCCGCGTTTACACATGTAATTCTTTCAAAGAATATGAATATATTTTTCTTTAAGTAACTAGACTAATGAAGGAATTAATAATGTAGAAAAAAACATTATTATGCATAAATACATTGAAATTAATTTTTTTTATTCTATATTTATAATTAAGACGTTATGATTTCGATTTCTCAACAATTAACAGACAGATTTCATAGGTTATAAAATCAATCATAAATTCTTCAATAATGAAAATTATTATCGTAGACTGTAACTTTTTTTGTAATACTGAAGTATAATTATTTTCTGAATAATGAGCATTCATTGATGATCTTATATTCAATTATTATGTGATATATCGATGAGTATAGTATGCTTCTGTTATTTAAAATATCTCGTATATATACAATGCATTATGATTGTATAAATAAAACATGCATTTGAGGAGAATTTGGAATTAAAAAAAAAAAAAAAAAAAAAAAAACACGATAATTTTCGTATTTATTCATGAATATTATAGTGAATGATGTGGGAATGAATGAAATGATAAGCAAGCAAATTGATTTATTATCCATATATAATAAACATCATATGAATGAATTTTTGTAATACATATTGCATTTATCTTTCATAACTTTGTCGGCTAATAAATAACTTCATTTGTATTCGAATATAATGTAATTTTGAGGTATATATTGTTTAATATTTTAATTATTTATTGAAGCAAGGATAAAAGTTCTATGTCCTCGTGCACTTATAAAGTAATTCTCGAATAATAATTAATAATTAGTAATATAAAAAAAAATACATTTTCTACTTTCTATTTGGCATCCTAAAATTCACTCTATATAATGCATTTTGCCTACGAAAACATATCTATGAGTACAAGTTATTGTATTAATTATTTGAAAGCCGTATAGAGGTACTTTATAACGAAGCCAATAGGATTTTACATATTTTTTCTCCTAGCATAACACTTTAGTCGGCAAAAATTGACACGCTACGTCCATATTTTGTAAGTGGCCAATCCGCCCGTAATTCTCTGTCAATTCAACAATCTTTTTTTACGATGTTAATTGTCGGCTACAATTTGAAATTTAACGGACCCTAAAAGGGGACGTTGTAATAACATATCGGGCAGAAGCTAGACAGACAGGAGTCGGTAAGCGTACAAAGCCTGGCTGCCCGCAGTAAAGGCAAACGTAATCTCCGGATCGATCATCCGCTAGAGTTCGCCGCGGTCGAGTTGCGCCCCTTTCGAGGAGAAGCCCGGCCTCTCGGCCCGCAGCATCGCGGCCGCGACCTAATGTTCGGCACTTCTCTGCATGCGGGAGGAGGATGACGCGCATTAATGTTCCGCTTCGATTTTCCCGGGACCGAGGACGATTCTCACGATACATGTGGGCCAAGTCAATTCCGGGTTCGAGTCGATGCTTCGCCGATGGCCTCTATTACGGCGATCGATCCACCTCACCCCAATACCACCCACACGCCGACCCGACCAACAGACTCTCACCGCCTGACTCTTCAGCGTGCCTCAGATATTTCCGCTTTATTTTTTAAGAACGCATTTCATGTTTCGCGAGCTTTATTTTTTCTGGTGGTTGATCATAATTGTACTTGTCTGATTGAGCCATTGCTAAAGGCCAAATGTAAAATACTTAAAGTAAATAAAGAATGGATATGTTAAACTGCGAGAGTTTCGTCTCTTTATTACCGCGTTGCAATTAACTCAAATCCACGTTCACTTTTTTTTGCTAGAGAACAAATGTCAGCGTACATTAGCTTAAAAAATTTGTGCACTGCTGTTTGATCAAATACGAGCATTATTAGCAATTTTCTTCTATACCATGCTAATGTTTGAAGATAACTGTAGCCTTAGAAGTCTGGGAAGCGAAGCAAAATATAAAAAAAAAAAAAAAAAACCCCGGAAGAAATAAAGATATAGGAGATATTCGACGCATCGATCAATATTCTTGAGTTAATTGAATTACAATATTAAAAATCAAGTAAATTCACATTTGATTTATTGAGCTTAATGTATTGAAATAGACGATGAAATGAAAATTCGTAGCATTTCGTGAAGTAAAGATGAATTAAGATAAAAAATTAAATCAGAATAAAAATCTATATCTAAAAGTAAATAAAAATATTCAATAATAATAATAACAACAACAACAACAATAATAATAATAATAATCATAACAATGATAGAGGAATTAAAGTCAAATCAAAGTGTATTGAGGGGATTTCACAAACAATAGAAAAACGTAAGACTTTCGCGTTAATTCATTAATTAACATTCGCGTTATCGAAGCCAATTAAATAGTAACGTTGATAATTGACTGAGCAATGATTTAATGATCTTTTCAAAATCTAACAATTCTTATACCTTCATTACAATTTGTAAGTAAATTAAAAATTTTTTAATTTAAGGAAATCACTTGTAATATTATTTCATTTTGCACCAATACATTTACTGTGTATGTATTTACGTATATGTTTGCTTAGTTAATTTAATTGTAAATTTAACAATAACTTATTCATTTTTAGTTGAAATTAAAAATTTGGTTGTAAATTTTTTTGATTATTCTAGTAATAATTAACATAAAATGCTATTTTAAAGCTATCAATATCCTATTAAATAGAATTGCGTAGTTATCAGTAGGTATTAGTCAATCTATAATAGATTATGATATAAAATAACAAAAAGGTTAACTTCCAATGCGTAAAAATAGGCTTTCCCATAAAAAAATAACAAAATAGAATTTTTTAATTGTTCATATAATAATTGATTGAGTGAGTCTGCGGTGCCAACGCTGTAAAATAAAAATAGTGATGCGCCATGTAAATAGAGAAACAAATTATGTGATTGTAAATTTCGAAATTCAGTTTGGAAGTTATGTAATTGTATGCTACTTTGACATTTTTTTTGTTCCCTAACGCCTTCATTAATAAATTAACGTCGTTTTTTTTTTTTTTTGTTTTTACATTAAACCGGCTAATAATAATTTTTTATCTGCATAATTTGCAATAAATACAGTAACAAATAGTTGAAAATTTATTAAAAAGAATGAATGTTCGAAAATTAAGGGTTTTACATGGATATGTCACATATTCTTAACGAATTCTAATCCGTCTTTTTATCATATACATAAGCGCGCGCGTGCTCACATCCTCTTACAAAAGAAATAAGGTTATTTTCAAAAAATTATTTAAAAAAAAAAGTTGATTATTTTCCTCATAAGCGTTCGTCTCGTTCAATACCGAAACGATAGGCTTTCAAAGTAAAACAAAAAAAGTCTTTTTATAAGCTCATTCGCAAGAATATTTGCACTGTCCAGTAACGGATATGACTAGCAGTTGACAACAAAAAGGGAAAATCCAACAAACGAAGAGAAGGACAGAGACAATCTCCTCTTGCGGCAAGCGGAATGCCGCACGTGCACCTTAGCACGGGATCACAGTAAGCGACGCGCGCCGGATGCGATTCCGCAGATCGCCATTACGTTAATGAGGATGCTGCGTCAGTTCAAGAGAGAGAGAGAGAGAGAGAGAGAGAGAGAGAGAATAGCGAGAAAGGAGAGGAAGAGAAGAAGGAAGAAAAAAGAAGTTTGGGAATAAGCTTTTTTCTGACGCGTGTAACTTTCTCGCGCACTTTAACTTTTGTATTATTTATTTAATGTTTACATCATATGTACTCTTTACTAAACAATGATAACATGTAGTGGGAAATTTTGATGGTTATTTCAACAAATTCTAATAATAATATATAATTCGAGAATAACTTCAACTCTTAGTCGTTATTCTTCGTTTGGTATGTGAAAAAAAAATCATTAAATTGCCCTTATAAATGCCCCCCGCCGCCGTGAAGAAAAACAAAAGATCGCGCGAGCTTAGGAATCTTTTTGATTTGCGTAATAAGTCGAGAGGTGAGGTTATTATGTCGACTCTGTCACTTCACATCTGCTATATGCGCACACATCTCTAATGTCGTCACCACCCACATACATGCCACCGTTCTCATGCGGATCTCCCCTCGCATTTATGATTTCGATTATTATTATGATTATTATTATGATTATTTATGATTATTATTATTATGATTATTTATGATTATTATTATGATTATTATTATCGATCAATTATATATCGATTTATTACACTGTAATCGGATGAAAAGAACGTAATATGATTATTTTGCGAACCTCATATGGTATGTAATACAGTAATTTCGTTGAATATATAAAATTAGAATTAATAAGTACGATCGTGCAATAATTATATCAATATAAATAATTTATATTCGATGCAAGGTTTGTTGTGTCTTTAAGGTTCCGTATTCGGATTTTTATCATTGTTCCAGCTATACTTAATCCATTCTTTTCGTTATAAGAACCAAAAAATAAGTTGAATAATATAAATGCTCTAAATGTAAAATCTTGCATTTTCTATATTTTCATCCACAATATAAGTATTATATTTCCTGTTTATTGTAAAGCTTTGGTTTTCCTTCGATATAGCCAATATTACAAATAGAAATTTATTTTACACCAATTGCCATTTTCGACGCGATAAGATAAAACGAACGAGAAATAAAACTATTAACAGTTACACTTTACATTCTAGTATCTTTGAACATAATAATCTGTCAATCTTATTATAAAATTGTAGGTGTCTGAATATAGTAGTAGATGATTCAATTATATGGCGTTTACCAAATAAATAGCGTAATTATTTTCGATGTGTATTCAGGTTCTTGTCGGTCCGTAATTCAGCATATAAATAATATGCCTTTTGAACTTTATATTATTATTATTATTATTATTATTATTATTATTATTATTATTATTAATATTGTTATTATTATTATATGATAATTCGAATGTCGCATGGTTATAGGAGAACGTGTATTCGATAAATACATTTTTTAACTAAGTTATAGCCTTGAATGTGCATTAATATACATATAAACATTGCTAATCCTAATGAATTTTATTTTTTAGCCGAAATTTTAATCGAACTTATTAGCAGAATATATTCAAGTAAAGATATATTTAGTAGAATATTTTTGTTATATGACACGATTTGAGGATGACAGGGAAAAAAATCATTTTTCATTATATTAAAAAAAAAAAATATTCTCACTTACATGACTTGAAAATTACTGTTGACTTAAGCAAAATTTGAAAGAAAAATGTAATTATATGAAAATTTATAAATTTACATTTTTTTATATAGATGTATACAGTAGTGACAATAATTTACAAATATAATTGAATCCAAGTATGTTTGTCATCAAGTTATGCATTTAGAAAAATGTCGACTTACCATTTAAGTAATTTATATCTTGAAGAGTTTTTGTAATATTAAGTTTCGTCTGATTCAAACAAGATTATTTAATGAATTCGACACTTATTCTCTAGTAATAATTTGTAATGTTTAAGTAACTCAAATATAATTATCGGCTTTAATAAACTTTAATGGGATTATAAATTCCCATTAAACTTATAGAATATTATTTTAATCATTCTAAGGATTTTTGCCATTTTACATTACAAATTCGTATTCACTCTCCAATACTATTAATCAATTAATATTTGTAAAATTAAATGCACAAACTCTTATCTTAACGAATAAAATGTAATATAAATTTTTGCGTTAGTAGATAAGATTTAGTATTCCTGGATCATATTTATTGCTTTACAGACTTTTTAAAATAAAAACCAATTAATTATATGAATGGAATAATATATTTTTAATTATAAAATTTAGCAATGACGTGAAATTTTAGGGAACAGTAAATTACTAGCAATAAATAGATATTTTTATCTAAATTTTAACACCAATTTTTCCAATGCAAATTTTCTGCTCAACATCTACACGAATCGCACATTCGAATAATAAAATTTCTCCATGCATATTGTCGGCACGAATGGAATACTGTCGCGAGGTGGGTGGGTGTTTGTGTGTGGGAGTGGAGGGGGGGGGGGGGGCAAAATAGAACTTAATGTAGAGAGCACTTTTCTATAGAAAACTCTATCATCATTTCATATTTTAAAATGTCGCTAACTCGCCATCTCCCCTATCCGATTACATCAGAGATATCAGCCTCCACACGTAGTACACCCGTAGGTCATTGAGACCAAAATTCCATAGAAGACGCGAGCTTGACGTACATTATGAGCCATCACACGAGTGCTGCACTAACATTTCCCATTCCCAAAGTAATCGCACGTACGCACACGTATATAAGCGAGAGCGAGAGAGAGAGAGAGAGAGAGAGAGAGAGAGAGCGCGAGAGAGAGCGCGCGGATCCTATATAGGGTGTGCTTAAATAATCAGCGAGGAGGTATAAATAGTAGCGAATAGGTTGGAACTTTTTAGAATTATTTATTTTTGCTAAGTATACGAATTAGACGTGCAGTGCTCAGTTTTAAGTCTTATGCATGGAATAATTATGTCTTATTCCTCCATTTTTATCAATCGATTTTTCCGATAATATTGGCCCGGTTCGAGCACTGTAATAATATGCTACTAATAATATCATTTAGTGTCCTATTTTTAATTAGTGCATCTTTTATTGTAACAATGGTTTATTAAATGGAAAAAAGTTTAAATTTATAAATTTATGTAAAATTTGTAAAAGAAGTAAAAAATGTTGATTTGCTATTTGTTACTTTAACATTTACTGTAGATATAACTAACGACTATTCTTGTTATTTTATGAATTTTTCTAGCCAATTACTTAGACATTGTAAAGTAAATCTCATTTCTGAATATTTATCTCGACTTTTGAGCTTTTAAAATAATCAATTTTGTATGTATATGCTTTATTAAGATGAAGAAACGTTAAAAGCTTTAAATAAATTAATGGTAAGTCTTATTGAATTATAAAATCTTTTAAATAACATTGATAGATTGTTCCTAAATATAATCAACATATTTTTTAAAGAGCGTACACGTAAGAGCGTAAAAGTTTCGATTTATTACAAACAAATATGTTCCGTCATTCATCCGTATGATCTCTTGGAAATTTCGTTCGATGATTCACTGCTGATGCCACGAAGTCAATTGAAATTGCTTCAGCAAATATTTCAAATCATAGGTCATAGTTCTGACGTGACAGTGTAAAATTTTAATCAACCAATACTTATCAAAGCTCACGGTAATTTGCGCCTAATTCTTCAAACTTTTCTGCTTGCCAAAAAATAACCAAAAAATGCTAAAAATCCAGTGAGGGACTTGCACGCTTTCACGCTTTCACGCTTACTTACATCATTAAATTTATTTTGAATTGGAAAGGTAATGCTGATTAAACGACGATTTTACGATCGCATGTCCTATAAATATATTGAATCTATTTTTCGATCGCAAAATTTCATCCTAAGCTAAGTATCCCCTTTTTCTCTCAAACTTATAATTTTATCGATCGATTAAAGCCTCTGTACACTCGCTCGATCTTCTCTATTTAAATATTTGCCTCATTACGTATCAGCGATCCAAGTCCCATATATTATCGATGATTTCAAGAACTTACGCTTAAAACCCATGCTCCCGTTATTTTCCATTGCAAACAATTTTTCAGCATCATAAGAAACAAGAATAAATGCAAGAAATTGAAAATATCCCCTCTTACATCCATAATAGATCATTTTCCTAGGGACCACATGCAATGGTAAAACAAATGCTAAAAACGTTCGTTCAGACAGCGTGCGTTGGACACGTTTGGACACACATCTTTTTTCTTTCATTTTCTCTTCTTTCAATATTTTCTTTTTTAGCGATACTCAAATAGCTGCGTCCTCACAATAACACGACTAGAGATATAAAGTGTGGTGATTTTCCTACCGCAGCGAGGATATTCGTCGCCTTAGGTTACAATGACAAAATCAACTCTAATAGGGCGTTGGTCAGTTTTTCCGACCAAGCCTTTTCCTGCCACGAAGTCAAGTCCCAGGCAAAACTAAAGCCACACGTATAAAGATATAGGCACGTCGCTGTCTCTCTCTCTCTCTCTCTCTCTCACTCTCTCTCTCTCTCTCTCTCTCTCTCTCACATCATGGTCCAAAATCACTCAATCGAGCAAGACCAAATGAAGTTGACTCGAACAGGAGCATCTCCTCGCCCAATTGTGGAAAATGCAGCGGCGCAACGTCCGCGTAAGCGCTTACTCGAATTTCCAGGCAAGCCCTAAGGAAAAACGGCGCTCTGCTCCAGCCGAGACACCCAGTATTATCCGAGGGGTTTGGGGAGGAGGGCTGGGGAGGAAGCCACGGTTGGAAGGATGCCGGCAGCATGTGTGCGCGCGCCGTCGTCGTCGGGCGCGTAGAATAAAAACGCGCGAGCGAGAAACGGCCGCCTTCGCGCAATTGCGCTCAATTGGCGGCGATTGGCATCAATTGACGGGGGGAGCTTAACTCGCTCAATTGGTGGCGAGCCGCGAGACGCGACGCGCGCACACATGGCAGCGCGTGCGTGTGCACGCGTGTGCGTGCGACGCCATCACCGTGGAATTCCAAAAGGAGGGACGCGGCCGTTTTCCTCCGGCTAGCGCGTCTTCGTCATTTTACGCATGCCGTTGTCCATGTCGGCTTTAACGTCGATAAGGAGGCAAACCATATAAGACAGCAATGGACATTGACGGCTGAAGTACCACGACTACACAAGATCCGCTTCGCACAGCTTTTAATTATTGTAGCTCAGTGTACTTGGATAAGATTTTTTATCGCAAGTTTGGAAGAATTCATTTTTTATACGCTGTGCGACGATGTATTGGCCGTTCAGTATTCATCGTTTTATAAAAATAGAAGTTTGCGATTTGAAAGTCGTTGGATTATTATAAATTCAGAATTTTCGAATGCACATATAATGCTAGTATAATTCGTTTTTTTTTTCATACGAAACCATGCGATTTTCTAAGGTTTTATGTAGCGAGCATTTTTTTTCTAAACTTTTTCGATCACCTATTAAGTTTCGGGAACGCGAAAATATTGAATAAACAACACTCTATTATATTATACGATAATGTAAGATTTTTATGACGACATTAAATGTCGTTTTTCCGTATATTAATTTCTTAGGATTAGTTTCGTATTTGTATATTTGTTTCATTTGCCATCAGCATTTCACCTATCAAGAATCTAAAACAGTAAATATTAAAAAAAAAAATTTGTAACGATGATTTATTTTTTTCGCATTGAAAGAATATCTTCGAAAATATATTTCCTGATATTTATTTATAATTGTTAAAATTGTGATTTGATCGGTATATTCTAATGTAGGGTATCGCACAAGATATTTCTAGTTTGTAAAATTCATAAATCTTGTTGACAATTAACAATAGCAAAATATGATGATAAATCAGAAAATTATTTTAAAACGATTTTATAAAGTATTATTAATGGATAAATCGAATTAATTATCAAATGTTTTTCAATGCTCTTAAATCTTTTATAATTTATTGCAATTTAAGTAGTATTCGCACTGTAATTTATTTTTATCAACTGATTATGGGCAATTTATAGATTAGTCTTCGAAATATGTTCCTTTCGATATTATAATCACTTAATCGCCCATTAAAAGTGATATTTTCATTAACACCGTGAAGATGATATTTTTTTTTCTATTTTTTTTTTTCATAATATTCTCATCTCTATTATAATTAAGCAAAGGATTAAGGAAAAATTTCACTTGGAAGTATAACATTGATGTGGTTGCGTTGCAAGAGAATTTTTTTTTTTAATCCTCAACATGATGTAACACCACTTTATGATAAATGTCTTCAATTTATAAATATTTAAATTTGTAATGTTTAATATTGTAATTGTATAAATGATCTAGGAGAAAATTATACTGTTTTAATATTGTAAGCTCTTATATATTATGTTGTTCAATTATTCAAAAAGCCGAGTACCGTAGCATAATTATAGAAACTTGCGTGTGAAATAGTATCTATCATCATCCACGTCATAATATACTTTTAGTGACATTACAATCTATTATCTGTCACTGGACAACATATTAACGAAAAATTAATGTATAAAAGACTGGATAGTAGAATGAAATTTTCATTTGAATAAGACAAGCTTATTTTCATTATATATATATATATATAATAATATGTATAATTGCATATTAATATTTTTATAGTATAACCAGAGTAATATCGCTATAAAACGATATTTTAGATATAGTAGTATCTAATGTTATTGACATACATTCGTCTATTTTGCAAATAAGTGAATTAACAACTGTTTTTTTCCTTTTACAAATTTTCAAGATTTTTTCCTATCTGTAAATGTATGTTTAAATTCATACTACATGTAAATGTAGTTTAAAATGTTTTTAAATTTCAATAGAATTGAAAAATTTCTTATTAATGTATTATAAATAATAATATTTATAATAATAAATAGACAAAATATTGTTACTTTATAAATTATTTATTTATCAATTACTTATAGTTCATTTATTAAAATTTTGTAATTTTCAACTATAAAGTCTTAGAAATAATGTTTTTTTTTTTATGCTCTGTATAAATAATATTAAAATATATATATGTATAAATAAATTTAATTTTCCAATTTTATATTGAAGCAAACCATTTCAAAGGTACGTTTTCATGCGTGTTTTAATATTCTATTGAAATATTTATTATATTATGAATAAGTTAAAAAATTTTTAAATAGCGTGAATCTTGATTATTATTTAAAAACGCGATTAAAATACTTTGAAAATAATTTAAATAATCGGATGAATTTTGTCATCATTTTTTATAATTTTTAATATAAATAGTAATTTAAAAGCATTAAATACCGAAGAAAATTTACTCTAAATACAGATAAAATAATTTGTTATGACTATTACAAAAGTTGTTGAAAAATGGGAAAACAGTTAACAGTTTTTTTTTTATACAATCTGATACTTCGAATTGGAATGAATCAGTTTGTTTTATGCTTTTAATAATTCATTACAAATTTTACATTTCTTTATTTGACTAATCATTTTTTTTTTTTTTTTTTTTTCTATTTGTTCGAAAGTAAAGTATTTACATAAAAATATTGGATGATCGATCAAGCTAATAAATTAATTGTAGTCCAATAATTAAAAAATAGAATTATCGTTAGAAAATAATATTTTGTAATCGATAAAATTGCAATTTTATATTATTATAGTTATTTATTTTATTATCTTTACTCAATGTCAATATTGATTGAAAATAATGATTTTATATCTATTTACGTAATTTGGAGGAAATTATATGTATCATGTATTGAACAAATTTCTTATGTTAAAAATGGCTGATTGTCAGTAAACATGTACAATTATCTATGAAAATTGTTCAATAAAATATGTTTTCTACAGTCGATCATAAACCAAAAGTATAAAAAGGAAAATTTGTTATGACCATTCTTGAATTATCCAAAAACTTTAAGAATATATTTTCATCCACTAACTTATATTCGACTATTGAAATAAGATATTATCCTAATCAAAATTATTTCTCAAGTGAGAGATCGGTAGTTTTTAATTATTAATTCCTAAAGTACAAGTAAGGCTTGTATCAAATATATATATATATATATATATAATTTATCTTTATATAAATGCTGAATTATATTTTTAATATACGAAATATTTAAATAACTTATTTGTATCCGAATAATTCAATGAATATTTAAGCATAAATTGTGTACTAGTGAACTAAATTGATATTTTAGAAAGTAAAAAACTACGAAACTATGAAGTAAATACATTGTACGTAAAATAAATTCATAGCTTTGCCTGATGTCAGACTCGGCAAAACTCAAATAAACGGCTGTTTCTTAACAAGAAAACACTAGGTTTTTTCATATATATATATATATATATATATACCTAGTGCTGTTCGTTAATTTAAGTGCAAAATTTCAGCCAGGTGGTTCATATGTGGTGTTAATGCCTGGTAATGTTTATCGACTCAAAATCATTATAATTCCTTAAGAAGTTAAGAAGCTAGGACTCTCAAAACAATATTGCTTTATCTTGAAGATGCGGCGGAAAGACGAGTGAAAGTCGAAATAAGTTTACAGGCTCTCTTATTACGATGATTTTACATACAATTAGACAATTTTGGCCTCTTACGCTCCTCTAGGTTTGGTTTACATTGTGCACTATATCATTGCCAATGGAAGAGGGATAATTTAAGATAATTCTCATTCTAGAAGTGATCTTGAGATCTCTGCGATGTTCGCCAGCTACTGCGTACGAAGGAATGAAAAGGCTTATTTGATCAGCATTAATACAAAGCTCATACGAGCAATTATTGGCATTGAGCAGCGTTACATTAAGTCTATTTAGACCCACGAAAAAACGCTCATTGCAGATTATATTATGATAGTAGGTTTTGAAAATCAAATGTATAACTAGTATGCATGTAATTAAGTACTATATGAAATCTTTCATTCATTCGTTGATTGGCATGTTATTTTTTATTATAAAATTTCTATTTCAATAGATCGACCGTAAATACCTCTTTACGACAATTTTATTTGTTTATTTAATTAAGAAACTACGTTGTTAAATTAAATTATATTCTCTTTTATATGCATGCGTGATGTCGTAAACGGACTTTTCCATTTTACCATCAGCTTTTGAATATGCCTTGCCAAGAGTTATGTATCCCTCGTGCTTTCAGAGATCTTGAATTTAACATTGACGATAGCGAGCACGGCTCGACTGACGGCAGCTTTATAAAATAAAATTTTACCATTCGCTCGTATATTTCTAGTTCGATGATAAGCAGCTGATATATATGTAATTAGAGATTAAAAGGGAGAAATGGTAAATATCATTTTGTTCGAGTGAAAATTTCCGCTCGAAATGACGGGAAAATATTAACGAACCAATCAAATTTGCATAAAGTTAGGTTTACGGAGACATTAAGGTGTAATAATGGCGCTTAACAAGTGATACGAATTTAAAGACAAATTGAATAAGTGTAAGGACGGATTTGCGAGTGAAGTGCTTATAGGGGGAATGAAAATTCCAGCTTGTGTGCTAGATGATAAGAGTGCTGGTGGAAAAAAAATTTATTGCAAGCTTTTCCCACAGTTGTCATAAGTTGTACGGAATACGACGTGTCACGAGGCAATTCTAGTAAGCGTGAATTTTAATATCAAGCATATTCATTTTATTTCAAATAAGCCAAAATATAATTCAATGACTCATTGGTTAAAGTCCCATTACAGAAAATAAATAAATAAATAAATAAATAAAATATAAAAATTTCGAATGACATTGTATTTCAAGTTTTTTTTTTTTGTTTACTAATTGTATCAAAGCATTATTAACTGATAGGAATTTAGGAATTTGCTTAATAAATATAAATTAATTGAAAAGTAAAGAGAACATTCTTCACAATTATGATATATTTACTTTATTATTATTAATATTATTAATTATTAATTATTTAGTAGTACAACAATATTTATATATAAATAAATATAAGATACTCCGATCATGATAAAAAAAAAAAAAAAAAAAAAAAAAAAAAAAAAAAAAGAAAAAAAAGAAAATTATTTAAAGCGGGTAAGGCAAAGAGAATTCCTCAAAAGCTAAGTTAAATGTCGACGTCATGGACAATGGAACATCTATCTAATAAACTCGTAAATTTCACTTAAAAGTTTCGTTAACGTATTCTACAGAAATGACGTGAATTCTTATATTATTCTACGATGAAATCCTGCACAAAAGCTTCGTGCACAAAATTCCTGCATTCGATAATAATCGAAGAAAGTGCTAATTAAATAGAAACTATGACGAACGATTGGCCCGGTACATTAGCCAGTCGGTTTTTCGATATACGACGCCAACTGCCAATGGAAATTCGATAAAAACTCGATAAATTTGTTTGACGATTATCGTATTGTAAATATGAAATTATGCGTAGGCAAATTTTTAAGTTTATACAATCGAGGTTCAATCGCGAATCCTAATGATTCAATTACAGTCTAAAGTAGGAGTGTCGATGTTGGGATATAAATCATTTTAAGGCCTCGATGATACTTTTCTCTAAAGCGGCTTTTCTATGACCAAAAATGACTTGGGCGCGATACAAAAACAAAAACAAAAAAAAAAAAAAAAGAACAATTGCTTTACTAAATTGAGAATCATAAACGTAGTAGATTACATTACAGCAGATTATTCTTGCAATGACGTTTGATTACTATGATGGAAAAGTCGCGAGTCGAAAGCAATTAAATCGATGTCTCACGCTCGTTGTCCCATAAATAAAAAATCATTCAGGATTTTACTGGCAAATAAGAAATTAATTAATCCAACGAATCGCCGTTATTTGGAATATCGTGGATCAGCGATCGACGAGTGTTTCATTCGTTATTCAACCGAATACAAACGCCTGGGCTTAACGAGCTCGTCGTGAGTGAGTGAGAGAGAGAGAGAGAGCGAGAGAGAGAGAGGGAGAGAGAGAGAGAGAAAGAGAGAGAGAGAGAGAGCGAGAGAGAGAGAGGGAGAGAGAGAGAGAGAGAGAGAGAGAGAGTGAGGGGGGGGGGCAAATTCACCGGCCAAACGGGCGTAAAGTCGCCAAGGAAAATATAAACATAGATCACTGGCGGCTCACGTAGCAAACGGAAAGGGTACGAGTGCCGCGATCCAACATCCAGAGATAAAAGGAGAGAAAGAGAGAGAGAGAGAGAGAGAAAGAGAGAGAGAGAGAGAGAGAAAGAGAGATACGTCAGCTAATGGCGACCGCACCAGGAGCCCTTCGTCATCTCATTGGCCGAGGAGGCACTCGGGGCGGAGCCTCGAACGTCCCTCCGAAGCTCCGAGTCCCCACCCCGAAACTCCCGCCCGTTCGAGGCCAAAAGCGCACGTGCGCCCGAGGAGATTAGAGATTTTCCAAGACTTAACGCCCTCGCTCTTACGATTTCAGCGACGACGATTCGCGACCATTGGGTAAAACAGCCCCATGACTTTTCCGCATCCTGCCGACTTTTGGAATCGCGACCCTCCCTCCACATAGCCAGTGCCAAATATAAATAATCTCCTATTGCAGGCTCTTATTGCATCACGCGTTACCTCGTTAAATCGAAGGATCGACGATCGAGAGATTAACGACTCGACAAGTTCTAAGGATTTGAAACGCCATTGTCATCGATAATCTAAGGCTAAGCCGATCCGATGCCAATAACAGGTCCATAGAATCGCTCATCGAAGAGCCTCAAGTAAGTATTTTTAAGTATATCGGCCGGCGTGCCATGAGAGCAAGAGTCACTACATTATCTCGGATTATCTTTCGGCAAAATGTTGTTCCTGGTTGGGCCCGCGAGGTACTGCCGCTGCGAATGAGCGAGCACAATGGGCAGGTGAGAGGATGAGTGCGAGCCAGGCGAGGGTTAAGCTTCGATTAGTGCGACGCGATGGGGCGAAGAAGTCGCGACGGCCGACGGAGGGAAGTACGAATACGACGTGATAATCGGATTCTCGGCGGTGAGGTGGGGTAGGGTGGGGTGCACAAGACGAAACTTTCACCACTTGGCGCGGAACTGGCGAGCTGACGAGGAGGAGGCGAGGCAGAGATGAGAGCCGCGCACTGGGGGATGAAGTTTCGGTGCAGGAGCCGCGCCGATAACTGCAGCTCCGGCATCGACGGGCCTTCGCTTATATCTCCGTTCCTCTCTATCTCTCTTGCTCTCGCGCTCATGCTCGCTCTCTTGCCGGGCTAATAACCAAGCCCAGTAATGTGATATGATTAGCTTAGTTGAGTTCAGTTTAGTTCATATTCGTTCAATTTAGTGGTTCGCCGGCAAAATCACATCGAGTTAAAAGCTATTTAGGCCGAGCGGACTCTTTTAGTCGTTTCTCGATTCTATTCTTCGCGACCGAGTCCGAGATCCTCATTCCCCCATTCGCATTTACCTGGTGACGATGATGATGATTCTGGGTTGAAAGTGGCCCACGGATGCCAAGTCGACTTTCGCCCCACGAATCCCAAGTCAACAGTTCCTTGATCTGTAATCGTCCAATTCCAGATTACAACATTATTACATCTTGCAATTATCAGTCTCTGGGGCTATGGATTTTAGTATTACGAGGCTTCCGGCCTCTTTACATTAATTTTCTTTGATCTAAATGAATGCATTGTGATTTCTTAGGTTTGCCAAACGAAGCTAATACTTTAACCCTTCCGTTCGCTGTTTACAAATACTAAACGAAGGAGAACGATCAAAGTCCAAGTATTGGGGATCGTAGACTTTCATGACAAATAGTCGCGAAACTAATTCAAAGATGTGAAAACATTTTCGAGCTCTGTCGTCGTGTGTAATTAATACTGGTAAAGACATTGTTTGGACGCGACCTCGCACGTAACGTTTGGTTTTCCGCGATATTTACAAACACGCAAATTTATTATCGTCCAGTCAAATTTTCTTTTTCGTCTTCTCTCGCATTGAGATCAAAATGAAAAGATTCGAGCAAGCGGGTAATGCACATCGCAGCGATAGGGGGGGGGGGGCAGCGGCAAAAAAAAAAAAAAAAATTATGCATAACGTGCTCTTTGATTGATCAGTCACAATAGATGAATCAAATCAATTGGCAACGCAGTGGTACGAGCTAAAGAGTTCGTAGTGAACAATTGCACGCGTTTACAAGGAAATCCAATAAATTAATTCAAAGTTTTTGGAAACGCCAAGAATATCTCGAATACACTCACGAGGATGCATCATTAAACGTATAAAGCATTAAATATAAACTTAAAGATAAAAGATTAAAGAATTAAAGAATTAAAGATTAAAGAAATAAGAATAAAGCACTGAAGAGAAACTATTAAACGTTATATTGAAAAGTCTTACACGAAGCGTTTAATCTCAAGTTTAAATCTCAAGTTCTTATCCATTTTAAGTAAGGAGGCTGCGATCGGACGATGCGAAAGTTTAGCGAATCGTTGTTGTTGTTGTTGTTGTTTTTTTTTTTTTATTTTGTTTTGGTTTTTTTTACTATACAACGACGATGATGAGAAACACAACAAAGTCGATGAAATGCAAGAGTCTTTTTATTTCTTCGAGTCGACCCAACGTTTAATTTAAAGCTTTTTAAGCATACGAATTACTCGTTCTTTATACGATAAAACTCCCTGCGCAACCGACGTCGTTTAAAATACCTACAAAAAAATCTCAAAGTTCCATCGATCGAAAGCAACATACTTTCCCTCTTCGGCATATGGGCTGCAGTAACGAGGATTTCAAAGATTTCAAGGATTTCGAGCAATAACAACATCAAAGTCAACTATCCGACATGATATGCTGCGGTAGTGGTAAGCGCGCGCGCGCACACGCAAATAGTCAAGCTAATAAGAGAGTGGCATTAAAGAGTCTCGAATAAACGTGTTTACGTGTGTATAGATGATAGGCGGGTCAGCTTGGAGAAGTCGAGGCGGGGGCACGTGGATCGCGTCGACTTTTCACATGCTGGTGGACGAGAGGCAGCTATTCCTCGGCCGTGCCCTTTTTTTCGTGAGATGTCATGTGAAAATATATCCGCGGGTCTCGACGACTCCACTAGGCTCGTGCGCACCTACGGGCCTCGCTCGGCATTATGAGGGTGGGTTTTGTCGTGGTCGTGGGAGAAGCGCGCGGGTCGATCGGCCTTCTGATTTCTCACCCACTATTATCCATTTGGCCCATTATGTATCGGCTTGAGTTTCATGTGAATAGGAATAGGGTTCGCGTGGTTATTCGAGGACGGTAAAGAGATTACCTTCCGAGGCTGGCTCTCCGAGTTCGACGAACCCCTCGTTCTTTCAATTAAACACACTTATTTCATTGTACGATAATAACGCGAATATGAACGATCGTGTACCTTCTTATTGCTTTTATTACGTTTCCGTTATACTGGCGCGTATACGTTATGTCAATGTTTCGTATGATTGTCATTGGTAAGTATAAACTCGCATAGAAGCTCCTTAACCCCAATGCTCTACACGCAAACGCGTCAAAATACTAATTCATTATTTTAATAATAATGCTAATAAGCGTTCACATTTGATTTGGATATTATTGGTAATTGGATATTATTGGTCATTTAACTTTAACTAATATAAGTTAAACTAGTATAGCACAGCTTACTTACGGCCCTTTTAAATATTTGTTTTTAAGTTGTTTGAAGCATGTCGTCATATGGCCAACATTCGACCAAGTCAAGTCAAAGAGACTTTAAAATCTCCAAGTTTTCAGTTAAAGTTTGAATTAATTATTTAAAATTAATTGATTAATCTCTCTCTCTATCTATCTATCTCTCTCTCTCTCTCTCTCTCTCTCTCTCTTTCTCGCTCTCGTTCTCGTTCTTTTTAAGCGCATACGTAAGAACAAGAGTTTTCTGCAGTTTTAAGTATTCGTGCGGTGTCTTGTACGATCGCGTGCGACACATACCAAAGTCGAACTCGATGACTTATTCACTTCTTCCTTGACCTCGCCAGTGCCCGTCGACCTAATTAACTCCATTCAGCAGCCATTTGCTCGACTTTCTTAACCACTGATCGGTACAAGAGACTATATTGCGCGCTGACAAATCATGGGAATATTACGTACTAAACATTCGACTATCAATGAATTAAGAACTTTCCAATTAATTGGCTCGAGTGAAGCAACGATACTCTGACTTGGCAATGCCGCTACTCTCAATTCGGTACTCCCTCGTTTACTAAAACATCTCTCTTAATACTTCGTGTGTCTCTATTTTTATTTTTCTGCCTTAATAAAAATATTTCATAGCCGTCAACATTACAGAACGTTACATTTTTATTCAGACAATGATAATTTTAGATGCTCGATATAAATATATTGCTGAAATTAAATAACGTTGCGCTCAAAGTTAATTATCAAAATTATTCCCTCATCATTTATATTTGTTAAACAGCACAGATATTATTGCGAAACGCGTTGTTAAAGTAACGTTAGATAAAATTAATATATTAGATGTTGTTTGTTATGTTCGACCAATCGAAAATAGTCTGAGCTCTAAATTTAATTATTACAACAAATAAAAATAAATGAAGATAAAAGATGAAATAAGATGGGAAAACAAGAAGATTATTTAAGATTATTTAGGTATTCGCGAAAACATGTTTAGTTCAATAATGTACGATTATTACGATTCTTACGCATTACATGAAAGAATTATTGCGAGCAATACTTTAGCGAAACGATGCTATGCTTATGTAATGGGACAATTCGAATAATTGCCGACAAACGCCAATAAGTGATGATAAATTTATACCGCCAAAATCTTATTGCTTAAAAATCCATAATAAAATACACCAATATGCATTGTAGAACGAGTATCGTTGATCTTTCTCGTATGATCGATTCTCAAATAATTCATCCTACCATTAAAATTGGATATTTAAGATTTTCATGATAAAGATTTGTTTTACAACGCTGCGTATAACGACCATTTGGCTATTTACGAATCAACGTTACTAAATAGCATTAAATATCCACTCGAATAATCATAATATTTAATATGATATAGTATCTAAGCAGTCTAAGCCTAAGTACGTACATACACTCTCCCTCGCCACATTATCATTTCTCGATTATTAAAATACAGCATTAAAATACATTCTAATTACAAACAATCACACTACCAACGCACAGAGCTATCCAATTATATTAATCTTCTAAATATAAAAATGCAAGTGCTTCTGGCACTTGGTCGACCATCAGTTTCCAGCTCATCTGCATTTTTCCAAGAGAACGCACACGTCTGTTCCTTCTTGCGAACTCATCGACGCAATCACATCCAAGTTCCACTTTTTTTCATCATTAAAGCGTGATCAACGAAAATCCTTCCTCCTACTTCTCGAGGCGAAGAGGTGATTGTCTTAGCCAGTCAATAGACAAAATTGTCGTAGCTCTGTAAGCATTAAATAATCGGCGTTTCAGTCTCGATTAGAAGTTGCCTCGCCTCGCAGCGGGCGTCGATTGGGAGGAGCGCCATCGTGGAAGACGCGAAAGCCGCGGCGGAAGGAACACACCGCCACATGGTAAGCCAAACGTGCCGAGGTCGGGAAACTCGGGCTTAGCGCCTCCGCGACCCTCCTTGCGCCACCTCCTCACCTGCCTCCCCGGATCACGCGGTCAGCCTCCGCGCACTCCCGCTAATTAGCCCGATGAAATTAGCCGTTAATACGCGCGTGTGCGCGCACACGCATTGAATGGGGGTAGTTTGATTGGGCCAATTCGAGGCAATTCCTGGCGATTGCCGGTTTCATTGAGCCCGCGCTCGGCGAGTTCGTGACGGCCGGAGACTCAGTGCCACGCCGCCGGCCAACCGACGTGGACCAACGCGGCCTTTTCCCGAGCGAATGGAAAAGACGTCGGCGGGTGGCAGAACAATTTCTCGATAGTCCGCGGAAGAGTCGCGGCCGACGACAAGATGGCGGATGACCGGACCAAGGCCCCGACCAGGCACCCGAGCGGCCCAGCCAGCCGTTTAGTCGGAGTCGGAGCAGTCTCAGCACCCTTCCTGGCCATGTCGTTTACAAGGCCGCAGGCAGCGACGTGGCCGACTCGGTGCGGCCACTCGGCTTCTTACTATGCCCTTGGGCGGTTGGGTGGGTGGGGTGAGGTGGGTTTTGGGGCGGTGGAGGTGGAGGTGGAGGTGGAGGTGGAGGGAGGAGGACGACGCGCTCGTGCTGTGTGAAAGTGTTGGAGCTGAGCTTAAGCTATTTGATATCCGAATGGAAAGGAGGTCGGTTTTTGAGTGCGTAACCTGGTGGCTGAGCTGGGTGACTGATTATTTATTGAGCAGTGATTGGCTGTCGGACAATGGACGATGTTAGTGGCACGACGTTCGTCAAAAATTTTCACCGAGACGATGCTTATGCCTTAAAGCTGTACGTAACGGATAATGTAATGTTTCAGGCACTCTTGTCCTTCGGCTCCTCGGGCATTCAACATCGCTTTTAAGGACGTTTCCTTAAGGAGCACACGCTCACTCATTCTTTACCCGTTCATTACTCCTTCGTTACTCCTTCGTTACTCCTTCGTTACTCCTTCGTTACTACTTCGTTACTCAATATTCGCGTCGAATTAACTTCTACAATCCTGATTTCATCTCAACTAATAATGTATTATCAATGGCATTGTTTGTCGGGCGGTGACTGGAACGCAGTGGTTCCTCCTCGCTTTATACGTATATGTAGAAATTTTTAACGGGCCGTTTCCCGTTGAACTAAACTAACAAGTGGAATGCATCAGGAGCGAAAATTCACAAGTAGTTGTAAAGTCGGTTGAATTGTCAGCGATCGAGAATAATTGCCAATGGATCAAGCCGAATGTTTTCTAGCAATTGTTAAATTACTTTTATCAGCTATCCGAGACTTTTTTCAAGGCTTACGCATCGCAGATAATACTTTTAACGCCTCCTTTCATTATTCTTATTTCATTTATGATGAATGACGAAATGAGTTATCCTAGTTTCAATTTCTTATATCTGCATAAACAATTACTTTGTTGCATCTTTGCATCTTAAAATTGTGATTATATACTGAAAATTACTTAGCCCTTAATGAACAAATTAAATTTAATCAAATGTTGAAAAATTTTGAGGAATTTTTATAGATTATTGTATATAAAATTTATTGTAGCTGTTTCATGTACATTATTCCTTAATAAGGATAGAAAATCTCAAGATGAAAAATAATATTTGCTCTTTAAACGGACAACTATTAAAATTACATTGTTTTATCTACATTACAAGTTTCAATGGCAGAAAAAGTCATAATGTATTGTGACAACAAAATGTACTTTCAGCTGAAAAAGAAAATAAATAAGAAAATAAATAAGAGTGTAGTCAAATATATAAAGTTATAATATTTTGATATTCGCTTTTGAAGAATATAGAAAGTCAAAATAAATTATAAAGGGACGTTAACATTACAAAAATTACATATGAGTATTGTAATAATTATTGTACAATTACAATGATTATTAAATAAGGAAGCATTCGATGATACGTACATTACATAAATTAATTTTCACTGTAGATATTTTAACAATTTAAATTATTTATATATATATATATATACGCTTAAAATTTTTATATGTTATATATAAATTATTATCATAATTATATTTGTCTTTCGTGTCAAGTTCAATTACTTATGATTATTTATAATAATATTTCACGTTAAAGATGTATTTAATATGCTTAAAATTTATCCGTATCTTATACCTATGAAATGAACAAACTTTATATATATATATAAAATACTATCAAAGTATTTAAAAAAATAGTACTTATTAATAGGATACCCATGAATTGCCGAAAATATGACATATTCTGCGAAGTATTAAAACTATAAAAATATCTAGTGAGAATTATAATTAATAAAAGCACAAAAAATAATATGGATATTAATATCTGAATAATATAGATATCCAATAAATATAGATTGTATGACAAATAGAATAATCTTACTGTAAAATATATATATATATATATATATATATATATATGTTTGATAGGGACGTTCCATAGTTTTTAATAATTCACCTTTATTATGTCATTAATACGTTGTAAAAAAGATTTTATAAAATTATTAATCACTAATATTGTCCATCAAAATTAATGGCATTTACGGCAGACTTATTATTTCCATATTGATAAGAACATTTTACCTTTTCTCTGAATAAAGATACAACATTCATTACAAACACGTAATTATTTATTTCATAATCAACTTCTCTACCCATTTTATAAAATATTTTTAGTTATTAATTAATTAATTTAAAAATAAGTGATAAGCATAAATCATGTGCATGTAAACTTTTATTGATTATCAGCATTTATATATTAAGTAACTGCGTCGTTCATAGGAAATATGAGAAAATATTAAATGGATTTTTTAAATTTCAAATATTATTATGGAATTTCGACGGTAAAAATGTTCAAATAAGTGGATCGGTTTATTTGAATAAGCTTATTTTTACAAATTATTGCAATAATTTTTATTATTTGTTATTATTATCATATTATTTTTCTATGATGATTGCAAATAAATAGGTAAATAGGATATTATAATAATAATACGAATACTATTAACATATATAATGTACAATATGATTATTTTCTCATCTTTACTTTCGATAATAATTAAATCCAATATAAATATAATATAAAGTCGAATAATTACAAACAAAAACAACCAGATAATTTTTTTCATCTCTTTCTTTTCTCTTCTTCTTCTTCTTCTTCTTTATTAGGTAAACTTTTGTATTAAACGGCATACGATGAATCTATTCGAAGGTAAGTAGTAAATTATGAATTATTTATTTAATAAAATATTCCTTCAAAAACTCACTTTTATGTTTCATAAAAAACAATTATTCATCTTCTCAACATCTACAGTTTTATTTTACGAATCGAGTGGGAGATTTTGCCGAGATGTAGGCAAAAATAAGCTTTTAAGTTTCATAAAATGTTTTTACAATTTTACCTCATAAATATATTATTTTTTTTTATTTATTTTTTTTAAAAATAATAAATACTTATTAAACATATTTATTATAATGCGTTGTATAATTTCATGTCAAGTTTTTACTGAATGTTCAAATCAAACCAAAAGAGCAATAAAACAATATAATTACAATACTATTAAAGATGTGATCAATAGTTTTGTAATATCTGATTATTTTTTTTGCATTGTAAAATTTAGTTTTAGTACAAAGTCATTATAATCTGTGATGGGATACTTTTTGCTTTAGAAACGTAGAATGATATTTTTATTATTTTAATTGAAAAAACAGTTAGTACTTTACCGATCAGCACATACAAAAATATATATGTAATGTTATTGTTATTGCATTTTCGACTCCTTACTACTTTCTGCCACGAATCATTAAAAAGCATATCATATAATAAGTATTCGATATGCTTACGTAAAATTACAAAAATTCCCTCTAAATAAATCTGTAACGTCCAAATGTCAAACTTAATAATGATAATATAATTACAATGTTGATGGAAGTGGTGTATAACATATATTTACTCAAATGTCGAAAAACTTATATTATTACGGAATTATCTAATGAATCGAATGACATTTTATAAATCCCTATGACTTAGTTGCCAATATCTTTGTCAAAACTTTACACGCTCAGTCTTTACAATTTCACGTTAAAACATGACGATTTAATTTGCACGATCTATCGTCCAACAATCTAAATTACACGATACGATAGAATTATTACAATCGACCTTATCGCTCCTTTCCCACCATTAATTTTCAATCATTATAAATGCAAATTCACTTTCTCCTCATTAGTCGTAATTAATTGTAATCGATCGATCTATAAAATTTCGCTTCATCGGATCCTTCGTCCATCCTATCTTCCCTACCAACAAAGAACTTTGCGCGTCTTCGAGCCAAGCATCTTTGGCCTTGTTTATCGAACAGACGAGCGAGAAAGGCGCTACAAGGGGGAGGTCAAGATCCGCGACTACCCATCGGCGCAGGTTCTCATGGGCTCGTCCGCAGTTCAGCTCGGCTCGATCATCTTTGTTGGGCTCTCGTCAATTGCCGACAAGGGAGGCCTCTACGTCCCCCGGTTGAGTGGGATGGATCGTGTTGGTTTGGGTTTGCCGTGGCGAGGGTGGCGAGGGGCCGGGAGGGGAGGGGGGATTGGTTGTGGGGTGGGTGGGTGGAGCGGGGGACCCTCGTTGAAAGACGAAGAAAAAGCAGCGAGTAGGTCGCGCACACAACTCCCAGGCGTTGATTCGCCGTTGACGTCCAGCCCAGCGTGACTCGCGCCTCCTTCCCCATTGGACGCCGGTCGAGCGAGTAGCGCGCCATTGGTCGACGGGCCAATCCTTCTTAGGCGCCTCGTTAAAAAATTATATAAACGCTGGCGTCGGTGGCTCGGGACTGATAGACGGGGAGAAGAGAAGAGACTAGGGATCGCTGGCTCCGGTGAGGAGCTTCGCAGTCGCGGCGCGAGCCTCGGCGCATCTCCAGCTCTTCGTCCTCTCGCCCGCGGACTCTCTCACCGATACCCCCGATCTCGTGGAACCAGTGCTCCCGCGCGGTCACCTCCTCTCGGTTGACCGACTACTCCCCCTCCTGCTCCCCCACCGACGCCACATTCAACCCCTACCCTGGCGGCCCCCACCGCTATCTCACGGAGCTGAACGATCGCCCACCAGGAGCCACCTCGGCAATTGGTAGCAATTGGTGGAGATTCACTCGCACGTGGAAGGAAGAGGAGATAGTGCGCGAGGCGGTTAATCGTCGGTTCGGCGCGAGCGATCGATCGGGTGGCTATTGGAGACGGGAAGTCTCCGGCGAGTCCTTGGGGATTGGCTATTCGGGTTGACGGGGTCACAGCCAACGAGTCAAGATTGAGGTGATCTACGGTATGGACGGTGGTCCGTTCGACGACCCGATCTTCTCGGACTTCGGAGCTCGCGGCGGCACCGGCGTCCACAGCATCCAGGTTATGCTCGGCCTGCACGGCAACCACCATGGGGCCGAGCTCATGCCGCCGGGCAGCGGACACCTGCATAAACTCGGTAATTCATTAATCTCGCCTCCGCCCCTCGTTTATGTAGTTCTTGCTTTTTTTTTATTTTTTATTATTATTTATTATTTATTTTATTGTTTATTAATTTTTTTCTTTTAAATTTTTTAATCTTTGTATTATTATGTATTGGCGGGAGACGTTAGATTCGTTTTATACAGCTTTGATGGCCTACTTTGTGACTTATAGTTCGAGCGCAACGAGAATTTTGACTCGGATAGTAGATATTGTGTGATAAGCATTGGCTTATCATTAGAATTACTACTAGTTGGAGCGACATTAATTTTCCCACGATTATACGTAATGTTAGCCGCTGCATTAACTCGCTCTAATTACCCATTATACGTCAACAAATCCATTATAATTCGTTGGTATATCGACACAACGTAAGATCTTGGATCCTTCAATTCCTCAGGCAAGCATGCAAACGAGCCCGTCGGCAATACCCCCGGCATGGAAATTCCAACCTTCGCGTCCTTATCTAAAGATTTTCCATTAAAAATCGCACATCAATGTCGTTAAAACGTGCGATTATCTTGGCTATGTGGTAGATTCGTCGGGCGGCTCACCTACCCATCACCAGCCACCGCACCATCATCTACAGCAGCAACAGCACCATCAACATCAGCAACAGCAGCAACAGCAGCAACAGCAGCAGCAGCAGCAGCAGCAGCAGCAGCAGCAACAGCAGCAACAGCAGCAACAGCAAAAGGATCTAAAGGAGCTTGAGCTCGCAGGAATGTATGCGCCCATGGCGCAAGCGCAGGACGTTACGACGTCGACGGGTGCGGCTTCCACCGCCGGTACCGTCCCTATGCAGCAGCAGCAGCAACAGCAGCAACAGCAGCAACAGCAACAGCAGCCACAGGGACTGCAGATCGGTAGCGCTATGAAGCGTAAGCAGGATGATCCTCTCGGTCAGCTGGCGCCAGGTAAGCGAAACGATATCATTTTTCTTCCGATTATTGCGATTACTAAATTGTTATTTCGTCCAAGGGTTGTGGGCGAGGTGTACGATGGTCTTGATTTTTTAATAGATATTCTCATGCTCTTTCGTGATTATTATTTACAAATATGCATAACGATGATACTCTGGCATTTAGATTGGAGAAGATACGAATTCGAGAAAGTTTTCGTATGAAAAATATTAAGGCGGTTAGACTTGCTGCCTCCGTTCGTTGTGAATAAAATTATATTTCATAATTGCGCGTATAAGTTAGCCTAATTGTCATTGCAAGCATGTAATGAATTAATGAGTTATCGATCGATCGATAATAAGCATATAATGCGAGATATTTGATCGAGCGATTTAATTAAACGTGTCAAACAGCATTAATATTTGTTAGGGATGTGCGGGGGTGATATTACCGAAATACAAATTATCGTGGGCGAAATTTTTTTAGCCTTCGACTGTGTACATATGATTAAAAATTTTTACTTCTCTGACTCTATTGCATGGACGCGTGTGCTATTCGAGAATATTAGAGGGGGATTTTTAAACATTTCAGATCATTGATTGCTAATCAATCATCTCATCCATGTACGGGTAGTACGATAGCATATACCTAATTATCATTTATCAAAATACAATTTTGAACATTATTCTTTAACCAATAGTAAGCATAAAACTATTTAATGAATATGGCTTTTAATGAAGAAATGTTTAATAGTCTTATTTATTATTATAAAATGAATATCGATGCTTAATCAAGTTATATTTTCAAAAGGTTTAATCTAATTCACTATCTAAGGGCATCTAAGGGCCAATGTAAATGTTGGAAAGTGGTGAATAACAATTTAATTAAAAAGAACGGTAAAGATATAACGATATTAAATTTGTTTTTTCTTTCTTTCTATAAAACATTGTAAATTAATATTAAATCGCATGAAATTCAAGATTAACGAGGCAAGCATTTACTTATACGCAATATCTATGGTTCAATTTCGTCAATTTTTAAATTGAATTAGAGGGTAATTTAATGCCAAGCGGTTTATGTGATTTTATATAATTTTGTCAATTAAATTTTTATTCGCAGGTATTAACGCACATAAGTTCATTAATTTTAATTCCTATTGTGCGTATAAATTTATAATAGGAAGAAATTGTATTTAAAGAAATTGCAAAGAGATGGCGCAAAATAACTTGTACTTATTGTATTATCAATTAATAAATGCTGGTGCAGAACATTTTTATGACTTTCGTATGAGACAGATGATGCACTCCAATATAGATTGGATGGAAATATTTGGAGAAAAA
>NW_011948414.1:8043976-8046801 GCF_000503995.2 Ceratosolen solmsi marchali
TGTAGTCGATAACAATATTATTTTATTAATTTTAAGTTTGTTGAAAACATTTGTACGAACATTTTCTCTTCAAATTTTATTATTTTAATCCAATATTTCACGACTTTGTTTATACTCGATCAGTACATTGCTATAAATGATATTATTATTTATTATTATTTATTATTATTTTTCTTAGCAAGTCGGTCAGAAATAATATCAATGCGGAGTGGTTGAGATTATAGGAAAGCCAGCTTCGATCGGATATTGACTATTACATTCTCAAATTCGACAGAGCATTAAAATGTCTAATGTCCGTAATACGGATCCGTAAGGAAAAAATTCAAACGCATTCTGCCCGAGTAATCATTGCATCATTATCAAATTCTAATAAACTTCTTCGCTTATTATTGAGCTCGCATGGACAAGCCTCTGCATTCCGTTCTAATTCTGGCAATTTTTATCATTTGTTGAACAGTGAGTAACGAGGCTCAACCGGCGAAGAAGGATTCGAAAAAAAAGACTGAGAACAACGGCATCAAAAAGAAGAAAACCAGGTACGTCATAACCAATAATTTTACTTCTTTTGTTATTGTTAGTGTTTCTTCAATGAGATTGATTCGGAACAACATTACGAATAAATAGTGTCAATTAAGGGGCGGGGGAAGGGTTGGGACAAGCGCGAGGGTTAGATCGACTCTATAATGGTACCATCCCGGTTTAGCGAAGCCATTTGCTAGTGGCGATCGGCATAACCTCCCAATAACCAACATGCCCCGGGACCCCGACGGAATCGCGATGCATCGAGCGATATATCGTCCGGTCATTTGCTCCCATGTATGAGGGTTCCCGCATACGTCGTCCGCTCAATTTCATGGTTCTCTTGGAGACTTCCGATGGATCGACATCTGCTCGTCGACCCCACCGAGACGCTCAATTAGCAGCCTCGCTGTAAAAGCCGAGGAGCTGGAGATTCGGGAGATAAGGTCGTGAGGCAGGACATTAAACGGCGAGGAGCTCTTGGTGGTAGCGCCGCGAGACACGTGGCCAAGTGCGTGAGGATTGACCGGGTGCATTTAGCGTCGGATTATCGCGGAGCATCTGGGCGCGAGTCATTATCGGCAGACTAATGGGGCTCTGTCGGCCCCCTTTTTGTCCACATTATTCTGTCCCTCTGGCGTCGCTGCGAGGGCCTGGAATTTTTGCGGGGTGCGAGATCGTTTTAAGTGGTGCCGACAATATTCGAGGGCCCCGTGTCGGGCACGCCGTGCTCGATGTACTTTTAACAGCAACAAGTATTTTTCTGCCGACTTTCGATGCTCGATTAATCGAATAGCGCACTTCTTTACGCTTTCGTTTGACATTTGGTCGATTTCGTCGTTTATATATCATTTATCATTTATTGTAGGATCGTCTTTTTATTTTATTCTAGAGTGGTTTGAGAAAAATGGAGGTTCTTTTGTTAAAATGTCCGTTCGACGGGACAAGTGTTTTACGCGAATTCGTGAATAATCGTCACGTGAGAGATTCGTTATGGCTTTAGTTGATATTATTATTACGGGATAATGATGCGTGTGAAAATTTTAATCTTCTTAAAGGCGTAATTTTGCTTTATTAACATATTGTATTGTCGTAAAAAAATGTATACATGTATTATTTTCAGTTTCACCTCTCTCCCCCCCCCCTCACTAATTAAACTACTAATTTGTAAAACAAAAGAAAAAAAAACAAAAAGAAAAAAATAATGTTGGAATAAATAATAATATTGTGTTAATTAATTTAAAGCTCAATATAGGCCAATATAGGTGTTGTTAAGGCAACTAAATTTTTTTTGTTATTTGCATTGTGTAAAAGAGCAGTCGATTAAGGATTCACTCACCTGACTTCTTGCAAGTATAAACAATTTAACGACAGGCATTTCTTATCGCGCTGATATATTTTCATTAAGTATCATTTACTTTCGTGTATTAGTCATCATTGTTGCCTGGAAAATGTAATGGTGAGCTCTCTTTTCCTAATAATGCCAAACATTCATCGTCAATTATACAACCATCGGAATCATTATAATTATCATTTACATAATTATCATTTGACAGAGAAAAAATAGAGTTTATATTTTTGCTTAACAATGGTGCATCCTAGCGATACATCCAATATGGAAACTCAATCCTTAATCTCACATCTCATGAAACGCGAGATAAATTATGTACCAAGACTTATCAATCAAATTTTGGTAACCATGTCATGTGTAATAAATATGACGGGCATCAGGGACGGATTTCTAAAAACAAAAAACAAGAATATAGAAACAAAAAAATTATTAATAGAGTCCATCGGGCCATACTGTGCCAAACAAAACAAACAGAACACCGATGGCCGGCGGCTAGGGCGGAGGGGGTGGGAGGGGTTCGACCTCGACGCGTGAAATTCATCGAGAACATTACCGAATCTTCCGTCCGTCTAGTCCTACTTTTAACGCTCATTGCCCTCTTGCTTCGACAGAACGACCTTCACGGCTTATCAGCTAGAGGAGTTAGAGCGGGCGTTCGAACGCGCCCCCTACCCGGACGTCTTCGCCAGGGAGGAACTGGCGCTCAAGCTCGCGCTCTCGGAGTCGCGGGTCCAGGTGTGGTTCCAAAACCGTCGGGCCAAGTGGCGGAAGCGCGAGCCCCCTCGCAAAACTGCCGGTTACATGGCCACAGGATCTGCTAGTCCCGGCCTTACAGGTACGTATCGCTTTGCCCTTGATGGCGAAAATCCACAGTACGCGAGTCAAAGTTAGGTTGCCCAAGGCAGGTATTCACCCCCCCCCCCCCCCCCCCCCCCCCCCCCCCCCCCGGGGGCCC
>NW_011948414.1:8046829-8121829 GCF_000503995.2 Ceratosolen solmsi marchali
TTCCCCCCCCCCCCCCCCATCCCCATCCCCATCCCCATGGCGGTCACTATTGAAATTAACAGTCTTGCAAGTCGGCGGCGCATTTGGCTGCCGTTGACAATTTAAAACAACAACAGCAACAATATTATATCACAATAAACATTAATTTTCACGCAATTTTAAATGCATATTACATGTTGCCATGGATCAATAATAAATGCAACTTAAGAAAGGACTTAAAAAAGACCGTTTGGGAGGTGGATGTAAAAAAAAATTAAAAAAAAAACTCTTTTAACACTTCACCCTCTTATGTGCGCGCGTGTGTGTGGATTATATTTGTGCAGGTTCTTTCAACACTCTGAACAGCTCGCTGAATCCGTTCGCCTCGTCGACAACGGGCAGCGCGCCTCCAGATGCCTGGGCGTATTCCCCAGCCTACGACCTGGCGCCCCATCTGAATCTACTCAGTCCATCGAACTCGCCCTACTCAACGTCCTTTGGCGGGCCGGGGAATAACGGCTCCGCAGCTGCGGCCGCCTACTCCTACGCGACGATGCTACCCCAGCACGACGCCTCGCTCTTCGCCGCACCCGCTGGCAACGCGATGCGCGTCCACCAGGACTACATGAACGCGAGCAACAGCCCGCCTCCGAATCTATCCAGAGCCGACTACCAGACAATGGTCACGACGCACTCGCCGCCGACGCATCTCACCGCCGAAGACGACCATCATACGGTGAGTCCGGGCACCCGAGACTCTTGGCTTCCGGCCCTCGGGCTCCATTAGCGAGCTTTTCATCCACTCTATTGATGCGAGCGATTCCTATTCAATTACTATTACCATTAAACGCTACTTAACTGTCTATTACGATTATCGGGCCTTTGCTCCTGCTATAATAAGATGCTGCGAAAGATAGTCGAGAGCTTTCGCGTACAAACGAGTTTCCTTAGTAATTCGGAGTCGGCGGAAGGTGGGGTTCGGTCGGTACAGCCTCTGCGGCTAAAGGCAGCCCAAGACTTCGCCGGTATTTCGAGAGATGTAATAATGCGTATGTGGGCCTCTGTTTAGCAGGGGAAATTAGACTACGTGGGCACTTTGAGTCCTTCGGATAAATATGGTCAGCACGAGGCCAATGAGTACACGCAGCAGCAGCAGCAGCAGCAGCAGCAGCAGCAGCAGCAACAGCAGCAACAACAACAACAACAACAGCAGCAACAGCAGCAACAGCAGCACCAGGATCATAAGAACGATTACGGGCTGCATTCGCCGACGAATGCAAGGCAGGCACTCAAGGATCAGACGCTGGTGAAAAGCGAGCCGGGGAGTCAACAGAATTACGTGCAGTTGCCTCCTTTTCTGAACTGACACGAACCCTCGGGTTCAAACTATCTAGATTTTACAATTGAATCGCCAGCCACTACTTTCTCCCCATACTGTTAAATAAGTCGGGACGAAAGTCTTTTTACTTGTTTCCCCTCTCCTCGTTTGTTCCGTTTCTTCCGAAAGTGGAAGCCCGAGTTTGGCGACACGCGACCGACAAAAGTCACACAACTGCGAGACTGTGAATGGGCTTCGAGTGCGCAGCAAATCGTTGTTACCGACTGAATAACGTTGTACACATTAAAATTCCAGACCTTCATAATCTTGCGTCTTTAATGTAATGATTTTTTAATTAAGATAATGTTGAGAGCCGCGGCCCATCGCCGTCACATTATTATTTCTAATCGCGGTTATAATCGGAATTGCAAACAGTGTGAGCCCCGACGACGAAAGAGTGCGAAAACAAAAAGTACCAGAGTCCGCTTGGCGCCCCTACGTATCTCAGCTCCATATATCCATGGAGATTTTTATGGATTAGATGATAGTTGGCGAGAATTTGCGTTGTTAATTACGGAATTATCAAAGTACTTGGATATTTGTACACGACTAAAATTTATATTTACTCACTGTAGTCAAATAAATAATGTTCGACGATTGAAACTGCGAGTCAATGATTTCAATTTACTTTTAAGAGGATGTGTGTGCGATCCTAATTTTGCCGATAGGACGACAGCATTATCGACTTTGTCGTTAAAATCTCATCGCTCGACTTTGCAGAACGTAAATTTCACATATCACATCGATTAGTACGTCATCCTGTCTCTAAATAATTTCGATAATGAATATTTGCACTTTCAAGTGTTTTTACAATCAATACAACTCTACGTATATGTTGATTTGCTACTAAAAGTTCATTAAAATTCACCGATGTTTCATTTTGCTGAGTCTCAAGCACGCACAGACGCACGCAGAGAGAGAGACTTTAAGGCATTCTTAATTATCAATAAAATAATAAATAAATAAATAAAGAAGTCGTGGCGATTGGCAAGAGTAAGATTACGAAAATATTTGTTTATTCATTGTTCGGTCGATAAAATAAACTAATGGTAAATATAGGATTGGTCACACCTTACGCAATTAAGATTGTCTTACGAAACAACGTATTAATAATAATAAATGTACGCAACTTTGTCCCTTGAACTATATGGCTTTCATTTTAGCAATGTAAATTTTAAAATGCTTAGATAAACTTAGGAGAAAACATAACCCCATTGTTATTGAAAGTATGTTTTTTAAACTTTACTCTCTACATATTTTAAATATTAATGTAATGATATTAATTTTACATAGTAGGAAAGAATTCAGTTTTTGTAAGAAAATTTTACAATGTTTTCTAATACATACTGTAAATAATATAATAAGCATTTAAGCAATTTAAACACGATTTTAAAGAGAAATAATTAACAAGACGATAAAATAAAACTTGTTGAATTGCTTATCGAGTAATGTAAAACATAATAAAAAAAGAAAAAAAAAATGCGTATATTCTTTTGGTCATTGTATTAACTTTGTAGTTTAAAAAGTTTTAAAAACTAAAATACTAGCGATATTTTGTTTTTGTTTTTTTTTTTTTTTAATATTTTATTATTAGGCTAAGAATTGAACAATTTGACTTTTGTATTTAATTGATCGAATTAACAAAAACTTATCAATGTACATTAATAACATTCGAGAGGTCACATAAAATAAATTGTATTTATCAATTAACATTGATATAAATTAAAGTATATCTTCTATTATCGATTTGTGCCATTGAATATTAAACAAATAATTTTACATGAAAATCTTGATCATTCTTTTCAATATCAAAAAAATATAGAGAGGAAAATTGTTTGTCCCCGCTTTCGATTACATAAAAATTTCTCTACAAAATAATTTGATAATACTTTCTAAGAAATATTTAAAATTGCTTTTATATCAATTAGACATCTAAGATTTTATCTCAATTAAATTAATAAATTTCGTTTTTTTTTTTTACAGTAAATTTGCATGCAACTGATATTAGCTATAAAATAATTCATTTATTCAATCTTTTTCACATATTAAGATGAATTTTCACGCTCGTTTGTTAGATATTAAAAACATAATCTAACTTACTACCAAGTCGTCCTCATAATAATCATATCTGCAATTTATGTACACTATCCTACATGTAATTTTATTCTGTACAGTTACAAATACAAATGAGAATATTCTTGTTCACAGCCTCTTACGCACACACGCTCGCTTAAGCACGATGTTCGTGACATCCTTACGCACATATATAAGCATTTTGCTTTATGGTGGCATATTTTTACTGTAATTAAATTGTAAAATATTATACCAACTGATATTTATAACAGGCGCCTATATATATATACACACAGTTTCTTTTAATGTTGTTTTACTTCACTATGAAATGTTTATTTGTACCTTGCAGTGATTATTATGTATGTTGTATTAAAATATTTTCAACCTTATTGCCCGGTGATTTTTTATATGTAAGAATTCTAATAAAAATTAACAAAAATTATTTTTATTTTCTATTTGTTAATATAATATTTTAGTAATAATGTAATTGAAATAATAATAATAAAAGCCATATTATTCCGGTACATTATGTAAATTAGCTTTTAGCTTGTATCATTATCTATAGATAAAACAACAGCGCCCGTAAAATTACATTTTTTTTCAATGTTATATATAATTACTCCCAATTGTTGGTTCTTCCTTAAATTTCTGTATTCTGGTCGTCGACTTTCAACTTCACTTTGTATGTCCTTTCTAAATATATTAAAAGATATTAATTTCTTAATTGTACTTAACTAATAGTCAAATAGATTTATTTATTACAAAATTGCAATTAATATTTATTTCTTCAATATATAATATATATATATATATATATATATATATATATATATTGACTTATGATGTAATATTCTTCAAAATATGATATTTATACTTGATAATTATTATTATATTCATTCATTTCAATGGATTATGTTAGTAGTAATCATGTTAGTAGTCACAAAAAGCTTATTGAAATGACTAGTAATTAAAATCAGAGAAATGATCTTACTTTTTATAAAGAATGGCATAAATATGATCACGAATGATGCTATCGCTAAATTTTTGACGTAGATAATGAAGCGATTCGTACATTTGTACTAGCGATACGTACATCCAATAAGGATGCTTTTGTATAATCACCATTAATGCTCCAGTATCATATTTAAATTCTTTTTCTAAAAAATAGAATAAACAACTTTTTGTCAGCTTATATTTCATAGACTTTAGCCTAAAAATAAAAGGAAATTCAGAATAATTTTTGCTTTGTAATATTATTTTAAAATTAATTTTCAACTTTGTAAGTGTATTAAGTTTAGCAATTTATATATTTTAAAAGCATTACAGATTACAGAAAGCAGCTTTTTCCGTAAGTCCGGTTAAGTTGAAAAATTGTATATTATTATCTTCCAGATACTGAAGTCGTGGCACAACGGAGAAATAATGTGTTACCAAATTTAAAAATCTTGGATGTTTCTTATAAACCTTTGTCAAGGGATTGTTTATTATTGTTTTGATTTTTCGCTCTAAATCTTTATGATTATGTTGCAAAATAAACGGATACGTTTGAATCTTATCGGTTTTAATATTATATTTCTGCAGGACCCTTATAAATTTTTGCAGATCGCATAATTCCATATTTAAAAGTTTCGAATGTGCTAATATGATTTTATTGGAATTTTCTTTAAAATGTTTATAAATTTCATTGTAAATAATCTTCACTTTTTCAGGATGATAATTCAATAAGCAATGATTTTTTGCTATCTAAAACAAATTTATTATTATTATTCTTATTATTCTTTTAAATTTTTATATTTTTAAATATACAAATATATTACCTGTGCATTCGTAAATTTTAAGTCATTTTTTATAAATTTGATTGTTTCTTTAATTAATCGAAAACTATTATATCCTAACCATTTGGCTTTGATGTGCAGAAATCGTAATTGATCGTAACTGAATTGTTCTTCCCGCCTTAGATAATGAATTAGACAATTAGTATAGAGTCTTTTCATCGTGATATTTGGTGATTCCGATATATATTTATGCGTGTACATTGTGTTTGATATAGAACTAAGTAAATTTTTCGATAATCTAGTATTAGTATTTAGTAAAGTATTTGCTTTAAATAAATGAATAGGCAAACGCATTCCTTTATCGAGTCTGAAACGTTAAAAATTAACATTATTTTTCATCATTAGCCTTGTATGTATCTTATTCTACATTAACTATATTATAAATTTCGAAGAGAACAAACAACTTATTAGGCATTATCTGTATTCATTCGACCATATCGATTCAACAGAATGTAAGCTATCGCTTCATTAATTCCAGATAGGCAATAAATAAGAACCTGTTACTATATTTTCAAAGTTAAGGAATTATTTCAAATCACTTACTCGTTAATATAAAAAGGCGTTATATTGGAAACTCCAAGCTCTTGTAACAGCATTATCCTTTTTTCTATGGTCCATGAAGATTGTTTAAATATTTTCTTTTCATTTATCGATACGCTCGTTACAATACCATGCTTCTAAAAGATACGTTTATTTAAGCTACAATACAGCAAGTAAATATTAGAATTTTTAACAATTATGTATTTTAAAAAATGGTACCTTTAAAAGCGTGGCAATAATTTCCTTATTCTGATAGATTTTCTTATTTTGAATTTTTTTATATGACTTAGAAATCGCCTTGTTGGCCTGTTGCAATTGAATTTTCCAAGAATGAATTCTCTCGTATATTTGAGATTTATATCTAATATTAAAAAATGAAGTCTGCAAATGAGCCGTGCATAAATTGCACGTGGTATGTACAACTTTTAACATCTTGTATTTTTCATCATCGATCAGTTACCCTTTACATGTTTCCTTACATCTTTACATTATTAATAATAAATCAAATTAATATTGCATCGATTCTTGTGAGCCACATTTCAAAAGACCTAATTCTACATGTTTCAAATATAAACATATTATAAAAGTTATACTTTAATCTGATAATAAATAAAATACTCGTTCGAACGTTTTAACCTCAACATAATGGAACAAAATAATCTTTAATCATTGTAAACTGGACACAACAACAGTGCGCTTAATGTTCGATTTTGCGCAGTACAATTTCCCTTTAATTGGATTCTCTCTCTCTCTCTCTCTCTCTCTCTCTCTATATATATATATATATATATATATATATATATATATATTTCTCTTTTTTTTCTTCTATTCTTTTGAAATAATAATATAGAAGCACCGAGGCACAATGAGAATCGATAATTTCAGAATACACCACGTTAAAATTAATATACTCGCTAATAATATATTTACCTGAAATTCATAAATTAATGATTAATTGCCAATGACAATTTTAATGTAATCATTGCCGGTTAGTGGTTTACTCATAGCATTTTTTATTTGTTTTGTTTTGCTTTATAGAATATCGTGACGAGTATCAATCAACAATACGTGAATTAATGTAAATGCATTACAAACCGAATAGAGTTTCGAATTCGGCGAATATGAATTTTGTTTGCACCATCGGCCATGTTACTTATAAGTTACACAATCCAATATTTTATTAGTATATGCATTTAGATGATTTTTCATTTGTTCTTTCGAATCTCTCGTTAATTCGAAAAGCCGACACGACAATCGTTAGACATTACACATTAATATCAAAAAATTATTGAGAAAGCTTCTGGTAAGGAATTATTTTTAATTATAATTTTCATTCGTTTAAATGCGAGTTCAAACGAAAACGTACATATATGGAATTAGTGTAGTGTTATTTAAATTCTACAGTCAATTAAATTTATTATGGTGAAAGATTCTTTGGATTTTTATATGAAAAATGGAATATCATGATATGAAATTATTAGGTTTAAGTTTTGTTTGTTGTTGTTGTTGTTGTCTTTTTTTTTTTTTTTTTTTTTTTTTTTAAATTATGGAATGGTGTGGAAGCGTAAAAATAAATATTATAACACAGTTTGATTCAATTTAAGTATTATCCTCTTTATTGATGTTTGATTTAAAATCTTAATTTATGGAAAATATTCGTCAATGTCATCACTATTCATTAAATAATTTCATGGGTATAATTACAACGTATTTCTTAACGTGGAGGATCGTCTTAAAATCCACAACAAATCTGTCCTACTCTTTCTACCTTCGAAACATTAGTTTTCTTTTGTCGATTGGGAATATTTGCTTTTAGGATTAATCTGCACTTCCAACTTAAAATTATAAAATTTTCTTTATCTTATCGTTTTGATAACAATTCTTTCCTTATTCGTAACAATTAAAAATTTTAAAGGCAGTGATTATTGACCTTTTAAATATTAATCTGAAAATCTATTTGCATATCGATAGTATACTTTATTAATGTGGGGATACAAAAGTAATTGTATGTAAGTGCTCAGTCATACTTTATCTAAACTTTGCTATAAAAGTTCAAATAAAACAATGAAACATAAACGATCGATTCATTTTGAGTTCATGGCAATTCATATCAGCTGTTAAAAATTACTTATAAAAGGGTCTTTTTTAACATTAAGATATTTTGTTATCATATATTATCTAAAGACATTAAAATCAAAGTACTTTACATTGTTATTATATATAAATCATTATATTCGTTCGTCGATTCAGCCACAATTTGTAACCTTTAGGGCTTTCCCAAGTTTTCACATTTTTGTAAAAAAATATGCTAAAAATGTTTCCGGAAGTAAACATTTTATTTAATAGTAGATTTGTGTATTTTTATTATTATTTTTTTATTTTTAATAGGTATAAAATCAATCTCAACATCAAATTAACCAAATTACTTTAAAAAGTAAAAAAAAAAAATTTCATTCTACTATTAATAATATACTGTCCCTTTGAAAATAATTGAAAAACTACAGAATTTATTGAAAATCGACTCACGACATTTATCATATTTATCATATTTATCATATATATATATATATATATATATATATATATGCCTCATTATTATTTATTTAACCAATTCTATTTTAAATTAATTTATATGACATGCATTATATACATTTTTTATAACTAGTAAAATGAAATTTATAACTTGTGGCATTATTACAATATTTATTCATTTATTTCATATTAATATTTATTTAGGAATAAAAATAAACATCATACTAAACTTTACGATGAAGCTATGTGTTAATAGCGTTTTACTTATAAATTTATTATTATTTATGTTAACATAAATTGAACTCATAATACACTAGTGCAAGTATGCATTCGCATATATTTATAAATCATAATTTATGCATAATTTTGCTTTAGATAATACATTTGAAAACTGTATATTTATAAATTAAATGTACGTAATAAGAAATATTTTTTAGAAGTGATCTATAAATAATTATTTTCATATTTTGTGTATGATATATTTGTAAATCAATTTGTCATTTATTTTATTTTATTAAGTGTATCTGCATGTATATATATATATATATATATATATATATATATATATATATATATATATATACATGCAGATACACTTAATAAAATAAAACGGATGTATTTACGCAAATATTCGTATATGCATTTGTAACATTACATTCTCCTACATTCATACGCACATATATATATATATATATATATATATATATACATATAACACAATTTTTAATGTATGCGAGCTTTGTTATGATTTTTAAATTACCCGCGTAATGCGAATTGGCAACGCCGCATGTACTCTACTCAAACTATAATTTTTTTCTATTCTTACAGCCTTTGTTGGTGTTTTGACAACGGTGTCACTATAATACATCGTAGCGAAAAATATTTTCGTTGACGTCGTTTACCGGAATGTTTTTAACAATTTATGTAAATTGGGCCTTTTCAACATATCGCTTGCTTATTAATAGTTATACACGACGATGAAGTTCTAATAACGAATAGATGAAATTATGGCGCAGTCAATTTTCGATGCTTTATCGGGTAAAGTATTTGTTGTGATCGTTAGGGGTTATTTTGTTCCATAACAAACTGTTAATCGTCATTCACTTGTCTTTTACAATAAAAATCAAGATATTTTAACTAAATACTCGAATGGAAGCAAATATAAGCCTCTTTTATTAAATATATAATTTTAAGAATGAATAATTCAACAATTACAATTTCATTGTGTCTCAGTACTTAGTAGAAACTTCACTATTTGATCAATAGATGTATAAGTATTGGATTATTAATGAAAAGTTTTAAATTAAAATAGTAGACGCTTGTATAATATGCTTTACAATATTTTATGTCTTTAACTCATTTAAAGTATGAAAATTAAAAAATTTTTTGAAATTATAAGTTTTATGATTTTTCAGGCGTATCTTTGGATGGTTCATCTGTACAATCTCTTTTAGATTCTCAAACTTTGATAAGCGAAGTCGAGCAGTCGGGTATGTTTTATAAATTATACACGACTTCATTGAGTTTATTTATTTTTGATTTCTTTATAAAGCTAAATTTTTATTATTACAGCAATAAATCAAGATGAGGAAGATATTTTTCAGTGTGGCAAGTGTAAAAGTCAATTCACCTCGTTGCACCTTTTTGTACTTCATAAAAGAGAGCACACAAAACTGCCAGAGCAGAAGGTGGATTTAAGTCATTATTTAGTTAGCAATGATAGTCATGTATTACAGACTGATGATGATTGCCATGATGGAACGCATTATAATCCTGAAGATGATTTTAATCAGGATCATCAACTTGGTGAATCAATTATTTTGGAAGAAAACGATATACTGTTTAGGTAAGCGAATCAATGAGTATTTTTAATTATAATATGGTGCCAATCTGGTAATAGGTTGAAGTACGATAATGTATCAAAGCCTACTTATAACTGAATATTTTTAGAATTGAATGCTTATGTACGATAATTGTTAGGTCAGTGATTTAAAATAAAATTTCAATCTATTATTCTAGCATGGAGCAGGAAGGTGCTAATTACTTAGCTTCCGATTCTGGTTTTAATGTCCCTATAATTTTAAATAGCGACGGATTGGAACCTTTTGCTAATTCGTCGTTAACGGGTGCGGATGATAATCCTCTAAGCGATGATGTAAATGATTTGAATGTATTAGAGAACGATATTAACCAAAATCTTGAAGATGGTAGTCTACAACCTACAATGAATTTTGATATTACAGAAGTCGAAGATTCATCGAAAGCTTACGAGGATGAAAATAAGACTTATCAAATGCAAAACTTAAAGGTAAATTGAATATACGATAAACTTTTGGCATTATTATTATTAAATTAAAGAATTAAGAAATATTTCAAATTCAGCATTCCGAATTTATTAATATTATTATTATTATTATTATAAATGTCACTTCTTCGATTAAAAATTCTCTCTTTAAAATTACATTTGTCATAATATTATTTATTACAGTACAAGTGTAGCTACTGTCATAAGCAATTTGCCAAAAAGTTTTATTGGCAACAACATGAACGCTCGCATACGGGCGAGAAGCCCTACCAATGCGTCGTATGTGGTCGTCCATTTGCTCAAAAGTCCAATGTAAAGAAACATATGTCATCGCACAAAGTATGGCCAGGCACAGCCATTCATTCACTACCTCCAGAGGTACTTTGTCAATATGAATAATTTTTTTTTTAATCGAATTCCTTACAATCTTTTACTAAATTGAAGCGCACCGTGTAATTTCCGTTGTTCTTTAAAGATGAACATTCGAGTCAAGTCGTGCTGGCATTCTATTTGAAATTCCCTTCCCAATCCATTGATTGGAATCGAATTAAGCGATAAATCTTTAAATTGTTATCGTTGACATTGCAGGCGCCGGTCGATGGCAGTATCGAACGCTCTTACCACTGCCAATTCTGTAAGGAAATTTTCGATTCGTACAAGGCGCTCAAGGGTCACCTTATCGTATCGCACTTGACTCTCAAAGTATACAAGTGTGTTCAATACGGATGCGGCTCGATGTTCGCCGAACTCGAGGACTTCCTCGAGCATACGCGCAGTCACAAGCGATCCGAGTACCGTTGCCACGTTTGCGGCGACACCTTCAACACCTTAACCGACCTCGGACTCCATCAGTACACTCACTCCGTCCAAAAGCAAAAGACGACCGAGAAGTATGAGATGTTATTAAGTATTAATTTCGTTTGTCGCCAGGAATCTTTGATCGTCCTGTTGGCTGAGCGACAACAGCTAACGAAAACATTTCTTAAAATCGCAAACGAATAATGAACAATTAATAACTTTTCAAACGCGTTTTACCAAAGCCGGGGGGGGGGGCGTGCTTTTGGTAAAGGGTAAAAGGTAAAGCTTTGGTACTGGGGGAGGGGGGGGGCTAGTAATTACTATCTCCCTATACTTGGCTCTCGGATCCTAATCTCTAATTAAAAAATGTCAAAGTGAATTCATCGAAATATTCACAGCGATGGATTATTAATTTTAAGTGAAAAATCTCTAATAAATAATACTACAAACGCAGTCGTTTCGATTTAATTTCCAAATGAAGACGTTCGTTCGCTTATCTTCATAAAGAGTAATCTTCATAAAGTTGCCAATTCAATTTACGAATACAAAGCTTGAAATAATTATCCTTTCATACAGACATATGAGAATAGTTTTTAAATTTTCTGCTCTTTGAAAGTAGAAGTAGTCTTAAAGTCTTGGTAATGTCGTGAAATTCTTTGCCTCGACGACAATTCAATACGATTGCTGAAAAAGTAAAATATATAACTTACTGTGCCCCCTCACCCCGCTCGAACCAACGAATTCATTTTGACACACAAGTGTAAAATAAAAAAACTACAAGACATTCGAGTATTAGATAAAGCTCGTTTTCGCTTGAAAGCGCGCGCTTAGCTTACGCGAATGATTTAGAAAAATAATAATCAAGTAAGATCGCAAACGTTTAAAGTGCGACGAACAGTTCGGTTATTCACCAAATTGTGATCGCAGGTACTATTGCTGCTCGGTCTGTAAGTCGTCCTTCTCTAACCTCGAGGCGCTCCAGCATCACACGGAGACGACGACGCACGACTACGCCTGTCCCCACTGCGGCAAGAGTTTCCTCATCGAGAGATTCCTCAGGCGGCACCTCAAGACCCACGCCTCGTCAGCGAGGTTCGCCTGCGAGGACTGCGGCAAGGCTTTCAAGACCGAGCAGTACCTCGCCAATCACAAGCTCATACACAGCGAGGAGACGCCGTTCCTCTGCCCCGTGAGTGACGCGCAAGATTATCCGCCCGCCTTCTTTATAGCTCACATTAATTCTTAAATTATCTAAAGCTAAGATAGTCCATTGAGTCGTTAAGTCATTAGGAAACGCGTTTAATTGTATTTTATTATTTATTTAATTGCCTTACGCGTAATGTCATGCTTATTTTAATTAGCGCACAACGATGCCAATAAGAAAGAATACAGTAAGAATGATTTTTGACGCGTGGCTCGCGGACATATTATTTCATTAAAGCATCGCTCGTTTAATCAATCGTGTTCCTAAGGGTACCTCCTGCAACACGATGTGAGCCTTCGTCCACGACTTTCGGATAAACGGGTCAAGCGCCATTTATAGGCATATTTTTAAAACACATCGTTCATTAATATAGCAACTTATTAAATCAATCGTAATCAAGTCTAAAGTCTAGTTTCTTAGCTAGTCAATGTTAGATCAAATTTACATTGGTCCCTATTCTCCAATTCCACCCCCTTTAACGTAATAATTGACCTCAATATTTTAATAATTCCAGTTATAATCCTCTCTGATCCGTGTGCCCCCTTCTATTTGCGTGGAAAAGCGAGTTTTGGCATCTCTTTATCGAAAAGCATAAGAAGACGGAAATTATTTGTACAAATTTTATCAAATATCAGTAAGGTGTTGCTGCAATCGATAGTCAACTATTGATTTGAACTATTGAATCAACTATTGAGAATGATTAGATCAAGCAGCTTTTATAGTAAAGACAGCGACATTTGAAATTGGCGTTTCGCTTTGGTACACCCACACACCTATTCAAGTTTCCGGATGTACTTGGCAATGTCAAAAAGTGCGCCGATACATATCGGGTGTCTCAAAAATATATATTATTTTATATATTAAGCGATTGTTTCTTTAAGGCTTCCAAGATAATTTTCAAGGTCACAAATTCAAATTAAAAAAAAATAAAATTTTTTTTTGTTTTGTTCGACGATTATTACAGATACTCCTTTAGACATATAAATGATAAAATATTTACAACTTGTAATATACGAGTGATTAGTTTGTAAATAATGTAAATAATTCGTCGGGTGGTATCGCCGAGAATGTAATATTGACTTTTCCAACATTAAATATACAAAGCAAATGAAAATACCTAATGTGGATATAATGTGGAAATGTCGTTTTACAAAATTATTTAAAGAATCTTGTCTTTTTGATACTTTTGAGACACCTTTGTGCCCCTAAAAATGCTCGCCATATAACTCCGGTGATTTTGCTTTATCCTTACCGAAGGAAAAAAAAACAAACGACAAAAGCGATAAAAAGTGGCGAGTGTATACAAGTCGCTTTTTCACATCCTCATCCCTAAACACACGCACAGAAAAAGTCATTAGAGTAGTAGGTGAGAGTGCCAGATAAAATCGCTGGGCGTTCAAAGATCTCCCCATTGGGTTTCTTTCTCATTTTCCGATCTAGTAAAATCGCGGGTATAGCCATTAAAGCTCGAGAGCTCGATTAGAGAAGAGGGTAAGGCAAAGGTATATCGAGTTAACCGTGGCTTAACGTTCGCAAATAATCAACCTCCGTCCCGGGATGCCTTCGGTAATGTATGAGACGGACGTTGAGAAAAAGGACAAACAGTGACCAAGTCTGCTTTGGCTCCTAACCAGCACTGCCCCGCGAGATTCAAGAGGAAAGACCGCCTGGGCCGTCACATGCTCATCCATGACCTGACGAAGCGGCTCAAGTGTCCCTTTCGCGGCCACCTCGGCTGCATGAGCGAGTTCTCCCGGCCCGATAAGCTCAAGCGCCACTTGCTCACTCACAGCAATATCAAGCGCTTCAGCTGCGGCCACTGCAACCGTCACTTCCACCGGGCCCAGGCGCTCAAGCATCACGAGCTCAACAAGCACAGCTTGAAGTGCGACATCTGCTCGCACGTGAGTTACTTTGTACTTTTGGCCGATTATCGGCATGTAATGACCGGACAATCTCCTATCGGTCTTGCGCGGCGTTTCGGGTAATGGAGATGAACGCCGTCAGTTAAGCTGGATTATGCTCTTGGAGTTCGATGATGCGCTCGCTGCTTGGGGAGGGGGGGGGGGGGGGGGGCAGGGCGGCGGCGAGTCGACCTTGATTTTGTTAGGCGAAGTTTCGAGGATTGTCCGTGCCCGCCGTGTGAGAGGTTAAATCGAAATTTTTTTTTTTTAAATAATTCTGAATAATGTTTAATTAGCCAGCTCTATGAACTCGCCCCATTGATAGTAAGCAAATGTCATTATCTCGTGATTATATTTAGGGGTGGGGGGAGTCGATGGTATTTAGCTGTGCCTAAGATTTTTCTTAAACAACTATTGTATTTATATAATTTGCGCGTGGTCTATGGTATTTTATGAATAAATTTTTGATTTTATATGACGTTATGTGCAAACGGAAATATTGTATGAATTTGTCAGTGAACCAGTGACGACAAACTTACAATCGTTTTACATTGTCGTTTAACCGTTCGGACAGGAACTTAACCATTAGAATTTGATAGGTGAACAACGTTCCTTGAACGTTAATTATTATTGTTCGAGTTTCAATTGACAAATAGTATTGAAGGGACGCCACTATCGGACATTAAAAGATTCATTACAATCTCCCTCAAACATTTATATCGTAATTTTACATTATTATTACGTTTTATTGCAAAGTAATCTGAACAAAAACAAAAAAAAAAACAACAAAAAACAACAAAAAAAACAAAAAAAAACAAAAAAAACAACAAAAAACAACAACAAAAAAACAACAAAAAAACAACAACAAAATGAAATAGTCACTCCAATGCAACGTTATCTGAGATTGTTTTAAGTAATATTACATTGGATTTGTTTTTCAAGTATTTCTATTATGGTGCGGTACATATCGAAGTATAATTAATGAATAAGAGCATATTTGGAAATTTTTATGAAATTATAAAAGTAATATCTGCAATATATAACTTAATAGTTTGCTCTTTATGTAGTTTTCTTTTTTTTCTAACTGAAATGTTTTATAATACATTTACAGTGCATATAAATAAAATAAGATGAATTTATCTTATTCCGTTTGTACATTTTTTAAAAATAGATAAACGACAATGTTGATTCTAAAATTACTTTACTTACTTTTAATATCTTTTCATTTTTTCATTATTTTTTACGGTTCGTATTCATTACGGTTTCGTTATTTCATTCTTAAGGGAAAATTAAGATTTTCATGTAAGGCGTCCATTTATATATATATACGCATGCACATATAAAAAATGATAAATCAAATATTTGATTTTCTAGGCATTTAAAACTAAAGATCAATTATTAACTCATAACTGTGATCAATCAAATGAGTCCAAGAAGCACGTGACTTCACAGTTACCGAAGAAAGCCTGCGGATCGTTTAAACCACGAAGGCCAACCCCCAAACGACAAGTTTCTTCTAAAACTACTACTCCCACTGTTTTAGGTACTTCTGATAAGGATAATAATAAGGCTAAAGTTGACGAACATCACATAAAGGTATGCTATTATAATATCAAAAGATCGCGTGATTAATAAAAAGTTTAAATCTTACTTTAATGTTTGCTTTATGCTTCTAAATTGAATGCCAAAGATTCAAATTAATGCTTAAATAATTAAACTATTCTGCCTTGGAATTTCATGCTTTAGTATATAATATACAGGCAAGATTTGATGATTTAATTTGTTTTTTGTCACTTAAACATAAGATTTTTATTAACAATTCTCATTGAATTATTAAAGTAATTTATCGGGCAAATATATAAAATTTGTGTGCTCGTTAAATTGGAAAATGTTCGTTTGTATGCATATTAAGTTTTTTTTTTTTTTTTTTAATTAGATTACATCAATATAATATATTATACAGACATACGCATAAACAACAAACAAGCAATGAATATGTAATTTGTCGTTCGTAATAATAATTTGTAATTTTAAACTTTATAATACAGCTTGAAAAGTAAATTAAATACTCTAATTTTAATTTTTAGAATGTCTCAGAGACTTTAAAGCTTAATCATCGAGAAGACGACTTCGACGTAAAAATGGGAAATATCGACCTACATCTTGATTTAAGCGATGATAGTTCGTTAACTTTAGACTCATTAAAAAATGAATGATTCAATTGGAATTCTATTTAGAGTCGTTATTTCTACAAAGCGCAAATCTCGTTTTTTTTTTTTTTTTTTTTTTTTTTTTTTTTTTTTTTAAATTATAGTATATGGTATTTTGTAGTTTACGTATCTGTGATAATTGTATTATAAATTGTAACAATATAAGTAACTTATATAATATAATTCACGTGTACTTTTGCATTTTATAAGTTTTGAAAGAAAAATATGTAAGGCTATAGTGAATTTTCAATTGTGTAACATTGTCTTTTTATTTATTAATATATAACTTTAATTTTTAGGGGTAATTCAATTACCAAGATTTTAAAGGATTTGGTAGGAACAAATTTTTTTTTTCTTTTCGTTTAAATGTACAACAATAACTGTTCGCAAGGAAATAATCATTTGTTAATTAATCTTTCTCCCTTCGTTATTGAAGATACGTTTAATGGGCAGAAATTCGTGGAGTAGAAAATTTTTTAAAATCCAACATAGATGTTGTTTTATTTACCCCTCAGGAGGCACTTAGTAAAATTCTAAACGAATTTTTGTCCGTTCCACTTTAACACTGATACAAAGAGCAAAGTCAGTCCAAAGTATTAGTAGTCGAATCTAAATTTACATAATAACGAGCGCATGTTCTTGTCTTGATAACATTTATATTATTCCGAATGATCAAATTAGAACATAAGTGCATATATTGTAAAAATGTTTAGGATATTCGAAAGTAGCATAATGAATATATCTGAATTTACGAATACAAATATATAATTGAAATTATCATACAATACCATAAGCTTTACAATTGCGATTCAACAAGTTTTATAATTCGTATAAAGGATTAAGAGAAAACACTAACATTTTTTTTTTTTTAATACTCTGTGATAATATCATTCATATAATGCAAACATTTCATTTCACTTCAGAATTTTTTGTATCGATAAGTTAGTATATAATATTTATATAACAATCTTAAAGACTAAATCTTAAAAAACGATTCCTTTGGCAGTTACAGGTGAATTACAATGTGATACAGGAGAAAGCTTTATACATAAGTTACATATAAATACATTCAATATGAATCATGTAATTACATATATTTATAACATAATTTATACCCATGTATGAAATGTTACTGATATAAAGAGTTTTTGATTTATTCGTTGTAATTTTTATTTCCTTGTTAAAACAACATAGACATTTTCAAGAGATTATTATGATATTTGAAATACCTAAATTTATTCATTTAACTTTTTAATTTGTAACTTATAAGCAATTTTTTTCTTCTTTTCTTAATCAGGACATAATTTTGATAATGAAAATTATTCTTTTCGTACAAGAATACAAAAATGACGTTAAGTGACGTAAGAATGTACTAAATGCAAAAAGTACTCTATGATGTAATGAATTTCCTTGAATTCAAGGAGCACAAATTATACCTCTAGTGTCATTTAAATAGGGCTGTCAAAAAAAAAAAAAAAAAAAAAAAAAAAAAAAAAAAATGCATTATAAATATTGAAATAATAGTTGGACATTTAAAAAAAAAACAATTAATGGACAAGCTCAAATATACCTTAATTTGTTGGTATAATTATTTCAAAATTCTTTTAAGCATTCTGATTCAATTACATAATCATAGTATTACGAATATTTTAATAATTGGTATTGAGAATCGAATCAACTTCTCTAACCATCGACGAACAAAAATTTAATAAAATTCGTTATAAAATAAACGAGTTATATAGAATATTGGAATATTCTTCTAATGCATTGTTTGCGTATAACATTTCTACAAAATTAGTGGTTAAATTTTATTTTTAATAGTAACTAAAAGAAATCTAGTTATTATTCATTGAAATAATTTGCTAACAAATTAGTTTACCAAAATTCAAATTAATGGTAAAATAATTAGATATATATGACTTTTAATTGATTTTATAATAACTTGTTTAAAATAATACACAGACTTGCGTATGTTAAAGGAAACGACAGATGAATATATAAACAGTTAATTAAATATAAACTGTTTTATTTTTTGTTTAAATTATAAATAATTTAATAAATTTATAAATTGTCATAGTCTCTTTAATAAATAACAGGCGCTTGTAATTAAATATACAACAGTCATGTAAACATGTATATAAGTATTACCAACAATTTTAAATCGATAAATCAATAAATGAAGCCCTATGATAAAAATGAGCAAATTAGCATTAAATATACAGTAAATTATAATTAAAATTAATTTCTACATTAAAAAAAAATTAATACTAAGATTGTACAGTATTTTCAAGACATTGGTCTATAACGGTAAGAAGAAATTTATTCTCTAGTGCAGCGGCAACTCTCTCTTTGTCGGCAAGTTGTTTGTTAACCGCGATCTCTGCAATATGCGTTCCTGGATTAATGGTGACGCTTACTTTAAATCTCCCTGGAATGGTTCTTAATAGTTGCGTTCTTATAGACAAGCCAATCAATGTGGCCATACTGCAGTGAGGTATCGTTGGTGTAAATTTAACGTTGATTTCATTGTTTTCATTATCCACCTAATGTACGATGCCAAACAAAAGAGTCCTGCTTTAAAGTGGTTAATTTTCTTATTTATAAAATAATGTTTTCAATATGTTCCGTTACTCTATCAAAACCGATGAATGATAATTTGTAGAAAGTTTTTGCTTTTTAAAACTTATGTTCGGCTAAATGACGATACGGAGAATGGAAAGTAACTGACTCGTTGATGTCTTATAAAAATTAAAATGCAATCACTGCCCGATTTGTTTACTTACGGTATAATCATATACATATCTTAATCAATACCTACTTCGATTAAATTCTGCTCAATGACATTTAATTGCTCAAGGGTTAATGGATGCTCTGGATCATTTATATTTCGCAACAGCTCTACAATTATTGCATCTTATCAATAAATATTATAATATGCCGAATGGCGTTTACATAAGAAGAGGTTACTCACCAAAAATACCACGTGCGTCAAATTCATTTGTATTTCGTATTATATTTTCACATTCTGTATCAGTTCCTAATTTTTCTTCCAATTTCGGATATATTTTAGGATTAGGATTCTCTAGAACTTTATTCATTTAGTATACTAATGCTACTGCTCCTCTCTTTTTATAATAAATGGAAAGTAAAAACGGGGAACGATAGTTAAATTGTTTAAAGGTTATAACTAGCTTAGGTACACCACAATAATGCTGCAAGAAAAATTTCACTCTTCACATTTCTGCAACAGAAGTGACGGATGGATGCCGCGAGGGTAATGCGATCTCGAGTTCCGAAGTAGGCGATCGAAGAGATCGTTGAAGAGGCAAAAATCCGGCTCGTTAGGTCTCGAGTGAAAAATCCGCGGCTTTCCCCGTCGAGACAATTGACAATTCGTATTATTAATCTCCCAATTATATGCAATTCGAGTTGGTTATTTAAAAGCTCTAAGACGTCAATGGCATTGCCCATTCAAATGATAACGTCTGTAATTTAAATCGTAAGTTAAATCTCAAAATTTCGACGCAATTTTATCAAGCGGCCTAACATCCGTAATTCCATTCCAATCAATCCGGGACTCGTCAAATTAACGGCTAATTTATTTTTAATTTAAAAATTTAAGAATATTTATGCGCGCGTTCGTGCACGCACGCACGCACACTGGCGCACTCCGAGCAACCGCGCGCATGATCCCGCACGTATCACATACGCCAATGTCTCTTAGCAATTGCGCGCGAGCGTGTTTGCGCGTACGCACGTATAATATAACCGTATAACCGATAGAAAGTATTATTCGCGGGGCAGGACAGTCGGTAAAAAACAAAAAATCGAGTCGAAAAGGGCAAAAAAAAATTAAAAAAAAATCCAAAACAAAGAAAATATAAAAGGTTTTAAGTAGAATATTGGGCAAGTAATGGGAGATGTTGTAGTTGAACGATAGCCTTAAGAGGATTTAATGCCTAAGATAATTTCTACCTATTAATTAACTAATATTAAACAATTGAGAGGTTGAACTTGAAAATGATTGACAATTTAAAAGCCTTGATCGTTTCGCCGTATATGCGATAAGACGATTCTCCCGAGTGTTTCTTCTGTACGTGAACTGCGGTTATGCGAATTGTGCGCGTGTTGGTTAGATGGCGGACATGCGCATATTCATGGCAATAGCGTGAGAGAAAAATATTTTGGCTTTCGGGGGCCTGAAAAACTTTTTTTAAACATGGTAAGTTTCGCATTATTTACACCTCTGGATCTGTGCAAAAAAAAAAAAAAAAAAAAAAAAAAAAAAAAAAAAAATAAATAAATAAATAAAAAAAATAAATAACTAAATAAATAATAATCAAATACACAGATCCATCTTGGCTAAAGCAACGTTTACGAGTTTTTTTTTTTTTTTTTTGCTTACCAAGTTACAACCTCGTGATTCATTATACCTTAAATAACCTCTAAATTTTAGTACGCTAAAATTAATTTGTCATCTTAAAATTTTTGCCTCTAAAGGCTTCTTATAGTTTCCATATTTTTTTTCTAATTTAAAAACCAATGACTATTTCATTGAAGAAAAATTGTAACCAAAAAGTCGCTCATTATGATCACTCACGCTTGTCCTTTTATCCTTATATTGCATTGATTTTGATAAGCATTTGTATTTGTGTTTGTAGCATAGGTTAAAATTTTCCCAGCGGGATAAAGTAAGGAAATTCATAACTTTTACGCAAACGGAGGAGCAAACTGCCATATATTGCTTGACACAGAATGACTGGAAGCTAGACTTGGCGAGCGATAACTTCTTTCAAAATCCTGAAGCTTATTACAAGGAATCAAAGAATTTTGTGGACAAAAAGAAACTTGAAATACTTTACAATAGATATCAAGGTAGCTACAATCGCGGGGAATTAAAGCTTTTATAAGCTTTATTGCTTACAATATAGATAACAAAACAGACATATTATTTATTAGTTATTGTTATATTATAGTATAAGATGAGAGAGCTAATAAGCTGTCGTAGCTTTTATTTATAATAAGAGAAAAAAGAAAAACGAGTGCTTATGTAATATAATTAAAATTTTGTCAAAGATTAAAGTAGTATTCCATAAAATTATTTGTTTATTTACAAAAAAGAAAGAAAGAAAAAAAAAAAAAAAAAAAAAAAAAAAAAAATGCTTTAGCCAAGATAAAAGAATTAAATAAATACAGTATTAAAGTGACTAAGATATTTAAATTTCATTATTTTGAGTGACGATAAAAAATATTGTTGCAGATCCAAATGAAACAGAAAAAATTACAGCAGATGGAATTATGAAATTTCTAGATGATTTAGGTCTTACTCCAGAAAGTATATTAGTTCTAATTATAGCTTGGAAGTTTAGAGCCGAAATGCAATGTGAATTCACTAAGGATGAATTTATGAATGGCATGACAGACTTAGGGTAAGCGAATACATAACTTATTCAATTAAACGACTTTTAAAATACAATCTTCTCTTATAAGAATAATATCAAAATGTATCATTTGCTAAGTAATATTACTTCTAAGTTTCTGCCAACGTTTATTGTCTTATTAAATATTATATAAAATTTTATAGAGCTGATAATATAGATAAACTTAAAACAAGATTAAATAGTTTAGAAGGTGAATTGAGAGATCCCTTAAAATTCAAAGACTTTTATCATTTTACATTTAACTATGCTAAAAATCCTGGGCAAAAAGGACTTGATTTAGATATGGCTATTGCTTACTGGAACATTGTGTTAAAAGAAAAATTTCAGTTTTTACAATTATGGTGCCAGTTCTTGCAGGTATGTTATATTCAATCGATTAATTTAGTAAAAAATATCATGCAAATGCAGCTTCACGTACGTTTCAAAATTATAAGAGAGAGAATTAATTATTTCCCTTTAGTTAAAAACGTCAAATACTTTTACTCTCAAAAAGCTTCTTTTATGCAATTGTCAAACAAAGCAGTCGCCTAATTAAAACAACTGTTATATTAACATAAGTAATATTATTTCTGGTGAAAGAAAATTATTTATGATTAATATTATATAAATTAGAAATTGTAAATTGTAAATCAATTACTTATTATTATGTTTGTAGATATCCTCATATCCTAGAAAACTATTTAACTCATTGAATTGTTCTATCTATATAATATTAAATTATCTAAGAAAGTAGGAATTAATTCTCATTACATTATTGTATAAATATTTTAGTGAAACTTAATAAGATGAAGACATTAAAATTTTGTCATTAAAATATCAACAATGATTTATTTGACTATTAACTTACATACGATATTTATATTAGTAAAGCAAGTGTTAACTCGTGCAGTTTTATTATGTTGTACAGATTCTGTTTACCTTAAATACTACTTCTGAATAATATATTAAGTTTTACAAAATGTATTCAATAATTTTCTAATGAATTTCGTAAAATATTTGAACATCATCGCCTATTATTATGTTTGAATGCAATGCAGTAAATTATAACTGTTAAAAGTTATAAATTTAAGTAATATTTCATAATGGATTTTTATATAATTTTTCACGTCTAATTTAGACATTAACTTTATATCTTATTTCATATTTACAATAACCAACTAATGAATTAAATTTTTATCTTTAATAATTGGGAAACTAAATCAATTAATATTACATTATAATTCGTTAGAATAATTTAAGAAAAGTTTAATAATTTGTTTAGTAAGAGATTGTGTTTTTAAGCATTGAATTGATTTGCAAATATTTTTTTTTCAGGAACAGCATAAAAGATCAATTCCCAAAGATACGTGGAATTTACTTTTGGACTTTGCTCTTGTGATAAACCCATCGATGACTAACTACGACGAGGAAGGTGCCTGGCCCGTACTAATCGACGATTTTGTCGAGTGGGCGCAGCCACTGGTTCGTCAGTCTCTTTAATGTCTCATTGGTCGAGTCGCTAATTTTAATTTAAAATCATTATTTATTCAGTTGTCAGTTGAGCCATTAACCACTGAATGATTAAAGATTTATCGGACAAATTCGTTTTCTAATCCTAATCGCTGTTTGGCGAATGAAATATTTTTTCATAAGACAGTCCAAAAATGATCGAAAAAATGATAAACGGTAAACAAGTAAAATGAAAAGAAGAAAAAAAATTGTTGCTCTTTGACTAGCAAGATCTCTTAGATCACAAAGCTATATTATTCTCTCTCTCTACTCTCTACTCTCTACTCTCTACTCTCTCTCTCTCTCACGCTCACTCTCACTCTCACTCTCACTCTCACTCTCACTCTCACTCACTCACTCTGTCTCATTTTTCACTTTCGTTTTCGTAACACTTCCACGTGCACGCTATTAACATACGCCAATGCGCGCACGCGAGATTATTGATGAATTCGTTTTAGCATTTCTCAACAATGAAAAAAAAAAAAAACTTTACGAGAGTCGATTTACATGTAGATAGCAAGCGGTATAAATTTCTTGTTATAAGAAAAGAAAAAAAAAAATAATTTACCAAAAATACTGAATGAATTTTGTGCAACCTTGTATAAAAGAGAAAGAAATACCTGCGAAAGGTTTAATACTTTGAGACAAATGTTTCATTGGTAACTACTACTTAATGCTGTTATGCTTGAAATTACAACAGCTACAAAGAAAAGGAAATTACTTATTTGTTTTGCAGTATCGAGTAAGAAAATTACTCCTTTATTGAAAGAAAAATATCATCAACGTAAAATAAATACTTTTGTAATGAGAATTCAAGATTTGTATTTTACTTGAATTATAATTTTGGCGAATGTTGTAGTAGTTCTGTTCTCTTATTTATTCTTACATGAATAATTAGTATTTCTTTGATTTACTTCACGTATATACATTGTTTGATAAAAAAAAAAAAAAAAATTTTTTATTTAAAAGTAGCTTTTTCACACATAGGACTGTAAATTTTTTATTTTTTAAATTGTAATATTTTAAAAATTCGACAATAATTAGCTCGTTACCATATACCTTATAATTTAATATTACAAAAATTACTCACTGTAATTTACAGCTCTAATGAATTCTCATTACTTTTAAATATTTTAATAGTAAAGATAAATTTATAGTGTTAAAAGAAAAAACAACGACGACAACAACAACAACAACAACAACAACAACAACAACAACAAAGAAAAACAATTATTCAAATAATTTGCAATTAAAGGAAAATCAATAAATTTATTATTGAACGCCACTGCAAAATCCCTTAAACTAATTTTATGTTTAATTTTTATAATGATAAGCGAGCTTATTTTCATAAAATTAATTTATGGATTGTGAAATTTCAATCTTGCGTCACTACAGCATACAGCAAACATGCACACAGGCTGTGATTAAAAAAAACGTTTTTAAGGAGATGAAAAAACCAAGTTTTCCTTTTAGCTTTGCATTTGTAGGCTTAATCTGTAAGATATAATTTTTTGTGTACGAATAACAATTTGCTGGGAGTAATTTATAATGTATAACATGTCCATATCAAATGAAAATTATAACTAGTTCTTGTTAAATTAAATTTTGTATACTAAATGAAGCCCGAAATAAAACGAGCTATGATTGATGTAACGTAATTACAATGATTTTAAAAATCACCGATTATTCTTGTATTTAGCTATGCAAAAGAAGAGAAAAAAAAAAATGGAAAAATGAAAAAAACAACAGAGAAAAAGAAAAAGAAAAAGAAATTGAAAGCAATTGCTGCTTGATTCGGCGTTAATTTTAATATAATTAAGTGCAAAATTCCATTTAATATATTGTTTAGAAAACAGTAAATTGAAAAAATTACAAAAACTGCTCTAGTTTAAGTTTAGAGAACTTAAGGTACTTATCACAAGGTAAATGGAGTTAAGAAGTAACGTTTGTCACGAGTGATAATGCTGAAACAAATTTTTATTCAAGTGTAAAAGATTTTTCTTGCAATGGATTTTGTTTCAGCATTGTTTTTAGTATGAATAAGGTTTTTAAAACCGTTAAGTAAGAACATTGTAAATAATGTAAATAAACGTGTCGTTACATTAATCTGAAAGAAATAGTTCAGTATAACTGGTTCTAATAAAGTACTACATTTCAAAGATACATGGTGTTAATTATTTCATCAATTATTTACATTTTTATCTGCAAAATTCATATATTTATCGTATAAATATCAACTTTTATAGTAAAATATCAAACGTTATATAAATATGCTTTTTCAATTTTAATTTCCTTAAAGTATTAAAAAAAAAATGTTATGCCTTAGTGAAAATGATATTCTTCTTTATACATTTTAAAAAATGTCTATAAAAAAATTATTATAACTGCTGAAGATATTAAGCTTGATATTTAATCGGAACAATGAATAATTTGCAATTTTTTTTGTTGTTTTTTTTTTTGTTTTTTTTTGTTTTTCGCTATTAAAAGATTACAGAATGCAAATATCATGTTTCAATTTTTTGCTTATTTAAATTATTCGTTCACCTAATTATTTGTAATTCATTAAAGGTGTACTACACCTGCACTCCCAACAATTACTTGATTTATGTGGTTCTTCATAATACAAACAAGCTAATTCATATTGATCGGCATCCAATGAATAACAATTATGAATGACGTTTCTTATGTACCAATTACATAATTCGTTTAATTTGGTAATTGATGACTGTAAGTAATATGAATTGTTATATGAATGGGAACAGTACTTTCGTGCCTTTTGATTATGTTTTATATAAGCGTACATTGAAATACGTTGTTTTCCTATTAGTATGTAATGGTAAAATAAGTGATTAAAAAAAAAAAAAAATTTTACATTTTTACCTTCAGTTTATACATTGGAAATCCCGTTTATTTTTAAAAGGCATCCCCCCCCCCCCCTCCCCTCCCCCCCCCCCCCCCCCCCCCCCCTTTAGATAAAAAATTTAATTTGGTAATTGATGACTGTAAGTAATATGAATTGTTATATGAATGGGAACAGTACTTTCGTGCCTTTTGATTATGTTTTATATAAGCGTACATTGAAATACGTTGTTTTCCTATTAGTATGTAATGGTAAAATAAGTGATTAAAAAAAAAAAAAAATTTTACATTTTTACCTTCAGTTTATACATTGGAAATCCCGTTTATTTTTAAAAGGCATCCCCCCCCCCTCCTACCCTCCCTCCCCGCCCCTCCCGCTACCATTTAGATACAAATTTTCAAATATAAAAAATCGAAACATCTAAAATAAATAAATAAATAAATAAAATAAAATAAAAGAAGCAATGTTCTTTATACCGATTAGTGAAAGTATTATTCTACTCGTATAAAATGCATAAAAAAAGTGAATTATCGATCAAGATAATGCATAAGTGCATAAGCTGTTGTTAACGAGCTAAATGTCAAACGTACTTGCGCCACTACTAGACCCCTATTTGAATTCCTTGCGCTATTGTGTGCGTGAGAATCAAACAAGATGACCTATTGAAATGTAATACCGTAATTTATGATTTGAGATGTCCAATCGTATTAGTAGAGTTTAACGAATAATTAATCATACCTTTTCCGTTTGCTGTTGAAATATAAAAAGTATTGTTCTACCACAAGTTATCAAAAGCATATATAAATTATCCGATACAGGATTTTTATACCATTCGTATAAAAAGATTTTTATATTGTTATGCAAGCTCGTGTCGAGATGTTCGCGAAATATTTGAAATTTCTAAAAAGAAATATTTGTTCTATTTGTAATTGCGATGAAAATAGTTTTTTTTTTGTTTTGTTTTGTTTTGTTTTTTTTGTTTTTGTTTTTTTTTTTGTTTTTTTTTTTTTTGTTTTTGATAATTTCTCAATAGATATGGAAATTTAATAATTATCTGTAAAGCATTAATTCTTGATCTAAATACCCATTCTCTCAGCTTATTAAGATTCTTTCCGCCAAATTTCAATGCCTCTTCCGTGTTCAAATATGGATGTGGAACAAGATTGTTCTTAACAATATGCGAATGTATTTTATTGCCCTCTATTATCGCTTCTGCCATTATAATATTAAATTCCAAATTAGAATTAACGTTGATGAATCGAAGATTTAATTGACTAATTCGTTGGGCCACCAGCAAACAGATTAATGTACATGCTTCACTAACTATATAAATAACGATTGATATATATATATATATATATATATATACGTGTGTGTGTTATGTAAATTATTTATATAATAGAAATTTTATAATGTTATTCTAAATTTAAATCATTTGATTTTAAACAAAAATTTGGTTTATCACATTTCGGCCGAAATAGCAAAATGTCTAGTCTTATTACATGAATTTAGATTTTACAGAAATGCACAAGTTATGTAGGAATTATATCGTGGTTATCAATAACTTACTTTCTTGTCCAGGTGGGTATAAACTTTGTGTGAATTCTGCCTGATACCAGTATACTTCAACATTACAATAGTATTCTTTATAATAATTGGGAAAATTATTGCCAAATAATGGTGGAAGAGACATAATTTTTTTTTTTTTTTTTTTTTTTTTTTTTTTAATTTTAATTTCAGTAAATACTAAGATTTTGCGGTTGCGGTATGCTCATTTTTATTATGTAATTTTTAATTTTATAATACAACTTGGACTTGAAAGAAATGAACAAGGTTATTTTTAAATTTCATTGTCGAAATACATTATTAACTGAAAATTTTGCTTATAAAATATAGTTAAGCGTCCATCTTGATAAACTTGATTCGATTGTCAATTAAAAATTTTGACTTTACGTATTCAAATTTCGCGCTACAAATATCAAATGAGAAACAAAAGAATTTTTTCTTTTTATACATTTATTATATTTTTAAATTAAATAAAAATAATAGGAACAAATTTCAAAATAATAGCTGATCGTTTAGTTATAATTATGTTGGGTTTGGCCATTTGCACTATTTTTAGTGTAAAAAATATTCTTGACATAGAAAATATTTTTACGAAAATGGCTGCATTTAAATTAAGTTCTAAATTTAAAGAATTGCGTATCTTATTATGTCAAACATCAGAAGCTAGTGCAGGTGCAAGGTAAATTAAGACATTTTCATTAATAATTTAAAGTGAAATTCATCACGTTTATTTAGCTATATCAATTTATCCTTTTACATTATCATATTTATAGGTTAATTTTAAGATTATTTAAATATATTGCATTTTCCACAGACAGTTTATCGAACAAAATTATGTCAGTTTAAAAAAAGTAAATCCTACCCTACCAATTTTAATTCGAGAATGTTCAGATACGGAACCGAGGCTTTATATTCGTGCTGGTATATAACATTATGAATTATATCACCAAAAATGCTAAAAACAATATATCAAATTTTATTAATGAACATTTACAGGATGTGGCAAAGAAACGTGTATTCCGCTAGCCAATCTCAATGCAGATGACATTGTTCAACACCTTAAACAACACACAGCTTCTTGAATTTGTTACATAGTCATTAATTAAATATGTATTATAATTTATTAAGTTTACAAATAAAATAGCTCCTTTATAGCTAATGAATGTTATCAATATTCTAATTGAGGTATTATTTTTTTGTTTAAAAAACGTTTATTTTAAAATTTTCAAATTATTTTACAATCCTTACTAATCGTATTTAGGTAAACCAAAATTTTCTGGTTTAAATTCATTCAGGTTATTGATCACCAATGTCGCTTGTTCGGTAAACTTTTTTGGTAAATTTTTGTCAGGTACCATTGCACTTATTCCAGCTTGAACGCCGTTTGGTGCGTCTTCAAAAACAAGGCACTGTAAGAAAGATATTAAATATTATATATTTTTTTTATACATAAGAATTTTAACCTTCGTAAGTTTGCGAACCTTAAGCGGATCAGGTGTATCTGAAAATCTTTTTGCAGCTACCAAAAATATATCAGGACTCGGTTTTCCTTGTTTAACATCGGGATCAGAACCTCCAAGCACTTTGTGGTGAAATAGATCAAAGATCTTCGTTAAATGTTTGGTTTTTAATGCAAAACTATCGGCGCTGGAACTCGTGGCCAATGCAATAGGAATGTTGTGTTTACATAAATGATGTAGAAGAGTTTCAACACCTATTCACACACAATTAGTTACGTGTTATTTATTTCATATATCATTAAATTACATGAATGCGAGTGCCATGAAACTTTGAATGTGTAATTAACGGACGATGATCGAAGCCAATTTAGGCACTTTATTTCTTGCTAATGTAGTTTTTTTTTTTTTTCTTTATTCGTTATATTCTCATGAAATGTGAAATCGTTAAAATTAAAATTATATTTTTAGATAATAATTTTAATTTTATTGTATGGAATTGTAACGACATATATTACATACTGCATAAATGACATAATTTATCATTAGTAATTATATATATAATTTAAATATTTTATAAAATTATTCTTTTTTAAGATGTCTTTTGAAAATAAAAAGAACATTTGCTGATTTCTCATTGACTTATACTTCGCATAAATTTCTCACAAAATTTATGAAATATTTACATCGAAAGGTGGAACATTGTTTTTATCAATTATCCAATTCTGGTAGATATTACATATAAGCTTAATGTTAAATAACGGACAATTTACTCAACTGCATATAAAAATTAATTACTTAAATTACTTTCAACTATTAATATATTGTAAATAAGTTGTTACTTAGTTCATAATGAAAAATAGCAGAAAATTTATGTTAATTTTGTTGATTAGATACACATACACAAACATGTGAACATACGCATGTATAATTGAAAAAATCATTTTCGATGAATTGATACAGTTTTGCCAGTCTTATTAATGAGCCGATTTTTGGATATTTTTCTTTTTACGTAAATTGGTAATTAGAAAGAAAAATGTTATAATTCGTCTTCATATTTTGTAATATTAATTTATATTAAATTATGTACAATTAAAATTAAAAGTTCTTTTTCTTTTGTAACTTTGGATAAGGTGACATGCATAAAGTATCATTGATTTAATAACATGATTGATGAAAAATTCCATGTTTAAATATAAATAAAACTTTGTTTTAAAAATGGTATGAGAGAAATAATATAATTTGTATAAATTAAATCATGAACTCATACTGGATATAGTTTTATCGAGGAACATGTTTCTGATTGCATGCTCTCTGTTTAAGAAATATGTTAGAAATAAGATACTTGTGATGACGTGAGCATAAAAATCTGCAAAACAAAAATAATGAAGCTGCAGCTTTTGGAAGCAAATAAAACTTCTTAACCTGGCATCAGTTTTACGTCAATAAAATATTCGATTTGTAGCTTGTGGTAAATATGCTGAAAATCATTGACACTCATTGGCAGTTTGTAATGGTTTATAATAAGTTCGGCCCCAACTTGCTCAGGTCTTCCGAGCACTTGAAAAGTCAGATCTCCCTCATAAGTATAGCCATATTTCTCACAGATAGTACCATAAATTTTCTTGTATATTGTTTCTGAATCTGTAGGGTATAAGCGAAAAAAACAATATTAAAAGATGGGAAATATCAAAGTCACCTGGTAAAAGCTTAGAGCTTGGGAACACATCAGCATAGCCAACTATCAGCTGGTCTGTTAATTCCTGTGGCTGCAGTGGTAACTTAAAAGTCTCTATTAGGTAACGCACAAGCTCACTCGTATGAAATCCCATAGTAGTAGCCTTATTTGCCCACGTAAACTCATTGCCATAAGGACAAAGAATACGATTAATAACTGTAGTATATAATAGTTCTGTATCTGTAAAATTAAGGCAACATTGACAGTCCATATGAAAGGTTAGCCTTGAAAATATAATATCAATAGATATGAGAATATTTCTGTAACGCAAAAGTTTTTAATTTAACTTCCTTAATTAACTGATATGTAATTTCTACAATTGCAAAAAAATTGTATAAATATGGCGATTATAATGTTAAAGATTCTTTATCCTTCGAGTATTCTAAATAAATAATAATAATAATGGAAAAAAAAAAAAAAAAACACAAATAAATATAATTTAAATGGAAACTAACGAAAAGATAAACTCATTGTGTTGATTTGTTATTTAATTTATAATATAAGATTATACTTTACAAACTAATTTTTACATTGCCATCAGAATAATTAAAAGGCTCATTTAACAAAATTCAATAATAAATATTAACGTTAATTTATTTAATTTTTGAATTATTGCCTAATAATAATAACAACAACAACAACAACAACAACAACAATAATAAGCCGATTCAAATAAAAATTAGAAGAAACTAAATATATAACTAAAAGTTATATATTTAAATAATTTAAATGCAAAACGTTTAACTTCTAAATTGGAAATATTTATTAAAATGTTTATGTTAATACTAAGGACTTCCATTTTTTTTATATAAGCAAAAATTCATTAATTTTTTAATTCTTCTTTTTTTCTCTCTTTAATTATGAATATAATTTAATAAATTCAAACACAAATTGTTCAATCATTACCATCAACATTATGTATTAAAATAGTTAAATTTCATTGAAATAAAATATTAAATTAACGACAAGAATTTTGTTTAATAATTCAATTTCTTACAAAAATTGATTTAACTTAAATAACATAATTTATTGTACAGAAAATAAATGAGAATATACTAACGATATAATTTATTATTAAATTATAATGAAAAAACTTTGTTATCTGCAAAGCAGTTCAATTTAAATCATTGAAATCATTTAAAGGTGAATATTATTTAAGTTAAGTTCGTAATACTTTTGGCTAAATATTAATGGAAATATTTTTTATTTTTAATATATTGTAATTCTGAATTTAAAAATTAGAGTTGATAATGAACGTGCATTTAAATGCATTATATGTTCATTTATATGTTATAAACAAGATATTTATTAAAAATTAGATAATTAATTCTCTCGAATTAAACAGATATAATTAAATTATGTTTAATTTATGATTTAACAAAATCGGAAAGTAACAAATTTGATAATTACAAGCAATAATAATAATAGATACAATAATAATATATAGGAACAATTTCTGTTGAAATATAACTAAATTTAAGCATATTTTGCGTATATTGAAAGAGAAATAATAGTTAAGTGAAAACATAATCATTTAAACAAATGGTTGCCTTAAACTCTGTGAAAAAACATTTTTCACAAAGATTATTCAATGAGAGAATGAATGGCTCATTTTGTTAGTATACTTATTTATTCAATGTAATTTATATTTTCAATATAATTACGCATTATTGCTACATTATACTATTACTTAAAAACTGTCTAATAGAACGAAAAGAAATGCACAAGGGATAAAAATATTTAGGTGAAAAGATAAAAAAACAAAGCAGCGAATGATCATTGAAAGTTATTGAATTAAAGAATAAAGCCATGTTATAATTAACTGAATATATTTAAACTAATATTATGACGATATTAACTATGGACGATGATTTTTTATTAAAATATGAACTTTCAACGATTTAAATAAAACAATTAATTTCCTGTAAGCGGTTTAAAATTTTGAAATTATAATTACATATCAAAATTTCATTATTTTCATCTTCCTCGTACTCTTTATTTTCATCGACTATGATTATACAGCCAATTATATAGCCAATGATTTTAATAATTTAACAATTAAGTAACAGTAACATAGTATTGAGAGTTCCTATTTTACAATGCGTTTGTGCATGTGCGCGAGTGGGCGTGAATGTGCATAGGCACGTGCGGGTATTTAGTTTCAAGGCTAAACCAACAAGGAACATAAACTATCTAAGCAAAGTGTGATGTATACCGTTTCAAATTCGAATACACACATTATTCACTAGATATTATTTCTTTTTAATAAAAATTCGTTTTTCTTGAATACGCAACTATGTTTGCGAGAGACGACATTTAAATTATTCGTATAAGCACGAACGAATGGTTATTTGTCTTTACCGCCATAATCCAAAAGCTCCTATGCACATCGGCGATTGATATCATAATAGATAGTTTCATTACCAATATTGCATAAAATAAAGTTTACTAAGCATTGCATAAAGAAGGAAATTAAATCAAATCAGAATAAAATGACAATAACAAGTGAATAAAAGCTTGGTTAAAATGGAGCGAAAATTTTCTCATCAATGTAATTTCTTTAAAAATATCCATGCTTTTGCACAAAACAATTGACAATCTTAAGGCAACTTACAAACTTTTCAGTGCGAGGCAAAATAATGGATAATATATGTTATCTCTTTTTTTTTTTTACAATACATTAAAGGTTTAATTCATCGTTTTTTTTTTTTTTTTTTGTTTTTGTTCACCTCAGTAATTTACCGCAAAAATGAATTTGCCTCTTTAATCTCTATATTCGTGGATTTTAAAATAAAGTTATTAAGAGAAATTTGAGTAAATTCTCGCATTATTATTTGTAAACTATTCATTTCACATGCAATTTATATTATTACGGATAAATTTTGTAGTACATAAGTTAATTTGAAGGTTAGCTTTCGTATCGACTAGATTTTTATTTATTTATATATATATATATATATATATATATATATATATATATTATTATTATTATTATTATTATTATTATTATATTACATAATTTTGTATATAAAGATACATTAATTTGTTTTATTTTAGTTTTTTTTACGTTAAATAAAATTTAAATATCGTATATAGTCTTAAGGAGATATATAAAAAAATAAAAATAAATAAAAGATAAAAGAAAAGAATAAAAAAGCTAACTAAAATATTAACTAAAATTAAGATATTTCATAATAATTAAGGTAATAATTTCAGAAATATGTACAAATGTAATATAGGATTTTTCTTTTTTTTTTTTTTAAAGAAGATATATAGATCTCGAGGACAAGCATATCTAAGAAATAAAAATAATCGAAAGTAATTGAAACTGTAGAGCATAGATAATGTTTAATCAGATTAGATTACCAAGGTATAGCATATTTAAACTAATTAGCTACTTAATACTGAGTAACATTTTTTAAATAAAATTTCTTATTTATAGTTTTCATATGAACGTATCATTTGTTATGAACAAAAAGAAAAAAAGAAAAAGAAAAAAACACAGGCCTTTTTGTCCATGACCTTAAAAAGAGATAGCACATATATCCATTCTCTCTCTCTCTCTCTCTCTCTCTCTCTTTCTTTCTGAAAAGTCACATCCACCGTTTCTTTTTTGCATGCTGACTTTCCAATAATTTACCCTCTAAAAGATACCACAAAGCGAAAATGCGCGGGGTTGTGTTTAATGTGAATTCGCACGGAATTTGCAACGAATTCGCCTCTATCGTCTGTCATTCTCCACGTAAATTCTCACCTATCAATAGTCCATCCATGTCGAAGATGCAATGAGTCACATTTTTGAATTTTGAGTTTGACATTTCTGACATTGTGAATACTCGAGGCTGGCTGTATATTTATATATGCATATATATATACATATATATATATATATATATATATATATATATATATGTGCGTGTGTGTGTGTGTGTGTGTGTTTGTGTTATACGTATACGTATATAGGTATCAATTTATATATATATATATATATATATGCGCGCGTATGTGTGTGCGTGTGTGTATGCGTGCCTACGTGCGTATGCCTTTATATAGATATCTATATATCTATATATATATATATTTATGTCTTTGTATTGGCGTTCCGTTTAAAATGTGTGTGTGTATCTGCGTATATTTATATGTATGTATTGTTCGATATAATTATATATACATGTACGTGTGCGTGTAAGATTTTATAAATTTTTTTCTTTTTTTTTTTTTTTTACAAATAGGGGTAGTTTATGTACACACGCGCGCACACCACACCGACAACAGAATGAACCTTTGCGCTCCTCAGCGCGAAATCAACTGACGAACAAACCTTGGATTCTGGACTTGAAGCTTGACTTTAGCGTAAAGCACCGTCACATTACCTGCCAACTCTACTTTGACCTAAAAAATGGCGGTAACGTGGTTTTGCTTTGATTGGACAATATTTTTGTCCAACATCGAGAGATGCATTTAAAGATGATAATACCGGATGGGTGCACGCACTCGTGTCCCAATTTACGAATCGTTACTTTTAACATTCGAATTCCCCGATAAGCCGGCTAATTTCTTCTTCTTTTACCAGCATTGACGTTTAGAATGCGGCGCGCATCGACAACGAGAGTGACAAGATGCGCAATTCGTTCTCTCTTCACTGATTTCCGATAGATTAAGGCTACGCTACGGCATAAAATTTACATCGGACACTCGTTGCGTTTATCATGCACACTGCCTTCTTTGCACATTTATTTGTTAGTTTTTATTAGAATGTGCGTGCGTGGGTGTGGCATCGCCAAGTGAATAGAAGCTGCTACGCCTCGACATATTTGATATTCAAATGTCAAATTTGAGGCATTTAACTTTTTCGTACGAGAGAGTCGAGTGATTAAACTTTCTGCTTCTTTCACTTTTTCACTCCTCGTCATTTTATCAATAATACAATAATAATAATACGTCGTAGATAATTGCGACAGCACTATATAATTGAGGCACAATTTGCATTTAGAAATTAAAAATATCGATTCAGCGCTACTTGTGCAATACAACTTTGTAACGATGCGAGCAAAGCAGAATTAATAAGACTAATTTCGGTTCACCAATTTCATAAATCCTCATGAGATTTTGTCTAATCGTTGCAATATGCGATAGACACGGTTGAATAGTAATAACCATATGCTTTCTATGTATTGCTATTGCTATTGCTATGCAATGCTACCAATAAAGGCGCCTTGCAATACTTTCAATAAAAGAAGCTTCGCCGATCTGTCAAAAAGTCATTTCCATTTCCTGTCAAATGAATGTCAAAATCATAATTGATAAGATAGATTGTATGTTCATAGCGTAGCCTCACGAGTGGCCGGCAGAGGGCGGGTAATGCATTGCCAAGTAATTTTGCGCTTACGTTTCGAAGAAAAATGAAATATGCCTCTTGTTAAATTCATTTCTATCCTTAATTACGGATTAAAGACGCGTCTCTAAGGCGACGATATATTATTATATTCTATAGACAACGTTATATCGTTTATACCGATATTCGATATCTCATCAATGACAGTTAAACAAGGTTTTTTTCTAAAATACATATATATATATATATATATATATATAAAGAAATGAAAAATGAAATGAATTAATTGATTGATTTGTATGCGAAAATGAGAAAATTACAAATAAACGGCCTAATTGTTTCAAGCATTCAAGACAACAGTCGAATTGTCACATTGATTAACACTTATAAAGAAATTGATGTTTCAAATAAAAAAAAAAAGAAAAAAAAAAGAAGAAGAAAAAAACGAAAAAAAAAAATGGGTCGGGAGTTTATTTATAATTATAATTTATTATGCATATGCTCGACTATTACAAATTCCGACATAATCGAAAGTTGCAACATTATACAAATTTGTCACATTAAATCCTATAAACAGACATATTATTAATTTCGCGCTATTAGCAATTTGGATAATTTGTATTTTGATAAATTTGAAGAAACTCATCATCACGAAACACATCCTCCTTTCTTGATCCTCGACTAATCACGGTCAATCACTGTGAATAATTTCCGTCGAAATTAATTATATCCTTTAAATACAGCTAATAAAGTATAAGAAAAACTTGATTCGCTTGGAAATTACAATAATGAATTTGCACAACAATGCCTTTTCTGACATTTTCTTGCATTTGTTAATCAATATCGATAATTTTCATAAACGAGTGCAATTTTATTCATAAATTTGCTGCGTTAATTATTATTATCCATCTATTAATATGCATTTGCATATATATATATATATATATATATATATATATATCATGTCATACGCATTTATGTATAATTAATATTATTAACGGTGCCAGCAATCATAATTCATTATGAATATCCGAAACAAGCGCAATAAAATGTGTAATTCCAAGTGCATTTAAATATAATAAGCCGTTGGTTCTTCGTTCGTCCTTGCATCGAGATACCGAGGTGTAGCTCTGCTTTATATGGGACTCGCTTATATCAGGATATCAGAAGTCGATAGCAACTCTTCCTCCAAATCTATTTACATATGCCTGAGAATCCAATCCAGGCATACCGGTTATGAATTTCCATGACTACAGCAGTATCCGCCCACTTCTCATTTGCACTGCAGAACGTACGTTGCAATGGGAATATAAGAGGATAAGAGTTGCAAGAAGTACCATTTGCATGAAGATTATTATTCGCACTCGTTGGAAGAAAGATGCCTTTGACCTATCGACGGGTTCTTTTTATTTTTTTTTATGTCAAATTTCAGGATGCTGCTTTAATTAATCGTCCCTTCAATTTTCCTATTAATACGAAATACTCTTCGCTGCGATTGGAATCGCGTTCGGTATTTATATACACTTTGTGTAAGAAATAATTTTTTTACGTATTTTAAGAATCAAAGCTAATGTGATGGTCCGTAATGCTAAGATCGCTGGTAAATACGTGTGCATTATGTCCTATTCGAAGGATAAAACATCTTAGGGGCTATTAAAACAATTAAAACACACAAAAGAAAACAAATATAATTGTAAATGAAATCATTTTTAAATAATGTTTTGATTAAAGACAAAAAAAAATTAAAAAAAAAAAAAAAAAAAAAAAAAAAAAAAAAAAAAAAAAAAAAGAAAAAAGAAAAAAAGATAAAAAAAGAAGAAATACCGAAAAATACCGAAAATGGAAAGTTGTTTTTAAGTTGTTGCAAATCTTAAGTCCATTTACATTAAAAATTGCAATATATCCGTTTCTTCTCTTATACATTTCTTCCTTAAACACAACGGCGTCACGAATTGTCTTTAGATTAATTTTTTTTTTTTTTTTTTTTTTTTTTTTTTTTATTGCAAATTATCGTAAATGTGGTATACGCGAATTGAAATATACCGTTTTATTAAAATTTCACGTAAAAAATGAGCATAGTTGAAACATTTAGCGAAAGCATTGAAATTGAATTACCGTTGAACAGGATTTCAGGGAGGATACTACTACTCGCAAGTATTTAAAATATACTGATTTTTTGATTATGTTGACATAAAAGTAAATAAAGTACATTATACAAGGGGAATTAAAGATCTTTGAAGGTATATTTCTCAATAGTGATTAGATATTTTAATATGGGACCCTATGGGCATATATGTTTTATATTTAGTTTTTCATATCTAATGGAAAATCCAAAGCATTTCAATATCTATGGAGAAAATTTTTTCTTATAATTAAATAATTGAATTTCAAAAGTAAAGCTTTTCCAAAGCTTTTCAGCTCATCGATAAGGATAAATTTGTAAATGTGTATTTCCAATCGATTTATTATTATTACTATTATTATTGTTGTTGTTGTTGTTGTTATTATTTTGGAACAAAAATTTGCATTTAAAGGTTTTAAAAATTCTTATGTACGTAGTGATTTATCCTAAGGTTGATTTTAGTTGGAAAAATAACAAGTCTTTATGCACATTACAGATTAAATATATAGTTTTTCGGCAATTTTAGAGTAGCGTAATCGCATAATGGATTTGCCGTTTGAGAAATACCTCCCATAATAGTTTAACACAAATTGAAAATTTCAACATTAATACTTATATAATAATCGCGTTAGTTTTTAATTATAAAACAATAATTTTGATAAAACAATGTTTTATTTGAAAATTATAATTTTACCTTCAAAATGCCTTTTTTTTCCCCAAATAAGATTTTATCTTATCGGATGAAAAATCATCGTTTCAAACCGAAGTCTCTATTTTGTAAGAAGAAAAATTTCTTTCCCGAAAGCAGATATTTATCGTATAAAACGAAAAGTTCCTTTTTTTAATAATTAGTTGAATAATTAGTTGGAAAATATTCTCATTAAAATGCATATTAACAATTTTTCTTCTAAAAATTGTCTACACAATTAATTATATTCATTAGGCATATTTTTTTTTATCGTTAATTGAAATATTATTATAAGAAATCGGCTTGTCCAAATAATAATCATTATTTAACCTGTTACATGTGTAAATCTAAAATACGTAAAAAGTCTAAAAATTAATTTAAACATGCACTTTATCGTAAAAATAGATTTTATTCAAAATCATTTCTAATTTCGTCAGCAGCCATGTTTAATGTGTCATTCCTAAGATGTACCAATCACATTGTCGTGAAAATATATTTAAAATGACTGTTTTGATAAAGCCTAGGCCAATTAAAATAATGTTTCTTAATTATTATTATTATTAACTATTTATACACCTATAATTAACAATATCCTGAGTATAGTTTTACCAGTATTTAATAGCAGCACTAAATGAACGAGGATCAATTTTTAAATAAATAAGTAACAAATATGAGTAATTGCAAATCTATAATAGGACTGTAGGTTGAGCGACAAAGAATCTTATAAATCTTAAAAATTTTACGAATGCTTTATATAAATTTTTATAAATACTTTAAATAACGTAATTTGGTTAAAGATGATTTACGAAGGATCTATGGGGAGCTGATAAGAATTTTATCGACGATACTTATACAATGGCAATGAGCAATTAAGAAATGAAGAAAGAAAATTAAAAAGTTTGTGTTGTGAAATTGTTGTGCAAATATTGCGAGAGAGGCAATAATTAATTGGGCATCGGAGTTTTAAAATTATAACATTAAGAGAGCAAATTCGGACCGAGTCCAAGCGTAATTCGACACACAAGTATCGAGGACTTTTTTGCTCATTAATGGTATCGCGCGACAAAAATATAATGTATCTCGCGCTCTATCGGCGAAGAAACTCTTCCACACGGATAATGAAAGTTTCATGTGGCAAAATCCTCCGCGCGCCTTCAAAATCTTAACTCCCGTGATTTGCGTGAGCCTACGTATCGCCTTACTCACTCACTCACTCGTGATCACCACCTTAAATATCACGCCCCTCAGCTCTTAATAATGTCAAAGAGGCAGTCATTTATAGAGGAAGGGATTGTGTGTGTGTGTGTGTGTGTGTGTGTTTGCACGTGCGCGCGTGCGTACGTGAATAAGTACGTGTAGTAACGTACGATATTGTGTGCCAGCGATGGATGGATAGAGAGAGAGAGAGAGAGAGAGAGAGAGAGAGAGAGAGCATGCAAACTAGAACGCGCTGGCTGCACACACGCATTTGACACATGAACAGTACGTATATGTCATGTACGCATGCCTAAGGAACAACAGTCCCGCGACCCCATACGATTAGTGCGATTGACAGACAGGACAGGACGAGGGCGGCAACGGCAACGACAACGCGATTCGAACGTAAACAAATGCGATTATCGAGCGCGAATTCGCTCTTAACTCGTGATCCATCGACACGATTGATCCGAGCGCGAATTATCGCTGAGTGCGTCCCGTGCCCGATCGCACGATATTATCGTGCAGTGTAATTGCGCAACAACAAAGCCATCGTCGAGGAGTGGGCGAGCACATTTTTCCTGCGCGTCAACCAGAAGCGTCAGCTAGGCAAACGTCGACTAATCGCTGGAGGAGAAACTGTCAGTTAGAGAAATGGTCAGTTTTATTTATTAAGCGCACTTTGCGACTAGCGAATTCATCCCTAACCTCGTCCATGCATCTCTGTTTTTCACATACACAGAGGCACGCGCGCGCGCATACGTCATGACACAACACAACACAACAGACGTTTCCACTCTGTCAATTTACTCGGTACTGTTATATTATTTTAACCAAGTTATTTGCCAAGTGCTATTTTTATTCATCGTAATTGTTTTGTTGTTGTTGATAAGATTGAGATAATGAGAAAATTTATTATCCGAGTTTATTATCGACGTGTTATTATGCGCAATTGTGTTCATTAGCTATTAACGTAACCTTAGTTTGGACATTACATTACCTGCAAACAGATTTGATAAAGTCAATGCCAAGTACAATAGGCCCATAATTATATTTATCCAATGACTTGATTTATACATAATACACGAATTCCTTTTAAAATTTGGTTGTTGATGTAATATTATTCTCAGAAAATTCCATCATGATTTCATAAGTATGTGAAAGCATGAAATACGAATGAATAAATAAAACATAGATATGTAATATTTATTTAAAAATGTAAAATCTTCATAGAAATATCTAATTATTAAAATAGTAATGATTTTGTTTAATTAATTGTTCATATCAAGCTTGTAAATAGAATTGTAGAAAATCTTTGATAAATAAGCTAAGTGGTATAATGATAAAGTTTTATTTATTTATTTTTTCGTTTATCTATTTTTAGTATTTATGTTCCATAAGAAGAATACAAGATAAAATACAAAATTTTGTTCAATGTGGTTTTATTTCTGTTATCGCTTTTGTGGATTTATGACTTTAGATAATATAATAAAATTATTATATTCTAAATATGTAATACCGTTAGAGTATATTGTTATTGGGAAAATTATTTTACTGTTAAAAATATAATTTTTATCTTTAATCTCAATTTTTATATCAATAAAGATAAAAATTACTAGATAATTGTAATTGAATTTGAAATTAAAATTTATTTTGGCATGTTAAAATTTGTTTTAAATAAATATCTAAAATAACAGAATAAATATGTGCATTTGTTGTAAGGATTATTTGTAAAATTAAATTCTTCTTAAAGTTAAGGTCTTCTTAAATTTTATGAATTTGATCACAAGTGTTTTGTGATTTTTGAATATTTATTAAGATATTCGACAATATAATATCATTTGATTACCAATAGGCTTTAATAGTTTATGAAAATATAGATTTTTTTTTCTTATTTACAGAGAATATTGTAATTACTGAAGAATATAATATTACCATCATATATATATATATATATATATATATATATATATATATATATATATATATATATATATAGTATAGATAATAAGAGATATATAAATATATATATATATATATATATATATATATATATATATATATATATATATGAATAGTATTGATAATAAGTGAAATATAATGTATTTCTTGAAATGATATTCATGTTATTAAAAATCCAAAAATAAAAAAAGGATAAGAAGAATAAGCAAAGATATAATTTATCTTAATCTATTTTTCTCAATAATAATTTAATTTAATAAACCTTTACCTTCTTAATTTTTAATTTACTTGCCAAATTTATAATAATAATCGAACAATAATTTACTTATAATAATTATTTATCTTAGGATGATGATGATCAGTATCAGTCTGGTTACGATGTGGGCTCCTTTCCAAAAGATTTTGGGTATACGCCATTTGATGGTGATGGCGATGGTTCTGCGGGTCCCATGACAGGAGATCAAAAGCCTAGAATATTGTTAATGGGTCTAAGACGGTACGTAGACATAAAATATAAAATATTATATAGTTAGTTCGATTTATGATAGTATAGTTGAAGTGTAGAAACTTGATCGAGAAAGTATCAATCTTAGAATTAAATGTCATTTGGATAAGAATTAAAATTTTCGTTATTTCTCATATAACTAGAAGTGGGAAATCATCGATACAAAAGGTGGTCTTTCACAAAATGTCACCAAACGAAACACTTTTTTTGGAAAGTACAAACAAAATTATTAAGGATGACATATGTAATTCAAGTTTTGTACAATTTCAAATTTGGGATTTCCCTGGGCAGATAGACTTCTTTGATCCCACATTTGACAGTGACATGATTTTTGGTGGCTGCGGTGCCTTGGTTTTTGTTATCGACGCACAAGATGATTACATGGAGGCTCTCAATAAACTGCATTTGACAGTTACAAAAGCATATAAAGTTAATCAAGCTATAAAATTTGAAGTTTTTATACATAAAGTCGATGGATTATCAGATGATTACAAAATGGAAACACAAAGAGACATACATACTCGAGCGAATGATGATTTGATTGACTCTGGTATGTAAAATTTTAAAAGGTCGATAAATAACCACATTTATCATTAACGAAGCATTAGATTTAATGATTTGTTAATACAGACAAAGAAATTTGTTAATATGACAATTAATGAAATATTAATGCCATGGATTATACGCACAATAAATATATATATATATATATATATATATATATATATATTTATTGTGCGTATAATCCATGGCATTAATATTTCATTAATTGTCAGGCACGGTAAATCTCTGTATAAATACTTTGTGATGCAAAAATTTTATTCACGCAAAATACTATTATTATTATTGTTATTAAATTAATTGTAATTGTAATTATTCCTAATACACGTATTTTCAAGGTTGCGATCAAATACATTTGAGCTTTCACTTGACATCGATTTACGATCACAGTATATTCGAAGCATTTAGTAAAGTTGTACAAAAGTTAATACCCCAGTTACCGACCTTGGAAAATTTACTGAATATACTTATCTCTGTAAGTTCAATATCACTTCATTCATTTAAATTAATTTAAAATTATACAATCAACATAATGTTATCTTGTATTAATTTTTCCCAGAACTCGGCAATAGAGAAGGCCTTTCTTTTCGACGTTGTTTCAAAAATATATATTGCGACCGACAGTTCGCCTGTTGATATGCAAAGTTATGAACTTTGCTGTGATATGATTGATGTCGTAATCGACGTCTCATGTATATACGGGTAAGCGATTCCTTTTACTCAATTTGAGATTATTCTTATCGAATCTATGTTGAATTGGTAGTAAGAAAGTAAGAAAAAATTCGTCAAGTGATAAATGTCATTTCTTAAATTAATTACTTATTATTTGGCAAGCGTAAAAACTTTTTACTCAACGATCTTATATCCACTTTTTGTTATTTATTTGTAATAATTTTGCCATTTACTTTTACGCTGTTGGTAAAATGAAAAAATTTATCACAATTTAAGGATAAACAAATATTGTTTTTATTTAACATGAATTTGATTGTGATGTGTGTGTGCTTTTTTTTTCAGATTACGAGAAGAGGTAGAAGCAGCAGCATTCGATAGCCAAAGTTCGAGTTTAATTAAATTGAATAATGGAACAATTTTGTATTTAAGAGAAGTAAACAAATTCCTTGCTCTTGTCTGCATTTTAAGAGAGGATAATTTTGATAGGCAAGGTAAATCCAAGCATCTATCATCTGCATTAAAAGCTAAACTTTTAATAAGAGCTCAACTTTGTTTCGTATTTTGTAAAATGTTCCTTTCATAAAGTAGAATTGAAAAGCCGATATTTCATAATTAGTCGAAATAACGACTGCGGCATATTATTCGATAATTTTCCAAATATGCAACGCTCATGAACGTTGAAACAACAATAAGTCATTATAAATGAATAAGAGTAAATTTTTATTTCTTGTTTATTATTAGAATGTTAATGTCTGTCGGACGCACTCTCTGTCACCCATTGTCGATTTCGTAAATCATGCAGTTTCCAATAAGACCCATTAGTTAAACAGACATAATAATTATAAATCCTCGCGTTAAAGTAAGCAAAGCAGCATTAAAACTCTCGTAAAACGCCAGACTTTCTTATTTGTTTTTAGGTGTGATCGACTACAATTTTCTGTGCTTCCGCAATGCGATTCAACAGGTCTTCGAGCTACGTAACAAAGCCCTGGCTGCGGCGACGAGCAACAGCACAAACCCGGGCATTAGCACCAACAACCACTCGGCCTCACCCGTGAGCAACAGCCTCGTGGATAAGGGACCGGGGAGTGTGAGTGTGAGCGCGAGCGCAGCGCAGTCCCTGATAACGACGCAGGCGGTCGCTGGCCCTAGTGGCACCCTCGCCCAGAACGGGACGATTGTACTAGCGCAAAGCTAACCTAATGTAGGCTGCGATAGTGCTATTGAGCTCGCCAAGCATAATTTTTTAGGTAGAGAGACGTTTTGAGAAACGCGGGCATGATAAACTGGTTTTTTGTATCAGTTTTGCATCGAGAAGTGGCGCGAAATACAATGAGGCAAGTGTGACGACTTCAACGGTCAAGTGAATATTATACTTTTGGGAAATTGTTTGGAGTTTGTGTTAAGCTCGGCCGAAAGCACTGTAAAATTGTGCGATAATGCCGTTCATTTACGAGGATAGATTATTTTCAATTGATAGCTCACTCTGTAATAGCTGATAATTCAACGTGTGGGAGTGTGTGGGCGCGCGCCTCTTTGTGTGCGTGTATGTGTGCGTGCATTTTTTTTATTTATAAAAATTCAGGGTTACTTTGTAGTAGTTTCGTTGTTGATGTTGGTCGAATTACAATCGATTTTATCACTAATTATATTATAAATTTGATTTTTTTTTCTTCATAATTGTAATTTTTGCTCATGTACATAAGTGAAATATAAAAGCTCAAATACTTCCAAAGTAAAATAAATTTCGATAATCATAATTACGATAGTGATTAAAGAATCGTAAAAAACTTGTACATATCAGAATCAATCATATTTCTGTGTAGCATTGCTTAAGTTAGCGAAAACAAAATTTTGCGACCCATTTTATAAATCTAAGACTCGAAAATGATCAATTATTATCGATATAAGGTTTCGCGATTTACCATGGATCCATCATTTCAAAAGAGCTATATATATATATATATATAAATGATTAAAATCATTAAGTTACTTTTTAGAACATTTTTCAGTTATAATTCAACTGCGTATTACATGTGAGAATAAAGCCCGTTCAGCACATTGTTAAAATATTTTTGTCCTAAAGATATATAAAGTATAATAATAAATGCGATGTGTATCATATATATATATATATATATATATATATATATATATATGATACACACACTATATATGTATAGGAATACTAATTGCAATGGCAAAAGTTGTAACTAATATGAAATTTGAAAGAATTGTATATACGGTAATATAGTGTGTCGTGCTGCCATATATTTTAAAATATGTTCTTCGCTACTTTTTGCTTCACAAATCGTTCTTGTTCTTTTGAAATTTCGATTCTCTAATCATCTTGGATAAAATTTTATTCACAATTGACGAAGGGAAATTAAATTTATTTTGCAATTCTCTTCGACCAATCCAACGTAAATGTGCAAAAAATCGCTCATATTCTTTCGGCATTCTCAGCAATTGTAGATCAAGACTGAAATAATATTGGATTAAAAGAGTTAAAAATTGAAAGATTTTATTTAAGTATGAAAAAAACTATTGTAAAAGTGTGGTATTAATAATTTCATTGCAATAATAAATTTTATTTTTAATTTTACACCTTATAATTTTTTATCATTATATCGACATTTTACTATAATCTTTTTATTTAATACCAATAGTGTGAAATAAATAAATAAATAAATAAATAATAATAATAATAATAAAACACACACATTTTAATATTATTTAATATAATATTGTAGTTATAGAAATGGTTTACATTTTACGATTATGAAGTGGACTTTGGCATTTATATTTTCTAATACAGAATTTTATTGATGCTTATATATTGTTTATTTTAAAAATATAAAATAATCATTAAATATATTTTTTTCATGAATATTTCAAAATACATTTAGGTATATCGTTAGCATATATATATATATATATATATATATATTTATTTATTTATATTTATATAAACAATTATCCTGATATTTATAAATACTCTTCATGTATTATATTGAATCATGTATGACAATATTACTTTTTCTACTTTTATCAATATATGAATTTACATATTGAATATATTTATTGGCGTATATCCAATTAAATTAATTTAAAATTCACCTATTTAATACATACATACATGCATACATATATATATATATATATATATATATATATATATATATTCATAATTTACATAATTAGACAAAATTTTCATAATCCATTTTATTTAATAGGATTTCATAAACATTATATATTCGTAAAATTAAATTGGATAAACGTTAAGATATAAAAATTTATCAAAAGATTTAAAAACTTAGTAATTTAATGAGCTAATAGGATAATATATTTTAAACACTAATAAATAGAGCTTGAAAGTGAAGTTAGATTTCAATGTCATTTTGCTTGAATCACAAAATTATCAGATGACAACAAAATAATACAATAGTAATGTTAGGACAAAAGGACATTCACATGCGCTTAATCCACGTTTATACCAATTCTGCGCCTGTCCGAGTTGAAAACCATATCTCGGAAATTTTGCAGATATACCGGACGGTGGTAAACTCTGGTAGGCAATTTCGTTTAAAATATTCCGCCCGAGATCAGTTATATGGTCTTTTATCGAGTAAAATTTTCTCTCAAAAGCTGGAATGCTGGGAATCAGGAGTTTATCTGGAAAAGGGGAGAAAGAATTCGGAGTAGGAAGATAATTATAAATCAATAGATACGCTTTGTTTTATTATTAATAGGATTTTGTTTGTTTGTTTGTTTGTTTGTTTGTTTGTTTGTTTGTTTATTTTTTAGTATAGGATGACGGGATCTTAACAAATATATGGAAGAATCAGCGAGGTAATTGATTTATTATTGAATATTTAAAAATGAAATTAAGTGTAGTAAATTTTTCAAATATCATTAAAGGAAATGAGTAAAGTATATGTCCATTCTCTTAATGAAATATTCTGGCAACAAATTCTATTTATTCTACAAACATATATTTGCAAACGTATTATTAACTATTATTTTTTCATAACACATAATTATTGATAAATACATGTTGGCCTAACTGCGAGCTTTTTTTCTTTCTTTTTTTTAAACAATTAATATTGTAAACAATAGAGAGACAATAAATCATTGAAATACGTTTACAAATTAGAGAGCTCGAATTAAAAATAAAAGTATATATCGGCGAGATTTTCTTTCACCATATCTAATGGAATTCTCATTAGTAATGAAAAATTTAATATTCTATTAATAAGCTATTCATTGTTGTTTTTTTTTGTTTTTCGAATGTGTTTGTATATTGCTACATTACGTCGACGGCATACTGCAATTAAAGGCAGAGCTCAAACCGGTCACTGCAAATAAGATAATAAAAGAAAAAAAAAATTAGTTAAATAATTAAAGTTAAAAAAAAAGAACAAAAAAAAAAATAAATAAAATGTTTTAAAGATAATCTGTAATTTATATTTCAATGTATTTAGAAAAATATAATTTCAACGATTTAGTTTTTAACTAAATTAAATATCAACATGTTTAATATTAAGTTAATTATGAAAACTTAAAAACTTAAATATTAATTACACAATAAAGGATTGACAAGAATTGACATTTTATCTTTATTTTTATAGAATATTTAATTTAATAAAAGCATTTTTATTTTTATTTTATCTTATATTGATGTTGATGGTTGTCGTTTACTTTAGTATCTAAATATGACTCTATATTAATAAAAATAAAAAAAATAATTTATACGTGAAAGAAAAAAGAGAAATTGTTGGAGCTTGGTTATTAGCAAAATCAAGTACATAATTAGTAAAATAATAAGTTCCTCCTTCCCTTCCTTATTCTTCTATAAATGCATTTAATTAAATTAATTTGCGTATACTCCAACTGAAAATGCGATGTTGGAATTTACGATGAAATGTTAACTTACGGTAATCAGCATCCTTATGTTGCACGGCGTTGTGTAATCCCAAGGCCAAAAACGTATGATACTTGACATAATCGTTTTCGAATTGATCGAGGATCTTGCCAATAAATATCAGCGATTCCGGTTTCCATTTGTCACGAATCTTTTCGCACATTTCCAACAGCTGGCAAAACATTGTTGGTTAAAATAGAAAAGCATTTATGTTGATAAAAATCTTAGTGGTCAATTTTAATCAATTTAAAACCGCTCTACCGTGTTTTCATAATATAAGTAACGCGTCTCATAATTGTGAATTCGCTTATTAACAAATATCGCGCCATATTTTCAGACTTTGAAATTTTTTTTTTTTTTTTTCAATGAGTTTTTGAATTGGGTCAGTTTAATTTCACACGAGTGAAAGAATTTGTTTATGAATTTTTGAACAAAACGAATATTGAATAAAGACGGTATTAACGAATCATAATTTTTATTTCTCATATGACAAACTCATCGATGCTTTTGATTTTAGTGAGAGCATCCGATCTCGTATTATGCACTGCCTAACAGTGTATATTGATTAAAAGTTCTTATTTATCTATAAATCGTTTATATGAAAACCTCGTAAAATGAAAATTGATTTTAATATAAAAGTTTTATAAAAATAATTATCAATAATTAATTAATGAAATGTGTAATGTTAAAAGTACCTTGTATATAGTATGAATTAAATCTTCAAACTTTTCTGTTTGCAGGCAATGCTCGTGTACATTATCTAAATAGTCACTGTGAACTGCGTAAACAAAAAATTTAAACAACGATTATATTATTATTATTATTAATTATATTTGCTTATTATTATTTGTAAAAAAAAAAAAAAAAAAAAAAAAAAAAAAATACAAAAGTCTGTAATTATTATTATTATTATAGTTAAATTTTAAGTAAAATGTTTAAATTAAAAATGCGCACTTCCATTTTAGCGTTTTATAAGCACGTAAATTTAATTTAACTTGTAAGAATAAAAAAAAAAAATTATTCTTTTTAAATCTGAAATTTAATATTCGCAGTGAATTGATATTACGTCATAAAATTAATTTGTAATTATAGGAATTTTAGCCAATTAATAATGCAAATTTGATTATTATTCTCAAATATTCGATTCTATTAATCTTATTGTAACATCACATGTGAAAAGTGTAAATATTTTATATTTATTTTTTATTTTTTATATTTGTTAAAATGAAGAAACAAACTTTCTTCTTCTTTGGCATTTCCTCATTACTTATCGATAAAATAAAAACTTCATACATGACACTATAGCTTCCAAGTTATCAGCTTCAATAAGAGCTTTTTCTAACGTTGTGCCTAAACCCTGTAAAACCTGTCCCGATAAATACGCATGTATGGATCCGATAGCATGAAGGAGCCAGAACCTCAAGCTTTCAAGCCTTCTGATATGAAAATGTTGGATAATATCTGGAACTCTTGACTCATTTATAGCTTCCAAATCTAAATAAAATGAAAATTTGATATATAATTCATATATTGACATTTATTTAAACAATATGTATATATATATATATATATATACACACACACACACACACACACACATATTAATAATGAATTTTAATTTAATTTTTCCGTCATTTATCTACATTTGCTTATGTATATTCTATAAAAACGAATATTGGCAATTGTTAATTTACCACTGAATCGTAGCGTATTAAGTGTCCATAGAGCCCATTTAAGTTTAAGTTCAAATCTAAAAATTTTATTGTACTTTTCTAAAGTTTCTTCATTCAAAAGCATATTTATTGGCCAACCAGCAGCATAGTTCAATGTTACACTATTAACAGCTTCGAGAACTTTTGTGGTTCTAATATTTGTAATTGCAATCGACCATCGTGAAGTGGAATCTGGCCACTCTTGAGACAATACTTCTTCTAATAAACATGAAACGAAGTGAGAATTGTTCCACATAACATTAGATTCGATCTAAAAATTACATTTGTAATTATTATAAAATATAACAACGATATATCAATTACGAAACTTTATACAAAAAAATATATTATCACAATCTTGTTTTATATCGATAAATTATTTTAATAATTACATAATAAACAATATTACGTCATTGAATATATGATAAATATCATACTTTGCTCATCCATATATTTTTTAATAGATTTGGCAAAGAATTGTACAAAAATTTACCTTAGTGAAAAAAATTTTGCAAAATTTATTCATAACATGACTAGTTTCCATCATATAAACTGATCTCATCAATTTCAATTGTACTTCTAATTTATATTCTCTCATTAAAATATCTTTTACTAATTTACTAGCTCCACTAAATTTAAAATCTAGAACTTTTGAGATTGCATACTCAAAGATTTTTTTCCATGGCAAAACCATCTCTGACATTGTCAAAAACTCGAATAACTTATCATCCTGAGCATCTTTTGTCCATTTTACCGATTTATGCGAGCTGGTACTTGTGCCGTCGATACTATCCGAATTTCGACTTTCTGGCAGAATGAAGTTTTCTAATGCTTTCATAAGAAACGGATTATTTGTGTTTGTAACCTGTTGCATAATATTCTGCTCTACGTCAGCATCATGCAAATGCGGTACCGAAATTTCAATTATACTTAATGGAACTGAATCGGTCAGGTCGTTGGTGAAGCTGGAGTGGTCATATTTGGAACATTCGGATAAAATTTTCTTCAGGCATTCTTCATTCAATGATTTCATTAAAACTGTAATATTTAATACTTTTTGTCATAACATAATTACAATCTATGTAATAAAATCTAAAATCTACAATGTAAAAGCTTTAAAAAATAAGATATAATTTTATAGTAAAACTTTTTATCGCACACACACGCACGCACGCACGCACGCACGCACGCACACACACACACACACACACACACACACATATATATATATGCAGTAGAATTACTATAGACAGAACTTTTTAAAACAATATCCTGACTACATTTTTATCTCACGGCTATTTATGAAATAATGTCTTACTGCATATTGTATAGCTATAACTGTGCAATGAATTAAAAAGATGAAATTAATTAAAAAAATTAACATTTTTATAATTGCGTTTTATCATTATATGGAATTCTATTCTAAATCACTCGAAGATTCGAAAATTAAATTATAATTAGCATAAGATTTATGTTTAACGTTGACAAATGCATAGTTATTCTAAATTCAGATGGATTAATTTTTAATGACAAATATTGCATCCTTTGGCAAATATTTAGCTATTGTAATTGTAAATGGATCAAAATAAAAAATTTTAAATAGCAAATTACCTTTCTCTTGATCCATCATGTACCACAAATCGGAAATACGATCTAAAGTAACAAGAAGCTCTACGCTTCGACCCATATGATAAACTTTGTGCAGTAAAACTTTCATAATTGGATCTTCCAAGCATATTGAACTAAGCTCTCTGCAAGCAAATCCTTCCAAAGGACTACTATCTTCTCGCGTACTGTTTTCTCCATTTCTATAAATAATTTATTATTACGTCAAAACTTATTATTATATGCATATATATGTATATATATATATATATATATAACTTATTACTTATTATTATTACATTGATGATGAAATTAATAATTACATTATCGTAAAGGTTTGATTGTAAAATTATTATTATTATATTTCTTAAAATAGATGATTAATCATTCTTTCATCGAAGCTATAAACATATGTTAAAAAATTTATAGAAATTAATTTAGTTTCTTAACGTATGAATTACATTGACTCAACGTTTAAGTTAATAATTATTAAGATGGATTATTTAAGATAGTATTTTAAGTTATATAAATAAATCAATTAATTAAATAAATATATCTTTTAACATACTCGTTACATCTATAAATAATAAATTCTTCTCTCCAATCTTCTAGTCTCCCTTCGCTTAACCAAACATCAACAATGTTGAGATATGCTGATATACTAGCTAAATATAATCTAACACATAATTTGATAGTTTCACAGTTACTCGAGTTTTGCATTTTGAAATATAGGCTTGACAGTAATTTGGAAGCGCATTCCCAATTAGTCGAGTCTTCCCAATTGATGTCAATGGCTTTATGAATTTCAAAAACCATTTTCATTCTATCCAACAGGCTTTTAAGCGTTCTTGAAATGGAGAGAAATGTATTTTGATCTTCTACAAGACGTTGATGAATTGTCAGCAATTAAAAGTATCTTAATGAAAATGAAGCAAAGGAAAGAAAACATATTTACCTTGTTTCATAGTTTTCATTTCAAATTCAACAATTTCTGTCTTTATATTTAAGAGTTCTTGTTGCAAAGCCACCGCATATGCTTCATAAGTCAACGGGGGCTTACGCTTTTGACTAGATGGGTCGTTTGATTTGAACAATTTTTCAAGAAAATTTTCCATTTCTCTCATCATTGAAATATATTGACAATAAGAGAGTAGCATACTTTTACAAGCTACCTAAATTGTTAAGTTAAATATCACATTATATATATATATATATATATATATATATTTATAATAAATAATTTCTAACTCCTGTTAGTCGTAAAGTAATAATTGATCCAATAAAACAAAATTTTATTTTATAATTATTAAGGTTTTTAATTTTCTTAAACTATAATAGCTTACCGTTGTTAAACTTGGTATCGATACATCCTGTACAGAAGTTTCAGTCTCATGTCCCCCCTGAAACAAAGCCATTGTGGATGGAGTATAAAACATCCATAAAAGTTCTCTACACGCTTGATATTCACTGACTGTCCCTAGAATTTTACTGCTCATTACGACATTGCTTCTCCAGAGTTTGTAAAGATGAGCCGCCTCGAATTGACTTTCAACTTCATAATGATGCGAGTCCAAGTTATTCCACCAAGTATTCTGAACATTGGTTTTTAACCAATTTTTTGATAATATTTCTAGTGGTAAACTTTTTAATGTTTTTATAGGTGAGGACTTAATTTTATTTATATCTAAAGTTACTGGATTTTTATCAGTTGTACATGGTTTTTGATAATTGTTTAACGACGCATCTAACTGACCGTTATTTTCATCATCAGACCAATTCTAAAATTTATAAATATATTTTTTATCAATAGCAAGAAAGTAGATGATCGTTTAGGATATTTTAAACTTTTTTTAATTAATATGATCGCTAGACTTCAATAAATCTTATAATATAGTTTTAAGAAAAACTTTTAAGAAATACTTTTCATGAAAACAAGCAACAATTTAAAATTTAAACGTTAAACTTTTGATTGATTTATTGAATTTAAATGTAAGAATTTGCAGTGCTATAATATCATCTTTAATAAATCTTTAATTTAAAAGTTTCATAAAACATAAAATTTGTAAAACGATAAATATTGCACAATAAAATACTCACATTATCACTGTCACTTTCATAATTGCAAAAAAAGTCTTCCAACCCTTCTTTCAAATACTGTCCCCAGTCAATTTCTTCAGACTTGTCCTCATCGGCAGTGAATATAACATTTTGACTACGATCTTTACTTTGCTGGGAACTACTACTCAACTCAGAATTATTAGTTTCATTAGCTAAATTCAATAGTAATGACAATAATGACCATTGGACATCGTATTGCGGATGCCTCTCAAAATCAAAAGTCGTTAAAAATGAATCAATCGACTCTTTAAATTCTCTAGCGACATCATATTTTCCATGAATCAGAAATTTTTGAGTTATCTCTTCAATTTCCTTTTTCACTGCGTGACTGTTAACCGACAAGTAACGATGATGCTTTATTTGAGATAATGCAAAGCGTTCGCAAATTTGAAAGCCTTCTTCACCTTCCTTCATGAAATAAATTATCTTTTTGTATTAATAATAATATAGAAAATTGGCAAGGATAGAGTAAAAAAAAAGTAAATAATATATATTTAGATTAATAATCTTTTCTATTATTTCTAGCATTTATAACATATATATATATATATATATATATATATATATGTATATATGTATATATTTCGTTTTTATTCAAATTCAAATTTACGACACATGAATCAAACTATTATATATTATAATATATAATGTAGTTAATGAAAAGCTGAGTTATTTTAATTCGTAAACACTACCTCAAAATCACTGATTGCAGTAATCAAAAGCTTCAAATCATTGTGAATATCCGTTAGTGTCTTTGTACCCATTTTTTAAATTTCAATATCACATGATTAGTGCCACTAAAGTATATTTACAATTATCAATGTTATATGAAAAATGCTTAAGATATAAAATTACGATCTTGAATTTCCGAGTACCGTAGCTTCAGCATCTCATATACAATGAATGACAGACGAACATTCGCCTAACCTCACCTGACACGTTCAAAATTGAAATTTCGATAGCACAGCAGACAGCTGTGATGTTCCTTTTTCGAATTTCGAGTATTTCAAAAATTGTTTATCTCACTCAACGTATAGATATAATTGACCGAATTGAATTTACTGCTGTATAAATAATTCAAATTTATTCGTTTATTCGTGCAAACATTAATTAAATATGTATCTTGACATGGATGGCCAATATTATTCAAAGTGTGTTACTTTGAAACGATTAATTAAAAATTAGCATTTAAAGAAATTATAAGAAAATTAACTGAAATAATGATGATATCTTATTATAATAATATTTATGTATTATTCAATTAAAATGGCATTTATGCATCCATGAGCTTTTTTATAGCCTAAGAGCGATTAATCAAGTTGATTATTAATTGAAAATTTTATGAATAATATTAATTTACTTAATAAATTACAAAGTGCCGGAAATTAAAAGCAAATTAATACGCTTAAATAAACAGCTGCAATAACATTATTGTAATAATGAATAAATATTTCATAAAACAATAATACAAAAGTTTATGTTCAAATAGCTGTCGTATTATAATACAATTTACATGCATAATAATTTTTTCAATTAATTAAAGAAAAATTATTTATTCAAGTTTAGTGTTTATTGGAATAAGTATGGAAATTGGGTACAAAATATTTGTTTCATACAATTATTATTACATTTCGGGATAGGATATAAATACTAAAGAATTATGAATTATCATCAATCGAATTAAAAATATTAAAATATCAATAATAATAAAGTTTGAAAATGGACATGAAACCAATTTCAATTTTCTTTTTACTTATTGGATTTTCTTTAATACTGGTAAGTCATTGAAATAGGAATAGTAATCAATGTTTAATGAATATAATATAATAAATTTACCTGTAATACAAAAGCAAAACAAATTCAAATGTTACGACACTATTCAATTGTTTTTTTTATACTTGTTTGGAACTTTAAAACTCATAAAAACTAACTAACAACTGACTTTCAAAGAACAAATAATATACGTGAAATTGAACAAGGTTCGATATATTTAATTTAACAATTTGATATAGTACATCATTTTATATATTATAAATTCTTTATTAAATTACTCTTAATAGTTGACAAGATTATGTCTTTGCATAGATAAAATCGTGCGTCGTTCATACACAAAATTAATATCTTATAATGTAATATTAAAAATAATTTTGATTAATGTAAGTTTTTAAACTGAAATTAAAGTGTAATTGTAGGTAATGATAATACAGTGTAATGAGCACACGAAGCAAACTTTTTAACAATGACATCCACCCAAGCGAATAAACATTACCTACATTTCTTCCTTTCATTATCTAAAAATCATCTACTTATTTATTTACTGATTTATTTAACGCGTATACGATATGTACGATTATTTACCATAATACTTTATATATATATATATATTTATTTATTTATTTAAAACATCCATGCATTTATTAGAAAGCCAAGATATTAATTGAATTACACATATTTAACTCTCAACATGTACATAAATATAATATAACAATTTTCTTTTACAGGGAACTTCTGCGTTAAATATATTGGGCGATATACTTGGGGTTAGTAAGCTAAATTTTATTTTCAGAAAGTTAAAATGAATTTTGTAAGCCAAGCTAAATTAATTTCCGAAATTTTATTAAAAATTTTTTTTTATCATTAATTTTTACACTATGCCATTGCCAGAATATTAAATGAATGAATATAAAATTTTATTTAGTAATAATTTCATACGTATGAAATGATATAAAGAAACTTTTTCCCATTATTTTACATGTAAAAGCAAATTATATTTATTCTACCCTTTTTTAGCGTTGGAGTAGATTTTTCAATCGAATTACTTATTTATTCAAGTCGTAATAATTATTTTTTTGTAGAATATTTTACATAGAATTTAATAGAAGATATCATGTACATAAAAGTATTTGAATTAATTAATAAAAGATATTTAAATTTTATAAAATAGTAAATCCTACAGAATTACTTATTTAACGATTTGTTATTTATTTTTTTAAGCATATCAATAGGATAGATGAAATATAATTTTTTCCATCTACGAAGCAGTTAGGTATGTTCACATTTTTTCATAAAAAATCTAATGATTATTTTATTTTTATAGATACTACCTCTGAATATAAGCGGCCTTGATATACCAAGACTGAATACTAAGCTGCAAATTTCTTCTTTCCCGGATGATTAAAAGAGAAATAAATATAATACAATGGCATCATCTATATATCCCATTGCTATTTGTATAATAAAAGATTATTTTTTTGTAAAATTATGAAATAAAATCTTATAATATTTTAAAAGTTCTCCATTGATGATGGTTTTAATTTATGACAATGAGTAATTGAGCCATGAGAGTTTTTGCACAATCCCATTGTGCGGAGTAGCTATGGGGATTTGAGTTCTTATAAATTAGGTTAACGATTTGGGTGGAGCAAAATCATTATTTGAACGATCAAATTGAAATAATGATGATAATGATGCAGATTGGCGATGGCAATGATAATCATAATTGCATTAAACCAAATTTATCTTTAGATTCTTTTACATCCGAAATCGATATCAATGTTTATATCATATAATAGAGTGATTAATACTCTGAAAATATATATATATAATTTATTGAAAAAAAAAAAAAAAAAAATATTATAGAAATAAAAATTTTACAAAACTTTTATTAGTCATATTGTTAATTATATTTCTATTTATAATTATATAAAAGATATTTATATTCTATACTGAATTAACTATCTTAAAAGTCAAATTTTTGTTACAAGAATAACATTTATTTCCTTTACAATGATTAAATTGATAAAAAAAAAACAGAATAGATTAATTAGATATATGTTGTTATGAAATAAGTAAGTTATAATAGATATAAATAAAAAATGTCAGATATAAATAAAAAATTTAAGTAAATGTTAAAACAATATTAATTAAAATATTAAGTTGTGCTCATAAACGTTAAAAAAAATCTAAACGATAAATATAATTATGTCAGCTGAATAGCCTAGGTTGTAATTTATTTAAATATATTTAATATAAATAATTCGTAATGACTTATCAAATATATATCATATAATATTGCGTATAATTATTTCAATTGTATATTAATTAAATATGAAATGAAATATAGAAAATGTTATTTCTAACTCTGATTCTTATTACCGTAAGCATAAACATTAATTAAAAATTAGGACAATTATTATTATCGCTGTTATTAATTAATAAAAAATACTTTCACTCCTAAATAACTTTTACGTATACACCGTTCAGAATAAATAATTGAAAAGTAATATCATTTTACATTAAATATCAACTTCTTTAAGAAATTTTCTTTCTAAAATATTTGTTAATACATAGTAATTTATACGTCATTTTTATGATATTTTCATCAACGTTCAGCATCGTTCTTTTCATTTCACGAATAACTTTTTTTGTAAAAATTATTAAATGTATTAAATTGTCGAGATAAATTAGATTTTTTCATAACTAATTAGTTAAGATAGCTAATTAAATAAGATAGTTATTTCATAACTAATTAAATGTATGTACAACGAAATCGGATGAAATTTAAATTAAATTTTTCCTTTTTTTATTAATGACGTGTGTTATTTAAAAATGTTATCACATGCTTTTATACTTATATTTTTATTTATCTTTGGTGATCGGCATGAATAAAGACACATTGAATTAGAGGGAGAGAGAGAGAGAGAGAGAGAGAGAGAGAGAGAGAGAGAGAAGAGCGGGAGCGACTCATAGATTTGTATTGTTTTATTCAATCGATTTCTTAATTTATAATTCGATTTTATCCCCTATCCGAGTATCTTTGTCATTTATACAAAAAGTCAAAAAGGACTAAAAATATAATTTATGCATAAAATAATTTTTATAGATAATAATTTTCATATATATTCCCTCTAAATTACAAATTCTATTATTATATCGCATGATTTATAATTGTTTAAATTGATGATGCAGAGATACTAGGAGCTTATGCAGCATTCTATTTCTAAGAAACGCACACTTTTCAGATAAACATCAAAGAGTTTGCATGTTTATTTAACCATCTGTTTTTATTCCAATTAAATGATATCTATCCTATCAAAATATTGAAAACGCAATGAAATTTATTTCGATACTGCGTGTGGCTGTTGATTAATTGCAATAATAATAAATATTCATAAAGAGCGTTGATTGATATTTTAAGAATTTCAATCGTCAAACAGTGTACTTTGTCTGTTAATTAAAAACACCAAGAAAATAAATACCTTATGATTTATTATTTCTTTGTCAATATCGTTTGATACTAAAATAAATTTGTATTAAAATCGGTACCGAATGAAGCAAATATATGTCAATATCATGTGATTAGAAAGGATTTTAGCAAAGTATAATTGAAATAATCATTATTTTATGTACTGTTTTATTATAACTACAATAAGTTTGAAATAAGACTAATAAGCAGAATGTAAAAAAATTTGTTAGTTAAATAAATTATCATCCATGGATAATTAAGTGCAATTGAATTAAAAAGCATAAAAAAGCCATTTTTAGAAGGAGCTGCGTATAAATAGCACGTGTAGGAATTGTAAATGTAATTTTAAACTAAAAAGACTGGGTGAGTTTATTTTTTCAATATACCAGTCTTGATTATTGTTGTCAATATGCTTGTTACAGTCACTCTTCTCTTCTTCGCTTGCGAGAGTGTAATTTTGGTACGTATTTATTTGCTAATATATTCTCTCTTTTTATATGCAAATGTTTCATGTTCACCTATTCTTTAATCAAGACAATTACAATTATGAATTTTCATCTTTTATACACTTTTACACTAATTACCAATAAGTTGTTATATAATTAATATCCTTTTTTATTATAAATATTATTACTTTGTATTTGTTGTATGGCTATTTTGTTATATCGTATTATTAGAATTTTCATTACTATCATAAATTAAATAATTATTAATACTTACTAGAATGCTAACATTTCTATATGCCTAACGTGGATTTATTATTACATGCTATATGCACGTACGACTATTTTACATACATGTATTATAAATAAATAAATAAATAAATATATATATATATATATATATATATATATATATGTGTACATATAAATATGTACGTATGGTAATAAAAAATGTAATATTTTTTTTTATTAGAGTTCATGTTATCCATTAGATACTGAAGATATACAGAATGTGCAGCAGGTAATTATAATTCATAGCAATTTACATAAAAACGAAATATTATAATGTTAAATAATTATATCATTTTATATTTATGTAATAATTGTTTTATTAGTATTAGTAAGGCTTCTCATAATTATTTACATACACTTATTTAAAATCATTAGTATTAAATTATAAATTACCATTGCTGTTATTATAGTATCGATAAAATAATTTAGCTCATAAGATATTTCCATTTAAATTAAATTTTTATTTTATTATTGAATAAAATCACCAACGGTCATTATTTATTAAATCGTATTTTCTAAATTTCTAACTTTGCAATTTTGTCTCCTTCACTATCCAAACGGTAAATTTTCACTTTTATAAAAAATTATTTTAGAAAAATATTTATTGATATTATTAAATATATTAATATAAGAATGTGTCGTTAAAATAATTTTGACTGATATTAAATATCAATGTATATTCAATTTTATCTCACGGTAATTTGAATTATAGGCTGTAGCTGTACCATTACATCTTGTCCTAGAAGATGTGCCAAATGAGCCAGAAGTGAGTATTTAGATTGATTATTAAACATATAGATAAGTTTTACGATGATTTGTAAATTTATTACATTGTATATATTTATCAACGTCTATTCACTCAAGTTGTATTATACAAGAAATAGCACAATAGACGTTGATACAGCACATACTATATGACTGTTCTATTTATGTTGATAAATTTGGATCTGCAGAACTTGGCTGGTCGTTTGGGACACGCCTACGTCACAACATATGACCAGAAGAAGGCGTCCATTGGCAATACGCTCAACAGCTTTCAAGATTTAGGTAAAAAAACCGTGGAATCTGGAGTTAATCTTATGAAGAATGGCCTAGAATTTATCTTTCTCGTGCCGACATTCGGTAGAAATGCACTAGGGCGACAACAGAAGACATATAGTCTGAGTGTTTAAATTGTTACCTAAAAGTTATCATCTTAGCCCATATAAAAGATCTCCAAGATAATTGAACATTTGCATTTGCGCCGTTGGCAATTAATGGGCCCTAATTTTGTAAACTCAAGCTCAAGACTCTACGGCTGAAAAATAGGCCGATGAAGTTGTTCGTGTATTTGAGAATTTCTATTCGACTTGTATTTTATGGTGAAATAAATATTAAATAAGCACCAATCAAAATTCAAATATTTTATTTGAAATCTACCTCGAGTGGATTGCAAATTATTTTATCGGGCTTTTAATCCATCATCCATTAAAAAGTTGTTCCAATAAAAAGAACGTTCTTTTGAAATTTTACATAATGGCGATTTCGAAATATAAAACATACCATTTCTAATGAAATGGATTACAAAATTTTACAAAATTGCATTCGAGCCGCTCGCTTATTAGTATTATCGGTAAATAAGTATTGTAATTTAATTTTTAAAAAATATTAACAATTGATATAACAATTAAAGTTTCATTTTTGGAATAAAAGAAAAAAGTTTCTAAAATTATTAAGAAATAGTAAGCTTAAAAGATACATTAATGTTACACAAAGACGGGCGCATATGTTATATTTTAATTTTTTCTTTTCTTAAGTTTAGTCTAAAATATGCGACAGACATCAATTATTGATTTATAAAATAGGTATTAATTAAAATTTTTGCTTATGTTGTCTTCTAGTAGTGTTAAATATTTAATAAATAATTCTAATTTTTTTCCTTAAAGAACAAGAAACATTTGATATTATTTGCTTTGCTATTTACTGTCGTTCATCAACCTTTCGATATTATGCCAATAGGCTATTTATTTAAATAAGTTATTAGTCTTATAAATAAAAGTAATTTGCACATAAATTTGTATTAAATATTCAGTATATTGTGACAAATTTTCGAGTTAAGTTGAAATAATTAAACAAGAATATGTGTATTGATTTATTGAAAGATTATTCTCATTATATCTCATTCTATTCTTATATGCCATTATTAACACGAAAGTAATATTTACCGAAAAAGATAAGTTGAATAAGAAAAAAAATTAATTAAAAGGAAAAGTTTATGATACAAATATTTACGAAAATAAAAAAGCTATCATTTTCTAATATTCATAGCAGCAAATTGAAAAATTTTTTATAACATTATCTTATTTGATAATAATAATGGATTTAACCTCAATAACTTTATTGAAGTTCTTCACGGTATTTTTAGCGTAATTTTTGTTCCAATGCTGCAAAAATTGATTGCTTTATATAGTATGTTTGCTATGAATTTGATAAGCATTCTTAAATGTGTTTAAAAATGAATTATTGAATGGATCATTAATGAGAGAATAAATAAATAAATATTGAAGAATCATTTGAATCTATTTGTAATAAAATTCAAATATAGAGTTTTGCAATTTTATATTGCCGTGCCACAAATCCAATTTGCAAAGAATTTTTAATTTCTAATAGCCTCTTTACAACATATCTTAGCATTTGTAAATATTATAAATACAACAACTTTCTATAATGAAATTAAAAAAAAAAAAAAAAAAAAAAAAAAAAAAAAAAAAAAAAAAGAATATATTGCTGATATAATCCATATATGTGAATTATATTTATTGAAGAGTTTTGTAAAAAAAAAAAAAAAAAAAAAAAAAAAAAAATAAAAATAGAAATTTATAATAGTTACGATAATATAAATAGGTCGGAAATATTTTTTAATATCAAATTTTATACAAAATGCTATGTAAATTGTAAAAATGTCGCTGAAACGCACAACAAAGAACTTCGTTTATTTGAATATGTAAATATTTTGTGAATCCATTTGTTATAATTTAATTTAGATGTATACTATAAGCAACTTTTTAATCTTTTTAACATCTTTAAAATTTATATGTAAATTGTATAATTAACTTAATTACCGTCTAATAGAATGATACAGTAAATGAATTTTTCTTATACTTAATAATATTAATAGCTCATATCAATTTATAATAATTAATTTTATAATAAAATTGGTAAATATTTTATTTAATTTATTATGCGTCACTTGAAATCATTTAATCTCCATCAATTCGACATTTATGATAATTTATGATTTTCGTGTTCATACTTGGTTTAATGAATTCCTAATATACATTATATTTTTAGTAGTCTGAAAATGTTTTTAATGAAACATTATATTCTGTAAAGACAATATTTAAAAATTCATAGAATAATTTTTATCTGTCGACAACCGTACGCATCGATGATATTGATTTACTTTATAATAAAAATTCTTGATTATAACCTGAGTTGTCTAGAATGTAATAATTAATTTTTACAATTATTTCACATCGTATTAAGGGCTTTTTAAGAAATTTAATTTAATTTAATTCGTCTTTTGTAATAAAATTTCTTTTCATTTTATAAAAGCATTAAAAATATACATTACTTAATATTTTTCATACTTTCTAACTATAAAAATTATAAATATATAAAAAATGGATTTTATTTGTTTATTTAAAGAATAAGTATAATTCGATTAAATTAGTGTAAAAATAAAAAATTTCTATTTTTTTTTTAAATTATAAGTTATTAGTGTTTCTATTTTAGGACATTTCAATAGTCCCATCCAATACGTAATTCCTTAAATTTCACACATACTAACAAATATTTGCCTAATAACATCTTCTTTGTAATCATTATTATTATTATAAATAATATATAAAACTTGCGTTTCGTAATTTTATAATTTTTAATGGCAATATATATTGAAAAACTGATATAAAATTATGAAATTAAAGTGTAGGTAAAAGAAGTAAGACAAAATGCTTTACAGTAAACTTGTATTTAATAAAATGACAATTTATTGTTACATTATGTTAACAATGTGTAAAGTACCGCAAAAGATTGGTCAATATTAAGTATGTCCTCTAATGTGTATCTATGTGATTGAAATTTTTTTTTCTAAAACTCAAACGTCAGAAGCTCCTTAAGGAATAAAGTCCAAGGAATTTGAAATATTAAATGTTAAATTACAAGCTTATAAGAATAAAAATTAAAGCGAAAAATAATTCAGAAATATACCCATCGTAATTTATACATTGAATCAACGAACACGGGCTTCTATTAATTTCAATGTATTTATATTACAATTTAACAATAATTATATTGTGAAGTAATGTTATAAAAACGCCTTAAGATGTTGAATCACGTTGAGTAAACATTTTTATTAATAAACACAAGATATTGTGATAATTGATAAAATCGGCATTTGGAATTTTATTTATGTGAATAAAAAATATCTTTGTTCATTGAAGCAATAAGATAATTGAAATTAAATTTTATATATTCATAATCAACAAACGTTACCGCGTTTGGCACTTAAAAAATTTAACTATTAAAAATAATATATAAGAAATTTATTTCTCATGCGGCAATTTTGTTTAATTTAATTTTGGCGTTTGATCTTCGTTAGTTGACAAAATTTTTTTTTTTTTTTTTTGCACTATTTATTAAAGAAAAGCTCACTTAAGATGTAATAAACGTTCTTATGCAATGTGATTATTTATCACATGGTATAATTTATCTTGCTGGAAGACAGTCGGCTAAAGAAAAAGAAATAGAAAAATATTTTTGGGTATCGATGATGTACGTATGTATGTATGTATGTATGTACAAATAATGTTTAAAATTCGAGACGAACATTGTATACGAACAAAATTTTACGAAAATGTTGATATTTAATAAAGATAGGGGACGATGTATTTTTGTCAAATAATATAAATGTTATGCACGAACCTCAGGGTTCCAAGTGTCAATATTTGCAAACTCGAAGTCACGAGAATTCTGATATGTAATGAATATAGATTTTGCTCTTTAAATTGCACATGTTTTTTCCCGATGGCTCCCCCGAATTATCATAAGACAATCGATATAAAGTACGATAGAGAATGGTTATTGAGAAGAAAAATCAATCTTAAAATTGTGAAATGTCGATTGGAAAATGCTCGAGAGGCGTCTCGATAAATATTTGAGACGATGAGTTATTTATTATCAGTGGAAGTGGCCTGTGCCATCATAAATATATAAAATGAAAAATCGCATCGACAGCCTATATTATCATCATCCAATGAATAAATTAAAATATTTTAATTGTTTTACAATAAAATTATTCAATTTCAAACATTGACTATCTATCCAATACTTCTCCCAATTAGAATATTTATTATATTAGAATATTATTATTAGCATTAGAATATTTTATTTCACAGAGGGAAAGATATCGTATAAAATCACATGGTACAAAATTAAAAGCATATTTTATTTTTTATATAAATATAAGTAGTTGAGAAGAATGTGTCGTCTACAGGATGCGCGACAGCCAAATATTGATAAAAATAAAAATTTACATATACTTTTAAAAATTTGTGTGTCGGCATAACAAATAACCGTAAGTGGATCTCGGTCATCCATATTATATGCAGTTGCAATTTAATAGAAAGGATATTTTTAAAAAGTATATTATCTCCTTATTTATCCTCTATTTACATGCTAAGACAATTACAAGGAATTTTATTTATAAACTTATTTGTGTTTTAGTACTTTGAAATGGACCTGATGATTCAATCGTATGGATGGTGTTGATATATGTTTGATAATCGATTGCTTCCACATTAAACATTGCACGGCATATGCGTCAGCGCGTTTACAATTGTCTAGAAAAATCTATAGAGATGTGTGTAATCGATACTCGAACGCGTCCATTACATAATAAAAGAAAAGAAAAGAAAAAAACAACAACAACAACAACGATCGTATCTAAATTCCGACATAAGTTTGAATAGTTCACCTGTTATCGAGCAAATTACTCGGCTTCATAAGTACGAGATACTAATACTTGTAATTACGTTTGTTGGGCGCCTATAAAATAAGCTAATTGACGATTTTTGTATGTGGTAATTCTTTATCGCATCTAAATGTAGTAGCCAAATTGTAATTTCAAGCAAAAGCATATTTTGTCTACACATTATACGTGTCAATCTCGTATTATTACGTAAACTGAATTTTGTCGCTGTATCCGTGATCCTTACAGACTCATTGAGTGAGTCAATAGTCCTTACGCGATCGTGAGACGTATCTTTCCATTATCAAAGGATTATCATTCTTTATAGGTATGACCAGCGCAAAATCACACGCACACGCACGCACACATATATTATAATGAAGCAATTAATGGCATTCAATAGAAATACCAATATCGAGGTGAGCGAGCATTGATAGCCTCGTCAGCCCGAAGGAAGTCAACATGATGTTCAATGTGGAAAAGCTGTGCAGTTAATGAAGGTTTAAGTTTTTCTAGCTCACGCGCCAATGAATTATTATACAAATCGTCTTATACAACTAGCTTAAGGTAGTTAGTTATATCTGATTTTATAAGACATTTTGCACGCTCAAGTATGTACTTTCCATGTTGTAGTTTAAATGATCAAGAGACAGCTTCTATCGATAGATCATAATGCATTTATAGTGCTTCCGTGATATGCTTTTGATGTGCACAAGAAGCAAGTATAGGAAAGCATATAAATAAGAAGTACATTCAATAATAAAAACGTTGAGCATTATTTGGTGTTTTTTTTTCATTTTTCTTCTTTTTCTTTTTTGTCTTCGAGTTAAAAAATGTGCAAGGCATATGTTTAAACATTACATTAAGTTGTCTATAAATAGTTGTATCGTGTTCTGAAATTTAGGAAGAACGGAATTTGAATCGCCAGAGTAACATAAATTCTTCACTGGTTTTCTTAATACTAAGGAATATTTTGCAATATAAACTTGAAACATAAACTTATGAAAGTTTTATGAAATTTTAAATCATCAATATTTAAATATACAACAAACACAATAAATTGTTATTCGGTTTAATACAATAACTTTTCACGTCGGGTCATTTGGAATTCAAAATCTCACTATGTACAATTTCTTCGTCAAAATTCACTCGAATTAATGATAATTCAATAATTATAGTTAATTATTTTAATACTACGATTAAATTATTTTCGTGAGTAAAAATTATTTATCGTAAAATACAGATACAAGTTTAAATAAAGAATATTGATTTAGTTATACCAATGATCCACTTCCAAGTATCGAACAAAGTAACGCACAATTCACACGCCAAAAGCTTTAATTATTTTCGGCATATCTCAATCTCACAGACTTGCGTCACTAATATTCACGCACAACATATAAAAGAAAAAAACGTCAAAATATCGGGAAAAATGAACAACAAAAGAAAAAAAAAAAAAAAAAAAAAGAAAGAAAAGAAAAAGAAAAAAGAAAGAAACGTGTATTCAGTCTGCTTGCTTCCCTCTCGTTTAAAGCTCGTCTTTTTCATCGAGGTCGATGTCACTGAGGTCTATGTCCTCCTCGATGATCAGCTCTGCATCCTTGCCATCCCAAGGCTCGGTCGTGTAGATCTTGGGCAGCTCTTTGGTCCTTAATGGAGCTGTGCCACCACGACCGTAGCTCAAGTCACGCAGAAATTCGTGAATGCCGTCGTACGAGAAACTACCCTTGAGGAGGGAATACTTCATCTTCTTGATATTGACTGCTGCGAGGGCAGGATATCCAAATCCACCGATTTCCAAGGCTTCTTCGATCAAAGGTTGGACGGTAGCTTCTGACCACACCCATCTACAATGATAATATCGTCGCAAGTTATCCCCTTATGTTTGCGATAGTTCCTGCTCACACGATTTTTAACGATTAATGGATATTTTATAGTACAATGTAGCTTTAAAGCTTAGCCACACATCCAACATCCATTTAGTTGAAAAAGTACGACTTCTCGCTGCAATATTATTGAAATCGAATGTTGAGCGTATGACATAATAGCAAATTTAACGTTAAGGTCCCCACTTTGGGGCTTATCATACGCATTGCACGGCTATCAAAAATACAACGATGAATACTCAAATCGAGCCAAATCGAGCCAAATCGAGCCAAATCGAGCCAAATCTCGCTTAACCGTATTTCAATATTTTCCGTCATTTTCTCTCTTAAATTCAATTTTCCAATATCGTTTGCCCAAAACTCTAGGATGCCTGTCTATCAATTGTCACAGGCTTAAAACGAATGAAAAATATAACGAATTTTGTATTAACGTGCGCGACAAACTTCTCCACCTGGGCATTTCCATTTTTTACCAAGATAACTGTTAATTCTGATAGACTCACCCCCACATCTTCTGCTTGAACTTATCGCCGAGTTTCGACAGAGTTTTCAAATATTCGTTGCGACACTCGGACTGACAGTCGAGGAGTTGCGGCAGTACCGACACGATGCAGAGCGGCTTGTTCTCACAGGCTTCTTTCAGACTTTCTTCGTTAATGATCTGCGTGATTTCTGGTGCTGGCACGTTCTCGGACAGCTTGTCGAGTGCCCAGCTGACGATGTCGCTGCTCGTGCGGCCGCCGTCGTAATCGGTAACCGATTCGGGGGTCTTCCTGCCTGGGCCGAAGTACTTGATCGACGGGTAGCCTCGGATTTCGTATTTGCTGCTCTATAAATCAAAGGTTGAATCGTTATCAATGGAAATCGATTATCCCCGTGTGTTAATTATAATTTTGAAGAATTTTGAATAGAGCTTTTTTTAATTCCGAGATAATATTTGGTCTAATTTTGTTCTAACGCGCGATATTATGATTAAATTTCTTAAATCGCAATGAGTGCATTCGTTTTTGAAAGAAGATGAAAGTGAGAGTGAAAGTGTTGGTTTTCATGCTGAAATATTTGCATGAAATATTTTAGTTAATTCAAATAAATATTTCATAAGTTAATCAACAATATCTCGACAAATCGATAAAACACGGTCTGCTGGTGATAATATCGTTGCCGCAAATTCTGTATTTTTTCTACGATGGATTGCATTATTCGTCAATGCTAACGCGGCCAAGAAATTTGAAGATAATAATAATCACTGATGCGACCGATATACAACCGGATAAAGCTTACCTTAGCTGTGTGTACGGTAGCATCTAGAGCACCGAGCTTAACTTTGCCTTTAAGTTCGGAGGCAGCACTGGCCCACTGGGGTGCAAGATTCTTACAGTGGCCGCACCAAGGAGCATAGAACTCAACGAGCCACATGTCCTCGGAATTCAGGACCAATTCGTCAAAGTTATCGTCGGTAAGTTCCACCACATCCTTGGAATCCTTCGACCCCTGTGATTTGGAGCTACTCTTCTTGCCACCTAATCTGGCACGTACCATTTGAGAGGCAGCGTTTAAGGCTGCCTCTATCAAACCTGCGGCAGTTCTGGGTCCATTGAAGTCTTCCGGTGTGCTTTTATCTCCGACAAAGATCTTGATCGTTGGAAAACCACGTACCCCAAATCTCGAACCCAAAGACTTGTGCTCGTCTGCGTTAACACCTCCGACTTTAATGACACCCTAAACATCCAATTTATAGAAAAGCATTAGCGAGCGATGATAATATCAGCCTTTATCGTTTGCTACGCTACGTTTTAACGATAATATTACGCCTGCCCTGACATATTAATAAACAATCGCACCAATGTGCGTGTAATTTGGACAATTTGTCTTTAATATTAATAAAATATTTTATTGCACCATATATCGACCGTATTAGGATGCAAAATGTTAATGCAATTCGATTGTTATTAAATTAAATAGCACTAAATTTGTATCCAAATTTAATTTGTCCAGATTTTATCAAATTCTTTAATACAAACTATTACAAAACCTTCTATTCACCGGACTAGAATACCTTATCATCTCTGCATTGATAATAAAAACATATTCACCGGAGACACAACTATCTTGGTACTTACATTGTACAATTAACCAACTATAATCTACATTCGTATACCCAATCGTGTCATTTCAAATGTATAAAATTTCAAATGTGCAATCGTATCTGTCATTTAAATTCAAGAAAACAAAATCATAACCCGCAAATGTCGCAATACTAAAATTGGAAAAAATCATGATATTTTTGATAATTAACAAAATGAAAAACCAACTTATTATCAAAAGATGATATACCTTAAGCGCCGAAGCAGCTTTTTCGTATTCTGGCTTTAATTGCTGGCAGTGTCCGCACCATGGTGCATAAAATTCAACGATCCATATACTGTGGTCATCCAGAACACGTTTGTCGAAATTATTCATCGTTAGGTCGATCACATCCGAGTCCGATGGATACATACATTGTACTCCAGCAATACCCAACAGCATCAATATCACACCTATTCGACATAAAGAGTCGCCATGAAATTATGAAAACATACCATTTATTGGTCATCAAACGCCAGCAATGCCCCAATACGAGTATTATTATTATTTCTTTTTTACCATTAATTCGAGACAAGATAAGAATTTGAAACAATTTGGATGAAATCTGACAATTAGCAATGCGAAAAATCTATCGAACGCGATAAAAAGGCACACAAAAACATAAAATCAGTCTCAGCATACCGGTGCTATTAGAGGCAGTACGCCAGGTGTTAAGGGCGCCCCCCTCCGCCCCCCCCGCCATCACCAACATCATCATTAAAACCTACGAAAATCCATTGTATCCATCTAAGTTGCGACAAAGCCGGCGCTCGATATAACGATGAAAATAATAATGTCAGAGGCGTCCGGCATTGCTACTCACCGATCGGCATGTTCTGCATTTTCGGTACACTCGTACGATGGAAGTGAACCTGCTCGACTTCCTCACGCGCTCAATCCAATATACCAACACGTCCAATACACGTCTAACGTCACCTCGGTTCTGCCGGGGCTATCACTTTTTGGCTAAATAAAGTACGAATGCTAATGTCTATGCGCACGTAATCCTCACCGCCTCCGCAAACCCGACGTGCACGACGACAATTTTTACGTGGAGTCTCCGGATTGGTCCACGACGACGTCGCGCTTGCAACGCACAACTCATTCGCAATGACTACGGCGATCCTTCCAATGCACGCACACGCGCCCACGTAAATGGCATAAACGAATGTACCCGCGTGGCTCAAGAAGCCGAATTCACGACGACGACGGCACCCAAAACGCCGTTTTCTCTTCGCTGGAGGAATTGCTCCGGACCTTTCGCAACTTCACGACAGGGGCGCTGCTGCAGCCACCGCCGTCGCCGCCGCCGTCACCGCTCCCGTCACCGCTCCCGTCACCGCTCCCGCTGTCGTCGTCGTCATCGTCGTCGTCGTCGTCGTCGTCGTCGTCGTCGTCGTCGTCGTCGATGCCATCTCCGCCACCTCCGCCACCGATGCCGCTCAACCACGTCGTCCTCTCGACACTCTGCCCACTATTTTACCTACATTTTCTCCTGCGATTTGGCATTTATTTGACCTCACGGCCAAAAATCGCTTGGAAAACAGAAAAACAAAAGAAAGAAGACAATTTTTGTTTCTTAAGCTGTAAATTAATGGTGGGCCCTGCTGAGTTTCGCCCGAAGTATTGTCCAATCAGTCGTACACGAGTAACTCGTATAATTTATTTATCCGGCAGTTTGGAAAATCTTTTGTTCAACGTTACTCCCATCCCCCAACACATCCCAACCAAAGTTAATTCCCATTTTTATAAATGTCAAGAATTATCTATTTATTTGCATATTTAATTAATTATTTTTTTTTTTAATTTTTTTTTTTTTTTTTTATATTAATATCCACATCATCGATTCGATGTTATCACGTCATTATGCTGTACGTAGCGTATTCCGTGTAAAGTATTTTTTTATACTTGGACGGACAAAGCGCATAAAACGTAAAATTAATGATCAATTATTTGCATTTCTCGTTGTGACAAGTTTTCTGAGAAAAATTACGAGAGGATAATTTTGCGGCCGAGTTGAGAATTAACGAGAGATGCCTGAGGAACAAAATGTTAATAGTCCAAAAGGATCATTTATTGTTGAAATTATGTATAGCTTGAAAGAGATTTTGCTCGCTGCATTATTTATTGCTCATCGAGTCGAAGATGTCATTATTTTGTATTACACAAGACTTTTTAAACTATCAGTATGAGATTTTAAATATTCAAGTAATGAGAAAATTGATCATTATAAGAATTTATCATTTTAATTTTTTTCTTCTTTTTTTTTTTTTTTTTTGTTCGAATATTTTAATCAAATGATTACCATTGTAATTGAAGATCGTTAAAATAATGATTTCGCATTAATGTTTTACCGAATTTTCCGATAAAAAAAAAAGCCGATAAAATAAATTCAAATCTATAAAAAAGATATGAAAGAAAATTAGTAGGGCGAAGTATTTCGAAATATTACGATATTCGTTTTTACGCTTATCCAGAGTGTAAAAAAATGGAAATTGGATTGATTCACAGGTGTACGCGTGTGGCGTCAGCTTTTCTAGCAAGTAAACACATATATCTAGTGATAAAATAAATTATGAAAAACAAAAAATGTTATTAAAAACAAAACAAAACAAAACAAAATTTAATATAATTTAATAAAAGATTTAATAAAAATGTAGTGAAATTATCTTTGCAAGTATTAAAATTTCAAGTTTACATGAACATAAATCAAACTCAATGTAATAATACGAGCATTAAAAAGTTGATATTTTTCCCAACAAAGAGAAAATACGGTTAAACAATTAATATTGAAAAATAATATGGAATAATCAATAATATTGAAAAATATAGAACAAAGTTGAGAGATAATTTTGTATGCAATTCTTTACTTGTAAATCAAATCAATTTGCAAAAAATAATACAAAATAATGCAAAATTAAAATTATTTCAGCTGTTTAAATATAAAATTGTTATACGTGTTTTAGTAGAGTTTTCAAATGTGTTTGAGATCATTCAGAGGAATAATAAAATTTCTTTCTAAAGCATAATTATATAAGAAGAATGTTAATATTCATAAAAAATAATTTTGCACAATTCTCTATTTCTTTAAGTTAATTAACATAATCATAAAATAACATCAAAAAAAAAAAAAAAAAAAAAAAAAAAAAAAAAAACTTAAAATGATACTAGTTACTCTAGAAATCAATTATTTAATGGAATAAAAGAAATTAGGAATTACAAATAAATTACTACAAATTTAGATTATATAAATAGTTTTTATCATTTTTATTTTAGATTTATATGACTCGGCTGTATAAAAGAGCAAGAAACGCGAATAAACCTAGATAAGTTGAAATAATCTTTTCGATGAATAATACGAAATTTGAATAAATTTTATTATATAAATAATATAAATCTGTACGAAGATTATTTGCCACATAACAATAAATAAGTTAATAACAATCAATTTGATTTTTCATAATAACAGGAACTGAATTAAAAGCTCTTAAGTTTCACATGAAAATTTTGTTTGTTTTTTTAATTTTTTTTGCAGCTGCATTTATATAAATTGATTTTTATGATTGCAATTCGATACATTAATAAAACGAATTTCATGAATCGTTATTTAAATACCAACGGCGATTATATCTACACACACGTATGCACATGCATAAAGGATTATTGAAATAACCATTAAATTCATAGATTCCGATTTATCAAGATTTATATTTATTCTAGTAATTAATGTTGATTTAGCCAGTAATTGAATTAAATTAATCTTAATTTTCATAATATCATAATCTTTTGTGAAAACAAATGTTATAAATTAAAAATAAAAGTATTTAAAAAAAAAAAGATTTAATAATTGGAGAAAATTTATATTGACTTTAGGCGTTTGCAATGTTTGCACAAATAATAACAATATTTTATATCTTAATCAATTTCCATTAACTTCCACATTCAGTAAATGAGAATTTTTATTTGAAGTAATTTATTGTAAATAATAAAAAATTTATCGAAGAGTTTGATGAAAGGTATTGTTATATATTTAATGTGAAAAATATTAAATTTTCAATATTTGAATATAAACTTATTTTGTAGCATATTTATTCCTTATTGTATGCATAGGCGATTTATTTATTTTATTTCTTGAAAATGATTATAATAGTCTCATAATAAAATAAATATTCGATAATTGTAAGCTGAATTTTCTGCCATTAACTACTGTAAGAGCACAAAACAAAAACAATATATTGTTTGACAAATATTCATAATATGATATCAATTCTTAATAATTCATTTTCATGTACTCA
>NW_011948414.1:8124329-8148036 GCF_000503995.2 Ceratosolen solmsi marchali
CTTAGAAAAGCGAGATGATTAATACATAATGATACACTAAATATATTATTCACTAAAATGCGCCAGTAAAAAAATATGAATGTTAAGCACTCTTACTTATTATACGCATGTTTTTCTGAAAATAAAAAAAAAGTGTGCGGGACTGTTCCCCTTTTTCAAATGAAATTTCAAAGCCTAAAGTACAATTGCATATATAAACAAAAAAAAAAAAAAAAAATTAAACAGTAAGGAAAAGCAGTGTTTTTTGTTTGTTTGTTTATGATCTCTTAAATATAGGTAATAAGATAATTAAATGTAAAATAAGATGATAGACGTTCAGAAAGGGGTTTAACCGGAGCTCGCAGTCTCGTTGCCCATTGGCATATTGTCCATAAAATCTTCATCGTCATCTTTGGTTTGAAATTTGGCTTTATTTTGCCTGACCATTTCCATACGTTTCTCCTTAAAACATACGAAAAATTCATTAAAATTGTATACTTTAATGCCTGTAAGTATGTTAAATCGAAAAAAAAAAAAGGAATGTTTTCTTGAATTTCAATATTTAAAGCAGTTAAATTAAATTATTAAATAATTAATTTAACAAAATTTTAATCAAAATTAAAAATAAACTTACCATTTGTTACAATTAATTAACTTTATCTTAGGAAAAAATCGTGTAAAAAACAGTAATTTACGCCTTTAAATAAACAAATAACAAGTATATATTGTTGAACTTCTCGCAGCTTTCTATATTCATGACTAACTTTTAAAGTTTCGAAGCTATAGAAAAACTTATAATAGACCTTCTTTTTCATTGACTTAGTATTTAGTCTACTTAATGAAATAAATTGTAGAATAAATAATGATTGTAAGTAGTGTAAGAATTATAGTTACACCTTAGTTTGACAATTTAAATGATGTAATATACTGAAATAAATTTATTTCGAAATTTAAATTATCTATATTTTTATCCCAAGATGACTTAATGCGCTACATACATACTTTATACTTATATCTTCAAATTATTACTATTTAAACAATTTCACGAAAAAATCTCATTATTTAATAACTTTATTAATTATCGTTTTTATATTATACGAATATTTAACAGATTTGATACAATTTGATTAAATATTATATTGATCGCGTCGATCAAAGGTTCAAGGATTTTTAAATATCTAATTAATTAATTGACTTTTGTTCATTTTCAATATACTTCGACGGTTTGATACAATATATTGACCATTAATCTAATAAGAATTTCAAAATGACAATAAACCTCGATATATTGACGATATTTTATTTCATCGTTGCATCATCTATAATGAAGATTAATTATACTAATAAAATGTATGGCGTACCTTTTGGAATACTTATACTAAAATCAATGGCGTAGCTTTAATAAACGGTATATGAGAGTTTATTATTATTATTATTATTATTATTATTATTATTATTATTATTATTATTATTATTATTGCCTGCAAATTTAATAATAATTAATATAATAATTTTTTCTTCGTAAATAAACGTTAGATTAATGAAACGGTAATTGTACTCAATTTTCATTTCTCAATGGACTCAATTTCAATTTCCAAGGGTAATTTTACAAATGCAATTTGCATTGTTCATTGAGCACAGATATTTAATCCCCTTCGTTACAAAAAGACTCAAATTAGTCAATCAAATTGGATAAGGATAAGACATAAACAAGGACTTACATGATTGCGGTACTTCTTCATTTGCTTGCGTTCGATGGTCACGCGCCGCTCGCACGCCTGATTTAATTTAATTTGAATTTGGAACTCGAGCTGTTGAATCCGATCGGATATACCTTGGCGCACACGAATCACTTGCTCCTCCTAAAATACCATATTGTTGACTGTGAGCCACGCGCCATTAATGTACTTAGCGGGGCTAGTAGCTTAATAATTATTATGGATAGTTCGCGGTACGTTATTATGCCTCACTTATTATGACTAATCGAGCTCGGCATTTAACATCAATTAAACGTCGAATGAAATAAAATATGGTATTAGTTCAACTAACATGTTCCCTGAGGCGCTCGACAATTTTCTTTATGTTTTCGTCGCGCTGGGCTGTGACGCTCTGGACTTTCTTTTCAACGGCCTTGCGCACTTCTTCAGTCTGCACGTCCAGGCACATTCTTGTCCTTTCGACAGACTCCAGCTGCAAGGGTGAATTTGACTTTGTAAAATTTGACGTGAGAATTGGATTAATAGATATTGACGAGGTCCTGATTTTTTACTCACGTGCTCCTTGAGCTTGTTCCTGAGATCGGCGATGTAGGCGTCCCTCTTCTCCTCGCTGTTGTTCATTTTCGTGTCGAGGGACTCGCGGGTGGCATTGACGAAGTTGATGTTTAGTTGTTCCCTCTTCCGGGCGACCTCCTCGAGTTTGCTTAGTTGGGCATTCAGGGCGGCGATCTTATTAGCCTCGAGGGAGAGGCGTCGCTCCGCGGCCGCGCGCAACTTGTCATCGATATTGGCCGTCTGGGTAGGCGACGGCTGGGGCGAGAGTGTACACTTGGCCGGGGCCGTCGGCTCGGCGAGGATCACCTCATATCGTAGTCCACCTTTTGTCTTCTCTTGGCAGCGAATCTCGGTTGCTGTGGACACGAGGATCGCCGATTCATTAGTTATCAACGACTATTTTGCCCATACTTAATGACATCTCCATCCTTTTATTTCTCAACCTGTCGCGCCTGTGCAACGTTGGAGTCAATGACACCGAGATCTCTTCATTGTCTCTATTCGACATAATTTACTGCATTGAGATATTGATAGGGAGGGGATGGGGGGTCGAGGCGCGATGTTTAATCCTTTTAAAAGATTTATACTTACTTTGTGCTTGGACAGAAGCTCACTCGTTACAAGAAGAGAAATTATAGAATGAGGAAATGAGAAGAGGATATAGGAGATAGATTTAATATCGAATGAAATTTTATGGATAATTAATAAGGTGCATTGTACATTGACATCTTGACACAGATTAAAATTATTTCATAATTTCATAATTTACTTTAACACATTAGAAATTCAGCATCTTTGGTATTGTATAGCATTGGAAAGGTTGTATGCAGTGAATATCGAATTGACAATAGGAAATGCCATTTTGATACGTCTAACCAAGTACCACGGAATATATTGTCGCAGGACATTTGAAAGCTAATAAATTTCATTCAATTATAAAGCACAAAATTATTCATATATTTTGCCATATAAACAAATAAACATGTATTATAAAAGCGATAATAAAATTCTTCAACTTATATAATCTAAAGCACCTACAAATAATATGAAATTCTCATTACTGTTCAACATGCACTATTCAACATTAGCATCAAATTATCCATTTTCAAAATTTACTTATGATATTTCATTTTCCTTAAGTTGGATAATGTCTATTTTTTAATTAAAATCAAACTTCACGTCTGAAATACATAATTTTTTTATAACAGTTTTTACATTGGTTGATATTCAAAAGCCATTAAAGTAATCAACCGTGGTGCATGCGCGACAAGCACGACAATTCACAATCACGTTAAACGTAATTGTGAAAATCGTAATACATATAAGAACCTAAATCATAAACCCAGTAACTCAATGTAATTATATTCTTATAATAGACACATTTAATTTTCGCGTCAATGGTTATTGTAGATTTTCTTTGGTAAAATTAATATTCACGCGAGATCTTCGTCGATCGTTACTTTTCATTGAACGAAATAAAAGACCAGTTTGCGACTCATATATTTCATTACATTAACATTTAGTACAATAAGTATAATCAATGTAAATTGAAGTTTATATGCTACAAGCTTATATTTCCCCGTTTATATCTGTGCGTTTATATGCGCTGATATTGGCATTTTAATGAGATAGACGTAAGGAACGGCAACTAAATCAATATTACGAGAATTTCTTCATTAACCAAAATATCAATTGGAGACTCTCGCTCTAAAATTGATCTCAATTGCGGAACGTAATTTTTATAATTAATTTATTTGACAAATTTTCGAAGATATATATATATATATATATATATATATATATATATATATATATAATAGCTCGAAAGAGGGAAAAATTTTCGAGCTCTTACAGAGCCAAAGTTCCGAAGTAGAAAGTAGCAGCTTTGCTGAGGGAAGTCGGATGTAAAAAGCATTGCAAGTAGGTTCCGCAATAGAAGAGGAGAAGCCCTATTATATAACCGTGGAAATGGATGGTAAAAGTGCCACCACCATGGTTGCGGAGTAGTAGCCCCATTTAATCCCTAACTATTTAAAGACGGAAAAGGCGGCAGCCGGTCAGTCAACCCCTATGTCGACGGCGAATGTCGTGGCCAAGAGGAGGCGAATCCACCACCAAGGACAACCGAGAGCCGCACACGCTAATAAAAGAAATCGAGCGCAGGGGCGAGAAAAGCGAAGTCGGCACCCCTCGATCCACCCGTATAGTCCCTCAGTGAAATGGGTGCACGCACGAGGATGGAGGAGGGGTCGCGACCCCGCGGGAGAAAGCCAAGGAAGGAAGGTATGACTCAGCCTCGCGGAGGAGGATCGATCTGTCGAGGCGCGCCACGGCGTCTCTGTGCCGGGGTGCGACTTCCTCGGGCGAAACGCACCATCACGGAGGGCGACGATGATGTTCCAGCGGGGTCCGTCTAAACTGGTCGACCCGTAAATTGCTTTAACTTGGTCATGTAAAAGAGAGAAGAAACTAGCTTGCCCCTTCCCAAGTCTTTCGCTTAACTTGTCTTTCCTTGTTCAATCGGTATCCGCATCTCTCGGACTCTCTCGCAACTTTGGCCATACTAGCATTCGTACTTGCTACGTAAATTACGTGGTGACTAGCTTTGCACGCCCTTAAACTATGACTATCTTACTCATTCCTATTGTTATTAATTGGCTTTGGTTAATACAAGAAACTTTAGAAGCAAATGTACGGTCGCGACTTCACTCGAAAAACCATGATTATAAAAATGCAAATCAATTCTTAATAAAATGGACGTTGTTGTCACGCAAGAGTATTCCTTAAATGCCAAATGCTTCGCGTGAATTCGATTTTGAATATTCTCCACTTATGTCTTGGCTATGGAATAATAGAAAACCTTACATTTTTTATGATGTAATGTAATACTTATTGTAATGACATACATCCGTTATGTCTTCTTACCTTGCAACTTTGCTACATTAAAGGCGTTTTGTATTATACACACACACACACACACACACACACACACACACACACACATATATATGTATATATGCTTATAGCATATGTATAACTTAAAAAAATGTTTACAAAATTCTGTTCAAGTAGTGTTCATTCAGTCAATAAATATTTACACTATTGGGTAAATAATAATCTACCAAAATTATAATATTAAGTATTGTAAGCTTTATAATATTTATAAAAATAAACTATTAATTGCCATGTAATTCGATGAAAATATCATACACCATTTTCCAAATTATTTTTAATATTATACATTATTGTATCCAATATTTTTAACCAAACATTAGAATTGTATTAAAGTATAATGATCACAGTAAAATTCTAGATGAAAATTCAATGATTTCATTAGCTATTCGATGATTTTGATTAGAATGTGATATATTTGAATTATATAATTAATGTTTAATATTTATTTTACTTGTAAATGCAATATGAATTGTATGGAAGTAAAAGAAAAGCATAAAATTTTATCGCCTGTTTTATAAATTAATTACTTCTATTTTTTCATTACCATAAAAAATGTTTATATAAGAAGAATTGACTTGATAATAGAAACTTGAGTCTTACTGAATATTCTTGAATTTTTCAAAATAAAAATGAAATCGCTCTTCACTTTAATCAATCTTTTTTCCTTATCCTCAATAAATTTTCTCCTATAGCTTATCATTCTGTCACTTATTTGAATTCAAATCTACTTGAATAAACAATCTTTCAAATTCATTTGAAATATCAACTTTTCACTTTTATATGTCTTTGTTTATCATTATACTCCCCCCTCCCCCTCCCCATCCCCTCCCCCTCCTCACTGTACACACGTACACACACGCGCGCGCACGCACACACATATTAATTTATCCATTCATCTACATATGTATCTCAAATAACTTAGCTTAGTTTTTTTATTTTCTTTTTCTTTTACCTCTTGGTACACTGTAGTTTCATTTTAGTATACAAATGTAAAAATACCTTTGTCTCGCAATTCCGATATTGCGGCTCCTGATCTCTCGCGTGCAATAAAACGCTAGGGAGATGAAGGGGGCGATGCACTGCTGTTGCTGCCACTCTGATGCATGGCCAACCCACGCGTTGAACGAGAGAGAGAGAGAGAGAGAGAGAGAGAGAGAGAGAGAGAGCAAGTGAAGTAGAGGGTGCATTGAACCATGAGGGATTGCTACAAAGCTACTACCGGTTTCCCTCACCATCAACGGACTTGTCTTTCGGTATCCCGAGACACTTTTTTGTAACTTTTCTTTTCACTTTACAATTTTCTCCTTTTATGATTTTACTTATTTTGAAGGAAATGCAAGAGCCGGTGCGCAATCTTTGCAGGATCAGTGAATAGAAAGTTTGATATTATCGTGGACGGATGAAATTAATTTGTTTACTTGACTAGTCACATTAAAGTGCATTAAGTACAAACAATAGAAAGAACAGTAAATAAGACGATTTAAGAGAAATAATAAAAATGTACGCATCAATATCTAGATATTTAAATCATTGTTCACAGTATTGTCTATGTTACTCACTCATTGCTTTTGTTTATGTTTAATTAAAAAATATATATGCAAGCCCTCGAGTGTATTAAAACTTTACGAAAGGGATATTATATTTTATTTCTCGAGGAATACATGAATACTTTTTTTTCTGTTATAAATATCTTTAATCGTGATCTCTTGTTTGAACTTATTTCTGGAAATATTTTATCATATCTGTTCCATCAACTTACATCATGTTAAAATAATATAAAGAAGAGTCAACAAACTCAAATATTTGTGCCACTCGGGCACTGAAATTCAGCAATAAATAACATTTAACGAGTTTTTTCCTTATCCTTTATCATCTAAAATCCAAAAAGAACACATTCACTTTAAACTCGATAGAGGCCAAATGTCGATAAGGTTTTCAAGTATTTTAGCCACTAGTCTCGCATGTACATTTATAGAACGATTTTTCTAACTCTATAGACGCTCGAGCTGAGCTCAAAACGCACAAATATTAAGCTGATGCTGCAGCATCCTGTCACGATATTAAATATTTTTATAGTTTGTTTGGTGAAACGGGAACGTGGATACCACTTACGAAACTGTATTTACGTATTATCATGCCAAACATTACATTTTTACAGATACACTGGCGAATTGGATTGACAAAAGTCAATATAATATGATACAATTTCACCGTGTACTGCCCGAATGACCCTTTAGTTATAATATTGGCAAGTTTCTTGGGAAGCGAATAGGAATTTTTGGGGCGTTCGGCTTACTTATTTACTCGCTCGATAAAGAGCCAAATTATAGTAAATGTAGTCTCGATTCGAGCTTAATAATTCTCTGAAACACTCGTGCGAAGTTAAATATATAAAACCTTACTCGATTGCGGATAAGACTAATATAATAAGATCAATTCAGAAATTCGTAAGGTAACGAGCGATCAAAGTCTCGACTTAACAATTATGTTACTGCTTGTAGTCGTTGCTGAAGTACTGTACAAAAGCAAAGTCACTTTTTCAAATTCTACGATAATTTCACGATAAAAAGTATGTAGAGACTGGGCAGTTGTAATCGGCGACAAACATGCGCTGTCGTGCGTGCAGTGCCAATAAACGCGATAAAAGTGAGTGAATTGAAAGGAAGCTAACAACAACAACAACAACAACAACAACAACAAGATCAAACTCGACGCTTTTCTTACATTACATGGAAAGGCCAAATGCGGGTAAAAGAAATTGCCGTCAGGCGGCGCACAAGCACATAACGAGGGAAGCGCTCGCGTAACATTACAATACTCAAGCGGTCTCAGCGGGAAACGGAAAACGGAGGCTGCGAAAGCTAAAGTCACATATAACAGTCGGCACGGCTCGGCTCGGCGATACTCACTTATGAACTTGACTTTCTTGGGCTGTTTGGTGCGGGGTTTCCCCTTACCGCTGGGCTTCTTTGCTGGTACGGCCACTCGTCGCTGTCCCGACGTTTTTTTACCTGTCCGGGGCAACATGGACAGACGTGTACACACGAGGAAATTAATAGGGGACTCTCCGAGGAAGTCTCGCGAGGAGCTCGGAGGGCTTTTGTATCATCGACTGTCACTTTTTAGTCAATGCGTAGGCGCGACATACTCGGCCCGAATTCTCGGTACTCGACATCCAACGAGGGGATCCAACTTATTCTACTTTTTTGCCTCTGACAATCGGGGCTGGCCAATTTTAAGATTACTACCTATCTTTCGCAATATTGTATAAACTTATTTGCCGGTACTTTATGACGATGAGATTAAGAAGGATTGTGCTTCGTGTCGTTTTAAAAGCTATGCTATTAGTAATATATGTTGGTGGCCGCCTTGAAATCGTTGATTATGACGGCTTGAATGATATGGCTATGAATTTTTGTTAAATTGTCCTTAAAATTTGCTTTTCCCTCTATTATACCAAGATTTTACAAAACCATACATCACTGATTTATGCAAATGAGGCGAGATTGCTATTTAATTTTGCCTTCAAATACAAAATAAAATCAATTGAATATTTATGCGCGCTAATTCGAACTTTTTAAGTGCCTTTACTCGTAATTTTATGAACGAAAGCAATTTTTATTTATTTGTAAACGCTTTTGTTTTTGTTTTTGTTTTTTTTTTTTATCTATTTATTATTTTCATTTTTATTATTAACTCGAATTCTCATTATTAAATAATAATTACCAATATTGTTCAGTTTTTTTATTTCTTTTTTTTTTTAAACGATCAACCATTAATGTATTTAAGTATTTTAATTCCCATTTAATATGAAGAAATACTGTGAAGTTAGTTAGTTAGTTTAGTCTTAACAGTTAATTTCAACAATACATAGTTATTTATGGCATAAAGCATAAAAATTGTAAATTACAATTAAATTAAAAAGTTCGTCGATAAAAACGTAATATAGGAAAGCTGACAATAGATTCAGAAAAATCATGCTATTGTATATAACGAAAAGAAAAATTTATCTTCATTAGCGCAAATAAGGAAGCAATTAACTTCGACTGGCTAGAGGATCCAGCGAAACATGATCACTATGAATTCATTTTGTTACAAGTACGAAAAACGTACTACACCTATTCCCATTGGTAAATAAGAAAATATCCGCGTAGTCGTGAAACTATGGCCTTTTCTAGTCGCTTTCCTAAGCTGACCTGGAAAATTTTCGTGCCAAAATTGGCTGATTGGTGAATTTTCATCGTCGTTTTCTTGATTTTTAACTTTTTTACTATTTGAATTCGAAGCTTTTAATACTTGGTTCGAAAGATTTTTCTATTTAAATTTTATATTCGGAATTCGGCTAATAAATAAAACTGTCGATAGAATTTTATTCTTAAATTTTAATCGACTAAATCATAATGTCTCCTTTCTTGTTTCAATATTATTACGACTAGTCGATGATTTCAAGATGATAGGAATTCTCAGCAAAACTTTTTTTTCCAAAATTTTTTTCCATATATTGATGAGCTATCGATCGACAAAATATTCATTACACTTCAAAGCGCCATTCTTTAAATTATATAATTTATTGCGTATAACTATTTACGTATATAGGTATTCTTGATACGTTTGAATTATACAAATAGCGTATAATTAAAATGTCTTGGGTTCGTAAATTTGGCGAAAATTTTCTTCTAATTTACCAAGGAGAACAATTTATCAATATGTTTCTTGTACGGTTTCGAAAAGCATGCGATAGTTGTTTGTTTGTGCATTTAAGGCATTATTTGACAATAATAAACAGTAAATTGTACACTCCAATGAATAAAAAGTTGACTAAAAATAGTGGAAAGATAAAAGAAGATAAAGATAAAAATAAAAAATATTAAAAATAATTTTTCAAGCTTTTAATAATCCATAACAAAATTATGGAATATTGACTACTTATACTTGGAGAATATAGGGAAAAGTACATTATTTAACAATTAACTTCATTCATTTGATAAACAAATTGTTACTTTTCGCCTTTTTATATATAAAGTTTTTTTTTTTACAAAAAAAGAATTACGTATAAATGCTAGCATTAATGAATTATTATAATACTACACAAATTAACCCATACAAGGTATTAGGCGATAAGACAATATAAAATGCGAATTTTAACACGAAACTCTGAGCTTAATCAATAACTTATCGCATCAGAACGTATAATTTTCTTTAGATAAAATTGAAATTTATATAAATAAGAGAGATAGTAATTATCCTAAATGATGACTAACAATTCAACGAAACAATTAATATCCATTTTGAAAATCGAGACAATTAATAATATCAGTGACACTATCGACTGTTTATAATTCTTTGCTTTTTTCTTCTCTTCAATGGTATATCATTTTAAAAGACATTGGAGCGGTAATCTAAGTATTTAAGTCGGCATAAATAGCTCGAGTGTTGATTTCTCGTATGGGCAAGTGTGTACGGCCGAGGGCAACGGTACACAGCCGACAAAATTGATCCGACTGCAGTGGCCCGGATAGCGTTAGGATGTTAACTACGGCGACACGTCCACGGTGACTTGTCAACGTCACACGCGCATCGACCCCAACGAGAGTCCAACCAACCGCCATTTCACAATGAAGGCGCCACGAGCTCGAGGATTTGCAACGCACGAAACCCCGATATTCACTGGGTGCATAGAGGATATTTCTTCGGGTATGGAATTGCCGTTTGTCAAAATAGCCGCAACGGAAGCTGGCCGAGATTAGAGGAACGCCAACCTTCATCGTCCGAAGGAAAGACCATGGTTCATTCATGGTCGAAGAGCTTCTCCAAATACAGTCTTCTCGTTCACCATGGAATGGACAACGAGTGGCTCAATGTGACAAGTATGATGGGAAAGGAAAGAGCCTCGGATGGTTTTCGTATGGGCTTTAAGAAATTGGATACGAGCTACTGTTATATTTCGTCGATTATTATCGAGGATGAGATTCAGAAGATATCTTTAGCCGTCATTAAAGTATTTGAAGTAAATAATGACTCGTAACCTCGCGTGTCAGAGTAAAAATTCTACAGTCATACTAATTAAGTTTCAATTAAATTCTTTTAATATTATTATTAATGGATTATTGCATTGTACATGTATACATAAATGTATATACGTATATTTTTAACGAAATGGTAACAATAATTGATTAAGAAATTCAAATTTTTTTTTTTTTTTTTTTTTTTTTTTTTTTTTTTTTTTATTAAGTACCGCAGTAAATGAGAGTAAAAAGAGATAACTAATTGGACAAGGATTAATATTTATCCTTCTGTCAAATAAATTTTTAATCAACGTTAAAATAAATAAAATTAAGAGCAAATGTAAAGTAAAGATCGATAAGAACGGCATACATAAAAATGAAGATAAAAGGGCTGACTTGCGTTGAACAATGACAGGGCGTATTTGCGTACAATATCAATCGATTAATGCACTTGGAATAAAGTGGAAAACAGTATCGTTAGAGATTAATTAATGAGTGAAAAATGTACGAGACGTTTATAATAATTACAAACGTATGGTGAGAAAATAACTAAAAATTTCTTTCTTTATCAAACATCAGGCATTAACAATATTTTCTAATTATTTAATATATGGAAAATATAATATCTTGATTAGCTCATTCTAAAAGATTATAAAAGAATGCGAAAAAGCTCGTATAAACAGGCTATTCGAATAAGTCATATGAAGCTTCAATAAGGGAACTACGTATATGTATACACATACGTTAAATGTCGACATTAAGTAATTTTTATTTCTATAATTTGGCGCATCGTGCCAAAAGAACGGATCGATCATCGCTCGTATCGTTCTACGGATAATTAACGATCGATCGTCTTTTATCTTTACGAATTTACTTATTTTTCTCATTAGGGGGAAAAAAAAAAGAAGCGAATAATGTCATTGACCAAGCACTATTGGACTTATGGTGCTGAAAGATACAAAATATATTCGCTATATCCTAGAGAATCCTACGAATGTAAGAAATACATATTCACGAAGAACGAGTCTAATGGAGCGATAATATCGACAAACTCATTCTGTTTGATTGCCAAATGCGTGATTCAGTAGTCCTGGCAGATTGTCGTAGACTTGATATCCTAGCCAGACAAATGGTTGATTTTGATGGGATAGTTGAACGTACGTACTGTATATCTTAACCGCCAGCTTTCATTTTTATAAGATTTTAAAAAATAGAGATCGCTAGCAGTTTATAATTAATTGTAAAAATTCATATGACAATTAATGTTTAATATTGTCAAATTAATTAACTCGTCTGTCGAACTCGTGAAACAAACTTTATTAATGGTAGTGATAAGCCGTAAGGGAAATGTATAAAGAGTAGTACTGTTAGTGCATTTGATAATATTAGCCGATACCGAGACACTATATATGTCATACAATTTAACTTTTAATTTATGACGACTGCTTCTGTTAATTATGCTAATAAACCGAGTTGATTGTACAAGAGAAGATTAAGTTAGTTTGGTATAACTAAATATACCAGATAAGGTGTTCCGTTGAAACGAATAAATATCAAATATGTATCTGTATAATCCAAGTAAGTTAAAGCAAAGTTCTCAGCTTTCTGTATTACAAAATTAGGAATGTATTATAACTATTATATATTCAAAAACAATAGATGAAAGAAATTTTTACGAATTTTACGATCTTAATGCTCCAGTAACAATCGACTATAAAAAAGAAAAAAAAAAAGATAAAGAAAAAAAAAAAGAAGAAATTATATTATTTTGATTATTAGTAATTGTCGTTGTGGGAATTAATTATGTCATGATTAGTTAATAAAATATTCTATAAACTACATAATATATGTGGTTTCATTTCCATTTTGTTTGAATTACTTATGTATAACTTAATTAATGAGCGAGCATACTTATTTTACATAAGAAATTTATAATTGAAATGGCAGATATTTATTCTACACTATATTTATATTTGTAATTACAAAAATATTAAAGTTAATAAATTTATTAAAAGAATTTTATTCTGATTTTTTTTTTTTTTTTTTTACTTGAAAGTTAAGAAAAATTCATCGATAAATCTATATTTACATAATTATAAAATAATTTAGTTTTCCATTTTTTTGGTATAAATTTTTAATTTTTATATTAAATAGAAAAGTTTCTTTTGCATCTGTGCGTACGTGCGATTTGTAAACATTTGCCAACCTAATCGCTAATCCAGAATTTGAGCATAACCATTAACAGCAAATTTATTCTGTTATTAATAATAATATGCCATTAATAATGTAAATGAGAATATATTTGGTGGCACATTGCAACGTTGCTATCAGTATTTTCATTACAATTTTAATATTTCCTGTTTTTTTTCTTCTTCTTTTTTTTTTAATTTTTCTATTTTAAATTATATTATTTGATTGTTATCGATAAAAATTATTAAGAATTCAATTTGATAATACATATTTGCACATCCTCGTTAAGTTATTTTTCAAAATATGCTCATTCCGCTCTAAAAATTTGAATATTACATTTTAAATTCAATTCATTGTATGAACCGTCAAACTGAAATTTATTCTTTTATAATGTTTACAAAGCGTTAATGTCGTGTTAATGTGTGGATATCATTAGGTGACCAACATAAAATGTAAAATAAAATTTATAATGGAATGAGACGACCTTCCGAAAACTTCAGGGACAAGTTAGAAATCTAGTTGTGCATTGGCTTACAGGAAAAGGATAAACGAATCGAGGCGACATTATTTTTAAAATATTGAGCGACACGCGACATTTCATTCACTCTATATACACCTTTTTACATATACATAAATACATATAAATGTATATATATATATATATATATATATATATATGCAAAGCAATGTTGTAACTCGACGTAAATTATATGTTTAATTTGGAATTTTTCTCTTTCCAAATTACCGTTTTATTATTTATTTGTTGCCAAGCGCTACATTAGGATAAAAGAGTTTAAAAATATCAACAACATAAGTCATTTCAATAGTAATAGATACAAATCTTAATTCATTTGAAATATGTTTCTCATACGATGTTAACTATTTAAGACTTTTATTATGTATATAAATGTATATATTATGTATATAATGAAACATATGTATTCAGAATGATAATAAAAGGAAAACTCCTCGTTGCAATTGCAATAAATTTTTTAATTTTAAGCATAATCCAGGCATTATATTCTTGAATAAAGAAGACAAAAAAATGTATGGATTATAATTCAATTCGATGTTCTTATTGACACACAAATTGCTTTGGCTCACGACTTTTTACACTCAACTTTTACGATAATAATTTCATCAACTTCTTGTCCATTATTGCATCGATAAAAAAATCGAATTCTTTAAAATTTCATAATCTCTACAATAAGTTTATACAATATTATTTTCTCGATAGACTTCCAATGGCGGTTAATCATTTTTTTTCTTCTCTTTTTTAATCCTACGATAAATTCGATCGGGGTGTGGGCTAAGTACATCATCCTTAATGACGACTCACCGACAAGGTTGAGAGGAGTCTTGCAGCTGTGGCAGAAGCACTGCAATACAGAGTCGCGTACAAGACCGATCAGCATCTTCCGTTTATTAATCTCGTACCTTTTTTCCTAAATCAACTGAAGCCAACGGCATAATAGAGTAATTAAAATTATTTTATTGTCCTTCCATCATCACTTACCCGCCCCTTGCCCTTCTTTATTCTCTCTCCCACTCTCTCTCTCTCTCTCTCTCTCTCTCTCTCTCTCTCTCATTTCAGATTGCTCTGCATGGCTACAGCAGTCGGTTGACCATAAGTTTTCATAGAGTACTACACGAGACTGTACTTTGCTAAAAATGCCGATCGACGTTGTTGTTTTTTCTTTTCAAATTTTAACTAAAAAAAGTTCCAATGAACGTTGTAATATTTATAGAATGTAGTACAATGCGTTAGTTTGAAAACGGGGACATAAATACTATAAATTTAAGATCGAGAAATAAATGTATATTTCGCAATAAAATTTCGAGTCAAGTACGCCACTTGTTCCACCTACTACTCAACCTACTACTGGCCATGCACTTTTTCATAAATCATTTATAAATAACCTTTACTAACTCTCTTCTAAATGTATACCCTTCGCATCTTCTACATTTTTTCAAGCGAACCAATATTTAGAATTCGTAATGCAATATTAAAGCGGCAAAAAGCCATCCGGATATTATGCCGACAAAGACCCTTATGTCTTACTACTTGGTACGTTCCCCCGGTTAACCCTTTGATTACTCACTCGAGCGACTCCTTCCCTTTCTTCTCCACCACCTCCTCATTGAGACAACCCGAGAGAAGCTTTGAGAGAGACAGAGCGAGAGATGCGAGGGTGGAAGAAGGGCGAGAGGAATAATGAGTCTCGCGGCGTGAAATTGAGGCAGAAAAAAAAGAAAAAGAAAAATGTCTCCTGTTAATGTGTAAAGTGCGCGATTTCACCTGGTAACACTGAAAAATTGAAGTGCGTCGGACGTTGACGAGATAATCGACACTGCGAAAAAGCCGGCAATGGTCGTTGTCGAGTGCCTCAGGTATGCACAATCGGGGCGGTGGCTGATGGGTAACTGAGGGTAGGAGCGACACCGACGGTGGCGTCGGCGGCCACAGCACCGCGACGCCCGACGTCGCTCGATATGCCGGCGGCTTACTCTCCTCTCGCGCCACCCCGGCCGTTTCCACGATACCGGTGATACCGTCGACGTGCGCCTGCCTCGACGTATACGCGCTTAGACATTCAGTCAGTTCAGACCTCCAAACTCAATAGATGCAAATCGGATTTTCCTCCACTGCAGCTTTACATTCGATTTTATATTTTCGCAGACGTATTTCGGAGACTTGCTTAATCGGGCAATTAAATTGATGCCGGCATCCTCTACTTAAGCCCAATACTTACTTAACCGGCTTCATTCACGGGCGCGCTACCTTACCGATCGAGCAGTGCTTATCAGATATCCGGTTAATAAGCCGTTTCAGTCATAAATTTTCATTTTCTTTTCTCACTATTACCTTATTATCTTGGTAATTTAAGATACGGCTACAGTATGCTCCCCTCCAGTCTCATAATAACGATACCAGAGACCACGAATATTTCGTTTCTCAATTTGCCATTATGTATACAAATTGACAGGGATGACTCACTCACAGTAGCTGACATCACAAGCTCCACCATCACCCACCCTCCTCCCATCTCAAATTTATTATAAATAATTCTGTGTTAAAAAACAAAAAGGGTCTTGTCCTACTTAATGTATTGTACAATTTCATATAAAATTCTTTTAATGTCAAATAATTAAATCAACATAACTTTGTCTGATAAAAATAAAATATATGTATTTATTACTTTTCATATTAGGTAACTTTTTTCTTTTTTTTTATATTAATTTTAGAATTAAGAATCTGGTTTCGAGAATTTCTCTTTATTTATTCTCATCCATAAAAATCAATAATTGAATGATCAAGTCGAATGTACGACTGGATTTCTATTATTCGTATGTTCAAAATCGAAGTAACATTAAATATGTTAATTCGTATGTTTAAAATTGATTTGGCATTGAAAATGTTCTTTGAATTCTATTATAATACACACACACACATATATATATATATATATATATATATATTTTTTTTTTTTCTTTCTATTATCTTTGGTATATTTGATGAATAATTTTATTTTATGAATAATAAATTAATTATAAAAACATTTTAATTCTCGTATAATCCATAATTGATTCTTTGATAAAATTTAAACTAAATTTATGAATGAATGATAAACAAATCTTAAGAAGATTTTTGAAAAATATTTGTATATGCATTATGACCACATTTATAATTATTTTAATTATAAATATGGCTATTTTCTCAAAGTAATTCTTATAATTAATTAATTCGTATTTTGCACTTTTTTACAATCTAAGAAATATTATCATTTTAAATTATTTTTTAATAATGTAAAATATATTTCACGTAAAAATTAACTTTAAAAAAAATTATTATACGATTTCGAAAAATATTATAAATATACGTTATTCGAAATCAAAAGATATATTACGTTCAGTTTATGAATAATTAAAAAAAAATTAATTATTTAAAGGGTAAAAGTATTGTAAAATATTGAAATTCTACATGAAATTTTAAAACTGATATATAGATAAATAAAAGAGATCAAAACAAGTAATAATCATAAAAAAACATTTAAGTTTTAATTAGTTAAGTAAACCAAACTTCTTTTTTTTTTTACAGAGTAAACGTAACCAATATAATCATGCGATTGAATTGCATTTAAAATTGGATATTAATAGTAATTTTATTTCCAATTGATTAGCGGCGATTAACTTACAATGTGAAAGTCATGGATAATGTGCAGGAACCGAGTGTGCTATGGTGGATTAAAAAATATTCCGATTTGCCCCGATACTTTATTCTCGAACCTATTAAATCTTCAACGAGTGCGGGTGACTCGCGAGCATAACGGAAACGAGACATGAAGCTGGCAGGACTCCCGGCGCACTCAGAAAATATAGCAAGGACAATAAAAGGTGCCTTTCAACTATAATACTCTTTCATTCTTTGCTTTCTGTCCTGCATGTCTTTCTCATCTCGATTGCAGTATGCAGGTCCCGTGTTATTGCTCGTATTGTCCTTTTTTGGTCGCCCCAAGTAGTCGTTGATCGGTGGTACACGTATTATCGAGATGAAAAATACGGTTAAAAGGCTTGTGAATAATTTTCGTTAGTACGTGGGCTTAAAAGAAAAATGAATTGTTAGTGGATTTGGTGTGGTATTTTATTGATTAACTCAAAGTTAATTTTCTAACATAATTTGTGCTCAATAATCTTCATAGAGTTAAATTTGTACTCTAATATGCATTCGTCCTTTACCTTGTATTAAATCAAAATTATTTTCAAACATTTTCCAATGCAGATATTCATAACATATTGTAGTTTCTTTTTCAAATTATCGGATTGCAAATAAATTTTAATGTTAATTTGAAGTTATTTATTTATATATTTTATTAGATATAAATGTTGAGATAGATAGAAAAATTTATTTTAACGATCTGAAATTTAAGAATACAGTAAATTATTAATTTTTCATTGAATATTTATTAATTATTTACTCCTTTTATTGCTTATTTTTCGATACTGTATCTTACTTTGTTCAATAAATATATATTATCAACTATTTAAAAACCATTGTATAAAATCTATTTGCAATGCTGCAAGGACTAATTATATTTCCCATTTATACGTAATTGAATTACTTGTAAGCAAATATGCCAAGTCTGGCATTTTTCCATTAGATTGTACGGTGTATTATCTTACATCCGATATCTTTTTCTTTTACACTATTACGCACAAAGTACCGCATTAGAAATTACTCTACAGATAATTTTAAAGAACTCCAATTCTCCAGATTATGCATACTTAATTTATATATATATATATATATATATATATTTTTTTTTTTTTTTTTTTTTTAATATATGTTAAACCGTATTTCCACAGTTCTTTTTCACAGCTTCACTTGTTGAATTCCATTTAAAGTATTATGATACTAATGGTAGGATGTACTCTATAGGAATCAAATAACTCACAATATTATATTCAAATATAATACTTCGATAAGGAGAAAATAATTAGATTTCGTTGAAAGAAGATGTCTTTCAAACTTAATTTGCTTCTATGAAATATTGTCGTTAATTATATATTTATGTATTTTCATATTATTGTATATTTTGATACCTAATATTTTTGAAGAATTGTTTATAAAAAATTATTTTTCATTTTGTGCGCATCTGTATTTTGATTTTAGATTAAAAATAATTTCAAAAACTAGGATTCCCGACATACTTGTAAATTAACTTAGAACGCTTAAAAGAAATATAGTCAACAAAAATTAAATATATATTGATTATTCATGGTAAAATTGTTGAATTAAAATTAAGAATTTTAGAAATTTTTTCTTTTTAATTTGACATATAATTATATAGTTTATTGATTAATGATTTATTTATTATAACGTTACTAATATAATGTATTATGATATTCAATTTTTTGAGACCTAACTTTATATTCGTTTCTATAAATAATTTCTGTAACAAATTTCATATTTATTCATACAACTAACTCTTACAAATTTGTTCCTACACATTATATGCATCTACCATAAAAATTCAAAGAGGTAGTAATAAAAAATCTTCTAACTTTCTCTTAAATACAATTTGTATTTTGACACTACAATAGTCGTGATATCAAACGAATAGATGTAAGAGCATTTTATGTTAATCTCCCCGTTGGTGGATCAAAAGTCGTTTTTTTTTTTTTTTTTTTTTTTTTTTTTTTTTTAATTCCAATGAAACAGTAAAAGTGCTTAAAAATGTCCTTATTTAATGATTTTCTGATAAAATATAAAATAAGTCATGTCATTTAAGGAAGATTTATTAAATTTATAATTCTAATATGCTAACATATTAATTATACTTTTTATACATAAAATTATACCTTAAAATAAATGTATAATATATATATATTATGTATAAAATGAAAAATATGAAATGGATCGAATTACAACTATCAAAAGTAAGATGACATTTCCAACAATAGAAAACGGCTCTCCTTAAGAAGTATAAAACTTTCGAACTTTTCATCCACTAAACAAGACTTTAACGAAAATATTATTCATTGATTTTATTTGCATGTATTGATTGTAAATTTATATTTTGAATAAAAAAAATTTTTTAAATATGGAAATTGAGGAACGAGCTCTAATATTGATAGCATAATTTATAAATAAAAGAATCTATTTATCATTACATCGTATTATTTGATAGCAAGAATGTAAGTTTATGTATTAAACTTTTTCCAAAATCATTCCAAAAAAAAAAAAAAAAAGGGAATAATAAATTTTTCTACTGTCTATATTTGATTGTGAAATATCTGCAATGGTTAGATCAAGGCTAGATGAATTATAAAATTGTAATTTGTGAAACTGGAATAGCTTTACGTGTCGTGAGCATTAATCATTTTTTAAAATTTCAATAAAAAATTTAAGATAATTTATATTTAGATTCTTAAAAATGGAAAATTATACTGACTTTATTATCACCTTGTGAAAATGCAATTATTGTTCCCAAAATTATTGAACATACGTGTCAATGTATATAAATATCTTAACGTTACTTTCGAATATCCAGGAGTTTAAAAAAAAAAAAAAATGGTTGAATATAGGTGTATTCTTCGAGATAAATATAATAACGATGAAATAGTAGAGAAGACTTCATAGAATAAATTATGGAATAGTAGTACCCCACTTGTTTTTTACAAGCTTCAAGGTTCTCAAAATCTGAGTATTATATAATATTAATAAATTTACAAATAAAAGTAATATTGTGAAATAATGTATAATAAGTGTAAAGTATTTTTTTATATTATATAGCTAAATGTTTTTAATTTGAGAAAGTCGTGAGTATCGTATTATAGATAACTAAAGATAAATTAAGCATTCAATGCTAACTGTTTTGATAGATTATGTCCTAATTAATTAAGCCATGATAACATAAGCGATAAATATTTTATGAAATAATAATTTTAGAATAAATTGGAATAATTAGCTTAAGAATGTATAAAAATATAATTGTAGTATAGAATTAATATAAAAATTTCAGGATTGATATATATATATATATATATATATATATATATATATTTATTTATTTATTAGATATAAAAATGACTATTTTTATAAATGCAATTAAAAGGTTTATATAATTTGTTAATAATTGATGCATTAATTTAAAATGCAAATATTTGCATTTCATAAATTAAAATAAAAAAAATTAATACATTGCCGATTTGAAATGTTATAGACAATTTGGGTTCAATTTGAAAACATAATTCAAAATACTTAAAATAATATTATTAATGTACATTAGAGATGGTCAATTTTATATATTTGTATATTTATAACGATTTATCAAATTAAGACAACGATATATCCATAAATTTAATAAAAATGCCAGAGGCTTGGACCATTTTTTTCTCTTTGAATCAGTGAAACTAGTTAAATTACAATAATATTGAGACTTAAGCTGAAATTAACATAGTGGAAAAATCTGTAATAGGTGCAGTTAACGAACTTTCCCTTGATTCAAGTCAATTTCACACCGAAGAGAAACCGCAAGTATCATCAATTGCGAACAAAACACGGAAAAATACTAAAGTTTCACATACCAGTTCTGAAAAAGTTTCTTAGTGGTCCAATCTAATAGCTTGATATATCGAGTTATGGAGCTAATTAAGTTTATATAGAATACGTAAAATAACAATACCTGAAAAAAAAAGTTATTTAAAGCTTGATGGGATTATTATCGATACAACCACTGACATATATATTATTATTAAAAAGAAATTTTCAGCTTATTTCTAGAATTTACTTTCTACTTTAATTAACAACCTATGCAAATAATCACGCTATTAATTAATTTTAATCTTTTGTCTTAGAACGATATTAAATTCGAAACTTGGAACTTTTGGAACTTTCAAAAGGAATTTCACAAAACCTATTGATCGTCATGTCTTTTATATAGCACATACCACGCACGCAGAAACTTGTGCTCCATAAAAAAAAAAAAAATAAAATAAAACTTGACAAGTTGGTCTTCATTCTTGGCTAGAAATGAAACATTATAGGAAATTTTCACCTTCGAAAGCAACGGCGAGGATTAGCATTATCATTGAATTTCCCCTATACGAATTGGGTGAAGAAATCTTGGAAAAGAATGACGGAAATGACGAGTGACACTTTTCAGGAACGACAAAAAATTTGTGTTCGAGCAACTTTATCCTGTTCGTGCATTCGGTGATTTCGCCGTTGAACGTCCCGCGGATCGAACATTTTCACTGCTTGTCGGACTAATTGGCTGACTTTTTTTCTTTTTTTTTTTTTTAAAGAGTATTGTTCGGAGGATTATTTATTCACTCGTAAAAATGAGCGCTGCGGCTGTAAAATTTCTTTTATTTTCATTTACATCAGCAAATAATACCTTGCGCGATGAAACGCAAGTTTTTGAGATCAAATATTTGCACGTACTATGGAACAGCGCGGAGGTCATTGAACTCGGATGTTCCAAGGGACCTCGACTCAAATACGCCAGACTTTGGTTAATAACAAACAGTACATTGAAATATCACGATTGCCTATTAAATTGATTATAAATTTCCAAAAATTAACAACAAATTATGTAATTCCTTTAGTTATTTTTTGTCTTACAATATATTTTATAAAAAGTTAAAAATGCAAAAATGCAAAAAAAAATTTTACCCTATTGTCTAACAGCGAAATTCATAATTTACACATAATAAATTGTAATTTTCAAAAATCTCTCTCTAACCTATATTATTCGATAATAAAATAAGAGCACAAATGACATTCCGTTATATTTATAATAATTTTCAAAGCTGAACTTCATATTATTATTGTATAAAAATATTTGAAAATTGCGTAATTGCAAATCGAGGCTACTCGAAATATCCCCTTATGTATTTATAAAATTCCAAATAAAATCTTAGAAGCTTTTAAGATATTCTCCGGTTATAATTTACGTGTGGATTTAAATTGGAAACCTTAGCCCAAAATATGCAAATGAAAACTTGAGAAGACCGAATTATGCTTTACCCCTAAAAATATAAATAAAGTTCAGTTGTTTTACAGCTTTGAAATAATAAAACGACTATAATAGGAATTTGAAAAAAATTATATTCCATTGATATTGGCATACTATTTTTAGTTTCTGCTTTCTTCAACTTTGTAATACGAGAGTGTAGTGAAATTTGTATGGCATGAGTTAAAAAAAAAAAAAAAAAAAAAAAAAAAAAAAATCTTACAATGTGAATAAAACAGTTTTCTCATAAAATTTTTGTGTTTATCTCTAATTATACGAACGACATAATTAATATATAAAGTTTATTTTTAATATGGCTAATGAAATACATGATATTAAATAAAATAATATATTCCCTATATCTTTACCGATCCTGTATTTACTGACAGAAATCATTTTATTTAATTACCAATGAAAAAATATGATTAGCTAAATGTGAGTTTTAACAGTAGGAAAATATGTCTCTGCGCGATTATTAATAACAATATCGATTATCTCAATGGCATTAAAGTAATGTCAGTTACAACATTCGACAAATTTTCGTTATTTAACGGCGTAGCGTATGAACCGAATGCACACATTCGTTACGCTACAAATGAAAGACTGTTTAATGCATCGCAATGAAGAAGAAAAAAAAAAAAATAAATAAATAAGGTAATCAATGACGATTTAACGATTCTGTGACTCGTGAAATTACTTACCCTCATTATCGACGAGCCTTTGTGTTGCAGTCGCCATACTAAATTTTTTGTCTATAAGAAAATCAGAGAAGAAAAAAAAAAGTTAA
>NW_011948414.1:8148047-8204578 GCF_000503995.2 Ceratosolen solmsi marchali
TCTTTCTGTGGGCTATAAGACAAAGAAATTTGATATTTTTTATATTTTATCGTGATTAAATAAATTATTAGTAATCATTGAGCAATCTATAGTTTTTATCGATGAAAATTAAAATTCCACACATAATTAATTGTGTTCGCCTTCGTATTGAATCACTGTTATGTTTATTGTTTTTTTTTTTTTTTTTACAATTATGATTCCAATTCCTTAAAGCTTCTCAACATAATAATTCGAATAGAAAGATCAATCTATTATGCATATAAAATAATAATTTATTTATTCGATAAAAAATATAGGCATAAATTATATTGGGGGAGAAATAATAGAGAATAAAATTAATGAATAAAAATGAAATAATGAAAAGAAAGAAGCAAAAAGAGAAAAAAAGAGAAAGACGATTGTAAGACAATACCTTGTGAAACTGAGCTTATTACATACGTTAAAACGGAAAGAAAATTTAGTTTATATCTTTAATTATTATTGAATGACAAAATGCCTTTAAGTCGGTAAATTAAAAAATTGACGTTATAGAAGATCTATGACGTTACAGGTGGTAAAAATGTATTCTTAATTTCTATGAACAAAAAAAAAAAAAAAAAAAAAAACCCACAAATAAATAATATTAAGTAAAATAAAAAACAAGCATTTGCGCGCAAAGATAATTACAATATAACTTTATCGAATGCGTATTGTGTAATAAAAAATCCACGTTAATTTATACTTTGTTTACGCTAAAGTGTCCCTCCATTTGCTAACGAAACGAAACAAAACAACAACAACAACAAAAATGCTATCGAGACAAGCAAGTGACATGTTAAAGCAATTCGTACAAATACTCAAAGTACACAATACAACGATTATGTTTAATGAATAAATTGCATTCCCACTAGAATTCATACCCGAAATGTATGAATAAAATATGTAATGTACCTTTTATGACGCATGTGTAACAAATAGAAAACTTTGAAGTGCTAATATTATAAACCTTCGTGCTGAACTATGTCGTTTCGGATCATATAATACCGTACACACATAATGTCAAGTACTACTAGAAGAAGAAGAGGAAAAGAAGAAGAAGAAGAAGAAGAAGAAGAAGAAGAAGAAACAAAAGAAAAAAGCACTATAGTCAATAGCGGTACTATTGCCAATTGTCAATAAAAAGAAAATCGTAAGAATCAAGCGAGAAAATTCGTCGTTTAACCTTTCCTCCTTTCTTTATCAACTCGCGGAAAAAGGATGAAGCTCCACAGGCTCCAATGAAGCAAACAAACAAACCCAAAACAAAGCACAATCAACGACTCGTAATTTTGAATATCCGTGTATTATAAAATAAAAAATAAAACAAAAATAAATAAATAAATGAAGAAAAAAAAACGATACTCGCATCCGATGCATATTTATTATTTACGAGCTTTTATTGTATCTGAATAGATGATGTCGGTCTCGGGAGTAAAAGCGCGCGAAAAAAAGCCAAATCATCCCAGTTTTGACGGACATACGATAACCGAAGACATTCCTTTGTCCCGAGGACTCGCTCTTTGCGTTCCTTTCTCTCTCTCTCTCTCTCTCTCTCTCTCTCTCTCTCTCTCTTTTGCACTGCGAATCCACGCTCCTGAGAGGCTGTCGGGCGCTTCGAATCTCAATCACCTCGCACTCACCTGGCCTAATTAATCGATGATCCTCCCCCTTCGCCTGACCTCGAACAACTCCCCGATGTCCACGAATAAATAAGGGACAAAGTTCGCCGAATGATCGTTCACCCTGATGTACGCTACTAGTTGAACCAACCGGGCAACCAGCACTCCGCTACGCGTCCAATACCCAAGCACCTAAGTGTACTTAAGTGATATGAATGGCCGTTGGATTTCCAACCGGGCTTTTATATTCTCGACGCCGCCTCGTCCACGTCTCCCAGGTATATGAAGGGAAAAGAGCGAAAGCAACGCGACACGACACTGGTTGCGTCCTGCAACTCGGCCTCTGTCCGCGCGCGCCAGTCTTTGTCTCTCGCTCGCACAGTACACTCGAGCCGTACACCAAGTGGCCAAGTGACGATGTATGACCGCGGCGATCCGATTACGTTACGGGGGTGCCTGACGGGTGCCCCGCAGGCCTTGCACCCGCCGAGCTCGATGATTGACGCCTACGTTTGACCGTGTGGCTGACGTCAGGACGACGCTCGCGCAAGGCGGAACATTTGAATCGAATAGCCGATGGACTGGCTGGCCGACCGACCATAACGTATCCACGATATCTTTCACGCACCACGATTATCATTATTACCATGAAATTTTATGATAAATCATATAGCCGGATATAATGGCATCGATATCGATCCATCATTATTATTTGGCGATGCTATAATGGCGCGTATAAGATGGAGAGCTCGAGAAATGATAATAATGCCAGTGATAAAAGAACGTGTGGTGTAATAAATCCGTGAGTATCGATAGACGAACGAACTTTAGGTTGTTTGAATTCCAATCGATGAATAAAGTTCTCTCGTTCCGTGCAGATGAGACGTCGAATTCATATTGACTATGTAACAGGCAACGCGTACTTCGCCTATATTTTTCAACGTATCAATCGCATCGACCTTTCTCCGTCAACGCTTCTTCAACCGCTATGATTTCCACACAACGATTATTACGGTAAATTGAAAGTGGCATTATAAATGCAATTGTATCGGTGTGCATTGTGTCTCGAAAGAGAAGGAAGGCAACGTGATACCAATTGGGTGTAAGAATCGAATGCTATTGGTTGGTTTGAATTTCGAAGCGTTACGCTGACAGCGTCATCCGTGCGCCTTGTGTTTTGCTTTTTCATCTTGCATTGGCTCCTTCCTTATGCGTTTGTGTGCGCACACGTGGGCAGTAACGACGGTTAAAATCTTTTAAACGTCACGATGCGAATTTTCCCATACTTTACGACTTTTACTTTTTTCGAATGTTCTTTTTTGTTTTGTTTTGTTTTGTTTTTTTTTTGTTGTTGCTTTTTTTGCTTTTTTTTTGCTTTTTTTTACTTTTTTTTTGCTTTTTTTTTGTAATGCGTAAACGTACGTCTCCGTAACTGACAACACAGTTACAAATAAATAAACCATAATGAGGCTGAAGAAGGATTTCGGTAAAACTTCGGAAAAACTTCGGTTCGCTCTCTTGTTAGTCCTCATTTTTTATAATTTCATTTTGTTGTCTAGGCCTGCTCGACATACGTTGCTGCCAACTATTCTTACTATGCACATATTTATTAATTATAAAACTATGTATTAACGATGTATTAATTGATTGGGTTGGAGTATGATCGCAAAATATAATAGTGATCTCGAATGCTAAATAATGATTTAAAAGCATTTATAAACTGCAACGCAAATTCGCATGTACATTAATTTAAAAGACAAATCGTATAAAATATTGTTATTATGAATGAAATACAATGCCATCGTAAATCTTCTGGCATTAAAATGTTTTTCGCATAATTAAATACAATTATGTAATCATACGTTTCAAGATTTACGATACAAATAAATTATCCTGCAAATATGCGAACATTTTTAAAAATATATATAAACGTCTACACTTTCGTGCTTTCCTCTCTCTCTCTCTCTCTCTCTCTCTCTCTCTCTCTCTCTCTCTTTTTTTTTAACGTATGCGTATAATGCTGTAATGATAAGATTATTCATTGATCGGCATAAGTTTCGATGGTCTATACGACTAAATCCAATAATCCAATCAATTATCAATTGTTCGTCAATCTTAATAATAAATGAGAAGCCGATTTTTCATTAATTGTCGGTAATACGAAAAGATTAAAAAAAAAATCTGCTTACTCAGCATTAACTGCACAAGTACGGACGTTAAAAAACAAAAACTCCGTCAACTCTACAATAGGCAAGCAAATACAAAAGGACAAAACTCCGTACTCTCGATTATTGTTTGATCCATCATCTTGCTCAAGTTACTAATCCCCACACCATCCTAATCGCATCCCCGGCGGAGGACGAAATCGAAAGTCTAAACAATGCAGAGGACTATTTTCTTTTAACGGTATCGCGAAACAAAAGGTCTGATTCATCGGTCGAGCGGGTAATGTCGGTCGCGTAGGCCGTACTTTCCTCCTCGTCAATTACCAATATGGCGATGCCCCAAGTGCGACGGGTTTTGGAAACGGAGAGACGGGAACTAAGCGATCGACGAATGGCCGAGGGAGCGGAAGCGATTTTTGTAAATCGACTTGGCGATGCTTCTTCTTTCGTTAAATTATCTCTCCTCAGCAGCAAATCATTCGATTGACCGTAAACTCATTGGCGCGTGCAAACTTAACTGGCTCTCTTAACTGAGTAAAGGAAGGACGAGATAGTCTGATTACCCCGAGGTCACCCGCTCTTTATTTTCTAAACATTTTCGCTTTGAAAATACTTTTCACGAGCTTTTAATAAAGTGCATTCGTTTATTACTTCTGATGCGTCGATCTTTTCGAAATTGTTAGCTCCCATTGCAAAGTTACGAATTTGAATGGCATTGTTTATTTTATTTTTTTTTATTTATTTATTTATTTTTTTTCTTCAAATTTTATAATCAATACTAAGATATATTATATATAGTATAAGAATTTTTCAATAATGATATAGAGATGTAAGCATTTTTACTTATGAAGTTAATTATTGTAGAGATCATTGTATTTCTTCTGGTGATAATATTTCCTGTGTAAATTAACAAAAATCTTCGATATCTTTTAATGTAAATGAATAAACGTTATATTAATATTTAACACTCGACAAACTTTGAAGAAAATTATAAACACACTGATTAATCAATAAGACGTTAATATTCTATTTACTATCTCAACGATATTCTGGTCTGTTTATTTTCACCAAAAGGTATTTAAAGCGGGCATTGTACACAAAAAAGCTATAGTAAAAAGATTACATATATATATATATGCATACAGATATGTTTACATGTATATTTCTATTTGAAAAATAAACTGTTGTATTTTTTAATTGTTACAATAAACTTCAATTTCCGTATCAATTTTTTACGAATACTTCTATACATTGTAAAATTAATTTTTATGTTGATAGAAAGAAAAAAATCATCACACATATTTTACATCTAATTATTCCATTAAATTGAATTACATTAAATTAATAAAAGAGTGAAAACAGTTTTAAATTTTAATAGAAAACTAAATTAACTATAATATAAATGTAAAATAAGAAACACACTACTAATATATATCTATAGGTATTCATAAATAATATTATTATTATTTAATCGCGTAATCCGAGAAATTTGTAATTTTATAAGAAAATATTTATATTAAATGTTTTATTTTGCAAATCGTAGTGTGTAAGAAGGATGAGAACTTTTACCCTTACGGATATCAATATATTTTGTTATAATAATTCATTTTCACTGATAATTTCTTCCTATACAAAACTAATTATATGACTATTCTTTTAATTCTTTCTTTTTTTTTCTTTTTTTTATTAATAATTATAGGAAAAAATTGTGTATTTTGCAATGAATATTTATGATTTTGTCTGACATTCTTTTTCATTTAACTGTAATATAATTCAATCTACTTACTTATCTCCATTTACCTTTAGTTCTTCTATTAATTTTATTATCTTTAATTCTACTATACAATCACACGAATTTAAATGGGATAAATTAATTATAATCGAGGTGGTGGATAATTTATGGCCTTTATATCTCGCATTGTGTAATTTCATACGATTATTGCTTTCGTGAATATATTTTAACAGAATACTGTTAAAGCAGATTAGACACTTAATTTTTTTCATTTTACAAATTCAAATTTTCAAATTATATTAGCAGTTTCAGGCTATGATGATATGCATTTTATAACAGCAATCATTCGCAATTGTTTGAATTACATTATTTGTCTTATTCATATTACAATAAAATTTTTGTCATAATATAATGATGAAATTTAAATACCTACCGACTTATGCTATACTATATAACATATAATTAATATTTTATTCGATTTTTATTTTCTTCCATTTAAATTAAGATACAAGTTATATGAAAATTATGTAGAGACGTTAATTATATTAATAAATATATTAAATATCTAGCAATAATCTGCATATTCAATGCACCGTATTAAATTGTCGGTATTATACGATCAATGACTCGTGTCGAATACAATTGCATTTCAACGTGTGAGAATCTCGAAATTAACCGAGAATTCAACAAGTCTCCATATGTAAATAATGCCAAATATATATTAAGGGAGACATCACTTGATTTATTATATAATTTGGAAGAAGAAAAAGAAAATTTGGACACCAATATAACGGTAATGAAATAATTATACGACAGTATTAATTGTGCAGATTGATAAGGATTTATGTATCGTTACAAGAATAAATTTAGTATAAAACTTAATTCATAAATATTAAAATAAAATACATTGGTTATAATAAAACAAGTGTACTATTAAATAATACCTTACTAAAGAAAGCAAATTGCGCAATGAAAACGTATATTGCGCTTTTTACACAATTTCCATCAAACATTGCTACTTCAACGCTTCCCTGAAATCGTCTGGAATGTTAAGAAAGTCGATAATAGCTTATGTATTTTGTATCGATACATTAATATTCAGAATCTATTTCCATAATAACATAACAGGGCTATTGTTTCTTTGTCCAAAGATACGCTAAACGCTATAGTCGTAACATATTCTCTATGAGATATGCACGAAGATTTTGCTTTCCTCTGCAATTCTACTGAATTTCAATTATGATTATAGCGTGTGTTGCTATGTACCATTAATTTTTGTAAAAATAAGTTTTATAATAATAAAAGTGAAGTTTATCGATTGAATCGATTATTGATATTTGTATTGCCCGTTATACGCATAGTTTAGTAATATATTATTTAATTAAATGAGACGATGACAGAAGATTTTTATTTTTTGTTTTTTTTTTTTTGTTGTTTTTTGTTTTTTTTTATATAGTGTATTTAGTGCTGGCTCATGGTACAAAGGCATTTTGACTAAAATTTTTATGTTCTAGTATTATTAAAAAAAAATTGAATAGTTTATTATTTACTTTATAACTGCAAACGAGCAACTTTGTAAAAAAAAAAAAAAAATTCCTTATGTTTCAAAGATGATAATAACTTTTAATAAGTAATATTATTTTTACCGTCAAATTAGTCAATATTATTATTTATGAATTATAAATTAAAGTTTAAAACGAATTTAATATTAAATTTTATATTATAATTTTTGTAAGATAAATTATTTTAAACCTGATTTAGTACAACTCGCCATTTATTTAAAACTAAATTTTATATACTTTGTTAACACATTTATGTAAATAAATAAATAATATCTAACTTATCGGAGAATCTTTATCATAAAAAGTTATTGAAAAAATCATAATCGTTAATTAATATTGATTGTGTTATTGGATTTAGGTTTTGAAATAAGATTGAATGATAAAAATTATAACGCAACAGTGATGAAAGCTTATCATAGAGAACAAACAAAATTTTATAAAAATACATTTTGTTATTACTTATTGCGACTAATTGAAATTATTGATATGAAGTCCTTACTACCTAAAAAGTGTATAACGAATTATTCTACTAACGGAATTAATATGATTTTATAATTGTGATAAGCTTAATTTAAACATTTATATTATTCATTGATCGAATATAAAAATATTACTATGAGAAGAAAAATCTTAAAAAAAAAAAAAAAAATAAATAAATAACATGTTTTAATTTAATGAAGTCTTTGGAAAATTTTTCCATTTAAAATCATCCAAATACTTAACAATACCTATTGCTTTATATTTTGTCTTATAAATTATTTTCATCAGCCAAAGATTTTGTTATATGAGGTGCATTTTTTAAGGCAAAAATATTTATTTAATTTCACGAGCATTTAAAATATTTCTTTAAATAAACCGTCAAATTGTATAGTATTTTTATGTTTATACTTTATTATAACGAATTTATCTTAATTTATTTGACACAATTCTGTTGATGTATTATAAAAACGTCTATTAGTAGATAATAGAATTCGATTAATATAGTTTTGGTCAGTCGTATTGGGTAACGGCGAATGATTGGGTAATACTAATAATGATCGATGACATCGTAATCTTTTATCTAACGTAGTCGATAGATAGTAGTAGATAGATCGAGCAAAGAAAGAAGATTTTAATGTTTAATAAATTTGCTTAACATTTAGTATTCAGTTATTAAGCTAATTAAAATTTTGATAAATGAATTTTTTATTTAATTGAAATTGAAATTCATTAAATTTTTAGATGTTAAAATATTCTGATTTTCAGTATGTTGACAAAACAAAAAAAAAAAAAAAAAAAAAAAAATCGTTTGTAGCGTATAATACGTTATGGTGATTTATATATAATATATTACCATTAGAGCAATGAATTTATTAAACAATCAAATAAAAATAATAGATCAGCTTTTAGGAAATTACAACATCTGCGTTCAAATGTATTTTACATAATAAATTTTATTAAATGCCAATAAATGAATAAATGAATAAATAAAACTAGTAGTAATGAAATTGTGTATATAAACTTTTTCAAAGTAAGAATTACTTTTTAAAAATTTTAATTTCTATAAAAAAAATATATATTGAGTTTGAATAATTAATTAATTTAAATTTAAATTAACGTGTCATTATAATATAAAATGCATTTAAATAAGAAGAAATTTAATTGAGTTTTATTAAATTCAAACTTAATTAAAGATCAAGTTCAATCCCGAAAACACTGAACATACGATTTATATTTAATAATTAAAATTTTAAAACGAAAAAAAAAGATGTAATTGCGATTAATATAATAGATGATAGGCACAATATATTTACATTTTAATTACATATTGATAATATATAATATGTTTTCTTATTTATAATATATCTGTTGATGTTACTTAAAAATTTTTTTCAATATGTTATATCTCAACTGTTTAATGAAATATTAAGTTATGATGAAAATGATTAGAATAGTGAAAAAACGTTCTTGGTCTCAAAAATATAATATTAATTTATCGAAATTTCTTGTGATCAAAATGTGCCGAAATTGATTAGTGATGACAAAATACAAAGTAAAATAAGATTTTATCAATACATTAGAGCAGCGAATTATATATATATATATATACATTAAATTTAGAGACCTTGACTCATTTGATAATAATGTAATTATAATTTCATAATAATTCATGACTTTTTATTTTTGAAAAATATATTAACACATGGATTATTCAAAGGTATGCACTTACTTCTTATAACCTGAAAATAGAACAAAAGTAATCTTAAGGCACAATGCTTAAAATAAAAATGAAGTACCAGAAAATCATATTGACATATATTTAGCGCCATTCTTTCTTTGTTCTCGCCAGCTGTACTCACATCTACTTCCCTCTTTTTCTCTCTCTTCATCATTATTTCATAATACAAAGATTATAAATGAATATATTTTTTAGTATGAGCAACCCTGACCAATAACCTAAAACTCAATATCGTAGTTAATGTTTTCGAAGAATTATCTCTGATAGTAACGAACTGTAGGAATAGAAAAGGAAAAGAAAAAGAGAAAATCAGAGATTAGGAATTACCTTGCAAGTCGTATGCAGGTAAATTGAATTTATAGCAACGCGTGAGATGAGCTGCTTTCGAGTATTGTGGATATTCTTATAAGGTATTTAAAAATATCATCTTATTTGTATTATTTTTCATGAATAACAATTAGACGAAATGATGTATTAAAAAAAAAAAAAAAAAAAAAAAAAAATCGTTAAACCATGTTCCACTAATTGAATTGAAATTAAAATGATTATGAAAAATTAAAACGAGGTTAAAATTTTTAATTTTAATTTACTTGAGTATTACAGCTCATCTTTGTTACATATATTATCAAACAATTTGTCGTTGTATATTTATGAATAAATTGTATTTAGCTAATAAAGTTTATCGTTAAAATAGTATGTTTACTAAAATTCTTGTATAAAGATTTTTTCAAATATCTTGCATATTTGAAAAGCATAAGCATTTTTATATGGACACTTTAAAATGGTGTAAAATACTGAGAACAAAAGAAACTAACTATTAGTACAAATATTATTAAATATAAAAGTAATTATTAATTTACTTTATAATATATTATGATTTAAAAAATGATGTAATATTTTTGTGGATCGTGAATGATGATTTTTAAAAATTTTATAAATATATTTGTTACAAAATTGACATTCATTATGTTATTTGTTATCATATAGATATATATTTAATTTATTATTATTTAATCTAGTTTAATTACACATTATTTTTATTAATTTCAAAAAACTATTACCTTATCATCTACTATTATTTGAAATATTATTATAATTAGTATAATATTTTAGAGGTTCAATAATTATAAACAACTAGTCTTTAGGATGACTAACGATAGTGACGATCAGTCACAAAACAAGAAATTTATATTTTCTAAAGATGATGACGACGATCAAAGTCTTCTGGATAGTTATGGTGGCGAATGTCATAGGCTGTGTTCCGGCACGGACAGCTTTCCTAACATCAATGAAAGGCCTGTCGAAGATATTTCCATTGAATTTTTTTACAAGCCTCATACCATTACACTTTTACTGATCTCTATTTGTGCAGTCATCTACTTTGCATTTGTTAGGTATGGGATCATGAATTGTTAAGCTATAAAAAAATTTATTTAAGCATTAAGAGTTATTGTTAAAGTAAAATACAATTTAGCTTAATTTAGTTTCAAATATATTAAACTATCGATGTTTTAGGCGATTAAAGATTTATTCATAAAAAAGCATAAGATTACATAAGATAGTGATGAAAATATTGTGGAATTTTATATTTAACATTATTTTGATTTATAACGACGTTTAGTAAATTATATTTCCATATTAAAGAAAAAATTTTTTTTTTTTTTTTTAATAACTTTTATCTGAAATTTTACAATATATAGTCAATTATTGCTTATTAATTAAATAGCATAAATAACATAAAAGTTTTTGTAATTTTATAAAATAAGAATAATGTAACTCGGAGCATAAATTAAAGAAAATTTGTTGTTACAATATTTCACATTTACATTGAAGCTATATATATCATTAAATGTTATTAATAAAACATTTACAATAATAAATTCTTACTGCACAAAGTTATTTTTTTGTTTAAATAATTATTTTTTTTTTTTTTTTATAGAGATTGTTCAAATGTGGAAGATAACTTAAGGGCTGGACTACTATGCATTGTTTTCTTCTTTCTCATAATTTCAATTTTAACCTTTCCCAATGGACCATTTACACGACCTCATCCAGTGGTATGGAGGATAGTGTTTGGTTGCAGTGTGTTGTATGAGATATTTTTGCTCTTCATGCTATTTCAGAACTACGAAACAGTACGTAAAATATTTGTATGGATAGATCCAAGTTTGGCTTCTTTTCATATTGACATGGATAAGGAATATGGTGTAAATTGCTCAGATATAAATGTAGAAAAAATCTGGAACCATTTAGATGTATTTGCTGTGGCTCACTTTCTTGGCTGGGCTTTTAAGGCTATTTTGATACGTCACTTGGGCATCTTATGGGCCATAAGCGTTATGTGGGAGGTAACAGAGATAGCCTTCGCTCATTTGCTACCCAATTTTGTGGAATGCTGGTGGGATGCCATGATTCTTGATGTATTAGTATGTAATGGCTTGGGTATTTGGGTTGGACTGAAAATATGTTCAATACTTGAAATGAGGGAGTACAAGTGGGTTAGCATTAGAGACATAGAGAGTACCACTGGAAAGCTGAAGAGGGCAATGTTACAGTTTACACCAGGTAGTTGGACATCGGTTAGATGGCTTGATCCTACCTGCACACATATGAGATTTGTAGCACTATGTCAGTTAGTGATATTTTGGCAGGTTTCAGAATTAAACACATTCTTTTTAAAGCATGTCTATGAATTTCCACCTTCGCATCCCTTTGTTGTGTCGAGGTTGGTAATGATTGGAGTAATAGTAGCTCCATCTGTTAGGTTTGTAAAAATTTATTTATTATATATATAATAAATTGTTTAAAATCGTGTATAGAAGTTAAAAATTTTCTCGAAGAAATTATCGTTTGTTAGTATTTACATTAGCAAGCGAAAAATAAATGAATGTTATTAATTATTCAATTTATTATTATGTAACTTAATATTTATTTTTTATCGTATTAATTAAATGCATCTTAATTAATTTACTAATTTATTTTAAAAAGTTAATGATGCCAGTCATTATAAATATTTACAATATAAGTTATTTTTTAATATTATTATAATATTATTATACACCTGATCAATCAATTGCTGATGTGAAAACATTTAATATTAAATTGAATTTTAAATGTTATACTCCGGAAATTTCACTTAAGTCCACAATAAAACAATTCCAGTTTAAATTAGTCTTATACAATTTATAAAATATATTAAATCAAATATATAACCATAGGATGTTTATATTATTTAATTGAAATACAAATATTAAATAAAAATAACGTCAAGTAGGAGTAAAATGATTATTTTTTTAAACAATGTATAAGACGAAAGAATAGATTATTTATTTAATCACATTGGAAATACATAATTTTGCTGTTGTAGGCAGTATTATATGTACGTGACAGACCTTTCATGTAGTCGAGTAGGCACTCAGTGCTGGGTATACGCTGCTATAATGATGACTGAGGCTCTACTCTGTATAAGGCATGGAGCTGAACTATTTGAGAGGACTCAAGCCCTCAATATTCTTCTTTGGCTATTGTGCCAATCTCTAGTCTCTGTGCTGTGCGTCTATGGCTGTGTTTTGTGGCATCAATACTTTGCGGTAAAACTAATATTATTATTCAGACATTATTTTCTTCACATTGTTGTAGAGAAAGAGATTTTACCATTTTTTCAATAAGTTCAATTATTTATACAATTTTTTATTTCTTTGCTTTTATTTTTTATTCAAATATCTTAAAATTTTTACCCTTTCTTGAAAAGATCCTGGATTTTCTTTTTAATAGGAAACTTAAATGCACATGCGCGCAACACACACACACACACACACACACACACACACACACACACACACACACATATATATGATTGTAAATAATTTTAATTATCAGAGATATTTAAAAGATATATTTAATTACATTAGTTTAAGATCAATGAATCCAACATATTATTATACTATTAAGAAGTAAATATATTATTTAAAAAATTTTGCTTAATTTGTGGAGTTATATATTTTATGATATGTCACTAATTAACAAATTTTTTTTAATATTTTGTGTTTTTCTTCTGTATCGTGCATGGTATTCAAGACGAATAAGAAAAATTCATCTGCCCAACAGAAAAAGAGTCGCATGGAAGCTACTTCTATGGGTGGTATGTTTATTAACAATATTTTATTAAACAGTTTTACATTTATCTTTCCATCTACTTTAGAGTTAACTAATATAAATGTTTAATTTTTATTAAAAACACGAAAGTCAGTCTATTCTATTTAACTCTATTTAAAGAAAATTATAAAACTAAAAATAATTTTATAAAGAATAATCAAATAACAAACAAAAAATATTTCAAGTGACAAATGGCGCATAATAAATAAAATGATACCAAGGAACATTCAATAATTTTAAATATAGTAAATATTAAAATATTTCTTAAATGTTTTTTTCTGTTTAAAATGTTTACGAAAGCAAAATTACTTTATATATATTTATTTTATAAATATTATACACAGAATAGCAATATACAGAAATATTAAAAAATTTAATGTGTTTCCTATGAGAATTATTAATAATTGAACGAAATGTTTATTAATATTGAATTAAATTTGATCTTTCACGATATTCCTGATTATACTTATAAATTAATAATTAAATGCATTATAAATTATTTATATCATATAACGATAATTTAATTAACTATCATTATTTACCTTATTTTATCAAAATACCAACAAATTTTATAATAAAATATGTTTACCCAATTATGCATTCCTATACTTAATTCATAATTATTAATGAAATGTCTAAAAAATAAATTTAAAATGCTTTATGTATAACTTATTATTTGAGGAGAATGGTAATGAATTTGTTATAATCTTCTAACTCATTATACAGAATCAATTTAATTAATTTTAATTAATTAAAACATTAGTATTATGTAATGAACATGATTTTTGAAAACTTGTTTAAATTATTCGTTTGAATTTATAAAAATTAGTATTATGCCTTTTGAAGTTTTATGATTAGATAAATGTCAAACAATAATTATTTTTATTTATAGCTAGTGTACTATATTTTTATTTTAACATAATCCCTTGATTTTGAAATTGTTCCGAATAGATTACGTTATCATAACTATTAACAAAATAAGTGCACAACATTGACATAATTATTAGTCATAAACGTTTCAGTATTAATTTTATTCTTTAAACAATAAGTTATTTACTTATCAAGCTTTTCTACACCCTGAATATTAATTTCAATTTTTCAATTGTCAAATGGTGGTAATTTCTTTTATTTAATATTCATAGATACTTTCTCTAAAGTACTCATTATACTTTATTTTTATAAGTCTCATTGATGATTAACATGAAATAAAAATTCTGAATGGCCTGTACTTTGCTAATGTAATGTCATGTATATTTTAAGATAATATTTCACCAAGAAAAAATTATGTTTTTAACATATTAGATACTATTTCCAGGATTCAATTTAATTACATTTAAAATATTTTTGTTTGTCAGAACATATCATAACTGATAGCAAGTTATCGAATATTTCGTAATTAAATAAATTTCACTAACATACTATTCCTGTCTTGGAATTTATATCCAAATATATTCAAATGATTTCAATATATGCTGACAACCTATGTAAGCTTATGAATTAAATAGTCCAATATATAATTTGCCATATAAATGAAATAATTTTTATAATTTGGATGAAAAGAAATTTAAAATACTTACGCCTACAACGTTTAGATAAAGTTTCTATATAATATTTATTAATTTTTCATAGGAGCCTTGGTTTACGATGCTGACATCACGGAGCCTGAGGACAAAAAAGACTTGTAAAGATCATACTACCACTACTACCAGCGGCTGAGGCCAAAATTTCTAGTCAAGCTAGCAAACAAAATGGACATATCCAACGCTATATGTTTTATTTTAAAAAATTCTTACGAGCCAAATTAGAGAAATATGCGTATATATGAATGTTTTCTGTTTGTTTTTATGAAAAAAAAAATATGCGGATGCACGTATGCCCGAGATTATGAGTAAGTGTATCATCGTTGAAAAGAACGTAAGGGATTTTTGTTGGTTTGAAACTTTTTTTTTAACTCATGCAACGAAACATAATGGTTTTTCATTTATTTTCGCTGTTGTAGAAGGATAACGATTTGGTTGATTTTAGATGATATATATTATAATAATTCAAGGTTGAATAACCGCGATGTTACATACGATCGTGTCAATGTACTAAAAAAACATTGTAGATTTAATTATTGTAGATAATTTTTCTAGGTTGTTGTTGATTCTTCTTAAGATTTATCAATTAATAAAAAAGAATTTCATGTCATTACGATATTACAATAATATAGAAAATATTTAGATAGTATATGTTGGTTTTTGAATTCATTCAATGTTTGTTAAAGTCGAATATTACTTCAAAACTTTTTAGCAACTGTCAAAGTTGTTATTGAATAATCATAACAAAGATTTAACATATTTGTGATGTATGAAAAGTCTTATTAACACATTAATATTTCAAAATAATATATACAATATATTTATTATTTAACGAATGAGTAAATAAATACTTTTTAAAATTAAAATTAACCAAATCCAATTAGGACTTGTACAGCAGAATGTAGATTAGAAATTACTAAGAAACATTTTGAATTATTTTACAATGAAGAGAAATACAATATAATTTTAATATTATGAAGAATAATAAAGAAAAGCCATGTATTATATAACATTTTTTAAAATTAAAACGAAATAAGTACAAAATTTCGTAAAAATTTAATGCTTTTATAAATACTTTGAAAAAACTACATTACAGTTTAGAGATATTTTAGGCTTTGTTATAAAAATTCATAAATAAGTGACAATATACCTATTAAATGTAATTATATGTAAATCATAAAATGAAATAAGGAATTAAGATATTTCTGAAACACATACATTTAAAAAAATCAGAATGTCTTTTAATATGTAAATATTTTTTTCTAATCAACAAACTAGAATACTTATATCAAATAAAGCCATATAGTTAAAAGGTTGATTATTTTATACAAAAAAAATTAAAATATAACTTTTAATTATGTCAATTGAATGCACGTAGGTAAATGAAGATAAAACATTTGTCTTTGTAATTTATGATTAATTTGTTGTATTAAATGTAAAAAATAGTATAACAGTTGACGATTTTCTTACTTAACAAATCATAAAATAGAATTTTATGCAAACATGTAATTTTGAAAGGCAGGAGTAAATTTTACGTACACTTAACGATGGATGTATATATAATTATATTTATTTGTTTTATAATAATTCTAAATTAATTTCTAATAAAATGTTAAAAAACTTTCATATTAGTCCCTTTTCTTTGAAAGTATGATATCTCTGTGTTCAGATTTTATGGGATTTATTTTATATGTTTTGGGTACAGGTCCTCTGCCAGCTTTTTCAAAAACAATTTCGTCGTAAATTTGACGAGTATTTAATTCTCGAGCCATTTTTATATTCATCCATGCTAAAATAAAAGAAAAATTTTATCAATAAACATCATCAGTTTTCCACCATACATTAATTAATTTAATTAATATGTTATAACGAACAATATTCTTATGTTTAAATAGTTATAATGATTGTAATAAATATTAAAAACAGACTTATGTATTAAAAATCTATAAAAATTCATTGCAATTTGTTTTTATTAATATTTTGTTTTATCTTTTGTTTCATCGAAATAAAGTGATTTATAATATTAATATTAAATATAATGCAATAAATATCGTTTTCCAGAGTGAATTATTTCATTTTTCTTATTCTATTTCTTATATTAAATTATAAGAAAATTTATTTTACAAACGAAATTGAGAATATAAATATCTTACAATCTCTAAATCCTTGAGTAAAGTTCTTATTTGACATAATTAATTTCTTTGAATCGTGTACTATTAATTTTGGAATTTCGAAATACTCTCGTACAACTGGTATTCGAAGGATATTGACTTGAACGAGTGAACATACATTGGTTGAAAGCCAATAACAAAGTACTGCCTATAAAAAAAAATTCGATTTTTAATTTTCGTTTTTCGTTTCTAAGATATTAATTATTATGCATATATTTTACTAAAAGAAATTTTAGTAAGTAGTATGATTTTATTTGTTTTTAAGTATTAAAAATATTGATTTTAGTTAACAAATTAAAGGAAAGTATCGATGCAATAGAAAATTTTTTTAATAAGCATTATATATATCAAATAACGAAAAACAAATAAAAAATAATGTAATCATAGTTTCAAAATAATTAGAATTCAAAATAATAGATTCAAAATAATTGTAATTATTTTATCAAAATATCTCATACAATCATTTAAGAAATTATTAATTTTAAAAATGCTATAAGAGAAATTTTATGAAAAAATATAAATATTTATAACGAGTTATACTCACTCCTTCAAAATTGATAATAAAGGGGAACATAACAAAAGGCATGGCCCGCAACATGTATTTTACCATACCCATATTCTGAATTCTCAAGCTATCTGTACCCATTTCAATAGTTAATGCTAAAGTAGCACTTGTAAACAATGGCAATAAATAATATTTATCTGGAACAGTTAAATTTTCAAACCACGACAGACCTCCATACTTCATACTTTCGACAGGCACTTGAACCATACCACGTAGTGCCCAATAAAATGATAAAAAAACTGGAGCCTAAATAAAATTCATTACATTAATTAAATTATTGTTCGTATTTTGTATTTGATCGCTTCTGTTAGCTAACCTGAATAAATGGTAATAACATATTTTTAATAGGATTAGTACCCTTTTCATTCATTAGGTCTCGTAATTCATAAGCTAATCTACAAGCTAAAAGAGAAATTATAAAATATGTAAGTCAATACTTTGTATTAAGACTTTAATAATTTATTTTTTAAAAAATAATATAAAATATTCAAAATCTATATGTGCAGGACGATATTTATTTTATATTGATTTTATAAATATATACAAATAAAATATTACCTTGCAACTGATCACCCATTTTACGTGCTTCAGTCAATTGTTGTTGTAAATATTGTACTTGTGGTTGTATATTGTGCATTTTTGCAGAATATCTTTGCATCTTTACAGTTAATGGAAACATTAGTAATCTAACGCACACAGTGGCTGTATTGAAATATTATTCTTTTAAAAGGTATTAAATCAAATGGTAATTAATTAAGTAAATAATTAAGAATTTATTTAAAATAGATAATAATTGTATAAGTTAGTTAATAATCTGTTTCAATGCCGATTAATATAATTCTATATGCCACATACTTGCAACTATCGTTGCCCACCAAGGTATGTGAGCTTTTATATGAAGAATTTCAAGAAACTGTTGAATTATACCGGCAGGATACCAACTACCAAGACCTATACTGTGAAACGTAGGTTCTCCCAAAATATCTCCTACTATTTCTGACTCAAGTGGTATCGGTGGCTCTATAATAGATAATCGTCATTTTTATATCATATTAATTATATCATTTTAATAATTCTCTTATTTAAATAAACTCACTAGGTACATCTAATATGACATTTTCCAATTCTACATCTATTATGAAGGAAAATGATTAAAGCTATATATTTTTTATTATTTAAGCTAAATAATTTATTTTAAATATTATTTAAAATTTGATATAATTAGTTAAACATACCCAGAGTTGGAGAAACATGATCTTCCACTAAAGTTAAAAAATATTATTTTTAATTTTTCATAAATAAACATATATAATATACAAATCATAAAATAGGTATTAAATTAGTAAAATAACGCATACATGGATTGTTTGGTAATTCATTATCATTTTTTGAATTCGCATTACTCATGTGTCTACTAAATGCCGCATTGACATTGACAATAGGAGCACATACTCGATGATTTTGATCTGTTTGGATCGTGAAATTTCTCATTAATTTTCGAGAAGCTATGTGTAACGATCTATGATATATTTCTTTCTGTAACAAGTAATAAATAAATTATATCCACAAATCATATAACCTCAAAAACGATATATTATGCAATTCTTACTTGAATGATAACATTTGATTTTGTCGATATTCTACAACTAACAAATAGTGGTGTTCGTAAGAACATGATGAATTGGTAAAATGTTTATTAAGAGAAAACTTTAATTTATTAAATTAGTAAAGTCAGATTATATTCAATGTACGTTGCACGGGGCTCATCTTCATAGATATTTTATTTTTCCGAATAAAGTTACTGTGAACTGGCAGTGTAGATGCAGCGGTTGGCTGCAATGAAGAATTATTCTTCATCTCTATGTTGTTTTTTTGAATATTTTATATTATTGATAAAAAAGGCTGATCATTCGAAAAGTATATTATCATTCAATAATTTTATAAGCTGGTTACATTGTATATATAAGATTCGATTCTTTTGTAAAAATTAAACATTCGTTCAATGCTGGATCTGTGATTAATAATAAAAAAGTAATTAAAGTAATTATAGAGATGTTTTTGTTCTGTTTTATTAGAATTCATCGATAATGACAATTAATTATATGTTATAAGTTCGTAAAGATTGAATATAAGCATCGAAGATTGATTAGAGAATTTATTCAAATAAATAAATAAGAATTCCTTCAAATTGTCAAGTATCATCGTCTATTAGCGATGCATATAATAAAATAAAAATATATAACTATTGCTTTGCAACTTTAGGAAAAATGGATTAGGCTTTTACATTTAAAATTAATTATAATTCGTTTTTAATAATACAATCAAGCATACTACATTGTCGATCCTCTCTCTCTCTCTCTCTCTCTCTCTCTCTCTCTCTCTCTCTCTCTCTATTTTAACACATCAAAATTTCATATTTTTCATAATTAACCGAGTAGACGCTACTTGACAGCTGAGTGTTTCATAAATAATCCAAATCATCGATTTGAATTCTATCCCTTATCTTTTTTAAACGTCTTTTACTTAATTAATCATTCTAACAATTAATAATCTAATGATTAATTTTTAAGAAATACTTTATTTTACCGTTTAGAATTTCAGTATTACTACATTCTATAACTCAAGTACTCGAAACGAAAAGTAAATTTTCAGTTTTCAGATTTGTTAATATTCTTAACAACGATGCCTTTAACATTGATTGATTAAAGAAAGGCCAAACACTAATTGGTATTGTGACGAGAACGGGTAGCGCAGGCAAAGCTAATGAACAATTACATTTAATTAAGAACATTAAAATAAATATTAATTATAAATATTAATTATCTGTTTACAATAATTCTTATAAAAGATACTGGCAAGATACGACTGCCCTTTAATCATGAAAGAAAATTATGCTTCCCCCTCCATTAATAAATAACGGGACTCGGTACCTATGCAAACATACGCATTCTTCGCAGCACTCTCTCTTTTTGCAGTCTAAGACGTAATGCCGAATTGTTTTACTTATAGTTTAAGGGCATTAGGACTTATATGCACCAAACAAACAAATAAACAATTAACCAAACAAGCAATAATTATTATAGTTATGTATTAGTTACGTATCAGGATATATGGCAAATATTTTAAAATAGAATGAAAGCGAAGCTTATACTGATAGAAGAGGCATGGATGGTTTTCAATAGTATAAGGTGGTTAACCATTAATAAATGTTTAGATAAATTAAATGGATAAATTAAATGCTTGCTAATGGCTATCTTCCGTAAAGTCTACAGCAACACACGAGTCGCATAGAAAGTTAAGTCATGAAATCGCATTAGTTTTATTATGCCAGAAGAACATTGATATTATTATGAAATGATAATTGAAATTATTTAATGCGAAAATTGTGTGCCTCTTTATTAAATACCAAAAGACTGTTTTATTAATATAATACCTCGGTTTATTATATTTCTTCGTTATCGTTATATATTTCGTATTCGAAAAGTCTACAGAAGCTATGTGTTTGCCCTGTTTTTCTCCAATTCCACTTTCAATCTCTTAAACTTCTCTACAAGAAATTTACTTCTGCCTCCTCTCTAACATTTCAATATACTGTTGAACTGTTCTCATTTTATACTAAGCAATTCTACCTAATCTTATTCAATTAAACACATTATTATTAAAATTTATTATTAATTTTGTTATGAATTTTGTTTCAAAATCATTGATAATATTTTTATTAATAGCGAATTGCTTATTGCATTGTGTGCAGATAAAAAAAGGTAATATAAATATTTAATAGCCACGGAATATTGCATTGATTTACATATATTTATTCTTTCTTTCAAAAAAATTACGATTCTTAATCTTTTTTTGTTTCAAGCTTAAGCATTCGTAGGACATAATCTATATTTTCCATAAAATTCAATCTAATTACTTCTCCAACATAATGTTATCATCATGGAGAAGAATCTTACGTTACGTTATTAAACAATTATTCAAAAACAGTTATTTGCATCTATATAATATAGCGATTGATTGACATAACAAATTTTTATTTAATGTATTTTATTTATATTTGCGGTAAATCGAAAGTTAATTTTTACTTACGTCCTTTTATTGAAATGTAAAGAATGTTAAATTTCTTCATCAATTATGTGTGATGCTGTAGGTATATTAAATGAAATCCATAGGTATTGACAGGTGAAAAATTGTTAATAACAATATCGCAATTTTTATAATATTAAATATAAGCCCTATGTGCTAATAGATCTGAATAAGCAGAACTTTTTTCTGAATAATTATCGATTTAAAAAAACTATTTTTTATCATTATGATTAATAAAATATAAAAGATCTTGAATTAATTATCAGTAAAAGGAATAGTCGTTAATTAAGTTGACAAAACTCTAAAAAAAAAAAAAAATTCTATTTTGATAAATGTACTATATTATTTTACATATTCACGTAGTAGGATTTTGAAATTGTAATTATAGATTATACGTTGAAAAATTTTTTTTTTCATTTAAATCCTTTCACGGAAATAAATGTTAATATTTCATTATTATAGAATGTATTAAATAAACAGTACCAAAACAATTAAATGCACGTTTGAAAAGTTATTTAATTATATTAAAATTTTGCGGTTTCACAAATTCATTGTGGACAAGTCTTAAATTATTACAAGGAGGTGGTTTTTGTTAAGTTACGGTTTATAAAACTTTTCTCTAAAATTACTCTGTCTACACTAAACTAGCACAGGTTTCTAGTCATAATAATAATTCTGGAGTAGCATGATAAATTAAATACCAATATTTATCATGTTTGGATTTTAAATAAATTGCTCGAAAGAAATAATCAAATTTTATCTTAAAAATATAATTATTACATGTACGTATATATATATATATATATATATATATATATATATATATATATATATTGTATAAGGTATTTAAGATTATCATTTAATCTGAATAAAACAACAAAACTTTACAATGCTGATAAATAGAAATATAGAGAATTTTTAATAATTTATGAATAATGCAGTATTTAATGCAGTTACACATAATATTGGCAGGTAATATATGGTATTATTTATAGAAAATTTTCAATTAATTAGTAAAAGCAATTTAAGGCAGATTTATTTATCTTTCTTGAAAAATAATATAAAAACCTAAGAAATTATTTAGAAATAGTAGTCATGTTTATATTTCAGATAATTTAATTTCTAATTATTTATTATATTATACCAAATAATAAGATGATTTGATTTAGTTAGCTTAACTATGAATTAAAATTTTCCATTATAAACATGTATATCGATTCACATGTTATATGTAAAAGATAAAAGAATGAAATGCAGTATCATTTTAGAGAATTAGAGAAGAAAATGATTGTAATATTAAAGAGTAATTTCCCGTGATTTATAATAATCAAATTTATGAAGAAATAATTCATTTCAAACTATGATTATTGGCTCCTGTAATTTTCATGTTATATATTTTATGATTTATTTTTAATAAATAATATTGATTTGTAATTGTACTACTTCTTCTATATATATATATATATATATAGATAATAGTATAGAAAATTTATTAAAAACATTATTAAAAATAACAAATTTTATAAATATTTTCATTTAACAAGTTTCATCTTTTTCAAGTTAATTCACACGAAAAAATATATATATTAGGATTTATTTTTTAAAATGTTTTACGTAGAAGGAATTTTGTATAATTTTATACTACTTGAAAGTTATTGAGCAATTTTTTAGTATTTAAATTTGTGGAAATCGATATTATAATTAATATTCTTATTCGACATATGACATTGTTTGAAAGTTTCTTTGAATTGCTGGGATGAACTTTGATCAGTTTTATTTATTGTATGTATTCTATAAATTCAATTTCCCGTTTAAAATTGAAATAAAGTAAAACTACGTATGACATAAGATATTTGTTAATATTATCTAAATATTAGGATTTACCGTTTTATGAAAATGTTCCTTCAGATTAAAAAAGAAAGTACAAGTAGTATAATAACGTGCTAGTTTACATCAAATATTAAATAAGAATCTTTCGATATAATAGATTGTTGTCCGTACACGTGTATTTAACGAAATATATAAAGTTAAGTCTATAAATTTTTTATTTCAGTTTTATTTCAGTTAGCGGTATCGTAGAGATTGAAAACAGAAAAATATAATCGTTATATGAAAAATAACAGAAGAAAGTATGATCGTTCTGTAGAATGTCAATAAAATACTGAAGCAGTTTGGAAGAATAAAAAATATAATAATAGTTAGGAATTTTATGTATTAATTGAAATATCCATCAGAAGCAATCGATAAAACGCATCTGTATGACGAATAATTTACTATTTCATTTAGTGTTAAATTGAAATAGGAAAAACAATGTTCAAAATTAATAGTAGCAATAAATAATATTAATAGTAAATTAATATTAGTAATATTAAATTAAAGTATAAAAATAATATTTTGAAATTATCGAATATATTAAATATATAATTTAGGTTTATTATAATGGCAAAACCAGTTTACTGTCCGTTACGCGTACTTTCATTTGTTTTCTTAAAGAATAGTATAATTTCAATGTTTATTATTATTTATAATAATTTTTATAAAAATATAATTTCGTTATAATTAAGTGTTTTTTTTTCTTTAATTGTTTATTTATAATTATTTATATATACCATTTTTACAATTATTTATCTCATATTGTTACTAATTTTGATCATAGAAAATAAAAAAATTTTAACATTATATCAGACAAATCAAATTAAATAAGTAAGCAGAATAATATATTTCTTATACTATTATAAATGTTGCCAATACATATAAATATAAGATATGCAAATTAATTTATGGTAAATATTAATAATGTCAAAAACATGTAAAATAAAAAATTATGTTAATGAAAATTTTAATAATTCTGTGTATATTATTTAATAATTTGTATAAATCTATGATAAAGTTATATACGGATATGTAGTTAATAAAAATTGGTTTTGTAATTAAGAAATAATAATCTTCTCTTAGTCGTTGACACAAATTATATTTTTGATATAAGTGGCTTTTATAATTTTAATATCAATTAAATTTGAGGTATTAAAATAAAAACATTATTAACTATCACTGTTATTGATGTGCAAGCGATTACTTTAATTACAGTGAAAGTTCAGTTTTATGGATAATATTATTTGCTAGAAAAATTTTTAGACAATTTTTAAGGCATTATTACGATAGAAAGTGATGATTTGAAATGATAATATCATTGTTGAAATTGCTTAATGACTTTTAAATTTTCATTCTCGATGAAAATTAATCATTTATTTGATTAATAATTTTTTAGATATTAAAGTATATATGAATTTGAATAAATTTAAGGATTCTATGTAATGATTGATTTCAACGATAATTGACTATGTATGAATTAATGTATGTAAAAGACAATTAATACATTAAATAATCTATTTTGTATTTCTATATAAATTAAATATTAACAATAACTATTAATTAACTATTAGTAGTTAAAAAACAAAAAAAAAACAAAAAGAATTTGGGGACTATTTATATGATTCAAATATTTAATTACACAATGAAAGTTAATTAGTTAACTTATTGAGAAATAGTATTCTTTCAATTTATTGTGCAAGATATTAATATTCAAGTCATTGCTGTTTTAAATTCAAGAAAGATATCTATTACGAACAGATATTTAGTAATTTTTTTTTCATTTTAAATGTTCTACTTTTCAAATGCTTTCTTTAACAATATTTTAATAATAAAAGTTTATTATTAGAAATATACCTTTATACATTTTCATTTAAAAAAAATTTGTCAATTTCTTAAGTAAACATTTTTTAGTCTTCATACTGCGAACACTTAATTTCAATAGTTAATAATGAAAATAGTTCTTACAGTCCGTTATTATTATTTGTATTAATTTCCTATTTTAATTTGGTAAAATACAAAGTAGATCTATGCTGATTATGTCTTGTTTATATTAGTTATATAAATAATGCAATTAAATATAATTCAATGGAATAAAGTATTATTAATGAGAATTTATAAGGATGTTTAATCTGTAGTGGCTAGTTACATACTAGACACGTAAATAAATTGCGACGACTACTTTTGCACAAGAATAGATTTTATTTTATAATCTATGAAATATGAAACTGTATGTATTTAAATATATTTACACACACACACGCGCACACACACACACACACACGCACACACACACGCACACGCACACGCACACACACACACGCGCGCGCGCGCGCGCGCAGAGAGTATTGCTAAATTAAAATTTATTGCATGTTGAGTTTAATAAAATATTTAATATTTTTATTAATATATAAAAATAAGTATTTCAAAGTGAAGATTATAAGAACATGCATTTAAAAGATGTTATGACTTATTATTATATTTTTCATTATTATACATGCAGTTTTAATAATATTACAGACTGTACGTACAGTTCATTCAAGTACGCATCATAGGAATTTTTATTACAACCTTGAGATAATTCTCGACTCAGTCACTAAAATCTGTTGGCCAGGGTGAAACTATGATTATCCGTGCAAAATCACAAAATCATTTTGTGTAAAGTAAGCACAGACTCGTATACTTCCTCTTCAAGCCGGATGGAACGAGTTTCGCTTATAAGGATTGTATGTAGAAGGAGGAAAGGTGAGAGTGAGCGTCGCTGCTGTCATTTTCGCGGTGTATGTATGTTGCTCTTGGCTAAACGTCCAAAAGAGAGGGAGCTCGAACGAAAAAAGAGGAAAAAAAAACAGGCGAGAGCAGAAAAAAAAACGATAGGGAGAGAGGGACACGTGTACCCCTTTCTTTCTCTCCCTCTATCTTGTGTATTATATCTCTCTTTTTCTAAGGAGAGCGAGACAGAGTGATGCTGGAGTAAAAGTGTGTACTACGTAAGAGGGACAGAGAGGGACCGAGCGATAGAGATAGATAGAGATAGAGAGAGAGAGAGAGAGAGAGAGAGAGAGAGAGAGAGAGAGAGAGAGACGGGGCCTTTCCTTGCTCTCTTGTCGTCTCATCAGTAGTCAGCCACGGGTCCAATCATTCGTTTCGCGCTCTCCACGCGTACCCTACCTGAACATATCATGTACCCATCGACGAGGGCGCAATTGTGCGGGCATGCGGTATCTTAGGACGATTTTTTTGTTTACAGTGCCTCGCTATTCAGGACTAAGGCGATAAACTTACGAACTAACTATTTGAAGTCGATGCCGAAAATGTAAGTTTTTTCGTCTGTTTTTATATTTTAATAACATCGTTGGAACATAATTTTTCAACAAGTCTATCTATTTTATCGAGATAACGATTAAACATTACTTAAATACCACACACACACACACACACACACACACACACACATATATATATATATATATGCCTGATTTAAATAGATTTATAATTGTTAATATAATATATTGGTTCATGAAACCAATATTTTACAGTGCTTAGTTTCTCCTTCCTATCTGACATTTCACGTGACAAATGCAATTAACACTAACTATAAAATTGAAATAGGATGATACGATGCTGTAATTTTTTCTATATTTATATAATCTATAATTGTATATACATGGGGATACTGCTTATATACAATTATACAAAAAAAAAAAAAAATATTAACATTATCGGTTTCTGCAACGTTTATTCTCAAAATAAATTTTATCTATTTTTAAAATGAGTATTGCATTGGAACAATTGATTATGCCATTAATAGTAATTGTTTTTGGTAACAAGTTCGTAACTACTTATCCTTTTGATCCTACTTTGATACATTTATCTATTAATTTGATATTCAACATATTAAGATTTCCTTTGTAATGTCCTATCACTTTTCATCATTGCTTATTTAAGATGAATGAATTTTTGATTGAATAAATGAAATTATGTTTTTCACGCTGTTATTTACGTAATTTGCGTAATGAAAAGAAAAATAACTTTCAGCTTAAGTAATATCACACTAGCTAATTAAAATTTGAAAATGAAAGTTGATGTTATTATGATTACCATATTTTATGAATCATAAGTCCACTTTTCATATAAAAATTTATAATATTTTTGTAATTTAGTCAGAGTTCCTGAATACTTCTTTATAGAATAAATATATGTTTTGTTATTCTTTCATTTTTTTTTTCTTCAAAAATATAAATAAATTTCTTTGTCTCGCAACACTCATTGTGCAATATTATTAGAAATGAAAATTATTATGTATTAATATATTATAATATTGATAATTAATACAATAAATACTATGCGATTTAAATAATATCCAATACAAATAGTATATAATATAAATATAATATAATGTAAATATAATATAATAGAAATACGATAAAAATAATACAATTGAAAAATAATATAGAAATTAATACACATAATTTGTTGATACCATAAATGAAGTTTTACATTTTTCCATATCACATTAAAATTTATGAAAATATAATTTTCATTGAATATGTTTGATGTAAATACATATTATTAAAAATTATACAATTTTAATTAAAAAACTTTAGTAAGTATTTGACATAAACGAGGATAAAAAACACAAATTTTTTTGTCTAAAATAATTAAAATTATATATACTTGCATAAATACTAATTGGATTGAGAAAAACATATTGTAGATCAATTACTGCAATAAACATGTACATGTACAATATGTAAACATGTATAACAAACATGTAATAAACGATGAGTCAAAGTTAATCACAGACCAAATTTAACATTTAGTTTAATTATGTTTTCTATGGAAAATAATTGCAATATATCGTATTTTAGAATAGTATTTCAACAATTTAAGGACAATTATTAAGTTATATTTAACTACTATATTCTTAGAGAATAATCATTCTGCTAATTTTATAAACACTAATACAAAGTATTAGTGGTGTTATTTTATGTGAGTAATACTAATAGAATTTATAATAGAAAGAATTGTATTTATTTATAATATATAAGATCTTATTTATTAGTTTCAATAATTTATTTGTATTTGTTATTTAACAGATAGATTTTTCTTCCAATTTTATCTGTCTGTCTGTCTGTCTCTCTCTCTCTCTCTCTCACTTTTTCAATCTCTATCTTCTTTTACTCGTTAAAAAAGACTAATACCAATATAATCCATAAAATATTTTAATACATTCAGTAAGATTTAGAAAGATCGTATATTAATACTGAAAAAGTTATTTTTATTAAAGAATTTAACATTTAAATTTATAAATATTTATAATACTCTATGAAAAATAAAATATATATTTATTTTATTGCTTGAATTGGAATATTGATTTGAGAAATTTATTATCATTAGACTAGGTATCCTGTAATTTCTTTATTTTCACTTGAACATAGGACTAGTAATGTAATAGCTCGGACATGCGTTATGAATCATTTTTTTCGAATTTATTTTACTTGCAAATTAAACAAAAATTATTTCTAAAACGCATGTATATATATATATATATATATATATATAATTCGACAACCATATTTATAGAATTTATTTTTTTATATAAAAAATTTGACTTTTATGAGTTTCCGAATTCTTCACGAGAAAAATAATAAGCAAAATTAAGTGAAAGTTAAAAATAAGGGAGAAGCGAGAGTTGTATTTCGTTCGATTTGTTGGTGTAATTGTCGGAGGGGGGGGGGAAGAAAATCTCTCTGTCGTAGCCTCTCATATGATGACAGAAATGTCAGGGAAATTGTATGCACATACCTTTTACATCTTGATGACACTGGGCTTAGCATTAGCTTCTTTTCTTTTTGTCCTTAACGGAGGATAGTTGGCAGCTGCATGACTGTTCAATATAGCAAATGCTTATTACATTTTATAATAAGAAGGATTTGTCAAGGACAGAAGGATCGGTCATTATAACGAATATGTATTCGATAATAGTGTAATTAAACTCTATGCTAATAATTGAGTTATTGCCTTGTACATTAAGTACGTCAATCGATGTTAAATAATTAATTTGAGTTAAAAAAAAAAAAATTTGTAAATGATAAAGTTTCACTTTATAAATATGCATAAGACATTATTATCTATCTATTTTATTAAAAATTTCAAGTTTTTATACAAGCATGTGAATGAAAAACATCATTGTTAATTCGTGGATGATGAATTATTTAGTAGTAAGGGAATTTAGATGATTTTATGATATATTACGATAATTTATGACCGAGAAGCTTACAATTAAAATGGTGTGCATCTGTTTATGTAGTTACGTATTAGCGTATAACAGTAGTTGTGAATAATTAATGCTATTTATGATACATCTGAAGGAGTGAAGTTTTAAAAATGCGGGTAATATATTAGACGTTTAGATATCTTTGAATTTCAAATAAGTTGGAAAGGTTGACCAGTAAATTGCTAATATCCATCAGTAATTATTGTAACATTTTCTTTTTTCACATAAGCCAAAATTATTAATAATATTTAAAATTTATATAATTATATCAATTTGTCGTTGAGTAATATAAGATATAAACTAATTAGGGATTAAAGAAATATAATTTCTCTTTAGTATACGAATAACGTAGGTTTTAATGTCTTGAATTTTATTTTAGACGATTTTTTCCCGGTCAGAAAAGAACGGATCTCTAGCTTTTAAAAAGTAGAGTATAGTGACGAGTGAAACATAAAAATCGGTATTGCAACAGAAATTATCAGTAGCCCTTTTATTTGGCATGAATTAGCAAGGGAAATCATTTTATTCCAATGATCTATAAAATGTCATTGATGATTAAATGAAAAATCGACTACGAGGTATTGTCAGCAACAGTAGTAATAGAAATTTTCGATAAATTCTTGGTAAGGATACAAGCGTATGTCTTGTATAATTACCATAAATTAGCATGCAATTATCATATATTATCACGCGTCCTCTTGACAGCCAAGTGTCCATATAAATAGCGAAGTCTCGTCACTCGGCGTTTCGTGAAATCCGAGTAAAAGGCAGGCAGGGGAACAAAGGGAGGAGGAGGAGAGAGTCGCGCGTAATATGTGCTGTACGCGAAGACGAGCGGTGCTCGGGAAACAAAAGGAAACCCACAGACCGCGTTTCTCCCACGTAGCCGATCGCGTTCGATAAAGACCTTGATCAAGGCCTCCTGGGTCGCTGCTCCAGTGCTCGTCGCTCACGCGGAGTTACCGATGCGTGCGGCGATGAACAAAAAAGCCGACGTTTCTTTGACATCCTTTTACGCCCTGGCGGGATCGGTACATTAGACCATTAAAGGCGCGATTTTCACAGACTTTTAATTCGAGTAATTTTAGCCAGTTTGATAGAGAGAGAGAGAGAGAGAGACAGACAGACAGAGTGCCAGTGTTATGGATCGTTGTAGTTGATTGAAGAGTGACGGTGGTTAATGCCTATACAATTCATTATATCGATCGAATTGTACTACGCGCTGTTGTACATTTGTATTTAATTTATTACTATTTGCGTAGGTGGTAATTTTATTGGTGTATACACAAAGTGCAAGTTCTTTTAACAAATCCAAGACAAAACCTTTACTTTCCATATGCGACGCAACTCGTTATAGACTATTTGAGAAATTAATTTTTGTCACTTATTGGCCTTTGATTTTTGTCGTCGTATTCGTGAAAATTAGATTAAGACCGCGAGGAATAATTTTAAAGGATAGACAAGGGATTAGTTATATAAATAATTTAATTTAATAATTTCATTCATTCGTATGCATTACATTTTGCAATGAAGATGTTAATTGAAAGTTGAAGTTAATTGTAATTAATTAAAATTTTATTGGACTTTCCGCACTGTCGATTAAAATTTATAATAAAATTTAAAAAGTATTCCAATAAATAATAGATAATAATACCCATGAATAGTTGGAAAATTATAATAATTTAACACTTATTTTTATATTTCTAGAAAACTATAATATTATTAAGATAGTTTTCCATTTATAGAAAATAATCATCGTACAATTATATTAAATTGTTATATTATTAAAAAATATTATCAACAATTTACTATCGTTTAAGAAATGTTAGAATAAATGATAATATTCGTAAAATTGTCATTAAAATTTTATTTTATCAAAAAATAGCAAACTTATCGATTAATAGTTGTATTTCATACAATTTACATATTGCCATAAACCTCAAAATAAACATTTTCTTAGTAATTGTATATTTTCTTTTCAATATAGGCAAATTGTAATATCTATTGCAAAGATATATTGTTTTGGATGAAATCAATCCAATAAATTTGTTAAATAACCACGCAAATGTCGCATCCTTGATCCGAATATAAAAGTTTTTATGCACATTTGTATATATATATATATATATATATATATATATATATATATATATATATATATTCATAAGAATAAAATTTATTTATTAATTATTATAAAACGTAATAATTATATAATTTAATAAAAAAATAGCTTTTTCTCTTTACTTTATAATAAATATTAGTTATTGGATTGTTGGGTTTTAAAAATCTTTAAATAATTTTAAGCAAAGTATATTTATTCCTATTAAAAAAATATTAATTTTCAAGCAAATGTAAATAAGTTTGAAAATTTTATGATTTAGATACAATATTCATTTGCACGTAGTATGCTCATATATGTATACAGCGATGATATATCATACATAACATACATAATTAATTATAAGATTAATGATAGTGATTTTTATTTGAAATTAAGGAGAAACATTTGAAAGCTTAAAATTAAAATAGCGAATTACATAATTGTTATTAATTATTTATGATTAATTTGCTCGATGTTAAGTAATAGTAGATAATATATATTTATTTAACGTACAAGTGTAAAAAACATCTTATATGTAATAAATTCTCATTGGATTTTTTTCTATAAAAATTGCATTTTCTTTGTTAATATAATTAATTGATTAATATGATTTAGAATTGATGAATGGATTATCTGTTTAGAAAATTCATGAAAGGTCGCGTGCACTGTTTATACTTGAATTATGGTGTACGAATGAAATTCAATGAATATTATTTAATTGATGAATGAGAAAAAGGAATCGGCTGCCTAGCGTAAGACATTCGGATAAGAGAAAAAGGTGTGTAAGCGAAACTATATAAAGACGAAGGGAGGCAAAAGTGAAAAAAGAATTAGCCGATTCTCAACAGGAAACTATACATCGTTTGCTCGTGAGAGACTTTCACTAATAACTAAGGATCTTCTGGCGCTCTGCTAAAAGTAGTGTAGACACACCAAAACGCATTGGCGCACACACGCGCACGATATCTTTTTCACGAGTAAGTGGCCGGCTGGCTGGGCGGGAGGGAGGGAGAAAGGATATCTGCGTATCAGTGGTGACGGCAGTTTCGTCTCTCTCCCACTCTCGCCGTCTTCTGCTTCGAGTACTAAAGTGCGTTCCACTTGTTTCAGTGGCCTGGTTCCGTGTCCCACATCTCCACTGCCGCTACCCGCCGCTATATACACGCTCTCACTTAAGTGTGTATGCGGATACGAGAAAGGAAGAGGACGAATGCCGATGAGGGGGAAAACGAGATCGGTGGATTTTTCAAAACCATGTGACCCATAGAGACGCTGATATCAACTAGGCCCATTATTTTTTCATCTTCTCCATCTCCTCTTCTTTAACCTCGTAAGCAGGGATATGAGGATCTCACTGTCGATGTTCGTCCTGGTGACGATCACATCGTTGGCTACGGCGCGATCCAGGAGAAACGACAAGTATCTCGTCCACTTTGGTAAATCTATTTGCAGCCTATTTGTCGCCTTTACGACTGCTTTGCCATTAAAACCGTATTCCAATTGCCTAATGCCATGCAAGAACAATTGTCTGGTTAATTGATGGTATTGGTGGGGGGGGGGGGGGGGAGGTTTAATGGTAGATAAGCGGTTAAGAGCATTTCTTTCTTCATTTCTTCATGATTGTTATTTCTGGTTACGTACGAATAACGGAAAAGTGATAGCGATACGTTAATTTCATGAAATTCACCATTAATAAGAGTTTCCTCGTCATAAAAATTATCCGAAAGCTGCTTGAATATCCTTTAAAACTCGATAAATTAAATTATTAAGCGAATGCGAAGATGAAATTAAAGTTTGTTTATTTAGTATTTATATAATTTCGATAATTAGAAATCTGTAGTGATTATATCTTTAAAATCAAGTCTGTTTAATATTCATTTGCCCATACTTTTACCTTCAAATTTTTTTCATACTACCACTACGTGCTTGATTAAATCAATCTTTACGCAAAACGAATCTCTTCCATATTAAATATTTTTATATAAAATTTTTATTCCATGTCAATCGAATGCCAATCAATAGTTCGTGCAGGCTAAGCAAGAATGGTTTTCTAAGTCTGTAAAATGATATTGTTATTAAATCATCTTGACATTAATGCTATAAAGGTAGTAAGTCATTTGGAAAAAAGTGAGATTTGGTGTTTTTTTTTCTTGAAATACCTTTTGCCTTTATATTACAAATATATAGATTAATTCAACGCGATAAATTTATACATTCTCATCTAGATTTACCGATATGTAAAAACTTTAATTAACAAACGAATACTTTAATTTTAACAATAAAATTTTTGCAAAAATTGTTATTAATAATATATACACTGTTTATTAATTGCCGAGAATTTCAAAAATTTAGTTAGATAAAAATATTTCAAACTTTATTAAAATTTAAATTCTACTTTTATGCTTAAAATACACTTTTATCGCTTGAATTACATTTTAATCGAGTCAATAATATAATTTATTATTTATGTTATATATATGTAGATCTATTGATGCTGGTGTCGTACTGTTGTATATGAAGATTTTTATACAATTAAAATTTATATGCATCCAATATTTATTAATTAATTAACTTAAAATGATTAATTATTGAATTTTACAACAAATGACTTTCATTTTATAACTGCACATACAAGAAATAATTAAGATTTATTTTAATAAAATATTCAAGCAATTATCAATTTTTATTTATTCAAAATAGAAATAAAAATATACCTTTTTTTATGTATAATATCAGAAACTGGTTTCATATATGAAAAGAAAAACAAAATTTTGTTTTTTTTCTTTTCTTGTTTTGTTTTAGTAGAAAGTTATAAAATAAATATACTGTTAAAGTTCAAAAAATTAAATAGACATTATATTTGTATATGTACTTAGATGTATGTCAAGTCTGATGAAATATGGTATTTGGTTAAGCTCAACTCGTACTCGTACAGCTAAGAAATGTTGTGAAGTTCTATCGAGGAATAATACATTCATCGATACAAAATCGATGCTTAAATCATTTTCCCACAATATTACACGTTACATGTTTTTATTAATTAAAATAATTTTAATTAACGACATTACATTCACATGTTCCTTCATTTTATAATTGTGTTCGCTTAAAAATAACCACAAACCGACAGATTTATGTATTTTTGTAATCGAATTTTTGAAGGAAAAAAGTTTAGAGCGTAATATATGAAAAGGTGTAGAGTGATTAAGGATTTGAAAGAAAAACTTTAGATTTTTCGCGTAAGCGCAAATTGCTTTTCAAATACATAGAAGTACGTGATGCGTGACAATATTCTTATTTTTAATATAAATTTCGAATAGTCGGTAGATGTGGAATAGTGTCGGACTATGGGTACTGGTTTAAGAGATAGAAAATGGTTATTTCATTGATGGAAGAAGTAAGGAAAGAATCGAAACCCATAGCTCAGCACGGAGATAATAAAGGATTTCACGAGTTGTTCGTGTTGTTGCAGATTCACCGGAGCATCAGGCGACATTGGAAAATGGCATCGGTTCGCACGACCAGCTGAGATTCTTCGACGAGCTTGGACGTAAGCGAAATTCGAGAGAGTCCGTACTGTATAAGTATGTACATGCGCTTGCGTATATACACAAGCCCAGTTGGGCAGTTAAAAGTATATAGGATAAGAAAAGAGCGGAGCAACGAGTAAAAGTTTACAACTTTCACGCTCGCTCTCGCGAGAAGGCACTTTTATGCTTGTTGTTGCGACAGTGATAACTGCCAAATTGTAGATTAAGGCTTTTACGTTTTACGTTCCCACTCGTACTCTGAATCGAGATCAGTTGGGTATTTAGAAATTTAGTGCGATGATCTTCTTTGTGTTTAAGATCAAGTGGCGCTGGAATTCCAAGCTGGCTCTTCTGAATTTGAATTTTATTCCATCGCTTTCACTGGGGATTCGACCATTTAAATGTTTACCATTGTTTCCGAATTTAAATTACCTTAGGATCATAATACACGTTTCGAACAATAAAAATGACAGTTTTATATTTGTTGAAGTATGACAATAATCCCAACTATTTAATATAAGCTAAGAAACAAAATTAAATTATAAGGCTGTAAACGATTATTTTTTACGTGTAAGAAATAAGTTTTTTAATTACTGCCTGAAAGATACTAGCAAAAACAGTCATATTGAAATGAAATATACAGGCGGATACATTTATTATAGAATTTTTTTTATTTATGAACAATAAAAACAAAACAAAAAAGGCTTATTGTATACATTAATAATCGTAAAAAATAGTTTATGACTATTAGTTGGTAGACGAAAAGTCGATTAATAGTAATATCAATAAGCAGTAATTTAATTATTATTTTATAATGTGCAATAATAGAATATTGTAAAACAATTGAGTGAAATATTAATATTATTGTGAAATACGATACTTTTATAGATAATTCAATCATTTTGAAACTACGGATATAATTTTAAGTTAATCAATGATGATTGTTGCACATTATATTTCTGGCTAATTTAAAGAAAGTTATTTTAAGAAAAATACCATTAAAGTTTCAGAAATGCTCGGAGCACATAGCGCCGGTATATTTGTTTAATAAAAATATTCGATGTGAAAATTTTCCTTTTCAATAATTATAATTCTACCACACTCTGTGAAATTTGAAGCACATTTTTAGCAAAGAATAAACATAAAATAACATAAAAGTTCATAATGAAATGAATAATATAATTATTATTTTTATAATAGTATTATATAATTAGCCTTACTTCATATGCTGATTTTATATATACTTGGAACTCTTACATCTTCATTCGAATTAGATCTTATAAAATTTTAATCATGTTCTGATGATTTTAAATACGGTTAAATAGATAATACCCGAACCTCTTTTCATTTTATTGAATTTCAAAAAAAAAAAAAAAAAAAAAAAAAAAAAAAAAATAAACACATAAACAAAATCTCTATGCTCGTATGAATTTCAAAAGACACGAGAGAAAATGCCGTCAAAGAATATTTGACGAAAAGGTTAAGGCAATTCTTGAATACTATTACATTCCTTCACGATTTACGTCTGTGGACGTTTCATTTTTTAATTTACCTCGCTCGTCTAGTCGTTGGCACTTATACTTTTGTTTTGAGCAAGAAAATCGTCTCTCTCTTTTTGCGTTTGAGACTCGCTAGGGACAGCGAGTCTTTTATTTTAGTATATATTTGTCCAGTTGTTTCTGAAAGTGACAGTAGGAAAATATCGGGATGAGAAGGTAAGAGAGCTTGATATATATATATATATATAGATAAATAAACTGCCAGAGAGAGAAATAAAAACTAGAGAAGCTTGATAGGAATCCCGTGCGTTTTATAATGCGATATAGATCGCAAGAGAAAGGCATGAGAGTCGGAAAGCTGTGTGCAGCTTCTGCGTGGGTGACAGTCTCCTTTAGTATATCACAAGCACTTCCGGAATGTCCGATTCCGGGATTACTCGAGGTACGATTCACGACGACCTCCATTACCAAAATTACCGACTTTCTTTGTTCTAAGGAAATTAATACATTAACTTCACGTCGAGTTATCTAAGCTTTCAGATATTTAATTTTTATTTTCAATTCACGATGATTACTTTTTTTTTTTTTTTTTTTTTTTTTTTTTTTTTTTTGTTTTTCATTACGAATAATCTTTATCTTCACATGCATTAGCTTTGGTGACGTAATAGCTTAGAAAGCTAAACATTGTAAACAGTCAATTTTATTCTTTATATTATTTATTCGAATCATGCGTTGTGGTAATAATTCATACTTTTCTCTCGTATAATTAATTCTACAACTAAGTAAGCTGTAATTGAAATATAATATCTTCTTCCAAATAAAATTTCCATGGTAGCTTGATATTTAATAAAAAAGTTATTATTTTTTTTTCTTATTAAAAAGTATTTTTGCTGAAAGACCATTTTTCACATGTTAACAAATACTTGAAAATTATCTATGAATTTATAAGCATTTGCTATAAAAGTACTACATATATATATATATTAATATATATTATTTGTAGATGCTTTTGTATTTTCAACAGCCATTTTTATAATTTTATAAATTTTAAAGTTATTTATATTTTCTAAATTGTAAATGGAAGTAGAATTTTTATAAAATGCTGACTAATAGCTTAAAGAAAATTTAAAATTCTTGCGAATAATTTTGCATCCAATTTAATATTATTTTAATTCAATAATTCTTTATGAATTAAGAAAGTGAAAAAATCACAGTGAAAAAAGGATCGTTAAACCAGTACAGTGATTTTAAAAACTAAAAGAAAATGAGTCATTGCATGTCAATTATTGTACTTTCTTTGCAAATACTCTGCCCCAGATATTATGAATCTTTCAAATATTGTACTATGTTGACAGTATTAATTTTTACTTACTTTATTTATTATAAAAATAAGTTATTTTTACTATTTATTGCTTTTTCACTATAATGAAATTGAATAAAAATATATTTGCAAATTAGATGAGTATATTTTTTTTATAAGTATATCTTCTTTTGCTCCTCACTGAAATATGATACAAAAGGAATAAATTTATGGTCAGATTAATCTTTTATAAATTAATTTGCAATTAAAGTTCTGCAAAAAAATTCGAAATGTTGGAAAATAAAATACTTATAGAAATGTAGCACATTGTTTAATAGTTATCGCCATTGTAAATTAATAATAACCGTTGAAAAAAAAGATCTTAATATAATATTCGGAAATAATGTCATAACAAATTTGTTTTTAGTAAAGAAAATTATATTAGTTGAACTTTTATCACTTTTTACGGGGGACAAAAAACTAAATTCTATAATATTATTTTTTTGTTACACACTATTTGATTTAATTATGTGTAAAAGTGAAACGACATTAATAATCTTAAGTGTTATTTATTTAACGTTTCTTCTATTTTTTTTTTTTTCTAAAAGTTTTTTTTATATATTTTATAATTTTATATAATTGAAATAATAATATTTTTATATACTAATATTTAGCTACATACATGGATTAACGAATGTATAACGAATTTTAGAAATTCATTTTATAATTTTTTAAAAATAAATTAGCTAATTATTAACTATTTTTTAACTGTTATTGTTTATCCAATAATTTTCTTCTATTCATATTTTCATGAATTTTTCTATAATGGTAAATAATTTGTAATTAAAATAATTTTATTGTATTAGACTTTAACTTGTAAATACTTTTATGTAAAAGATTGTTAACAAGTTTTATATTTTTGTTGGGATTGAAGCATTGCTTAGAGCTAATCAAATTTAGCTTGAAACAAAACTTATTAATTAATTTAAGTTAATTAAGCGTTATAAAAGATGTTCTTATCTACCTTATCTTTTAGTAAATCTAAATTCACTTTTGTTTCTTTCTTATATTACTCGAAAAGACGTTTTTGTTGTAGCAAGGACACTGACATTTTTATCCCTTTAGAGATTTCTTTTCTTATACCCTATTGATTTTATCAGAATTCTTCTCACAATGTGAATTATCAAAGTATTTAGTTAAAATCGTATATATATATATATATATTAATATGTATTTGTGTAAAAAATATTCTTATTTAGTTTTATGTATGTTATGGTTAGTAATGTTATGGTTAGTAATGGTATATTAAACAGTTTCTTTTATTAATAAGAAATATTTTTGCTTCATTAGTGTTTCTAAAAACTTCGTTTAATATGTAAACGTTTTAAACGAAGTAGTAACTTTTGAATTTCCATTTGAAGTTTTAATAAGAGCTTTTCACGGGAAAACATAATTTTATCATAATACTAGCACTAGTTGAAAACTCTTAGTCATATTTAAAATATTTATTTGTAATTCTTAACAATATTGATATTATCCATTAATTATCCTTATGCCGCAAATTTTCAGGCCTTTAGCTTAAAGTTACTTTTAAGAACTACTTTTTAAAACTTTATAAATAACTATTTTCTATTATTTTAATCCACTTAATAATAGTTATTGCTCGTTTTTATTCAATAAGAAGTTCATCCTCTTTTATAAACCAAATGGATTTTGTCTCCATAGTGCTTGCTCTCTTTATCATTAAGCTTTTCTTAAATTAGATCAATTAGTATGATGAGTTCATTCCAATCGAATTTTATTTGCTTCATGTTTTACTTTATTGATTTTTTATTTATCCTTGTCGTTCTGTTAGTTTAATTTTGCTCATGTATATTTATTGTTAAGAGTCCATGATTTATATTTGATTTTTAGAACGGAATGAAATATTAGTTTTTTTTTTACTTCTTAATCAATTTGCATTTTTCATTTTCTTCTTTTTTTGAACAGCTTGAGAATTATTAATACTTTTTATAAATAACGAGAATAGATTTAATAGTTAGATACGTTTTTCGACAAGTTTCTGGCTGGCAGTTAGAAAAATGATCTTTATTGTCATTAATACAATTTCCATTCGAGTTTATCATTTAAGTTAATCAACTACTCAAATTAATTTCTTTTAGGATAACTCGTTTATTATATAACTGTACTTTTATGCATTATATGTTTATTAATCTAATATTATTTTGATTCTGTCAATCGGGCTTGTTGAATTTCTCACCAACACGAAAATGCTTATTTTTAATTTTATTACGCGTGGATTTATTTTTGTTTTTTACAACTCAGAAATCTATGATAAATAATTTCAAAACTAAACGTAATTATTAAATGATTATTTATAAGTTGTAAAAACGATTTGAATTCTTAAATATATTTGAAATATAAAGTTTAATTTTATTTTATATTAAAAATAATTTTATTAAATTAAAAATAAACGTAGTCATAATTAAATATATAATTAAAAATTTAAATGACATTTTCTTTGATTTGTGATGTTATTATCTGCAGAATAAAATAAATGATCTCCACCTCATGACCTAATTTTCAAAGGATAGATTTTTGTGTTAATTCAAAAAAATCAAACTCATATATATTTTTTTTTAATACAGAATTTATTTACAAATTTATGATTGAGAAATAGAAAATGACATTCACAATTTATAGATACTAAATGTTTGATGACACTTGGATATGCCGCGAAGAATTTTTGTATTTTAATTAATGAATGTCTATAATCGTATTTATTTCAATTATTTCCAATTATTTTAATATACTGCATTATATTATTTAAATAATGGCTAAATTTACTGCTATTTAAAATACATATTTTCAATTGTAATAATATAATGGAATAATATGTGGAAAAGCATTCATTTGTCATGGAAAATTTATAACAAATAAGTTGAATTATGATGCAACAACATTTTACAAGTTTAGTAGTAATTATTTCATTTAATATTAGATAAAGATATTATTTTACCTTTTTTACTCTATTTTCGAAATATTAGGTATTTGTTAATAATTGTGTATTGTTATGCTTAATTTTTATTTATATTATTTCTAGAAAAGTAATAACATAATGAGTTAAGAAATTATTATTTGAATATGTTTACTAAAATAACGAACTTCTTATATTTGTAAAAGTTTCTAATAGAATTTAGTGAAAGTTAATAATATGTATGTTAAATTATTTTAAAAATAACTTTATATTTCTAATATTCATATTCTACGTTCTTTATCGGTGTTTAGATTTTCTATTAATATAATGCAATTTTAAATAAATTTGGAGATTTACAAATTTTCAATTTTATTTTTGTTTGCATAAATTTATATTTTTAATTTTATTATAAGCTTTCTAGGTTAATATGTGGGGTATTAGTTTAAATGTGTTTAAGAAACAAATGTTCGAAAACTACTTATCATTTGCTGTTTTCATTTAAATTTCTTATTAGTGGCGATTTATAATTATTAATAATTAATTAAAAAAAAAAAAAAAAAAAAAAAAAAATATTAAATAAAACTTCTAAATAAAATAAAATTTGATTTTTTAAATTTTACTTAATATCTTACTCTCAAAATTTTAATCGGGCGATTGTCAAAATTACGGAACTTGGAAAATTATTTAACAATAGGGTTCTTTAGAATCTACTTACTACTTGTATATGCATGAAAATTACATTACGTATGGATATAATTATTATGATATGCACAGGTATTACAAAATAAATTAAAACAATGATAATAATTATTTTAATAACAGTATTTCGTGAGCTCGTTGTCGAATTTAGTCATAAAAATACAATGAAAGTAGGTACTATGAATAATTGAAGAAAAGGATGTAGTTCATCGGGATGTCATATTTTTCTCCTTACAAAACGAAGAAATTTAGGAATACGTTGCAATCGTCAATGATTTAATACCTATAATTTACAATGGAAAATGTAGATCATTTCTTACATTGATTTCAAGGCAATGCCTAATTAGATATTTGGCGCATAGAGGAACGACGCGATTAATACGATAAGATGCAGGAAAAAGGCGAACGCACTAAGTGAAAAGAGCGCATGAAAACAAAAGATGGACACTCATGGAAAAGAAGGAAAGAACAAAGGAAGGGCAATTAAAGTGCGCGTTTCCCGAAAAAAGGCGATTTCACGGGATCGTCGACTTGACATGACAGCGACGCAAAGCAAGACAATGAGTCGATTATGTACGCATCGTCGTCGTCGTCGTCGTCGTCGTCGTCGTTGCCGTCGATATTGTTGTTGTTATTGCCGTCATTGTAGCCACTCTAATCTATACGGCTACACTGTCTTCATTGTAATCCCAAAATCCCCGCATACATGACAGGTGTTGAAACGATGCTTAGAGCCTGTGACGAGGTCAGTTAACGAAAAAAGTCGAGCTGCACTGTTTGAGATCGGATAAGGAGTTTCGATCTCTTAAATCCCTATTAGGCGGCTACTGTTCTTCGATCTGTTGCTTGTATTTTTTTCTAACATTTTCTATTCGTTGTTATAGTATTTGGCAGATTTCCGTTTTTGCAGTCTGTAATGCTTCGATGATTCTTTGTTATCTGTTGTTTAACACCTACCAAAGAAAATAAACATATCACCGATATTTACATAACAAACTTCAATTTTCTTATCGTTTTTGAGTATCAAATATAATTCATGCATATAAAGTTTTAAATATAAATTCATAAATATACGTTTTATTAAAAGCAAGGAAGCTCGGAACTTTTACGATTGATTTGTAGAGAAGGAGATTCGGCTGATTTACGAGAATACGAAATAAAATCAAAATATATTGTAAAAACCAATGCTATTATTAACATTTAATTATTAAGAAATCGTTTAAATAATTCAATTTTATCAACTATTCGTAATCCTTTATCTAAACGTTATTTTAACAATCGTTTAAAATCAATATTATTAATATTGAGTTAAAATTTTCCAAACAAATATTATATATTATACTTATGATAATATTGATTATATTGCCATTACGAATCATGGTAAAATGAATTTTATCCAAGAATAATGATGAATGAATCAATAGTCAAACGATGATTTTCTCATCTCACACACGTTGAACGTAATATAGTTAAAATAATAACCTTTCGTCTCTACTTTTTCTATTAACATTCATTTAGCTATCATCTTACGCGTCATTGTAAATTCTTTTTTAAATTTACATTCACAGTTACCGCATTGTAAATTAAATTTTGAATAATGAATTAACTTTATGATTTATTCGATATAATAAATCAATGCTAGTTATTCTAAATCTTTTTAGAAATATTAAATTTAAAAGAAATAAATTAAGTCTTCCGTAATTATTATCGATCGATGCAATTAGTATGCGTAACTCTTAGCTATTTGAGATTGCTCATAGAGGACGGATTATTTGTCAAAGTCAAATCGACTCTAACCATTAACAAAAATTAGCTATGATTATTATTATTATTATTATTATAATTGTGACAAGTTATAATTGCTACAACAAGTACTTCTTACTGCGTATTTATTGATATTGGCGTATAATTATAAGAAAATTAATGAGCATAATTTTTATTTATTGGAATATTAATTCGCTTAATAAAACTGAAATACTCGAATCTCTTAGAGATGAAGTAGATAAGGTACGAATGCGAATTTTTTTTCTCTTGCATAATAAGAAGTAAACGTTAGAGTAAGATTTTTCCAGCATACAAATCTAGTATTCTCAAGACTATTACGATAATAAAGTGGAATGAACGTGAAATTACTCGGGTTTCGTGAACTATTTTATGAATTTGAGATAACAATGCTAATCATTTATACGCTTAACAGTAATTTGCAAGTGAGGTGGCCGTGTTGAGGTGAATCGTTTACAAGAAGTAGAAAAAGGTGAAAAAGTCGAGGGCGTGACGCACGTGACTAGGCACGGTGTAGCGCCATAACGGAACGCGAGAATGAGAGAAATGAGCGTAATTGCTGACACACTCGCTTGAAGGATGGCGTAGGAGAAGGCTCCTCGTAGTAGAGTAAGATGAAAGAGTTGGAGGACGAGCGACGGTGAGGATGATGAGGAAGATGAAAATGAAGAAGTGGAGGAAGTAGAGGAGGTGGACGTCGCGGATGATGAGGAGGATAGAGGAGGAAAATGTGGAAGAGGATAGGACGTGCGATGGCAGCACAGCGAGAAAGCAAGTGACCGAAGCGGAGCTCTCCAGGTGAAAGCGGCAGCCGGTCGAACGATGAAGCGGCCGTTAGGAGAGGCGACGGCAATTCCGTAGTCTCTCGTCAGGCGAGGCATCGCGCGGTCGCGCTCACACCCAAACCCGCGGAGTCAGCCGCAGGCCTTGCCGAGGAGGAAGGAAGTCAATAGCCGCGCGAGAGGGTCCAGGTCTAATGAGGGTCTCGCTGAGATGAGCGAGGAGTGTGCGGGTGTACGTCAATGTGCCTCCTCATTACCATGCGCTGCCTCGTCCTCGGGATGCTCGCGAGCGTCCTCCTCGTCGTTGGGGCACGCGACCACAGCGACGGGGAGGAGGGCTCGCGGGTGGCGGGCTTCCTGGGGAAGCTGGCACGGCTCGAGGGAGCCAGCCGCGAGAGGATGGCACGGGCACGGAGATTCAGCAGCCACGAGCAGGGCCTGATGCTGGTGGAGGCCCTCGGCAAGAGGCAAAACCTCAGCGTCGCTCTCAACGATCACCGAGGCCATCACTCCTCGCAAGAGCATCTCCATAACGGGATCATGGAGATGCTCGGACGAAGTACGTTTCGTTTTCTTCCAGCCCGATTGCCGTCGTCTCGTCTTGCTTGATTACGATTTCCTAAAGGCCCATGTGCGCCATCCATGCTCGGGCGACGCGCCTTTACCGCTCGGCTCGTTTACTCGAGTCGAGTCGATGGTCAACGGATTTTGAATAGACGAGTCAGGTGTTCGATATTAATCGGGGGACTCGCAAGTCCTCCATCGTTTTATCATGGCCATTGAGTGGATCAATGGCTCTACCGGTTACGATTTCGAGTCGCGGGGGCCATAAACGTTCAGCAAAGAAATTTACTTTTATTCGAAAGCCATTCTCTTAGCCATTCGAAAACCATTGGACAACCCGTCCAACAGACGTGATCTCGATGTGCGATTTCGTTTGCGAAATATTTGTGTAAATCAGTTGCTTATGATATAATACCGTTAGATGTATTTCGCGTTAGTGTAGCTGTAGTCGGCAACTACGAGATACAGCGCTTAAGGGCAGATTTTAATTGTGATGGTAAGAATGGGATGATTTACGGGAAGCGAGATGATAAAGTATCGTTAAATTAAAATTGTCCAATAGTTCATATTTAGTGAAGGAATGTAATAAGGGTATGTAATAAGCGCATTTTTATCTCCGATTCAACCAATTAAATAAGTTTCGTGATTTCACGTGGAAAATATAAACAAAACAAAAACAAAACAAAAAAAAAACAAAAAAAAAAAAAAAAAAAAAAAAAAAAAAAAAAAAAAAGAAATGAAAAAAAAAAGAAAGACAAAATAACCAAGGCAGCAAGATGATGCTTCGGATACTTTTGTTTAAATTTAATTGTCAACGCGAAGTAGAATTTCACAGCAAATTACCTGAAAATTTAGTGATGCTAAAGTAGAGCAAGAGAAAAGCGTTAAAATTAACACACTATTCCTGAAAGTATACCAATGAGACAGTCGCATTCGCTTAAGATGGATCTGCGGTAACCTGACACTGTAAAACATAAAGAAAAAAAGAAACAGAAGAAAAGGAAGAAGAAGAAAAGGAAGAAGAAGAAGAAAAGGAAGAAGAAGAAGAAGAAGAAGAAGAAGGAGTGGAGGAGGGGGGGGGGGAAGAATAAAAGAATGAGAATCGGATTTACAATCGACGGGAGCTTTAATAATAGTCATTAGCAATCTGCCTCGGCATTGTCCTTAAGCCAATGTCATGCCGGCTATGAAATTTTCATTTTAATCCGAAATGAGAAATGAGTCAGTGAGTGGCATTTCGGTCGATCCGCCTATGCACCGCGCCACTAAAATTACAATGAAGGAGGAAGACATTGATAATGGCGTTGGGTGCGCGTGGTAGAGGGGAGTGGATAAAGAGAGGAAGAAGAACTTTCACGCTCGTTCGTGATCCGAGTCCTAAATTTCACTTGCTAGGGAGTCGTCCCGTTCGGAAGGAAAGTGACTGTACGAGTGCGTTGCGGCCGTCTGGACATTCGTTTACTTGGCGAAACAGAGCAGACACGTAGACCGTTTTGTTTGTTTGTGTGTGTGCGCGCGTGCGCGTGTGCGTGTGTGCGTGTGCGCGTGCGTGTGTGTACATTTGTTTCGCGCCTCGGTGCTCCTCGAGTCCTGAAAATACCTTGAGAAGATTTTCCTAGGCTATCGGAAAAATCGGCTTTTCATGCTCCCTCCCTCTCCGCCACCTTCTCCCAATCGAACTGTTGTAGTAAAATTTTTAGAGGTGAAAAAGAAAAAATCTCAAATACAATAGCTCGCGCGCGTTAACACTACAATGCTTCGCCTGTAACTATTCGTTCTATTCATATCGATGTCATCGATTAGTCCATCCATTATTATTAATATGTTTCTACTTGAAATTTCTAATTGAAATATTCGTATTTTATATGCTACGCGCCAATGCACAATTAAAAATGTTACGAATTTTATTATGATTTAACGAAACGTGATTATATTTCACAGTAGATATATTTCGATAATTTTGGCATTAAAAAATCATTTATAAATACTTATAATAAAAATTTTATGTAGTACTACTCTATCTCTTTCTTCAACAATAAATGTCTTCTCAATTGACGTTCACTTGCCAATTAATAGATTTATAAAATTTTATACTAATTCTGTCTTTTTTTTCATTTTATCTTCACTTTCTTTACTCTAGAATAGATAATAAATGATCTGATATCGTAAAAGAGCCATCATACGATTTTACATTGAGATAGGAAATTCAATATTAAATACGAGGAAGCGGTATTATCATTTGTTATATACATTTTCCGACGCTACTAAACTCTTTAAATCCAACTTTTTAACGTATCAGCGGAAATTCTATTTCTAGGACTTAAAAATTTATGCAAACATAACGTTTACTTTCATTTTTCTTTTTATCGAATATGTTTTTAAAAGCTCAATGCTGTAAAGCTAATATCGATACAATGTATGAGCAACACGAGGCAATATTACAACGAACGTTAAGCTTATGTACTTATAAAGTCTATTATCATTAAATGCTCCTCTATCCTTGATAATATAAAATCTATAATATAAAATATAAAATAATCGATAATAAAATGTCTTATCACGATATCAATTTCATATCTCATAGAAATCATTACCTACACATAATTATAATATCTACACACGATTGTATCGAGCTACGACTCGTCGTGTTGTGTGCGCGACGAATGTTGACGATTCTTGGCACATTCCCTTATAATTGTTCCTCATTCATCGATGATTAATATCCTTATTAATTGCAGTGATTCCGCAGACCTGCAAGTACAAGGGCGCGAAATTCGAATGTGGACTGAGCATCAGCTGCGTATTGGGAGGCGGACGACCCGTTGACCTTTGCTCCGGTGGTATGATTTGGAGTTGTTGCGTCGACGACGACGATATACCGGACAAGATTCAAAAGCCAAGTGTTGGCGTCCTGCAGAATGCCAGTGAGTTGACGTTTTTATCGTATTTGCGGTAATATGCGAAATTTAGCGATTTTTCGTATAAGTACTTAGTAATTAAGTGAGTAAAGCTAGTGCATTTGGGAGAAGAGCTAATCACGTTTTCACGATTATATTCGTATTTACATTGATAAAGGCTTAATTGCGAATTAATGGCATTAATTAAATAATGAATTGATAGATGGTAGTCTGATGGCTCATTTTGCGTCAATATATTTTAGTCGATATTGCTATTTTGAGATAAAAGTTACATTGGTCTGTATATATTTGACATTTAGAACGATCCAAGGTATTACATGTATTGAAATTAATTTTTTTTTTCACTCGTAAAATTATCGAGGAAATTATGATAAAGACTTGTGAATATAATTTTCGTCATCGATCTACGTTTAATTGCACTATACACGTCGAGTACCTTACATGCTTTATGTGAATATGCAAACATATTCGGTGTTTATCGCATCGTAAAATTAATATCTTCATCTTTAGCGTTACCGATTGAAGAAATAACATTAAATAAAATGGCCGAGAATGTACATTCATTTGTTATTTTATTATACAATTTGATTTTTATTACACTAAAAATCAAGATAAATGGTCTGAATTGCAAATACTGTGCCTAAATGGAAAATGGACGGCTATAAAGTATGCGATTAATTAACATCACGAATCGTTTAAGGGTTTTACGAAATATAATACCGTTAGCATAATTTTAATTATTGATAAGTCAAAAATTTGTCTAATTGTAATGATACGCGGAATAATAATAAACTTATTTTGAGAAGCCCATTCAACTTACGCTGAAGGATATTAATTTTACTATTAAATTAAATATCCTATTCTAATAATATTCATTCCTATGATATTTCGATTGCATTAAATTTTCAATACTTTCAATTCAAATACATAATTTATTGTATTTGTTTCTCAAACAAATATTTAGATGTATAGAGTGTATACTTTTCAAACAAGTTCTGTATAAATTATGAGAATTGTTATAAGAGTTTTGTCAGTTGCGAATATATCTATTTCTATATATTAGAAGTTTATGTAAATTTTCAACAAACTATTGTGTTAATATAAAGTATTTAATAAGAAGTAAAATTTTTTAATTTAGAAACTACATTTATATTCATGATTTGTACAAAACTTAATCAAATTTTTTTATTAAATTATAGAATTAATAGCACTACAATTTTAGGCATTCTCATTAATTAATAAATATTTTTCAATTTTATTACTATAAATAAATAATAGTTAAACGTATATTTAAATAATGTTATTAAGAAAATTAGTTGTAATTATTTCTAAAATTGTGCTTGCCTTATCCGATGCTCAAATATTCTAATGTACATTTTATCCTACTTTAATATAATAATTTAGTATAATTTTGAAATAAAAATAGCAATACCTGTTATTATTATATTTTAAATTTCCATAAATCATGCAAAAATAAATGATATCAAATGAGCTAAATCTAAAACGTGTGTGACTATTTTTTTTTTTTTTTTTTTTTTTTTTTTTTTTTTTTGATAAATACATGTTTGATTTAGAATATTTTGTGATATTTATCCAATGCATAAAAGTATATGAATTATTATATTGAATTTATAATCACTCAAGTACTTATACAAAAATCTATTAGATTATTATAAAAAGCTTGCGTTTAATTAAAAATACAAAATTTATTTACATAAAAACTAAATATTATTTATAATTATTATTGCTAATATCTGTTTTATATTGTAAAATTAATAGTTAGAATTCAAATTGAAAATTTAAAAATGCCATCTTAAAATCATTTATCAATTTATCACAAATAATAAATTACCAAGTTGTTAGCTTCATTATTATTATTGTTATTATTATTACTATTATTATTATTATTATTTGAAATAGTGAAATTTTTTTAGAATTTCAATAAAACTGTCAAAATTAAGCCATAAAATTGATAATATGTTTTAAATTTGTTTTACGGGGATGAAAGAAATCAAATTATTTAGCGAAAGTACAAATATTATATACCATTGTTGAATTAAACTGTCATTGTATTAAATTAAAATTAACCTATTTAAATTTCATATACGAATAAGAGATTCATGCTTTCATGTTTTAATTTAAATGTTTATAAATAATCCTTTCCCGTGGCTTGTGGAATAATTTTCTTCCAGTAGCTATTTTAATTTAAATCGCTGTCTTAACAAATTATCACTAATGACTAATAAGTTAATTGACTAATTGTTTAAACGTCACTTAATACAATATACTTATTTACCGTAAATAATCAGGACAAAAAAAAAAAAAAAAAAAAAAAAAAAAAAAAAAAAAAAAAAAAAAAATCAAAAGAAAAGAAAAAAAGAACTTGTTTACATATTGTTAATAAAAATGACTTCTTTTCTATATTTCCTTTTTTTATTTTGTATAAAATGACTTTTTATATTACATGTATCCGATTAAATTTTGGCAGTTTTCACAATTACAATAATTTAATCACACGAATAATAAGGTATTGACGTTGCTAAGTGAATTTTGCTTATGTTTCTAGTGCAACATTGTTCATTCAAATAATATAATCTTCTTAAGATTTTTCTTTGTACATAAATTATGAATCGTTGTAAATTCTATTGGTTTTTACCTAAGACTGGAAATGGGCATATTTTCAATTAATTACAATCTACATGGACACGCAATGGAAGAATGCCATAGTAAACGATGGACTTTGTTAAAACTCGAGAGGTTCTTTCCCAATAGTGGAATATTCTCTCCTTTCACGCTACTTTAATATATAAAGAATAATTGTCGCTATGAACGTGAGTTAGGGATCCCGGCTGGTCTAATGTTGAGAAAAATCATAACCCGTGAATTTTATCAAAAGCGAAAATCGGTATATATGGCACTCTTCTTATTCTCTATTGGCTGACGATTGAAATAAATAACCAAAAGAGCGGAGAGCCACGATAAACATGAATGGCTCTGCGCGCAACAAGCCCAAGCTCCGTAGTAGAGATCAAAAATCGAGAGCGAGGTCGTGTGGACGTTGTTTTTGAGTGGGCCGAGCCTGGCACTTGCAGCCTTCAATCTGGGCCTGGGCCAACAGCGTCCCGTCTACCTGGACGACGATGTCAGTGTGTACGGTACCGGGGACGCGCGACCTCCGCATGGACCCGCTTACGCCTCGAGCTCGCACTATCAGCTGGCGACGCAGCGACCTTCCAACTTCCCGGTCAGCAAACCCCAGCCCTCGGACTACCCGGTTGACGACTACGGCGAGGTGAACGCCATCGAGCCACTACAGCTCCAACCCACGAACACCAGATACCGTGGTAATCAGTGGAGGAAGGAGTCATTCATCGTGTTGCACTTGGACATGTCGTTCGGCTACTTAATCCTTAGTCTCGTTCAGTTTTTATGTCATATGTGGCTCCTGATTGTGACTAAACTTACAGACTAAAGTTACACGAGGGCATTCAACACTCCAATTAATGGGCCGTGCGGCTTCATTCATTAAACGAGTAAAAGATTTAGGCGGACAGAGTAGGCCGAGTCAAGGCATAAATTATAGTCGGAAATATGTCGAGCACTACACATGCTCTTTTCGATCATTAAAGTTAAAATGATATTCGTCCTATTTGGTTCAAAGTTCAGCAGCAATGTAAACTAAATTTGAAAATTATCAATACATATGTGATTTGCGAAATAGTAATGAAAAATTTATTCGACTCCAAATTATGATTTATAATATATCTTATTTTAAATATATGCTATTTGTATACGTGTGAATGAACAATATTCCTCGTGCATTTAATTAAAATTAAAGCCATTTTGTCAAAGAAGATGGACGTTAGTAAATTTAAAAATTTTTTCTACAATTGGTTATTTTTCTTTCTTTTTTTGAATTTTGAATTTTGTTTTTTTTCTTTTTTTGTTTTTTCATCCGTCAAATATATTCTTGTTAAGAAATATCGTTCAAACAATTAATGAAACATACTACAAGCAAAATCATTTACCATATTAATCAAGCAGCTTGATCAAGCTAATTTTGTTACAGATTAAAATTCTCCAAATCAAGCTCTTCCTTATTTATAATTAACAAATTTTCACAAAACAACTAATACGATATATTAAAAATAATAAAAATGTAAATATCGATTCGAATGTCTTACAGTTATTTCGTTATGGGCGATATTTATGTTTTTACAAAGTATTTAAATTAATTATTGCTAATTAATACGTAATATAACTACTACAAATTTCAATAAATTTTAATAATTAATATAATTTTACTTTTAAGTAATAATGATTAATTATCATTTCCAGTAGATATTATTATGATTTTAAAGTTAATTCGATTTTTAATCAGTAAAATATCGAGGATATTGATATTATTGAATAAAAACATTTATCATTCATGTAAATTAAAGTCAAATATGAATTTCTATTTATAGATATTTCTAAATATAATTTTTTTTAAATAAATAAAATACATTAAATATAATAAATTAATAAAATAAAATAAAAATCAGTGCGCGCGCGCGCGATCGCGTGTGTGTCACTGTTTATATATATATATATATATGATATTATGCCAATTAAAATTTTTCTGTTGAATATTGCCTCCTTATGACATAAAAACGACAAAAAACGACAGTTTTTCCAGTACCGTAAATAACAAAAAAAAAAAAAAAAAAAAAAAAAAAAAAAAAAATAAGAAAAAAATCTTAAAAAAAAAAAAAACAAAAAACCATGGAAATTACGAAGCACCATAATTAACAATAGATATATGTGATAGTAATCTACGTAATGGACCTTCATCTGAAAGCACACTTCCGTTTGCACCAAGACAAATTTGTTTTGACTGGACACAAAGTTTATAAATAATGTTAACATACACTGGACTCGAAGGAAGAGATAACATTGTATAATTGATGTACAGCGTGTAATAAATTTATAGCACGTGAAATTCTATCTAAAGAGACAAATTTAGATGCTCGCTTGTAAAATGGTTGACTATAATTTAAAGACAGTTTTTTTAATGAACTTTTACACTTTATTGACCGAAGAACAAAAAAAGAAAAAGAAAAGATAAAAGAAATGTGAAGAAACGGTTGAAATTAAATAAACTGTAATAAGTGGACGATTGCACACATAAACGCTTTAATTGCTTCACAATCGCTTGCGTTCATACGCAAAAATTTGCTCTATATATTTTGAATGCTTAATTATGCATTTATCATCTAATTATCTTTTTTCGTTTATTAATTTTTAGGTTGCGGTGAATTATACACGAGAAGTAATAGAATAGTTGGTGGCCACAGTTCAAGTTTCGGTAGTCATCCTTGGCAGGTAATCAAGTTATTACTTATAAAAAGTTGAAAAAAGAAATTTCAAGATTAAAGATTTATAATTGAAAAAAGTGATTTTTATATTAGATTCGAAAAAAAAAAAAAAAAAAAAAATGTAAATTTTATTTTTTTTTAAACAATTATTTTATTCCGAATGAGTAATAAAAAAATCTTTATATATATTTATATATATATAGATCAAGTATAAAATGAAATTTTATCGTACATCACATGTAATTATTCTATATTATTTATCGATACAGGCTCGTATATTATTAAAAAAAATTGAGAAAATTTCCATTTTATTTATAAATTTCTTTTCTTAATGTGTAAAAAAAACAATTAAAAGTAATTAGGATATAATTTGCGATTAAATTGCATTTTGTCATCAATAGGAATGAAATTTGCATGACATTAATATCGATATTATTTAATTAAACATGAAATATACGTATTATGTTTTAAAAAAAAAAAATCTATAAATTCTGATAAATCCATATAAAATAATTAAAATAATTGAGTGTTAAAACATTGAAATAAATAATAGCGAATTTAACAATATTTCTTTTTTATTGCTCTCAATACATATTTTCATAAAAATAATTTACTCTTCTACTTTGATTTAAGATAATAGATTAACACATGATCTCTTTTGAAATTTATCAAATAATAACACAAATTACTGGAATTGGAATTGGAAGAAAGTGGGATATTCTTGCATTTGTAAATTTACGTATTTTGCTCATATTAGTTTATAATGAATTTTATGCTTTTTTTTTTTTTTTTTTTTTTTTTTTTTTTTTTTTTTTTTTATAAATTGACTGTTATACATAATTTCTTATCTATGCACATATATACATATTTTTATGGATGCTTTCTAGAATATAGAAAAGTTATGGATTGATATTAAATATTTATTGTTATCGATCGATCATCAAGGTAAAAATCGTACAAAAAATTTTTTAAATTTAATACTTACAATATTAACGAGTCAAATAAGATTAAGTTTCTTTAATTTAATACTTATAATATTATTTTTCATTAATTCTTTGATATATCTTTCATAATTTTTGTAAGCCATTATACAAATGGTCATATTTCTGCTTGATTGGTAATTATTATTTGCTCATAGAATTTTCAACATATAAATTGATAAATGAATCTAAAATTGCTCAATAATATTTACTTCATCTACTTATGAACACGTACTATTAATATTTGATTCTATGTGAATTTGAATTTACTCATATCTATAGTTCATAATTATATAAAAACGTGTAATTGTACTCTTATTATTATAATACCTGAAATTAATAGCTAAATTACACAAATTTCTAAAAGTACATATTTTTTACTTTATTTTTGTAAGAGTTGTTTGCTCTATAATTATATAATTATCTAAGGGTGTATTTAATTAAAAATAAAATTTATTTAATGAAAAATTTCGTATAAATCAATAATCTATTTTTATTATAAATAAAAATGTATTCTTACAGCTTTATTTTCCTATTTGCTACGTTATTCTGAATATAAAATTAGTAAAATAGTTTATTTCTATTTTTTTCCAAATGATGCTGACATACTCATTACAGCGAGAGGAATCATTACTATGAATTAAAAAGGTCATTTAAGCCATTAAATTATTTTAAAAACTTTATATATATATATATTTAGTATTTAGTATATTTAATTTAGTGTTTAAAAACTTTCCATGTCTCTTAGCATAAAATATTTTGAATTTAAATTTAACGTTTCATTGAATTTAGATACTTTTAATGTGCGTGATTAGGAATTTTTTGAAGCAACATTTTGAAAAATTATTTTAAGAGAAATTTTATTGATTAAATAATATGATACATTAATATCAAATGAATCTTTCACACTTAAACTTTTATTATTTATTTTGTTTTAAATATAGCCAATGATATTTGTCGTCAGTAGAAATATCAGATAAATATTATCTTTTATACGATATTGCCAGCAATATTAGGTTTATTTTATTTCTATGATCATTACAATATCGTGTTTATTTACGCAGTCTCCTTAGAAAACATAGCTTTCGTTTGATGGAATTTAATGTCTTCGTACGAAGAATTTCATTTAATTATTCTTGTACGAAGTTGACTCGACAATGATATTTATTTAGGCTCAGTTAGTCATTGTTAATACTGAATATACGCATATGCGGGAATGTACATGTGAAAATAGATTTTTACAGTTGCATAATAATAAATTAAGAATGAGAACGTTAATTAATACGGCTCCACTAATAAAGTAGTATTAACATAAATTATTTTTATATAAATTAGGAATACATTTAAACGTTGTAATTTTTAAATTGTTAATGTAATGAACGTTGAGCGAAAGGCTTGAAAATCTCCACAACTCTATTGATTCATATATGTTGAAATAAATATAAATCCAACATGCATTCTTTATATCGATCGATTTAAAGTAAAATAAACGGACATATAATTTTGCGCACTGGCAGTGTCAGAGGCATTATATATATTATAGTAAAAGAGCCATGAAATATCTTTAGATATTAAATGTTCAATGTCCTTTAATATTAGGTAATTGCCTATATTAAATTGCGGCCATCAAGCCTACGCGCGGCAAGTATCATTCTTATTAATATTCTCATAAATTTGCCCATTGGGCACAATGGAACATTCGGTCGATCGATATTATAGAAAAATAGCCCCGAGACCGGAGGCGAGAGTCTTAGCGCCAAGGGCGCCAAAGCAGTCGGGTAGAGACGTTGCCACCTAGCATCGACCAATTAATAATCCAAGGCATTCGTGCGTTGTTTGTTCGTGCAGGCAGCCATCATCAAGTCGGGATTCTTGTCGAAGAAGCTCTCGTGCGGCGGTGCCTTGCTGAACAATCGCTGGGTCGTTACAGCGGCCCACTGCGTTGCCACGTGAGTATGACCGCTAACCTCTGGAGACACGAGACTGGAAATTCAACTTGGGATGAAATGCCAATTGGAGATTACT
>NW_011948414.1:8204588-8208092 GCF_000503995.2 Ceratosolen solmsi marchali
ATGTTGGCGAATTAAGTCTTTTGTTCGTTGGGATGGTGGCGCTTTGTTCGTTTTGCTTAAGCAATGGGCTATTTTAATTGACATTTTGATGTATTCGGCCATTGGAAAGCTTTGGGTCAGTGAGCGTTACGGTCACTTTTATCAAAGAAAAACGATTGATCTTACGATATTTGCCTTTGAATAAACGGTATATCCGTTGTATTATAATTAACGGATTTAATTTCTTCAAGTTTCTGCTGGACTCTCTATTTAACATTGCAGGCCAAGTAACGAACTCCTTCTTTTATCTTTATTTATCAATTTGTTGTTGGCGTTTGATGCTTTGTGAATGGCAGAGAAAATGCTATGAAGAGAAAGTCTTTGTATTATTAAAGCAAATTGCCTGTAATTTAGCATAACGTCATTATGAATATTCGAAAGAATATTATGAAAAAACGTGGATAAAAGCAATTTAGAAATTCTTGCGATAAAAATTTAATTGAATTGCGAATGCTGGAAAATGATAAACTTTTTCCCTCTCATCCATATCGACACTGATACGGTAAAGAACTGAAACAGTTCTAAGAACGATCCAAGAGCTCCAGATAAAGATCCCTAAAAATCTATGCTGGCCATAAATTATCCTTTATTAATTATCCGTCTGAGTTTGTTGATTTACCGTGCTGAAAATTAGGTTGTCACAAAATTAATTCCCACATTCTCTCAATCTTCATTATTAATTATCGTGCGAGAGGTACTTAAATGAAGCTATTATCCACTATTATCTATGGGAGCACTTCGTAACGTCGTAAGGTCGTAATGCATCTCCGATTAAATAGATTCTCATTTTGTATACGTGAGTAATTGGAAGCCCTTATCGTGGAATCGTTGTATATTTTCTTCTAGTTGTTTGCTCAACGTATTTAAGTTTTTATATGAGAAATGATTGCATCTCCTTAATGTATTTGGCTTGTTTTTTTTTTCTTCTTTTTTTTTCTTTTTTTTTTCTTTTTCCATAAACAAATATCGATCGAAGAATTTATCGATAAATGATTTCGATAAATTAATGAAAAAGACCCTGGTTTTTGTTCTTGCTTAGGACACCGAACAATAATCTTAAAGTTAGACTGGGCGAATGGGATGTTAGAGATTCTTCTGAGCGACTGCTGCACGAGGAATTCGCTATTGAAAGGAAAGAGGTTAGTAAACGTATGAATACTATTGAAAATGTTTGCATTAATTTTCTTGCTAAAATTATATAAGCCCGCGATTATTTGATTATACGCTTATTACAGTGCCTTTATTAATTGACGCTCGCCATACTTTGCTTAAATTCAACTAATTTTACACAAAAAATTACAGCGCTTATATGTAACAATATATTGAAATATTTCATCGATTGTTAGTCCCAATGATTGGAATGGAAAAGACGCTTGATAAAGCGTAATTAGTAACTGAAAACGTTTATAAAGAATTTCCTTAATTTCATTAAATCAAAATTATTTTTCCCTAAATATATACATCATTATAATATAAATCTCATACACATTATAAATTATTTCATTAATAATTTTGTAAAGGGGGCGATGGAATTGATTGGCTATTATATTTTTCATTTTAATACTTTGACGTATTTTTTAATTATATTTTCAAATTAAATTTTCTAAAGTAACGTTCGATTAATGCACGCTTAAGTGATAGAAGAAAAAAAAAAGGAGAAAAAAAAAACTACATTAAACTTCCGAGAATTTTCTTTCTACATTATATCATTATACTAAGAGTAATATTTCCTCTTAACGATTACGAGTGCCATGTGAATGCTATTAAAACAATGATATTCCGTTTTTCATGCTTATTATAATTTACCTAAGATTAATTATTCCGTATATCTTCTATCTATTATATTGGCAATTTTCAATGTAATTATTACGTTAAAGAAGTAGAATTACAACCCCTGCGTGAAATGAAATAACGTCCCTTTATTCAGTTTTAGCATTTTCTCGCAATAATTACAGCTCCAAGCTAAGAAAGCGTTATCAAATTTCACCGCGAATTATAATCATTATTTCTAATTCCAAGCAAACATCATTAGCAACACTTGCCGACAATCTACTGTCAATGTTCGTAACTTAGGTCCATCCGCAGTATTCGCCGACGGATTTTCGCAATGACGTGGCACTGGTTAAGCTGTCGAGGGTCGTCGCATTTAAGCAGCATATAGTACCGGTTTGCTTACCGGCAAGGAGTCTTAAGCTGCAAGGACGTACAGCGACGGTGGCTGGCTGGGGCCGAACAAGGCATGGACAGACATCCGCGCCAACGGTCCTCCAAGAGGTTGACGTTGAGGTGAGAACGAACGTAGATTGGGTCAAAAGTTGGTCTGGACAAAATTTCGGCTTCCGCAGGCTTCTTCATAATGATTATTCATGTCAAGTGTTTGAGAGAACATTTTTCACGAGCCACATAGTGTTACGTATAGTGCAACGTGAATATTTTGTATAGGATTGTAGCAAGCTTGAACGAATAATATCTGCTTTAATCTTATCAAACATATATATTATTTTAATATATTAATAGCATCGATCCAATAATTTATTCGATCAATTATATAAATAAGACCGACGGTATTCGATAATAATATGCAGGAGTTTAACGTCAAGTTATAGGATCAATATATGATGTATTAATATTTCTAGCCTATTGCAGTAAATGGCGTCTCATATTTATTTCATAACAGCGATATAACAATCCTCGCTCATTGTATATTCTTGCTATTATATAGATCCATTATATCGCACATTGTGAATTAGTTTAAATAAATAAATTTGTAATATTTTGGTTAAATATGGATGCAATTTTACATACATGCATTGTATTTCAATCGTGTACATATATATATATATATATATATATATATATATTTTTTTTTTTTTCTTTTTATATTCAATATTTACGTAGTTAAAGGCTTCAAATTTGGTTATTAAAAAAGAATAAAAATAAAAAATCTATAATTAATAAAATTATACTTAATAATGCATTTTAATTTTTGTTCTCGATGTCAACTTTTCATTTAAATTTATCATTTAAAGTAAATTAACATTTAAAAAATAATAAAATAACAAGTGGTTTTCTTATTACGAAGCGCAAAGCACAATTACATATATCTTTATGCTTGTGGATTTCTAAAAAGAGACGTTTTCTCGACTCTGTTTGTCTTAATCTTTTTATAAATAACAAGAGATAAATGTCAAAAAGTATTACGGGATTTATATTACAGTGAGGTGACGCTCTCTCGAGTGTTTCGAAAATTTTGCGACTTTATATCGTAATGCACGCATGTGCATGCTTATGTACTTTTATATTTTTACACGGTCACCGATGTATGATGGGAGAAAAAGTGAAAGTAGATAATGATTGTATTAAGCGACATTGTCGCGGCTTTTTGACCAATGAAAAAACAAGAAAAAGATCACGAAGCGCTTCGATGAAAAAAAAAAAAAAAAAAAAAAAAAAATAAAAAAAAAA
>NW_011948414.1:8208164-8273177 GCF_000503995.2 Ceratosolen solmsi marchali
AAAGGAAAAAAAACGAGCATTGCATAGTTTTCTCTTTGTTGTTCGGTTCCAGGTCATTCCTAATGAACGATGTCAGCGGTGGTTTAGGGCGGCAGGACGTCGTGAGACGATACACGATGTTTTCCTTTGCGCCGGTTACAAGGAAGGCGGACGTGATTCATGTCAGGTATGTGGGTCTGATCAAAGATATTATATGCATACGGCGCATCGGTTAGTCTATCAATCTTAAGAAATTTTACGGCAGAGAATACCTTTCTAATCGAACATTAATAAATATTGAGAAATAATGAGAAATTTCATCGTACCTTTAAGCTTGAGAATATGAAAGGAATCATGAAATTTCTAATGCTTAACATTTAAGTAAAAGCTTCGCAAATTTTAATGCGTGTATATATATTGTATTTATGCGGGCCATGTAATTTTTCTTTTGTTCATAAAATAAATAAATTTATCATAAAGTGCTAATGAGATCGTGAATTTTACAATATTATGTATATTAATTGTTATAAACGAGACTTTTTAAATCGGTATATTTCTAAGGATAAAATATCCTAAAATTTGTTTTTCAATTACTTTTCTAAAAATCATGAAGATAAATATTTGTAAATTATTACAGTAAGCAATTATATCGAATGATTTCGAAAGTATAAAAAGAATATTCCCTCTGTAAAATCGTTAAAATATTCATTAATATATTTTCAATATCTTAACTATTTATAAATGTAACGCACAGTCAATATATTATTTGTTGGTATTAATTAATAGTAATTAATACATCGTTTAATCTTATACCTTCGAATGATATAATAATTAATTAATTATCAATAATAAGTATGCAATTGAAATATTTTACTTAGATGAGCTAATAGATATGTACGATTGATCGATATGAATTATTTGTTTGCATTCGCAGGGGGACTCGGGAGGTCCACTTACCATGTCCGTTGAGGGTAGGCATGTTTTAATTGGCCTCGTCTCCTGGGGCATCGGCTGTGGTCGAGAGCATCTGCCCGGTGTTTACACCAACATCCAGAAATTTGTCCCGTGGATAGATAAGGTCATGAGTTAGGGAAATAAAATGGCCAAGATAGATGATGGAAACATTTTTTTAACAATCTGAAATCTATTTTTGGCGATGATTTGACGTGGCGTAAGGAAAATACTAGAGATACGATGTTCCAATTGCAGTGGCGCAGCTTCTCAAATTTTTGTTGTTGTTGTTTTTTTTTTTTTTTTTTTTTTTTTTCACCAGGACTGAACGTATTTGTACATTATTATATTTACAGAATGTTTGTTTGTTTTCTTTTTTCAATATGCCTTTGTCAGAGTTTTATTTATAGTTTGAGTAAATGCTTCTGGAGGAGTTCTGTAACATTTGATGAATGCATTTTATAATTTGCGTTTAACAATAAGCTTGCACAGGTAACTTTCGACATATTAGTACTAAAGTGTCTCTTTAATGTACAGAAAAAAATCTAAGGAGCTTAAGATTGACTGTGTTTATTCACCGAAGCGTTTGTAATGATATTTTGCAAATGGTATTTGTAAAGTGCCTGTAAACGATTAAAAAAAAAATTATATTGTATATTGCGATTTAACTATATACATTTATATGCGTTAGTTGTATTGATATGATGTTTCTGAGAGGCTTTAACCTATCAGAGATTTATTTGTACATTTCATCGATATCCGTTCATTATTTTTGCATACAAATGGTTTCAATCAACGAATGAAAAGATGACTATCTGCCTTACCAAAGCTTTCATTTACTCATTATTAACGATTTAATGTTCGCCGATAAGCGTCATTGTATTGATTTTGTTCATTTAAGTACTTTTTTCTATTTTTGAAAGTATTTTTATTATTATTATTATTATTATTATTATATAGAAATATGTAAAAGAGCAATTGAAATTTAAAGAAAAATACATTTTATTTATTGAACAATGCGAGATTCTTCGTAACTTATAAATCCGTAGTTATCTGAAAACCTTGATCTATTAATTTGTAAATTCATAAAATTAAGAAAATACTTGATTAAGAAAGAAAATAAATAAAAAAAAATACATATATATATATATATATATATATATATATATATATATTAATACATATTTCACGATTTTACTCTATTTTACGATTTTAATTTATAAATATTTTTGTACAATTATTGTCATTTTTTAGAAATAAAGACGTAATAAAAACTAAAATAAATGTTCGTATTTTATACTTCGCTAATAATGGCGTTTGAAGCGATAGAGATTAGTTGAATATTATATTTATTACATATAATACGTATGCATAAATGAAAATTCAATAAGAACTTTGTGATTCGCGTTATATTTTTATTATTATAAATTTTCAACATAATAATTAATGGAAAATTATAATTAAGTATCTTATTGTATAATTCGTTAGTACTGACTGTGTAAAATTTTTTATATTTTATATATATATATATATATATTGACAGTTGTGTTATTATATTTTCTTTAAAAAAAAAGTTTAACTATAATCTTATTCTAAATGATATGTTCACCTATTTAAATTGTATTTAATAAATTAATCAACATTAATTATATATTAATTATATTATCTTGATAATGATTTGGGTATAGGACAGAAATAAAGAAAAAAAACATTCGGCTTCGATAACTGCTAACAAAATTTAATAAATTTAATGTTAGAGCCATTGTAGAGTAACATTTTCCTTGTAACAAACGTTGTGCTTCTTTCTAAAATATAAAGACGATCTCAAATCACATTCTATTTACATCGAAACTGTATGTAGAACATTACAAGTTCGTGTCGCAAACGTTTACAAGGTTAAGAATTCGATTCCACTATTTCTTACATTATATTTATTTCAAATTATTTCATTTATTAACTTGGTAGGTGTATTTATTACTTCGTCGTTTCTCACATTCGTATCTCATTTGTTTCTTTTAATTAATTATTTATCTTTTTACCATATCTAAGTCGTCGATTATGCATGTATTTTTTCTCTATTAATATATTTGTGTGAATTCTTCGTAAGCTTTTTCGTTTTTTTTTTTCTTTTTTTCCTTTTTTCTTTTTCTTTTTCCTTTAAATATCTCGCTGCTGTGTACCATTCAAACTCAATATCATAGCATCTTTGTCGTCTCTTTTTCTTTTATTTACGTCCATTAAATTACGGTAGTTGTTCCCTTAGTAGGAGACTCTCCCTATGAGTTATTTTAGTAATTTTTTCTTCTTGAATTACGATAGTTCAAATGTAGCTAGTTGCTTGAATCAACACGGATAAATTTTTTTTTTTTTATAACGAATTTTTTACTCCCTACATTACACTGTATTTCTTCCTTTGAACAATTGTTTATATTCAATCATTTCATCGCTCATTTCAAGTAGCCCTATTTTTAATTAATAATTTATATAAATATTATCATAATAATTTAACAGTAACAAGTGAAAATCGAATAAAGCTTGTACATTTTTACAATTCTCATACGCGATAAAATATTTTTAACGTCATCGCATAATTTTACGCTTAGATTTTCATCGACTTTGTTAATAGAAATATTGACTATCTCTTACTTTATTGATGGATATGAAAACAAATGAGCTCAAACATATTTACATATCTATTTATCATATTTATTACTTGCATTACTTCAATAACTGTATATTCGTATTTTTAATAGATGTAATGTTTTACTCAAATGGCCATTAAAAATTAATTTTTCTTAGTCGATTAGACTTTTCTCAATTAAAATTCTTATAAAAGATTATGTTATTAATGATTAAAATTTTTTTTTTCTTTTCAAAATAACTGAATAATCAAATATCGATGCTATCGTGTTTTTTTTTTTTTGTATAAATAAATAAATAAATATATCTGTTTTATAATGAAATTAAATAAATATATTTAAATTTCTGTGGCTTGCCTAATGAGTGAAAGATTATAATCTCTAATTAAATATTACAATGATTATTATTAACGCTTTTAAATAATAAACGATACTATAAATAAAAAAAAAGCTAGTATTTTTAAACGAATAATTGGATAGTATTGACAAATTTTTGATAATATAATTGTCTCAGAAAATACGTGAGTGTTGAGAATTGTAATTGAGCCACGAAGAAATATCGAACGATAAAAAGGTGTAAGACCAGCTTACTTTTAATAATATATCAACATAAGGAATATATACTTTAATGCAGAAAACAATAGATGTAAACATCGTAATAATTGGCAATAAACATGTTTATAATGTTACGGATGCCTTGCTAAATCTCACTACTTTGCTCTGCTCAATATTTTTGTTGTTGTTGTTGTTGTTGTTGTTGATCAAATTGGTAATAAATTGTGGATTTTAATATTTTCAGTTTATTAGAAATGTACATTTGGTTGTTTGGCCAAAGAGAATATTGAATTATTATGGGGAAATAATTATTTATATGTTTCGTAAATTTTATTTTTAAGAGTAATTATTGTTTGTCTAATATGTCTTTGCAAAAATGTTTTTTAAAAATTTTGCCGTTTATTATAGTTTTAGATTTTACATCAGTAATACTACTACTAATCTTAATAATAATAATAATAATAACAATAATAATAATAATAATAATAATAATAATAATAATAATAATAATAATAATAATAATAATAATAATAACAATAGTAATAATAACAATAGTAATGATAATGATAATGATAATAATAATAATAATAATAATAATAATAATTGTACTAATAATACTAATAATAATCTTTCTTAAAATTAGTAAACATATTAATTATACTCTCGACAAATCTTTAATACTTATATAGATAATAAAACATAAATAATTTTTTTTATCCTTTCCATCGTTCTATCCTGCTTGTTGAATAAAAATTGTATATTTTTGATGAAAGCGACCACAACTTAATTATTTACACTTTATAAAAATTCTTTTCAATAAAATTTTCATACTTAATTAAAATTAATAAACAATTTAATAAATGTGTTAAAAATCTTTTTAGCACTTAATTAAAAAACAAATGCCATCGTTATAATTTTTAACAATATAGGAAAGAACTATGAAGAAGATGACAAATCCTTTACTTCCAATCACCTACAACATAAATAATTCGTTGTTTATCATTTTTAAAGTACTATTTGTGCTTCAACAATAGTACATATTCTTATATAATTCCTATTTAGAAGTTTATTTTATTTTTTATGGAGAAAAAGAATCATTTTTTCAAATTGTTTCGATTATTTCCATACACACTTTTGTAATTCCATAAATACATACATACACGCATGCATACCTTCGTCATTTAATTTTTTTTCTTTTCTTTTCTTTTGTTTTTCTTTTCCTTTCGTAAAATGCTAAGTCTGTTTGGCTATAATAATAATAATGCTGAGGATGTGGAAAAACCGATAGGAAGGGGTCAATGATGAAAACAGGTAAAGAGGAATATCCTTTGAGAATTCATTTATCTTTATTTTTTATATCAGAATCATATAATTTATTATTATTGTAATTGAATATATGCTTTATTTTTTTCTCGTTATGTAATTATTTTTTTTTTCTCGTCTATTATTTAATTCATTAAATGTTCTAAATAGAGTTAAACGCGCCTAAATTTCTTAAGACACTAGACTGTCTTGCATACATTTGGAGGCATCATTTATTCAATATATTTTTCCTTAAAAAGGTATACTTTCAATGAAAAACTCATGTAAAAGTGTTTTCTCAATTTATTATAGTCTATCACCTATTATTATAGATTTGTATACGAATCTGTTTAACGATTGGTCATTTTCTAATTTTATGTTATTAACCACTTTTTTGGTTTACATAATTATCATCTTTTTAAATTGATAATAATAAAGTTGTGTATATTTTTCCTTACTGAACAACTATTATAACTTGCTCAATCTGCATTTAATGAATTTGTCTTCTATTTCACAAGTTATGATTTTTAACTGGCACTTCTATATTTCCGTACAGCAATCTCTCGTTAATTATTTTTTATAATTAAAACTGTCGAAATGTCTATAACTATACCTACATAGTCTAGATACCTAACCAATGCAATTAATAGCAATAGTCATAATATAAGGTTTTTATATTTGTATTTTCATAATAATAACAACAATGGTAATTAATTATAAATCTGCGTGCGTGCGTGTGTGTGCGCGCGTGCGCGTGTGTTCGTGTGCGTGTGTTCGTGTGCGTGTGTTCGTGCGCGCGCGCGCGCGTGTGTGCCTGTTTTTGTTGGTACGGGTGTTGGTGCGCGTGAGCATTTGTAAAATTCTAATTTATAATATTTTCTCTCGTCTCGTCTTATTTTTGTATAAATTACCGAAACGGCCTATGCATAATTTTTAATATTTCTTCTATTTTGTTTTCTTATATGCATTCATGATCATTTTTATGTATATTTAACTTTAATCTATAAACTATTCGAATGGATAATCATACTTGTATATTTCACCTTTATTTTTCATATAATTTAATGTGGTGAATAACTTTTAGATTATGTATCATTTATTTTATTTTTTGTTTAATGTAATATTTTGTCCTTCGTTTATATAATATGTTTAATGTAGTAATAATTACATTAAAGAATAAAATAATTAATTAATATTTAACTGGTTGTTGAAAATTATTACAAAATCATACAGAATCAATTAATCTTTGTGTAGTAATAACGACATTAATAAAAGTAAAAATAACAATGATATAAATGAAAATGAATAATAAATAATAATAATTTAAATTTAAATTATAATAGTAGCAGGCATTAGTAACATTCTCGTCAAAGGCTACCGACGGTATTTATTTTTAAAGATGCTTCCATTTTCTTTTAAATATTTATTAAAAATTCTTTATCTAAATAAATTGATATTTCTAGTTTATTGTATATCCTATTATTTTCTTATGGTATATTTAGTTTTTTTTTGTTATCTATAAACAAATATCTAGTGAAAAGAAGAAAACGAACGATGAAAATCTACTACTTCATAGAGGTTGCATTTCCGTACTTAAAATTTCCTATATCATAAGGCTATTATACATATAAATTTATATATATATATATATATATATATATATATATATATATATTTAGTTTACATACATTTAATATAAATTATATAAACCAGCCTATTTTAACTATTAATCGTTCAATCTTTTTAAATTTTCGTCAAAATTCATTAAAATGTATAAACGCCCTTTATATCAATATTTTGTAATCTATTAATTATAAGAATTTTAATATTCTGAATGCAATTAGAATACATTATCTTTATAAGCTAATAAATCTAAATCATAAATAAATTTGAAACTGATTGTATTCAGAACAATATATTTTATTGCACAAATTTAATACGAACAATGTATTTTATTCTTTTTCTTTTTAATTATAATATTTATTATGAATATTGTAATAAATTATATAACGTAATTTACATAGTTTGAGAAATACTTAAGATTATTTATAAAATTCTTGAAGAGAATATGATTTTTTACTATAGAGTTTACAATGTATTTTTAGATCTATTTAGAATAACTGTTTTAAAATAAAAATTAATATTAATATTTGCGTTTTGTATTTTGTATTATATTCCTTGATATAGCCTCTCGATTATATATTATATAACTGACATAATTGTGAGCGAGCATAGGATAACGTTATCGGCGGTTTTCTATTCTATATCTTAAAATCAGCATGAAAATTATTTTAAATATTCTCATTTCTAAATATCTTGTTGTAATAATTAGTTACGTCGATTTATTTTATTAAACTAATGCTGAGATTATGATTATTAATAAGATTAGTTATATATTAAATAGAAACAAAATTAAAGAAAAAATTTTATTACGTAATTTTATTTTGAGAAGGATTATTAATTTGAGACGGATTATTAATTTGAGAAGGATAAAAAAGAGTATAGAGAAGGTTTCGTTTTCAAAATTTCTCCAAATATTATAGACTATAAAGTTTGCTCATAGTACAAAAATTGAAACAATTTTTTTTTACATTCTATTACTTTCATAAATTAAATAATTCTATGTAAAAAAATATTACAAAATGAATAAAAAATTATACTTTTAACGTCGAAAATGTATGAAATCTGTTATTATAGTTCTTATTTATTTTTATCTTAAATGACGTATTTTTGGTATTCTTATCTGTTTTTTTTTTTTTTTTTTTTTTTTTTTTTTCATTACCTTCAATTATGTAAGTTTATGCAAATAAAATGCCTATTCATATACAATATTAACTTCTTGTCTCTGTTATTATTATAGGTTTTGGATATTTACAAAATTATTAAAACCTTTACGTTTATAATATAAATATTACTTGAAATTATTAACAATGCCTTCTGAAATGTTTAGTTTTACCTACTTTAGAAAATAAAAATGATTTTGTATTATTGCTTGATTTATTGAAGCAAATCTAATGATTTTTGTTGTATCATACAACTAAATTACTAGCATTACACTGGTTGTTTGACTTGCTTACTTTATGTACTACAAATAATCAGATTTTCTATACAATTTGTACGTTATTTAATGATAATTTAATATTTATACAGTGCATTTTGCAAATCCCAAAATATTGGAAGATATCAAATTGGGAATTATAATATTATCATTAATTGATATTTATGATTGACTAATACAGGATAGAAGAAAATAATACAACAAAATTAACTTCAATATATTATCTTTTTTTAAAAGTATACAACAATGTTGACATTTCTATTCAATCCTATTCATCCAGATATTTTAATAAATTAATTTATTAATTTATTAATTATTATGTATATTTATATGTGTACTGGTGAATAATATACTACATATATTAAACTGGCGGTGTGTGTGTGCGCGCGCGTGTGTGTGTGTGTGTGTGTTTTTTTTTTTTATTATTAACAGCTAGTTTTTATATTCACCTAATTATCAAATTTAATATCGAGTATTTTTTTAATTATCTTTTTTTTTCATTTCTTCTGCTTTTCTTTTTAGTTGGCATATGTTCTTCCTGGCACTATAATGCACTTTCAAGAAATCTATATAAAAATATTGCGCGTGGCTGTTATGTCCAGTGCATATTTATCTTTCTTTTATTAAGATTTGAGATAGGATTGCGATAATGACGTTGGAGTAAATCTAGAAAATTAGCTTATTAAATTATTTTATCAAGGCTTATGAAAATTCTTCAGTGTTTTGTTATAATAATCTATAACGTTTTGTCGTGATATAATCATAAGACAATGAAGCATAATTATTTGTTAATCTTAATAATAAATAAAATAATCATTATTATTATTATACTTTTTTCTATGAATATCGAAAGTATTAGGCCTTTTATTAATTGATTAGCAATTAAAGTGCCCTACATTTTATTAAATGTCAATTAAAATTCGTTAAATTATTGAATGTATAAAAATCTTAATGCAATATATAAATTACTCGAAATAATATAGCGAATCGATAGTATTTTCTTTAAGCGACAACATTTGTTTGAAGTAATAGTTGTAAACGATGACATGACAGTTGAGATTAATAATGTCAATGTAATAATAAAATAAGATAATTTTCTAAATTATCAAATGAATTATGTTTTATAATTGCTCATGACTCATTGCATCTTTATCACTCTGCTTATTTTTTTTATTATTTTGGTCCCGTTTCGCGATTAATTATTTTGCGAAACTTTCATTTTTCGCAAAAGCACTATTTTCGCCCTGAACAGTGACGGAAAGGATGATATTGTTGTTTTATTTTATATTATTCTTTTTCTGTTTAAGCAAATAGGTCCCAGCATTTTTTATTTATTTATTCATTTATTTTTTTTTTATTATTTATTATTCTTTTTTTTTTTTTTTTTTTTTTATCAATGTGTTAACCTTATAGATCGTGCATTTTTTGCTGTAATATTTTTTTGTCAGTGCCTATCGTGACTTATGCTTGATCTAAAAGATTTTATTTATTTAATTGTCGCGTCATTGTGAAAATACAATGAATAATTATTATGCAGCAGATTAGATATTAGAGACGTGTACGTATTGAATTATTGATCGAACAATTTGGAAACATCGGAAACTTTACATAATTTGAAACAGTTTCAAAATTGATCATTTAGGATTAATATATGAAAAATGTCAATTATAATAATTAACGTTAGTAAGTAAGAATATAATGTTTAATTTTTATTATATTAGTATGTATAATCTTTAAAGCTCCTTTAAAATTTTAATAATTATAAAGATACATTTTCAATTATATTATCTATTTTTAATATATTTGATGAATTTATTCATTTACCATGTTCGTTTGGGAAAATTCTATGCGCAAATTTCTTTTACAGTCAAAACTGATACTAAACAATCATTCGTAAGCATAAAATAGTAACTATTCGTGGATTTTTTTTTTTTTTTTTTTTTTTTTTTTTTTTTTTTTTTTTTTAATGCTTTTTGACTAGCAGGTGGTAAAGATACCAATCATTCACATACGTAATGTTAGTAGGTCACATTAAAACCATAACAGTTTGTACGTTAGTAGTTTATACGAAAACTATTGGCTATATTGATTATAAAAATTATCTACCGTATCGATTTAGTTAAAATTTGTTTTGGACAGAAAATGAATAGTGGGAAAGGGCATTTCGAGAATTTGAAACAAGACTTTTAAATTACTGGTTGAGTATGTTAGTTTAACTATCGGAATATAAAATTTTATAACTTAACTTTTTAATCTTCTTTCTTTATTTATTTTTCAGCTGCAACTTAGATAATATTATATAATAGATATTTTTATCGGTCTTATATTAGCAAATGTGGGCTTGTTTGTCCTTTTGTTTCCAAGAAATGTTTATTTCTATTTTCAATGATTACTTAAGTATGTTCCATTCCAAAAAATATAATATAATTGTTCGAAGAATCGATTAAATAGAATCTGCTTAAATAATCGATAATTTGAAATTTAATTAATATTTTCTGATAGTCCTATATCAATACCTCAATTATAATATTTAGTATCAGTATTAAAAAGATCTTAATACGTTTTGCCATGATTTATAGTGTAGTCAAATAGTTATGTAATTTTGCTTATGTTTTCTTCTTACCTCACTACATTCATTATGTACGTCAACTTCTGAAGAACATTTTTTTTCTCTTTACAACTCGAATCAATGGTTTGGTTAATAATAAAAAGGGCACCCGTTTGCTGAAACACGTGTTTTCATACTAACGTACCCGTATTTATTTTCTATTTAACATAGCGGCACCTTGCTTTTTGTATAAATGGATTTAAAATAATGTATCTCTTAAAATCTATTATCCTAGCGATGCTCAAGCGAGTAAGATCACTTTTTATCCGATGAACGCCATTAATAATCTTAGTTGCGCGCATTCGAAAATTTTGACGCGTACGTATACTTCATAAAAACGTCTGCCATTATCGTGAATAAACGCCACTTTAAAAATAATACTAAGAGAATATAATATGAGTATCTAATTATTATTTATTTATTAATTAAACTTACTTTATATATCTTGTTTAATCTTAATAAAGTAGTTAATAAAGTAATTTCTAATAAATCAATATGTATATGTTTAATTTTTCTAATGGGTCTAATAATTTTAATTAAGCAGCATTTATTTTTTATCGATTCCTTTATATGATTGCAATAATTGCAAATGTATATTCAATATAAAAAATGTAAAAAATAATAATAGCCTTTGAATTCCTGTTTACAATTATAATCGTTAAATAACGCTAACTTGAAATATTGGCAGTTTAATTAATTTAATCTTTTATCAACTAACTTTATATATATATATATAATGGTATAGAGTGTAAAAAAAAAAGTCCTCATCACATAATATAATAATAAATTATATATGAAATAAAGATGTTTCATTATTGGTAGTTAAATATTATATCTTCTGAATTAATTAATGTAGTGTTAATTTTATACATTTGCAGCTGAATATTTAATTTTTTATTCTTGTGATAATTGTTACACAACTGTTTAATGAATATTAAAATATTTTTTTATCATAAAAGCATCTGATTATATTAAATTTTTCACATTTTGATGAAGCATTTCAATAAAAATATAAATCCTTTAATCGTAATATATTTTTTTGTTTAATTAAGCACATATCGAAATTAATAAAGAAAAAAAAAGATTCTTTCCTTTATAATAATGAAGAAAAAAGAAATGGCATAAGTTCACGATAATAGCGGCTACTTTATGGAATATATATATATATATATATATATATATATGATTTATTATAGTATACTTTTAAAGTCTCTGATATGTACGCAACGAATGCGCTCCGTTCAATGGCTTGATTGAATAATTAAGAGTTCGTTCGTTTCTGAAAAAGCTTACGCTCCCCTTTTATTTCCTTTATTATTTAATTAAAAATTTGTTATCGCTTTACACTCCTTAAAAGTTCGTTTGCTTCGAAATAAAAAAGAAAATTAACAATGCATTTCACATTATTTTACACTTCATCGCACAATATCCCTTACTTCGTTAGGAAATTTTTCTGTACTTTTTATTTTTTATAAACATATTAATGTACACGTCTACAAACTGCGGAATCGTTGTCGGTCGTAGCGTATAACTCGCGCGCTATTTACTTAGATTTCGTTTTTCTCCGTAATATGTGAGCTTATTTTAATATATAAGGTTGATCAGGCACGCAAATGGGGGCAGGGAGCAGCTCGCAGCAAGTGGAAGAATTCGTAAGTGCATTAACGCGTTTACGGCTGTTCGTTCTTACTTCTGATACTAAATCGTTTTGTTCATTCTTAATTATTCGTTATTGCGTTTGCTCTTTCTCTGTTATTTTCCTTCCGAGGAGAGGATAATGAAACGTGCTCGGTAAAAGAAGAAATGTCGATTTGAAAATATAAAAGGAGAAATATAGAAAGAAAATTGGATTCTACTTACTTTGAATTTGCTGAAGCATTGTTCTTCAAATATAATTAAAACTCGCTCGTTTCAATTGTCATGCATATAAAGAAAGCCACGAAGAAGTTTCAAGATTCTTTATGTTTAATAAAGTTTAAATGGATGTTAATGTAGACTGTTATACCGAATAATAATTTACCATAGCGAGGTAAGATAAGGTAGGATAGCGTGATATTAAGTTATTATGTTTTCCCTTGGGGCAAAAGTCTAGCAACATTTTATTTCTAGATAAATAAATGAAATTTAAACGAATTTCTGTCGTTTTGCCGTTACGCTGGTTGGCAACAAATTTTTTTCACGTTATGCTAATTGAATTTCAATTTTATTAATCATAAGCAAATTAAATATTACATTAATATAAAATATAAGCAACGTAACAGAAGTAATTTAAAGAACAAAGTTGAGAACTTAGTTAATTAAATATATATTACCATGACGCAGTAATAAAAGCACATTTCACACTAATCCGTCTGGCTAATTTCTCTCTCTTTTTTTTTTTTTTTTTTTTTTTTTTTTTTATTGCATTTATATAACTCCAATTTACAATTAGAGCTCAGCAAATAAAGATCGGGTAAGTAATAGCCGACGATTAACGTGAAATGAGACAGAGACGAAGAGAGAGAGAGAGAGAGAGAGAGAGAGAGAGAGAGAGAGAGCAATTATACGAAAAATAAGGGGATGAAGAACGTTTCACAGAAGAAAGAACGTAAGCAAGCCGATCCTCTCGCGTAGTAGTAGACGTATGTCTCGGAGGATATGACGTAATTTCTCCCCACTTAATAAGAATGCTGCGGCTGCAAGGACGAGGCTCAGCTGTGGGGGGATGAATCTGAGCCTTGGCTCGTACCTAAACCCGAGATCCCTGACTGCTGCTGCTGCGTGGGTAACCTCGAGACCGACTGGGAGGTGCTTGCATATTGGGACTGCTGGGACTGCCTGCCACTACCTGTTTCCGGTATCAGATGGGGCGTTCTACTGGATACGGGTGGTAACACCGGCGATACTGGCCACGGGTGCAAGGAGACCGTACTCGGTCCGCTTTGTACACTCCGCGAGTGTGGCAGCAGGTTGTTACCACCTAGGCCAGTGACATTGACGAACGGCTGCTGATGCTGGTGCTGCTGGTGCTGCTGGTGCTGGTGCTGGTGTTGATGTTGGTACTGGTGTTGCTGCTGTAGAAGTTGTTGTTGCTGTTGCTGCTGCTGCTGTTGGAGCGAGTTGGATCCGACGATGGAACCGCTGGCGCCGATGCTCGCAAAACCCGGGAAACTCGTGGCTGCGCTCGTCGAGCCGATGAGAACGCTACCAATCATAGGACCACTCGCGACGCCGCTCGCGGGAGTCGGAGCGAGGCTTCCTGCCGCCGTGTCCGGGTGCAGGAAGTTCCGTCTCTGCTCCAAGCGCTCAGCGTGCTGGGCTATGCAGCGGGTGAGGGCCTCCGGCAGCATCTCCAGTTGCTCCTGGAGCGAAGTCAATTTCTCCTCGAGACCGATGAGACGCTCCTCCAGTGCATCTTGGCGACTGCTCATGTCAGAAACGATCTCGTAAACGGTGTTTTGTGTCTATCACATAGTAAGACATTTGGCCAATCTGTTAGTATTTCTCATCACGACAATTATTAATTATACATATCGGTAAATATATGTGTGGCGATGTTATATTAATTTGCAGAATTTCTCGATTACTGCCTTTAACAAATTGCTTTCTAAGGAATTATTCTACTCGACGAAGATTATTTTGAAATACTTACTGACATTACGATGTACTTTGTTCTCTTATACACGCTATCATTAAAGTAGTTATATAATCCTTTAGACTTACGATACTTTTCTAATAAACATTATTTTAAAGATCGGAGATGAAAGATGTATAACTAGAATTCTTCAATTAAATAACATATGCCGATGCAATAAAAACCGAACAAATGGACGTTCATAAGATATTAAACTGCATTAACCTAGTATGTAATAACTATAAACTGGAAACAAAAATTATTATATTCGAAAGTAAAGGTGTAAATTAAATTGGCTCAAAATCTTACAGAATAATAAAAAATCTCGCAACAATATTGATTTGATCGCAATTTTAAGGATTACTTAAACACTGAGATTAATTCACAAGTATAAGAGACACATCCTTGATAATACATTACTTGACATTTAGTTTTATAAAATGTTTGAAGAATAAACACGAAGAATTGTTTCATTCGATTTTATTCAAAGAATTCTTTTGCTCGAATAATTGATAAAAAAAAATATATATATATAAAAGAATATTTATATATTGATAATTTATCGATATAATATTTTTCGTAATAAATGTACAATTACATTAAAATTATTGCAATGTGAGAATTCAAACTTTCGCTAAAACAAAAATTTCATTTAGAAACCGAGTTTTATTTTAAATTCTATTGAAAAAAAAAGCGTATATCAAGTTTTTTAAACAACAATTTCTACAAGACAAGTATTCATACAAGATTAAATTCAAAACTATCCAGTTGTATATTTTTTAAAATTCCAATGATTTCCAATACGTATATTTTAAAAATGTATTAGAGATACTTAATGCATTTATATTATTTCTATCTAATAACTAACATTCATTTTCCTTTAAGGAAAATAATTTTTGAAAATGTTGATATCTTAAGACGAATTAAAAAAATTTATAAAAATTGATTATATTTTATTATACGAAATCTTTTAGCATACAAATATACAAGTTTATTGCCCTTAAGTAGTATTTCAATTTATATTCGATTGAATATTTTCAAAACATAAAAGTGTTTTCGTGTAATTTAATTTAGTGTTCAGGTTTTACATTAAAATTCGAATTTTTCTATTCCACGAATGGAAGACTATTAATCGACAATATTTCAATTTACGAATAATAATTGATGCTAAATTTCTTGCTAGCTATTGTTATTAATTTTTTAAAATTAATTCTTAATATTTTAGTAATTTAGAGTGTCCAAGATGATCTAACACAATATAATAATTTATTATTATAATTTATTTAATCTATAACCATTGTTTTTCTTCAAAAATTTTATTATTTAAAATATCTATATTTTATATTATTAAATATTTTATCCTTTTTATAATATGTAAATTGCAACTAAAATAAAATTTCAAAATTTTAATAGTAATATTTATGAATTCCTCTCTATGCTAACATTTTTTGAGATATCATAACAGTATAATGTGAAAAAGTTTATATATAAAGCCGAGCTTTTTAGATATATTATATGATGGTATATTGTGTGACAAGGTTTTAAAAGTCCATGTTAAAAGTTGTGAATTGTGAACAATTCCGCAATCTCACATTATGGGTGAGTGAATTTTTAAGCAGATCTTTCACTTCCGACATCTAATATAATTTTTTAAAATATATAATTAATGTTGTTAAAGTACACATTTGTGTTGCATGTATGCATACACATGTATATAAATCTATCTGTGAATATACTTGTGAAAGTATATTTGTACCTTTGCCATATCAGTTATCGTGTTGGCATTGTCCATTAGCTTCCGTTGGTCCATTTTTACTTTCCGTAATCTATTAACAATTAAAATATCATAAGGTGAGACGGGAAAAGAAGCATTATCAAATCATCATATTTCTTTTATAATAATTAATAACAAATATACTGACGCATAAATTGCCAAGAGAAATTTTCGTTGATGAGTGCGTACACGTCCAGGATTGACTCTTTTTACCAGTCGCGTGTGTTTGTAGATCAGCCACGTCTCGCGCAAAACATTCGCAGCCGCGTTTTTTAACTGCGAAGTTGAAAAATATGCATAAGGGTTTATAATGATCTTCATTATTAAACTTTATGTTTGAGAATAGTAGGTACATTACTTTTGAAATAATTTAAATAAAATATTATAATGAAAACTTTTAAACAAAATTTAGGTTAAAGGAGGTAAAAAAAAAAAAAAAAAAAAAAAAAAAAAAAAAAAAGTAAATATGTGTAATATGAATTATATAAAAAGTTGTCATTTTTCATATTGTTTGATATATAAAAGAGAAACCTAATTAAGAAATAATAATTTTTCTAAAATGGAATTTTCAAATACATTCTATACTCCACGAATATAATCGTTACAAAATTGAAAAACTACTAAACTATTATTCTTATACGATTTTATGATAAATTATTAATAATTCAAATTCTTGGCTTAGGACGGAAATTTTAGTTTTATAAATTTTTTATAGTAAGATCGAATTCCTTAAATAAAAATTCTATAAATTTAACGAATTTATTTGATTTTTTTATTTTAGAAGCTAAGAATATTGTGGAAACGATTTCTATAACTATAAGACGCGTAATCCATTTCCTAATTCGTTATTAAATTGTTATAGAAATCGCCATACCAAATGTTTCTATTGACATTTGCCATGAAAAATTTGTATTAAACTAGCTCTGTGCTTATAGTTTCGTAAAAAAAGCTTTTAAGTTCTTGCAATGAAAGCTCACGTTGAAAGTGTGAACAGTCCATTAGCATCGACTTTTTCTACAATAATCGATTAATTGTAAATTGAGCAAAAATTCGGTATCAAATATCAGAATAGTTTACAAATACTTTTGCCGAGCAGAGGAACTAAAAGTTAAAAGCCAAAAAAAAATAGTCATGAACACTTGTTATAACACGTATAATCTAACTAAGTCGCTTTAAAATTCTCCTTTAAATCACGAGGGAATGAAAAATCCTCGAGCCACTCCAATCACCCCGCAGACGGCCGTTCACTTATAATTCTCTCCCTCTCCTCCTCCTCCTCCTCCTCCTCCTCCTCCTCCTCCTCCTCCTCAATCTCCACCTCCTTGGCCGCTCATCGATGCACGATGGCAAAATAAAAGGAAGTGAGGAAATGGGCGTTAAGCTCTCACCCGCTTCGTCAGTTGTGTGTCCATCATGAAATTGTGAACGTGCTTCTCGGCCCTCGTCAGCTCCAGCTTCCTCGAGACGACGGCAACGAGCAGAGCCGTGCAGCCGGCGCCCTTTAACAAACATAAGGCAAGACGAATGAATGGTAAATGCGTTAAGCAATGGCAAGCCAAATGAATAACGAAAAGTCAACATGGATTTTAGCGTCGCTCTAAGGCAAGTACCATCAATCCTTTGAATTCTTCTCTTTATTATCATTCTTTCGACCCGCTGAATAAATGGAAAAATATGGGAGGAATTGCCTCGTCGCCTCATTAATATCATTGTCTACGATACAAATAATTTTATTCACTTGGTTAACGCGATTATTTCTAATTATTTTTCATTATTCCATTTATTTCCTGTGTTATTACTTATTATTTGTTCGTTGTTGTTAATAGGTCCGATTGCAGCTAATAAGCCAATACAATTATTGCGAATTATAAGAGAAATTTATCAAAGAGGCTCGTCTTGTATTACTCTGTTTGCATTTTCACGTTCTCGCAACTTCTCCATTTAATAATGTACGTTTTATTTCGATTTTTCCCAATGATACTCCACGAAACATGATCTTACTAACATGCAATTGCCAATACTTATAAATTATTAATATATTCATTGAATATCGTTTGCCGGTAAGTCGGTATGAATAATATATTGTTGCAAGAAGATTTGAATTTTGAAAAAAATTTTCAAGCTGTTTCAAAAAAAAATTTCTACCCACGTGTTACGACTGCATATTAAGTTTTTGTTTTATCGACAATATTTTCAATTCCTCAAGATACGAGGCTAAAATATATTTTCAATTAATTTATTCTGATTCGCGCAAGACCAATAATACGAATTTTATAAATAATCGAAGCGTTTCTGTGTAAATTTCATATTTTTTCTCTTTAAAAAAACACTCCACAATATTTATTATAAATACGTAATATTAAACGAAAAGTGAACTGAAACAATACATACCGAAATAAAAATAAATTGAAGAATTTTAAAAAGGAAAAAAAAATAACACGAACTATTTGCAACTTCAATATTTATAAATATCGAAGAATTTATGAATATTATATTAATGGCAAATTATTTCGAATAACCGTTACATATTATTATAAAAATATATAAAAACTTAATGTCAGTTAATGGCTTCTAAAAGTCTTGTTACTTTAGTGTTGTTAAATTTTTTTTTTCAACTGTCTCAGAATCATTAATACTTGCCATATTCGAAATCATATATGAATCTTACGTTGGGTATATTAATAAAGATTTCTATAACTGTGATATTCACATAATTCTAAACAATTCTAACATCTATGGAATATATTTTTGAATGTATTTTCAAAGTTTAATCGGAATATAAAATAATTTTAGACGAATACATGTTTAACAATTCGTATTTCAGAATAATTACGAAGAGGTATTTTATTATATTTATTAAAAATTCTAATTCTCGAATTATTTTTCTTCTTTATTTTATACGCTCTCTTAGTCTTGATTTAGGATGGTAATACGAATTTTCACGTCAGTTACGAGATTTTCTTCCCAGACAAGAAGAAGCATCGACTAAGTAAAAAATAAAAGAAGCAGAGCTTTCAGACACGGGAGTAAGGGAAAAAAGTTACATCTTATAAGAGTGGAGCAGCGGGTCTTTGTAAGGTCATGTCCTTTTTTTTTCTTCTTTTTCTATTTTTCTTTTAGGTAACCACAGAAAAACCGTACATGCTCTAGGGAAGCATAAGAAAAGAGAGTAATAAGAGGCACATTCAAAATAAGGATTAATAAATATTTTCTTTCATTGTTATTTAATGTGTATTATTAATCTACTTATTATGATTTTCCTATAAGTTAAAATATTTTTTATAAAATTAGTTTTATATATACTCCAATAGCAAATTTGATTATTTTTGTTATACAATTCTTTAATATAAGAATCTAAATTTTTTTTATTGTAAATAAAATCTTTATTGAAAAATTTATTAATAATCCAAATATTTTCAGATACTTAATGGTAATAATACATAGTTATCAATTCAAAATTCTTAACAATTTACTTGTATCGATTTTATAAAAATAATTGCTATTACTTTTACATTAATAATTAATTAAAATTAGTATTTTTAAATTCCTTGATATAATTTTCTAAGTGTATCATTAAATTTTCGTATTAATTTCATCGATATTTCATTTCAAATAGAAGATTACAACTAAAAAAAAATTGAACGAGAAAGCTCAATTTACTACTTATGGAATAATAAGGATTATAAGGACGTTTAAAAATTAAAAAATCTTTTTCAAACAATCTTCGACTCAGTATGATATTTTAAAAATCTTAAATAATATAAACCAATAATTTAATTATGTTATTATTTAATAAGAAATGATTTTATTGTATTATTAATATAAAATATTTATTATTTATTTTCTTGAAATTAATAACGTTGAATATACGAATTATATTTTACCAATTTCCGAAGGTATGTGCATGAGTGTATGAAATTAATTTTTAATTCAATATTAATAATACAAAAAAAAAAAATCATTGTTTATCTTTAAAATGCTATATAACCGTTATACATTACATTTCGCTAATTATAGTTTTCTACAAAGTAATTAAATTCTAAAGTTTGCTAATGCCTTTTGCTTTAAATTTCTATTAAAAAAATTTAATTCTGAAACCTTATGTAGATTTTTTATGATTAATAGATAATATGATAATTATATTCTTTTTTACAAACGTTTATTTCAATTATATGAGACATATTTTAAAAGTATAGGTATCTTTTGTATTATAATTCTCGTTTTTATATACCAATTCTACATTACTTTATATATTATTACTTTATATAAAATATACGATTTTCTAATAATTATTATCTTTTAAAACTGAAATACATTTAAGTTACAACTTTCATCTGTATTAAAGGACTTCAATATTTATGGAATTTAAAAATATTTCAAAAGTCTTTCCAAGCTTTTAAAATTTGAGAAAGGAAATAATGATTGTAGTATAATACTTTTATAATATCAAATCTATATGACATTATGTAAAAAAAAAAAATAATAATAATAATAATAATTTTGCCTATAAAATTTTATACACGATGTAATATTATATATTACATTTACTTATTAATTATTTTTCTTTACCTTTCGTAATCTATTTATTATACACAATATATTAAATAATAATTATATGAATGTAATATAACCTTGATTATATGATTTGAATTAAATAATGACGTTATTTAGTTAGCAAACAATAGAGTGATTTGTTAGCAATGTTGCAAAATTTTTTTGAATCACAAATTACACTTTTCGTTCATTTGTTTTTGCTATTCTTGATAGAAGAGTAACTTGCACGGAGAAGTAATGAAAAAATAAAATAAAAATCTGTTAATTTTTTCCCTTTTTTTTTTTTTATATCAAACCAGAATATAATAAAAGATACATAAAAGAATTAATAAACGAGTGGATTATAGCTCAGCTTAGTTATTTCAGAGCATTAATTTAAAAGTGTCGACATAATAGGATATGTAATATAGTTTCTTTTACGAAGTACATTTGTTTAATAAATTATAGTTAATTTAAAAATGATAGTTTTATAAAAAAAAAAAAAAAAAAAAAAAATATATTGAATTTGATGAAGCACGTTTTATTTTATTGAAAAATGCAGGGAGGAATTTTATAAATCTCAATATAATTATTATGAAAATTTTAATTTATCTTTATATTGGAGATTTATGACAATATTGGATTATGATATGATATATAGTGGACAACAGCATGGAATTTTTTTTTCGTAAATAAATCGAGACATACCACTTAATTTTTTAATATTAAATTTTGTTGATTTTCAATTTATATAATGTCATGTTATTTGAAATTTTCATTGACAATAGATATTTTATTTCTACATTCATGCTTTAGATATGTAATAAAACGCATTGGGAAAAAGAAAAATGAATTTTAAAAAGAATGAATTTTAGTAAAATGAATTATTGTAGCATATGTTTAGAAGAATACTGGGTAGTATTATGATTTATATGTTCGTAAATATTATTGTTATGGAAAAGGAGTGAGATAGCAATTTGAGTAGTACTGTAGTAATAGACTAAATTGTTTTCCCTTCTCTTTTTTAATGAAACGGAAAAAGTACTTAGAAAGCATTGACTAATGTTTCCGACTCGAAGTTCGAAGATTCTACTTATCTTCGTTAGGAATCGTGGTTCCCAACAATTTATTATAATATCGATCGCAAATAAATCAATGAAAATGCACCGATTTAATGTTCTGAACAGGATAAAATTTTTTACGCTATTGAGATATTGACGCGTCTGCGATTGTTCATTTGTAAATAAATTAAACAAATTAATTTAAATAAACTTATTTATTCCATGTTTATTATTCGCTATAGCTAATACGTATTATTCTAGTATGAAATAAAAGTAAGATAAGAATTGGAAGTTATGGTAGCATTTTGCATTATTAATGGCATTATTATATATTTTTTTTAATTAACGTAGTTCTGAAAGTAAAGAAAAACATAACATTTAATATTACATGCAACGCATAAGTTTGAAATACAGCGATGAAATAAAATAAAAAATAATCAACGAAATCTAATTATATTCATTTTATTAATAAATGTATTTCTTCTGCAAATCTTAGTTTCATTTCATTTTAACTCGAAATATATATTTATTATATATATATATGGAATTAACAACTTTCACAACTTCCAAAATGAGAGACTGCGAATAGTTTATATTTATATATATATGTTTATATTAAATATGCGATTTATTAAATATTAATCTCGGCTATTGAAGATTGATAATATAACTTCTATCTCAGTTAAAGCATTAAATAATAATTATTTTAGATATATCGTTTTATTTACAATCAGAGTCTAAAAATGAAAATAACTAAAGTACAAGAAACTTTTTTTAAGACTTAATTTTATAATTTTCAAAATTTTAGTCGAACTACTAATTTTTCAATGTAATACATTTTGTTGTTGTTGGAGTTTTACATGAATAAAAAAAAAAAAAAAAAAAAAAAAAAAAAAAAAAAAAAACTATTATAGGCTAAATGTTCTAATTGCAGATTCATTTTTACATATAAAAATGATCAAATTTGATTGTATTTAATTTTTCTATTTTGCTCTTAAAACGTGAAATTTTTCTTATTAAATTATTAAATATTAAATTTGAATTGTCGATGCATGTGTACATATAAATTTAAAATATTAATATATTTTTAAATCTGTTTTTGAACTAGAAAGAAAGTCACTCGATCATTATTTTAACAATCGATAGCAAATATTTTAAGAATATTTGTTAATTTTTTGTTAATTTTGCTCATGCATTTGTAAATTATAATTGTAATTTTTCTTCGTCAACCCAATGCTCCCATCAATTATTCTCTTTGATTCCATTCTAGCCACTACCTAACTTTACTTATCTTTATCAGACTCGGTGAACTAACTCGCATAAAATTATTATATGTAAGTTTTATATTTAAATATTTTTATGAAAAATTAAAAATGAAAAATTATATTAAAATGTAAAAGTATTATATTGGCTATTTGTAATGTTATTGAAATTATTGTTCTTTCTTTGCTAACCTCGTTGATCGCAAATGTGCCATAATGAATTTCCAAGTTCAAGCTTCTTCGCCTCGGACAAACTATTCCCCATTAGATAATATTTTACATTACATATTGTGTAACTTTTTATCATCATTGCAGGAGTGTAATAATATTATAATTCATGGATAATTTATTGATCTCATATTTTTCGACTTTTCAACATGAAGTGTTCCTCATTTTTTTGTTAGACACTTGTAATAAAGAAAATATACCACATTCTACAGAGTATATTAACAATAAGCAATCCTTTCAAATTATAAAATAAGACGCATGACCTAGGACGTTCCTATAAATATGAATATAAAAGATACAGCGCAAAATTAATTTAGAATGATTTATTTAAATGCATATGTATATAATTGATTAAAAGTCAAGGAAAGTTTGTTATACAAATAGATTTCCTTCTCCTTGATACGTATGACAGTAATAATTGTGTATTCATTAAGTAATATTAGTTTAACTTTTTTTTTTCTTTTAAATTGAAAGTGTTAAATTTTACTAAATAAAACGTATTTTTGTTTTTATTCGGCAACATGTATGTACAAGCAATTCAAAATAGGGATAAATTTACATAAGCTAGATGTATTTCTAAATATAATAAATATTTCCAACTAAATTAGATGAGCATGAATAATGAAGTATGAATTAAAAAAAAAAAAAACGTTATAATAAATGATAAATATAATTATCCAATAATCGCGATTTTTCCATAATATTATTGCAAAGTAAATCCTTAAAGTAATTTTCTATTTATCAGTTATAATTATATTGTATTTATAATTTAATTAAAATTGAAGAAATTTCTAAATGATTTCAACTCATTTAACGCAAATACGATTTTTCATTACATATTAAAATAACAAATTTGCGATTAAAATAAATAATTATTTGGGAGCCTGACATACAAAGTCTCAATCGACAAGATGAGTTCAGAATTCTGAAAAACCTATACTCAAGTATTTGAATTCTGATTAAAGATAATAACTTTTATTTCCAAATATCAAAGGCATATTTTTGTATAATCTTCTTTATCTGCTTCGAACGCAGTTATTTTCAATCTTCCTATTGGAATAAAGTTTAATAGTAGATTGGACATGTAATAAAAGGCTGGTGGTAAATACAATCTCTAAAATCGCTCGCTTGTCTCATTTCAATAAGGCGAACTTACATTCGAGTAGTTACGTCGGCTTTGTTCGTCAATGGCTAAATCCGAAAAAAGCAATGTAGTTCGAAAAGGAAAAAGACTAATAAACTCGACTCTTTGCTCGAAATGGAAACTAATAGCAGGAAAGCAAGAAGTATAGCGAAAAAGGGGGAAGTGAAATTCAAGAGAGTTGTATTCACCTACATATATGCGACGATGGGGTAAGAATTTCGCCGAATCGCTAAAAAGCAGCGGCTGCTTTAATCTTGATTCCAACAATTTCAGGTTTAATTCAGTATTAAGTTTTACGGGATATTTTCTACGTGATATTTGCACCGCTACGAAGTTACTATTGTATATTAGAGCAAGATAGATTTCAGTACTATATGCTTTTCGCGACATTTATATCGTTCACGTGTGCATGTAGCACATAATCGACAATCTATCGTTCATTTCTTAAAGTATTTGTCAAGTTTACTGTTTTTATTTGTTTTTTTCTTGTTGGCGCTGATGGTTAAATTTCGATAGTACACGCTCGATCTATTCATTAGTAATCAATTTTTCTTTTAGTTATGTCTTTTATTATTCTAAATGTCTATTAAATGGTGATCTTACGTCAATTTCTTTATTCTTCGTAAATATCTTATAAATCATTATGCTTGTATTGTTTTATGAAAATATGTGATAAATGATTTTTTTTTTTTTTTTTTTTTTTTTTTTTTTTGTTAAAGTCTTTACATACACACGATATATGATTAAAATTTGTAAAAATATTATTACTCTTTGATTTAAAATTAAAATGATATATAATGGATACTTTTTACATTAGTTAAACAACAAAATTTAACAATAAAGTATCGTGAAATTCGTAAATTTTATTGTATAGCCGAATAATATAAATAATTCATTTATAATAAGATTAATATTGTGTTGCATAATCAGTACTATTTTTGTCTACACCACTAATCAATTTACATAATTAATTTGTAAAAATCTATTAACAATAAATAAAACTATAATAGAAGTAATTGATATCATAAAGCACAGTGATAAATAATAATAGTCCTTGTTAGGATTTTATTAAAATTTTAATAAAATTTTCTCTGCAATTATTTTTAATCAATGCATGTGTCAATAATCAGTCATTGAAACAGTTTTGAAATTATTCATACAATTTCATGCAATTTATTAGATTTATTTTAATAAAAAAAACATTCCTTAAACATTATTCAAATGAGATTCTAACGACAAATCCATGAATAGCACAATGTGCAGTGGTTACAGTTTTCGATCTTTTATATCTTCTCATTCCATAATCATATAAAATTATGTAATAATTAGATATAGATGCGAATTGAAGAGGTTATCATGTCTGCTAGACTTACCATCATTCCAGTTGATACGGCGATACCTCGGCCGCAATAGGTATTGGGTACGATATCACCGAAGCCCACACTGAGGAAGGTGATGGCGATCAGCCACATTGCATTAAGAAGATTGGCGTGTTCTTCGTCGTGGAACCTATACGCACACAAACGTACACAGGCCGTTTATAAATATCTTTGTAATAATTGGATTTTCCCGTGTCTTTCATTATTAAAGCAAATGCGGTGCTCCCGATTGCAAGGCAAAAGAAAAAAAAAGTCGATACGATCACCAATTTCCTCGAAGGTTAATCGACTAATCTTAATTTATATTTTAAGTAACATTTAAACAATTGATTATTCATTAAAAACGTCTGCAACTATACAAAAGTTTGAAGTTTTGTGTTAAAAATACAGTGGTAATGTTAATGAAAAACACGAATTTAGATTTTTGTAATCTGTATTTAAAAGGAAATTAGTATTAGAATTTATTCTGATATCACTAGAGAAATTAGTTAATATATTATTAAAGTAGTTGACGATTAAAATTAAATATATAAATTTATTATGAAATTTTTTTAATTAATAAAAAATGTTCTTACTAGAAATGTTATTTCCTATTTTATATATAAATATATTAATATAAATGTAAATGTAAAGGATGTTTAAAAGATCTATAAAAATTACAAGATAATGATCAATAAGTAAATATATTAAGCTATTGATTATTATCTGTCAATAGTATTAGCAACTATAAGAAATATTTCTATGTGTCAAAATTATATTTAGAGTGATATCTGAAAATATATAACATTTATAAAAAAATATTTATAAAAAAAAAATAATATAAAACGATTTATTTAAATATTTTTAACATTAAAATAGAGTTTTGTTTGCACAATAATGAACGTTATTATATATATATATATATATATATATATATATATATATATATATATATATATATATATATATATATATAAAAATATCATAATATTGTCCAATAAAATAAATTACAGTATTCCAAAATATATTTTAAGAATTACATGAGAGTAAAATATTTTTACATAAATTTGTAATATACTTTTCATTGGAAAATAAATTTTAGTTTACAAAGTACGGAATAGTTAGTAATAATTTGTAAGTTTGAAATAGATTAAATAAATTATTAATTATTGTAAATTAATGAGTCGAAATAATATAAGTTAAATAAAAAAGGGTAAATTTTTATTGTAGTAAATTGCAATTCATTTATATTATAATATTGGTGTATAGCTGTGATATTTCTCTTTTTGCATAAATAATGTTTTTAAATAACATATAAGATGTACAAAGATTATTTTAAACATACGCAATTTTAATAAAATAATTTAATGAAATAAAATTACAGCATTTATATTTATATTTTCTAAAAATCTAAAAATTTTTACAAAAATATGTATAATTATTTTTAAATAACGTTATATTAAATATTATAAAAATAAAATAGTTTATTCTTTCAGATTGTAAATAATTACTTGTATTTTTGAATATCAATATGTTCGTTATAACGTGTGTTAATAAGAAAAAGTATTTTACTATTATCGACTGTTTCTTAAAAAAAACTTTCCATATTTTCAAGAACAATCAAATACTTTTTTCCATTTATAAAAATAATTTATTGTCGAATCGAACATTTGATATATTTTTTTAAGTTTATTTGCTCTTAAAATAAAATCTAGAATATAAAGATGTAAGTAGACTAAACGTTGTGTTCAATCGTAACTTATTTGAAACGGCACTACAAAGTTTACGATTAAGTGTGTGTGTAATTCGAAATACATTTACAAACCAAATTTGTACAAAGGACGTATTTCAGCTATAAAATCAGATTTACACTTTAAAGTCAATTTCACAGTGATATAATTTTAGTTTTATCGTATTATTTTATAGTGCATCATCTGTTTGACACTTTACTAATTAATCATCTTACTTTGGAGTTGAAATAGTACATTATACTTCATTTTAATATTGTAAATGAATAATGAAATTTAAAAATTATAAGTTTAAAATTAGAAATATTAATGATTTACAATATCATTAAATATACTATTGTTATCTACTATCCAAAAATTCATTTATTAAAATATGAGTAAATTAAAATAATTTCTTTTTAATTATTATTTTCCTTTCTTTTTTTCTTTTTCTTTTTTACAGTATTTAACGAGCCCTATATTAAACTTGTTCTACATTTCCGGTTTACTTACAGTTAGTAGTGGAAGTAATGTGTCTAAAAACTGTCTACAGCCACATTAGGGGAACTAACGTCGAGAATATCGCATACATGTTGAGCTTTAATTAATAATATTACGCTTCAGGCGTGTCACTCTCGTATATAAGAATAGAAAAGAAAACCTATTTGACGTATAATTTAATTTATATTCTTACTTCATTTCCAGCCCTTATAATAATTGAAATATATCCACTAAGTATAATAGTAATAGATTTATTATTGCTTATTTAAAAAATCCTGTTTGTTTTTGTAAACAATTACTGTTTACTTATAAAAGTAACTTATCAATATAATTTGTTATTAATAAATGAGATTATTTTTGAATATATATATATATATATATATATGCATTATTGAAGGAAATTAAATTTTCAAAAGATTTTTTAATAGCTTAAATAAATACCGAATTAACAAATATCGAATGCGATTTGTAACTGTAATAATGTTTTAAACAATTTAGTATTTAAAAGATTAATAAGCGTGTGTAATTACACATTTTCCTAATTGTTAATATTAATGCGATGTATACTTTTAAATTGGCTTGATAGAGTAATTAAATGAATTGATTAATTAAAAAATGACTATTAAAAACATTTTTTCTGTTTGTATTTCAGTAGTAAGTGAGCAGTTAATTGCTCTACATATTTGGAATAGACGACTAGTTTCAAAAATTTCGTAGGACTACAAATTATAATGTTATATTACATATTGTATTTTGAGAATTTATCAATTCTTAAATACAAAAGTTCGCGATTTTGTAAGAAATTCTGTTTGACAACAATGTTTGTATTTTTTTCGATTTAAGCTGACGGTGTCGAATGAGGAATATCCTTAGTCAGAATGGTCGCTCTATTCCCTGGCGAATTATTATTAACAAAATGCATTTCGGACTTTAAAACCGGATTCGTGCACTTGATAAGAAAAAAAGAGAGAGGGGGGGGGGGGGAAACTCGTTTGAGCGCTTTTGTCTGGAGATCCGTACCTTTCACATTGCCTTAGAGTCCAAGAGGCGATGATCCAGAGGGAGACCATGAAGACGAGCAGCACCGTACCGGGGCATATAGTCATGAGTGTCTTTAGCACAAAGCGCGTGTTGAAGTTGATACGGTTGAGGGCGCCGATACTCCGCGATGAGGCGTCCGTGAAGAGTTTGGAGTGCAACAGCATGACACGGCATATGAGGTAAAGTCGCAAAAACATTGGCAAGGAAAGCGTTACGTCGTAGGGCACCCACTTGGAGCCAATGTCGCCTCCCTTGTTTGCCAGCTTCGTCGTCCACAGGAAGTAGTACTCGCCCGGTATCGGGTGCACCGCGCAAATCGCCAACTCCACCGAAATCTGCGAGATGCGCTGCCACGTCATTGCGATGCGCCAGTCGTCCGCACAGTTATCGATCATGAATAACTGAAACGAAAGTTGGAAAACAATTTAGCGAAACTTTATTCAAATTTAACCACGTTACGCATAAATTCAGAGCTTTAGAATACGATTTTCACAGAACTTTTCAACCAGTCGTTTGTACAAATTCCCAAGTTAGCCTAATAAATTCTGGTTTATCAAATATCTGTTGATAAAGTGATTGCGAATTGAGTGACGTTGATAACAATTGTAACGCTTTGAGCATATTTTTTTTTTCTCTTTACAAATACAACTTCATGTTAGTATGATAATATAATTATAAACATCAACAAACCATTTACTTATTCCATTGTGTTTTTCAATACACTCATTCCTCTAAAGGATATACATATTTAAGTATAAAAATAATATTGAAATTTGGTATTTATTTTTTAATATCTTAAAAAGATTTAATTACAAAAATGCCGAAAATTAAATTTTTATTCTATTGATAATACAAATTATAATTCTCACTTTATAATCAATACATAGTTAAAACATTTATCTACCTATATATTAATGTATTTAAAAGAAAAAAAAATCTTACATTTTTTAATAGATCTATAATTAGAAGTTGTTGGAATTCTTTATGATATTAAAATATTATATAGTAAATTTTAATTGGATATTTAGTTTCCAGTAAGGTATTTTCCATTTTCAAACACTGTTTTTTTCTTTTAAATTTCAATATTTCAATGACAATTTTCATGTAATATATTGCATCACTATAATAACCATAAACAACAAATTATGTTTTGTCGATTGAAAAACAAAAATTAAACAATACGATTATTGTTATAACCTTTATTAAGCTTCTCAAAAATAGTTTAAAATTTTGTATTAATTTTAATAAAATGGCAACTATCTTTGGTCAAGTTGAAATTTTGTTAAAAATTAGAGTGAAAAAAAATGAGAAGGAGAAAAGGAGAAATAGAGAAAGAGCATTCAAGATTTATAGGAACTCAATTATCCAGCAGAAAATAATATAGAATAAAAGCATTTTTTAGTTAAATGAAGAAATTAGAATCCGAAGATCAGTTGAAGCCATAATACTTTGATAATTACACTTAATCCTTTTTTTTTTATTCTTTTTTTTTTTATTTATTTAGTGACAACCATGGAAAACGTACCTCTATTATATCTTTGTTAGATAGCTAAAAACTATTTAAATATCTTATAATTTTAATCATAGTAATTGCTAATACTTCTTATTTATTTTAGATGATTTTTTATTCTATTTTAGGTGCATAAAAAGATAAATACTCGACAATTATAATTTTTGTTGTTGCAAATGTTATAAATATTTATTAAATTATTTTATTTTTACTTTTCATTTTGCATGAAGCTTTAAGTTTATTAACAAAAAATTATTATTTGTACATAAACGTTTTTTGTTTATTATTATTACTTTACAATTAATAAAAGCATTAATTTTAATTGTGTTTAAGTAGTATTTAATAGCGACGAATAGTTGGACGTTTTTACAGCAATCGAATTATGATTTAATTATTTCTTCGCTCACTCAATTTTCAACTGTTCTAGATTAAATAATCAAGGATTCAATAATTTCAGAAGAATTCAATAGTAAGAAAAGAGATAAAGTTTCTTAACTTCATCTAATTTGCTTTGAAGATATTTAGAAATAAAAATTTATTTAATTTCTTTTTTAATAGTGATTTGGCAAAATAGATAATTATACTGCGCGTGTATTTAATATTTTAGTGGAAAAGCTTGTAAGATTAATAAAATATTAATAAAAAGTTTAATTTACTATGCTGTATTTATGTGTTTTTCGGTAATAGAAAATTCATCAGTTTTTTGTTTAAATTTAAATATTGAGGATATATAACGTTTGTTAATTTTTATTGGATTATATGTAAATATAGATAGTCGGTGGGAAAAGAATCAAAAGTAGAATAAATATAACTGAAATAGTCTGAAACTACGTACATAATTACAAAGTTAAGTACATAATAATAAGCTTATATTTTCTTATTTAATCTATAGCACGTAATTGAATATGTAAAACTTAGATATTCTTTGGAAAAGTTTTAGATCTTCTTGAAGATTCGTATTGCAACTGTGATGTTACCGTATAAATGGAACCTGTTTCTTTTGAATTTTGCTTTATTCACTTTTATCCAATCGAATTGCTTAACATCAATTGTTACAAAAAAATTTATATAAAAAATTTGTTCGTAATTTAATCTTAGCATTAAAGGAGTGGTATGTTATTGAACGATAAAGAGAGAGAGAGAGAGAGAGAGAGAGAGAGAGAGAGAGAGAGAGAGCGAGTAGGTGAATGAGCGGCGAGGGTCGAGGCTAGGAGGGCATGAGGACACGAGTGTGAGCGTATGGAGCAGTGAAGGGATGTGGAAGGAAACAGAGATAAAGCGAGTGGAGGAAGACAGTATAAATGTGTCGATTGGGGGAATCCCCTTTGGATTTTTTTAAGGCATGGGAATCACGTAATGTATCTGCGATACGTTATTGGGGTCACGTTTCCTTCGCGGATCAACGCAAACGCCGAGAGTTTCTCGTACAGAAAATGCGAAAATGGATGAATTCGTATGTGGGTTTGTGTATGTTGTGCGCGCTGAGCGTGTCTACATGCAGATATATATATATATATATAAATATGCGATATTGATTTATCGAAATCGTGCTTGCGATTTAGTAAGATGGAAGCAATTGTAGAAATGATTTTCGGACATTGACACGGTACACATAGACTTATGCTAAGCATATAATGCAAATTATTAAGTTTTCATCGATAGATATTTCAATTTCATAGTTAAAGTTTTTTTTTCATCAATTTGCATAAAAAAAAAAAACTTTTACCGAGTAAAGAATTTATGTTTTTTTATTATTGTACTATTATTGTTGGACTTAAATCTTTTATTGGGCAGTAGATCTTGATTGATTTATTGAATAAATAAATGACCTGCAAGTCAATGTATAAGATGTAATGATTAAAATGCAGTTCAAAGTTCTTTGAAAAAATATGAAAATCTGTTGTTGGGAGATGGAGTTTACGTAAATTTTTTTTATTAACAATTTAAATTAGCGAGCAAATACTACGCTAGAGATATCTATATTTTATCCTTTCTCTCTTTTGATTTGTGAATAGAGAAGAGATTTGAAGGAAAAAAAATGAAAGAATAAAATATAATCAAATAATTTTATCAAATATTTTAAATCGAAAATGGCGGTTAAATAAAAATAAAAGAATAAAATATAATCAAATTATTTTATCGAATATTTTACATACAAAATCGTGGTTGAGAAAGTGAACGATCTTGAAATTTGCTCGAATTTTATATAAAATTCCTATTAAAATTTATGAAATAATACAAATTTCGATTTTTTGTTTTTTTTTTTCAAGAGATTCTGTATTTGTATTGTAAAAAAAGTTTTCATAATTTCAGTGGATATATGGTATTATCCTGATATATTTTATTTATATCATAAATCCGTTACCATAATTTTTCACAAACTAGAAGATGGAGTGATTTTATAGTAGATACTTCGTACGATAAGAGAGTCTTAAATGCGATAAGAAATTTTTGTGAGAGAGAACGAATACATAAGGGTTGATAATTTTTCGATCAATTTCATCAATTTAAAATTTGTAATTCATTGAAATATATCAATCATAATTGTACGTGTAGGAGACAAATCAAAGATAGAAATTTAAAGTTTTTATATTGGTTTTGAGACTTTCTTCATTATATTTCATGTAAAAAGTATTCATTATTTTTGTTGAGATTATCTTTTTTACGTAAAATTTATGCGATTTCATAGTTTCTAATATAAATGATGCTTTGCCTGACAATGAGTTATCTAGTGTATAGAATACTTCTAAACTTTAGAAATTTAAGAAGACAGTTACTATACCTAGGTTAGAAAGTTTTGAAATACCGATGTAATTTCTCTTCCATTTGGTACAATTCATTTATGCATTTTATCATGAATACCCGTATACTGTCAATTATATAATTTTTTAAAAGATATTTGAGATAGATAGTTCACATGTTCGTTTTCTTCTCAGTAAGATTTTTTTATAAAACTATATTCGAAAGTTATGTAGTAAGCCAAAAATGGTATATAAATATTATTTTCACCGTGTCTACGTGTGCGTGCGCGCGCGCGTGAGCGGGTATGCGTGTGTGTGTATATATGTCTAACGAACCGATATTAAATTATAAAATTTTAATGTATTGTGAATATATTTTAAATCCATGCTACTTTAAATAAATAATTCTCAGTCGAATCAAACTCAAAAATTAAATATATTTGAACGAGGTCGTAATTGAGGTAGTAATAGCTAATATTAACCATTAATTATTCATATTTTTCTTTAATTCTGCAATACTTATGCACACAGTCGCTTCAAAACAATTATTCAAATATACTTTTTTAATAAGCACTGTATTGTATTAAAAAATTTTCATTTACATGGAGATTAAGAGAGTAATGCTACGTAATCAAGTAACATCTCATCGATTAACAAAACTGTGCCAATCAATCTGAGAAAATTGGAATTTGAATCCCTTTGATATGAAGTTTTACATTAATTGCCATCGATATCTTTTCCATTTGTTTGAAAGTGCGCGCATAAGATGAGGTGGTACGGGTGTAAAGCTCTAACTGGGCGGAATCGATAAGTCCGCACGAGTTAAACATACCAAATGCCCTGCAGTGCAGACAACATACCGACTATCAATGAGCTGTCGCCGAGTATAACTTCTTTATATTGCATAAGAGGCTTAATCATTCAGTCAATTGGCACATCAAGATTTCACGTAATGCTGCGAATTATTTATTATTTAGTTGTCTTGCTATTTACCAATGCGTATTCGTATATTTTCAAAAGGCAAATTTCTCATTCATGTCAATATGCTTATTATATGATTGCATAGTCAAATACTTAAAACAGATGTCTGATTTCAGGCAAAATACGTAGGTAAGAGCTTTATTTCAAGGCACAATGCAGCTCACAAGAATATATATATATATATATATATATATATATATATATATATGTTTTAATTATCCAAGCCATACGCTCTATATTACAACTAATTAAATTTTGCCTTTGACCGCAAAAATCTTGACGTTGGCAGGTCGAATGTAGAGTCGTGTAATATTAAAAAAGCGTATAAAAAGTAAAACTATGTATTCAACTAATTTAATATTTCATTCATTCTAATGCGTTGATTAGATTATTTAAAAGCTTCTAATTAACATTATACTCGCTCGCATGAATTATTATAAAATTAATGAATAATATTCTTATAAAAATGGTGTAAAGAAATATCTGGATTATCGAGGCCAGAGGCAGTTGAAAACAGTAAAAACCTTAATTTAATAAATGAATTCTTGTCTTAATGGCGTTACTCGTAACGCCATTGATGTCGTCCTTCCCTTATTCGACATCGTTAATTATCTTTACTCCTAGAGATGAGTCAAATTACTAAATGGAGTTTGAAACTATTAGAATATTGTATGCACCGTATGATACTTAGCATCAACCAGTGGCAGCGAGGCGACCTATGAAACCTGTTTAGGACATATTAGTTTGATGGTTACACGTGCAGGAGGAGGCGAAAGTTCAACACGGATCGTCAAGTTATAGAGATCAGTTTTTAAAGTTCATAACCAATATTGAGCGTCGTTGAAGAGTTAGCAATGCTTGTATAAAATTGAACGCAGCATGGAGTAAAAAAAAATTAATAAATAAATAATAGTAATGCTATTATTGCCTGATTTTTTTAATGCACGAGGCATACAAGAGTAGTCGAAATTTTTTATAAGAAAAAAAGTATGAAAGAATATAGTGTCTCAACGATATCTAACTTTTGCACGTAATCTTGTACTTTTAATGAAAAAAATTTTTAAGTTTTTGAATATTGTCATACACCAAGCAATAATTATATAATTTTAATTATAAAATTTGAAATAGTAATAAGTGATTACAAATTTTGTAAATTCCTCATTTTTTGATATCCTACTCTATACTTATCTTAAGCTATAATTTCTGCTTTAAAAATTATGTAAAATTATGTAATTTATATAAAGGTAAAATATTATTTTCGACATTTTATTTCCTTTATGTCTTATTAGATATCTTCAGTAGAGCTTTATTTTATGAGAAAAAGTTTGATAGTGGTTGTCTCTTTTTAAAAATCTACTACTTTAACGTTCAAGGTACTAAACATTTTTTTCTTGATAATATTTTTTACAATCATTATCGCTTTTTATTAAGGACATTAATTTTGTATTATGATAAGATTTGAAAATTTTTGATGTATCTAATAAACTATAATTATTGGAATAATGTTTCTTTTTTTTCTGCTTTACGAGTTTTTTACTTTTATCTTATGGTATTCGATTTAATATTGTAATTTACTTGCTATTGGAGAAAATCTCCCAAGAGACTTCTAGAATTACTGATTTAGTACTATTCTCATACATATAAATTATATTATTTAAAGCAGCATTACAAATTCTTATAAATATATGTATTAAAAAAATTAGGATTTATTCCCTAATTTTACAAATAAATATACTAATACGCTTATTCAAGTGCTAAATTCTACATAATCTCGAAAATCAAAATAAATTGTAATTGTCGATATCATCATTATTTGGTCAATTAACTTTCTAATTTTAATCCTTAAGAAAATATTGTGATTAATATAACAATTAATGTAATATACGCTTATGTAGTTAAAATCCTATGGTAAAGTCTACTTTTTTAAGACTTTTTTCTTAACTATCATAAAGACGATGAAAAAGTATACTATTGTATCTCACTTTTAAGAAATCTCTATACTAGTTTACTCCGAAAATTATTTTCCAAATTTAGTCAGCGTTGAAATTTTCTATTTCAATCAAAATCAGATCAAACGCAGAAATAAAAAAGTTATAATTCTTTTTCTTCGTTACAAAGTATCAATTTTTACTGTTTGTAATATATACTTTTTTTAAATTAGTACTTAGCTTTAAGCATTTCTATTGTAAGTATAATTAAAAAATTTATACATTAACGAAGTACCTTAGGGATTTTTTTATAAGAAACAGTAGTATATTATAAAATGTATAAATTATATAAATTATTTAATATCGTAATGAAAACATTTGTATTGTTAGATATATCAAGTAAATAATTCGTTTATTGCTTTTAATTAAATTTATATGTGATCCTATTTTAATTATTGTATGCTACATAAAATACATACAATTTTTTAATTTCTATTTTTTTTTATTTTACTTTGCTCATTATCAAATCCTATATTGCAATATTAACTTATTATTTATATAGATTTCATTATCCATGTGGCTGCTAAAAAGATTATTTCCAAGCACTTTATCTTTTTATATTATATCTGTGTTTTTAAGAATAACTGTACTTAAAGAATACATGCTTTTTGTGGATCTAGAAGACTAGAAATATTATTCTTTCAGGAATCATGGGCGGGAATTTAGTAATAATATTTTTAATTTTATTATTTTAATTTTAAAACCTAAAAATAAATATTTTTAAAATGTATTTATACGGGTCTACATTGAAAATCATAGCATCTAATTCATAAGAATTATATACATTTTTTATACCTTTTAATACTATATTGTTTATTCATAATAAATTACATATTTAACATTAATTTCATGATTGCTCTATTGATTTCACAAAAGAGCTATAAATATTTTCTTTTTTTTTTCTTTTAAAAAAAATTCTGTTAAACTATAAATTTTAATATAATTAATTTTTTTTATTCTTCATAAATCTTATAAATAATTGAAAAATTAATTTTTTTAATGAAAAATTTAGATCCATATTTTATATATATATATATATATGTAGAAATACTCGATGAGGCAAAGAAATTTTTTTCTTTATAATCGTATATTTTTGAAAAACAAAAACTAAATAAAAATATCTAAAAAATATATATGTAAAATAAGTTGATGTACGCGATAGGTGCGAGTTTGATAAAAGACGGTCGATTAGCTTTGTACGCGAGTACCAACATTTATTTTCTCACTAATACTATTTTCATGTATTGATATACAGATGATTTTGCAATATATGTCGATGTTCATTCATTGTATTTAGTTTTGTTAAACTAAATGGACCTTCAGTACATACTGTATCGAATAAACATTGCATCTGGTAATTGATGGCTTCAGTCTTGGAAAAAATATTAAAATACTAAATTTGATTGATTGATATATATATATTGATTTTGTTTAAATATATTTGAAATTTAATATAAAACACATTTGAATTTTGTGCATTACTTTTCCAGTGCTAAAAACTTAATATCTCTTCACTTTGAAAATACTCTCTCAAATAATATTAATATTAAGATTATCTCTTTATGGGTTTATGACAATTATATGAATAATCTCTTTGAAAAATCATAGAATTTCAACAGTAAATGTATGTAAAGAACATTATTTTCATATGACTGGTGCTTAAGAGAACTTGGTGGGAAAAGTAAGAGGGAGCAATGGATTAGGAAGTTGAATTGACTAATCGATTGTAGCGCTTATTCATCTATCTATGCATATATATATATATATATATATATGTGTGTGTGTGTGTGTGTGTGTGTGTGTGTGTGTTTCTCTGCCCTTTTCCCACTGTTCCTTTTCCAACTACACCTACGCACACGCGCGCACACGCACAAATAGAGAGAGCGAGACAGAGACAGACAGACAGACAGACAGACAGACAGACAGACAGACAGACAGACAGACAGACAGATACACACACAGAGTGACAATTGCGCGAGCAACAGCGGAGGCTAAAGCTCGCTCGGACCTTGATCGAATTAAAAGGCAGGAAGGTCGTACCGAAGTAGATGGACTTTGAAAGTAGAGAGACAGAAAAACGGTTCCGTACTTGGCAGTATCGTCGGAGATTCTTCAAGAAATCTTCGTAACACTTTCAGATTAAATTATTTAATTTTTAATCCCCATTTACCCACGTAATTTCTTATGAGTTATTAACATTTTGATGGGATTATCAATCAATTCAATTTGCGGTGCGGCTTTTATGTAAAATTAAACATTTTATTGTACGAATCTACAATAAGATTGAACGTATTTTTATTTTTGTCGTGTTCAATGATTCAAATAGCGACCTACATATTTCCGTTACTTCCAAGTAGTTTGACGTTTTCTATATTTTTATTGATAAACATAAAAATGGATCAACCGGATTTTTGAATCAGCTTAATAAATACTTTAATTTTTATTTATTGAGTTGAATGGTAATGGTGTTCTTGAACTATAAATTTTAAGTAGTTTGCAGTCCACATTTTTATGACATGTTTCTTTTTATTATCATCTATATAAAAAGTGCGAAAAATGAAGTTTTTTTTTTTTTTTTTTTTATGTATTTGAAGGGGGTTTTAAACTATATTTTGAAATTTCCTTTAAAAATGTTTATTATTTACAGACTATTGATTCTATAGAATATTTTATTTATTACAAATAAAAATGTGCATATACTTAAATGTAAATGTATTATAAAACAAAGTTTCTTGGATAAATTTTATTATATAAATTATCGAATGATATTGTTGTAAAATTTTAAACAAAGACAACTGTTAATTAATGACAGTACAAAGTTTAATAAAAATTTAATGTATATAATTTTATATAGTTTAATTAATTTCAAATATATACCATTGGATTTGCAATGTTTTACAAACCTACAGAATCTATGAATAGTTTCTAAAAAGTATTTCATTATTAAATTAAAAAGATCAATTACTAAATGAAAGTAAATTAACAGATTAAAGAAATATGAATTAAACTTATTTTAAATTCCATTATTTGAATTCTAAAATTATAAATGTACTTTAATGTACACTTACGAATCTCAAATAAAATTGCTAATGAATAAAATATTTTTAAATATGCTAATTATTAAATTTTTGCTATAAATAGTTGAACATTTTACATTCAAAAAATAACATCACATTCAATTGTACGTTATTTATTAAAAATCGTTAATTCTAACATATTATTGATCCGATAATTCCAGGTACTTTACGAATTTTTTTTAATAAAAATAAAACAAAGCAAATCGGCATTTAATAATTAAACAATTAAATGAGTTAAATGTTTATTGAGGTAATTTGAGGATTTGAAGTAATTGACAATTAAATATTTCCTTTCCTCTCCCTCAAACACACAAATAACCGTGTGTCTGTTTATGTGTGTAAAGTATATATAGAAAGTACATAAATTTGTAGACACATATAAAATCACCTCATAGATTAATAATTTTTACTTATTAAAAGCCTTTTTTATCATGTAAGAATAGAGCAAAAAGTAGTTTATTTACTATTTTATTTCACGTTTAATAACTATTTCATCGTTAAATCGAATATTTAATCACAAATATTTACAATGATGATAGTTTAAAAATGTTTACAGTAATTTATAAAACAATTGCTTGAGCTTCATTTTATCTTTATATCCTACTTTTTCTAGCACGTTTAGATAAGATAGGATAAACTCTTGAAATTTCGTATCGTCAGCATTTTATAGCTGATTTGCAAAAGGGTACAAAGGTTTCTGTTCTTTCATTCTCATTTTTCTACCGTCTTTTCCTCCATCCTCTTATATCTACTTTGACTAATTAATAGTAGAAAATTAGAAGTAATGTTCTACATATAATAATAAGTAAGACTAGAAGAAGGCGACAATTATTTTCATGGAAAACCCCATTGAATATTGATTGTCAATTATTAAATCTGCGTGTATTCATCTAATTAATTGAATAATTAAGCACCAAACGTGGCGCGTGATAGTGAAAGTTATGGGAGGTTTATTATTAACTCACCTGAACTTCCAAAGCGTGATAAGCAAATATGAGGCCAAGAAGTATCACAGTCGATACAGAGATCAAGGTTTTTAGTGCAGTCGAGTAAAAAGAGGCCTGAAATCACAAACAATAAATATTTACTTTCTACAACGTTATTAATACTTTTAATTTCTAATAATATTTGCGGTCGGCTCTTTCAAAGTTTTTATTATGTTTTCATTATTTTATAACAGATTTGCATTACAAGTACTGATTATTTCAAATCTTTATATATTTTATATGAATTTAAAAAAATTTTTTGACACATAAGCACCGGTTAACTTTACTTTCTTATTATTATGAATATTCATGAGGTTTCATTATCTATTAGTAATTAAGTAAATTTTTTAACAATCCCATATAAAAAGTAGAGAAAAAAAATCAAAAAAGAATTTCAATTCAATAACAATTTTATCCGATAAAACTAAATCACATGTGTTTAAAAAACAAAAATTCAATTGAATATATAAATTATATAAATTTTTTATTACACTATTAACGCTGTTGATTAAGCATTGCATTGAGATTATCCGTATGTATCTGTATGTAATATGGTTAATATATTCTACTGATTATATTATCCGATACCATTACTCTATATTATAGTACGTAAAGGTTTTGAGAAGCATAATATATTATGCGACTACTCGTTTCAGAAAGATAAAATAATGAAACCATTATGAATTTTATCGTAATATCTTATAATAATAATAATAATAATAATAATAATAATAATAATAATAATAATAATAATAATAATAATAATAATAATAATAATAATAATATTCATTAAAACAACTTGAAAATCAGCTGAATACAATGTAATAAAAATATCTCTTCTTTCAAATAAATTTTTACATTTTAATGATTAAGCAAAAAGAAAAAAAAAAAAAGGTATATTAAGATTAATATCGCAGTTGCAAACAAATGTGTAAGTTTAATAAATGTGAAAAGAATATATTTGATGATGTATTAATGTATCGATGATGGTATAAGAAGAGCAATTAAAATAAATTCGATGTAATAGTCAAAACTATTTAACAAATCTTTTTATAAGATCTTAGTCCTATAAGAGAGACTACAGAAATAAAGAGAATAATATATTTAGGAAAGATACTATTAAGATTTCAACTAACGTCTGTAAAAAAAAAAAAAAAAAAAAAAAAAAAAAAAAAAAAATTGTTAAGATACGTAGTCAGACTTCTTGAAGAAGATTTCTTCTATAGGAACTATAAGAAAAATTGTGGAATTGGCCTAGTAAACACGTACTACTTTGAATTGATATACAGAACGATACTTTTCTTGTAGAATATGTCGATGAGATTGCAGCAGTTATCCCGTCTATGTAGTGCTTCACTCGAAGCTTAATCAAATGATATGGCATGCGGATCGATAAATGAGCCAACATAGAGTGAAGTTGTGTCTGCCCAAAGTACAGAACGTATTATTCATGAGAACGCTCGTTCTAACTATTATATCGATTAATTTATAAAGAAAATAGATGTAGATAAAGGCCTCGGCAAAGTATCTGGAGCGCATCTTAAACAGTAAGTTTTATTAGCCATACAATGAGAAATTCTGCTTATAAGACTAATGACAATTCTACTAAGCTAGGCTTGCTTACTAATAAATATTCTCGCTTCTACGACAAGAATATAAACATTATATTTTCAATTTTATTCCTAATTATATTCTCAATTATCTTACGTAGGTTAGAGAGAACTGTACCAATGTATTTAGTATATCGGAAAATAAATGTGATTTATGATAATGATGCTATAAAATATAAAATTCTGAATCTTTAGTTACTATGGCATTGTCTCGATCGTCTTTAATGATGAAAATAATAAATTTGAGTAAAAATATTAGCAGAATCAATGACTATAAATATTTTGATAACAAAAAAAAAGGAGAAGAAATAATCATTACTAAATTGAGGCTTAAATCAAATGGAAGGAGGCTTTCACCATTTACATACCAAGGTCTACCATTCCTTTAGCGCACTACTATTTATATAATATCTTTGATTAATCATATCATTTATTCATTATATAAATTAATAGATCAATAATATTTGTTCTTGTTCAGATCTTTATTATGTAATATATTGATGGCGTTGCTGTCAGGACATTATTTAAAGATTTATGTCTGCACAAATTGACATTTATAAATTTTCTATTAAATCAATGCTACATGTGTAGTATCTTAAAAATTTTCCTCCAATAAAGCATTAAAGTTTAATATAATCTTTTACATATTTCCATTGCTATATTCCAAACGTATTCTGTTACTTTTAACCCTTCAATAATTAACGCAATTTTGAATAAAAATTACTATGCAAACATCAACAGTTAATTTTAATATACCGAAGTAACATAAAAATTCAATAATAAAAGATATATATTTCTAAAGCACTAATTACCTCATATACACATATAATGTCCAATTATTATAATTTCTTATCTCTTCTGAGCATATATTAATGCTATAATAAATCTACAACTAACCTATTGGAAATTATTTTGTAATTAACTAATTTTTATCGTCTGAACAGACAAAGTTTTAAGCAAGTGTCGAGTCTTTGACAAAATTAAGTTAAAGACTCCGTAAGATTCCCTGTGTGTGGCTGGTGATAAGAGCTTTATAGCGTGGCCCATCGATATGTCGCAGATCACAAATTAAAGGGAATAAATCCAATGTTTAATCTCCTGTGATACCGTGAATCAATCTTTCTTTAGCACATCGGTCGCCATTGCTTTCAATTAGAATAGAATTAAATTTACCCTATTTACACCTACTCTAGTTATTAATCACAACCTTCTTTAATTTAATTCTATTCATTCATAGAATTATTTCTGACCAGCGCTGTTCCATACAAGTTTTACATATGTTTTTTCTGCTAGACTTTTTATATCACAGAACATTGGTGAGTGAGTGGAAGGTGTAGAATAATAAACAAATGTAGAAAGGCACTTATTGTAAACAAAATAAGTTGTAATTTTCAAACAATGTTTTTATGACTTTTCCTTTCATAAGTCACAATTTGCACACATTTACATTTAGGTAGGAAAATAAAAGCAGAAGTAAATGTAAAAAGGTGAAAAGTGTGACTTAATTGATTTATTTACATGTAATCACGTAAACATAATATATTGAACATGGAAGAAATTTTCAAATTTAATCGAAATATTGTCGAAATTTCATCGATTTGATTAAAATTTGAAAACCATTGATAATCGACCATTGATACATGAAAATAATTGATATAAGTACTATGTACATTTAAATACCATTTATTTCATAAATATTAAAATTTATTACAAACTTTGTTATTTACGTAACCTCAGTTAATACAATTGGAGTAGATTTTTTTTTTTTTTTTTTTTTTTTTATCCATATATATTATTAAGATATATCGATTGTATACCATTTATCTACTATAGTAATATAGTACATATTACAGTTTGAAATATTTAGTATAAGGATTTTACTGTACAAAAAGACTTTCAAATTGGTATTTATATAAATTATTTAACGAAGATTCGATTATAATCATAGAAATTTAATTTCCTGTGAATATTAATATATACATCTATTAATATTAATAATTAGGTTTATATTGTAAATAGCGTAATAAGTAATATAGTTTGGAAAAAAATTAGTAGATTTCCGAATTTCATTTTTTTTTTTTTCCATTTTTCTTCTATTTACCAATATTAATATTATATGCAAATGTTTATAATTATTGTAAATATTGATTCTGTAAGTTTTGTATAAAAAAAAAAAGTATTTCAACAATAATGTATAAAGTTAATTTAGATGTTGAAATATTGATAATATTTATTATAGAAAGTGTAAAGTATAAAAATCATTGTCTGGGGAATCGAATAGCATTAAGATGGTTGAGGTGAAGATTTTTGCCGAGAAAAGAAGATTTAAAAGAAGGTTGCTTAAGTTGAGAATGAGGAAAAGAAGAGAAACTTGTAAGATGTTTCCTATCTAGTGCTGCTAAAAGAAAAAATTGATGAAAATAACAGAACAACATGAAGAGGACGGGAGAGAGGGTCGATTCTTTCTTTTATCTTTTCTTGTTCTTGTAAGACCGTTATCATTGTATTTCTTTAGATTTTTGAATTATATCCACAAAAATATGCCACGTATTTATATCGACATAGTTGATGGTAAATTATATTAACTACTTTTTTTTTTTTAATTTTTTTTTTTTTTTTTTTTTCTTGGTAATAAAATCTATTTACGTACTCATAGAAAACAACCATGAGTGCATAGAATTACGGTGATAACGAAGAATACAAATACGTTGATGTTGAAATTATTCAGGCTTGAAAACAAAGTGGTCATTAGGGCTCCGATAACTTCAACTATCAGAATAATATTGTCAAGTCTGGACGTCTATTGTTGAAGTGAAGAAAGAAGAAAATATCACGACATTGTTATAACTTTTTATTTTCTTGCTGTCATTCTCGAGCTTCCCTATCGGAATTATTGATCTGGAAAATTTTCGTTGATTTCCAACTTTAGTGAATTTTGCAATATTGCTCTAAATCTACAATTTCACAGGCATTAATCGAGCCTATTGTCACATACTGACCTGTCTTCGCTCGTTTCAACGCGTTATTTATCGTCCTTCTTGAAATGCACATCGACAAAAATAAGATTCGCCACTGTATTTTTTATTATTCGTATGTAAAAAGAACCGTTGAATGATTATTATCAATTATTATTATCAATTATCACTTAATTTTTAAGATAGAATTTAATTTGAGCCCCCATAAGACGGTTTAAGTGGGTTTTATTCTTATAAACTAATATAAACTTGATAAACATTTTCATTATGAACTTTCAACGAACGCATTATTATTATTTGTTATAACATCTAGACACCTTGACAGCTTTTGATAAGCGAATTTCTATTTTATTAAAAAAGTTCCAATTAAGATGAGAAGTTTGACGAGTCTGGAAATTTATTTACATATCGACGTAAATATTGAATGGTTGTAATTAACTAACATTAAGTTCTATTATAAAATAACTTTAATGAAACTGAGAAAAGATTAAAAGGATTTGTAATATTTAAAACATTAAAAGTGCTTGTGTTGAATAACCGTATGTGAGAAGAAGAAAGAGAAAATGAAAATTAGTTATCCTCGGATTAAATTCTATATGCATATGTGAATTATAATTAATAAGAATAAACCATGAATTTTCATGCCAAAAATATATGGGAAACGAGGTTATGAATTTTTCCTTTATCTTTCAATTGAATTATGGGCTATTCAATTATATTCAATTTTCATTATCTTACAAATCAAACATTAACATAAATTTACTTGTCGTAAATCATAGTTATACTAAAATTAGTTAATTCAAATTGAACGAAAGTGAACGAATGATTATTAAGAACTTAATATTATTAAATTATCGTTTGGTTGGTATTAAATTTGAGCGTGCATAATTATACGGGAAAATTACATATCCACGTAATCTTAAGCTCAATATATTTAACGAGGAGGATAAAATCCTTTTATCGTTTATAAAAAGTTCTCTTTTATGAAATATCGTTAATCTAACATAGATAATGATTTTAGTTTCAGTTTTGTTAAAAGTAATGAGATCATATGTGACTTTGTCCAGCATTTTCATAATGCTCGTAAAATTTTGAAAACAAAATTAATGCGTCATTTGTATAATCGAAAGGGAATTAATATTGCTTTGTATTATTTTTCTCATTAGATCGTTATGAATAATCGCGCTTAAATATGTAAAATTTTAATATTTATCTTATATAACGTAATGTTTAAATTTGTAAGAAATACGTGTTCTTTCTAATGTATTAAGCCCCATTTATCTATATTTTGGTCTATATTTTGGTTTTCAATAGTTATTATAAATCTGGGCGATTAAAGTAATCGATATCGTTTTATGCTCTTAAAATTATTGACATTTTCAAGTCTCCCGGAAGAATGGGTTTTCATAAATACTTTAGTAGTAGTTTTTGGTAGCGGGGACGGAGGATGCGCGTGGACGGGGGAGGAGGATTCGGTTCGTATGTTCAGCCATGCTAAGGCATTAGAATAAAAACTGGCGCTCGAAGGGCTTTTACGAAATGTCGAATGCTCGCCACATTCTAATCCTCGTCCTTTTGTGTATTCGTCCCGTTAATGGAGAGCGCACCCGTCACGAATTGATCTCTTTGTTTAGCGTGCCGCGGTCTCCTCGGGAAAAGCCCGGGGCGCCTGGTCTGGCCCCATTTTTCGCAAATGCACGATGACGTCGGCGTGTCGCGGAAAGCGGGCGTCTGCACTATATATCGAGGTGGATGATATGAGCTTTCGGCGCGTTCGGTGCGATTTTTGGATCACCGAGAGCTTCATGCGTTTTGGTGCTTACGAGGCGGGGCCAACCGGGAAAGCGCAGTTGACCCGCTTTTCCGCTACGTTACTCGCTAGAATGGTTAGGGATTTTTTGCATCGAAAATATCTCTTGTACTCTGGATGGATAATTTTAAGATTTTCCTTTTAAGAAAGAATGATGGAAACGTGGAATTTATAGTGAAGTCAACGAAAAATTCTAAAGATTATTTATATCCACGACGAAGTTGAGCGAGAGAGAGAGAGAGAGAGAGAGAGAGAGAGAGAGAGCAAAAGAGATTGCAGACCTACTCGAATCAATAACTACGTGTATTGTAATTTATAATCTTTTCTATTAAGGTGAAATAAGTTTATTAGAAATTTTGAATTTTATAAAGAGCCACGTTTATAAACTTAGATAATAAATTCTTACGTTATTTCAAATTACATGCAATTATTGAAGAATCTGCGGTTGATTTCACGTTCAGAAATGAATGTGAGAAGCTTATCTCCCACGTATTAAAACTTTTTCCTGGCTTATTTCTTATTATTTGATATTCTACATTAATATCTTATAAGACGGTAATTTTAATCTTATCTATTCAAAATTTTGATATTAAATACAATAAAAATATATATTACAAAGTAAATTATTTTTTAATAACCTTTTTAGGTTTTTTAATTAATCGAAAATTTACCACCAGCGTTTAGTGTTTTTCTTCTTCTTTTTTTTTTCATCTTTTTTTTTTTTTTAAAACATAAACGCAATCTTTGAATATAATTACTATTGACATTGAAATAAATTGAAATTTATAATTTCATTCATTACTATAAAATAAAATTTTTATGCTATATTTTATGACACCCACTGATAAACCGATCTTCTATTTCAGTTTTTGTTCCAATGAATATGCCTACGTTATATAATAATAAAGTAAAATATTTTCAGCTCTAAATCCTATGGATTAGAAAACATTTCGCGCAAATTAACATTATAGATAGGATATATATCAAAATATTTTTTTCTTTCAATTTTCTGTCGTTGTTTCAATTTCAAATGGATTTGAACGATAGTACTATAAAACTTTATATTTCATTTGGAAAGTTTTATCTAAGAAAGTTTTATCTTAAAAAACTTTTAATATTAAAGTTAATTATTTTCATAAGTACTTAAGTAATTTTGAATTACATTAAAGACGTACAATAAAATTTCATTCGATAGTTTGAAAATGTCTGCAAATCAACGACGATGCGAAGATACAAGCAAATTTGCATTTAATTTTATACAATTGACAAGTAATGGTGATTATATAGATCTCGCTTATAAATGTCAAATAACTGCGAAACATTATACTTGGTTAGTCTACGAGCCTATTATCGTCACAACATCCTATCAAATTCTTACTTGCATTAATTTTATTATCCATTAAGCCGACGTTTAATGCCTTTAGCACTAGGCGCATATACTCATTGGGCGCGCGCGCGCGCGAATGCACGCACGCATACACGCGCAAGACTTAGTCGTACAGTCTGGTGCAACGTTCGATGCTAGAATGATAAAGGACTGACTGACCTTGCTATATACTCCAGCGCTGGAGAGTTCGTTCTCGATGACCATGACAATGATGCCAAACATGCCCATGACGAGGGCGTAATCGCTGATGCGTTTGCGTTTCTCGAAGAGGGCCTTTCGTCTTCCGAGCCTGTAGCCGACGTTGGGCTTGTGCTTGGAGGCCGCGCCGATGCTGCCGGACGTGCCTTTGACGCCGATGCCGCCGACACCGCCGATCCCCCCGGCTACTGAAAGGGTCCGCTCGTCGACGCAGCCCCTCTGATAGTCCCCGTGGACGCCGACGAGGGCTATGGCGGCGTCCTCGCCCACGGAACCGCCACCACCGCCACCGCCGCCGCCCCCCATACTGCTGCTCTTCATCTCCCCGGGGATCGAGAGGGTTGACGCCGGCTTCCGTAGCTGTAACACCGCCTCCGGCTATAATGAGCTTTTCTCTTTATTATTCGTCGACACTCCCCTCCCACCACCACACACCCACCTTCTCCTCCTCCTCCTCCTCCTCCACCCCAACCCATCACAAAATCTGTTTGCTTTTACACTTACTATTCGTTTGTAGCTATTTTACTTAGTAACCGTGAACTCAACTAGCTAAGCGGAGTTAATTTTTCCGTTGCTTTCATTCGTCCTTTTTCTTTTTCTTTTTCTTTAGGGACAAACCGAGTTCTACATTATCAACCTGGATTGTCTACTTTTTACTAACAATAATTACTTCTGTCTATGCCATACTCAAGCTTCTATTAAGATAAATTATAGCGGATGTAGTTGTTTTACAAGGCTTTTGTAGTAGTTATTTTGCTAGGTTGCATTTCCATCAATACTATGAAAGCGAACGAAAATTATTATCCATTGTTTTCAATGTATTTGCCTGTCATACATTAATCTTTAACCATTGTGAAGACTAATTTAGTTCGATATATATATTTTTGAAGATAAAATTTTTTTTAGTGAATTATCAAGCGTAGATCGATGATATTTGCTAATGGCAATGTCGAAACAATTAATAAGGTTCGCATTGACAAACTACTGATTGATTAAACTTTTCTCAATATTTAACCTTCGAATATCGATAAAATAACTGAGTGACACATATAATCTTAGAAGTTATTATTATAGATATATTTTTAAATTAGAAATTATAGTAAATATGAGTAACAGTTAGTTTTAGTAATAATATTATGATATCAAGCAATGCTAAATCTTTCGAATAATGAATTACCATAATGCATACTGATGCAAAACCATGTTATTGCGTAAGATTATTAAATTATTAGTAATACTACGTCAACATACATTCTAAAAAACAGTTATAAATGCAGTAAAAAATATCTATTTATTCCACCCATATTCATTTTTTATTTTCCATTCATAATCTTTAACTTCTTTATTCTTCAGATTCATAATATATTACATTCTTATCATTTTTAACAAATATTGTAATGTAAAGTTTCATACGCAATATGTATCTACTACTATCTTATAATACACATATTTACAGATTATTCTCAGGAATTTTACAATAGTTAATTTGTAACAAGTGAGAATAATTTTTTTGAATAATTGAAATTGGTAAGACTAACTTATTGATTGTAATGTATTGTCTAGTTAGAATAAATGTTACTAATACAAATTATTGATTCGTTCCTATTTTTATTATTGCAAGCAAGTTTACAACTGTAAATGTTCGAACAATAATTGTATATATTTTTTAATAAGTACTTTTTTTTCATTAGACTTGCACTTATCACTTAAGCAAGCATGCAAATAACTTCTGTTCAAAGCAATCTCTGTTCAAAACAATCAAAGCAATTGTTTTATAATTATGTAAAAACAATTTAAGGAGAGTACGTTACTAATTTGCGATAAACGAAGGTACGATAAATTATTATAAATTATATTTTTACTCTATTTTTAATAATTTTGTTCTTTACAAATAAAATGAAAATAGATAAATATTAATTTATATATATATTGTGAAATGATTCATTTCTAAAACTTAAATACAATAATGGAATATTATATACATTTAACATAGTTAATAAAATAACATAGTTACAGATACTCTTCACTTATATTAAACCAATGACGTTATTCTTACGACAATTAGAATTTAGTTAAAATTAGTTTATCTATGGCTCAATAACTATTTTCCAAAGGTAAATTAATCTAAACAAGACAATGCCTCCAGCGACATATTTTCCTCAAAAAAAAGCCAGCTTTCATTTGATTTTTTAATAATATATTAAATGAAAATCTAATTTTATATTTATTAACAAATTTAATAATAAAACTTATTTATAACTCACTACAATTGTCTATTAGCTATTACAGACTTTAAATGGCATTTTTATATTATGGAGATTAATCATTTGAAATGCTACGTTTTAGCCATTATTATTGTTAACGGGTCCATGTAATCACGGAACATAGAGACAAAAAATGTATTCTACTCTATAAATAGTAAACTACTATAATTTACAAAATTATAAATTATAAATTCTAATTTACATAGGTTTAAAATATTAATTAATTTCTACTATTATATTGCACATATTCCATCAATGCAATAAAATATATATTTAAAAGAACAGACGGTTAAATGAAAATGATTTCTTTCCGTTCGTACTAATAATGTTTAAATTTATAAAATATAATAATATAATAATGAAGTAGTACTTTCATAATATGATAAAATGAGTTGTTAACCTTCGATTATACAAAAATTTTTGTAATTTTTTGAGTGAAAAATTTTTTAATGAATTTTTCTTACTCCTAGAGTGCAAAGGAAGACCAAAGAAAATATTATCTAAAAATCCAATTAAATGCATGAAAAATCTACATAAATAATCTGAGGTATTTTATTATTTTTTTTTTATTTTTTTTTTTTTATTATTTTTTTTTTTTTTCAGTGAACATGGTGATATTAATATATTATGCATGAAATGCAATGATTCGGTGCTTGAGTTCCAATATCCTTTTATATATCTAACAGAATAACAAGTAGCTAAGGGTTATGGACATCTCGTATGAGAGCTCGAAGAAGCCTTACAAAAACCATCGACTGTTCTTATCTCGTACCACATAGCAGTCTATTATGCAAATCTAAAAAACGAAATTTCAAGCAGAGCCGAAGCTACAGTTAACACAAAAACTTTCCATACGAACAGTTTTTTCAAATGTAAATTATTCAAATAAATTCAAGAAATTTCAAAAATATTGTAATATTAGATATGCGAGAAATTATTTTAGATATCTAAATATATATATATATATATATATGAACAATTATCGTTCAAGATTATTTCAGAAGAGTAAAATTTTTTTATGAACTTTTGAAAAAGGGTGATTAAGATTGCCATATAATTATGATAGTAAATATAATTATAAATATAACTAAATGAAAATTCGAGGATAATAATATATTTTATATATAGCAAATAACATATAATAATAATCTAATAATTAATCTTTTATTTTATTATTATTTTCATTTAATATTTTATCTAATATATATGTATTGTTTACTTATTGTACAATAATATAAAAAGGTACAATTTTATATGTTATATTTCTATTAAATATAAGTTATATTAATGAAAAATTAATGCAAAATTTAACACTTGTTTGTATAAATTTACCACAATAAATCATGAATAATCAAATCATAAAAAAAGATTATTAATATATTTTATTCATAACAATTGCCATATTTAATTTCATTATTTATTAAACAACAATTATTAAATTTAATTACATAATGTAATAATGTTTTTTCATAATGTAATCACTATTAGTATATTTAATAGTTTAAGAAATAACGATATAATTTATGTTTATAGTTAGATATTATGAAAAAGTTATTACTATTTATGAAGTATTTATATTACTAATAAATCAAAATTTCACGTATAAAAAATAAAATATGCAAAATCTTTTCCACTTTAAATAAAAATATAATTATAAGTTTTAATTAACAATTTGCTCTCTTATTAAATAGAAGTTATGATCAGTGAGAAGTTGACAAATTGGATGAAAGTTTTGTATTACTTTCGGATCGCTTTTCCTTGCTTTCATCGTTATTATTCAATTTGAACAAAAAATTCTAGTTATTAATCTGTAAAATGTTTTCATCGCAAATTATAGCTAATTAGATATTTATTTGAATTAAATCGTAATTGTATTAAAAATGACAAAATTCTTAAAATTAAAAATATAAATGCAATAGGTAATTTTGATTGAAATAATGTTAATAGAAATATTTTAATTGTTAAGTAATTATTAAGCATAGAGTGATTTTTTTTTTTTTCGTGTAAATCAATTGGTAATACTAATTTTTAAGAAATTTCTATAATAGATATTTTACAAAAGTGTTTAATTTAACATTTAATTTTCAAATGCTTATATGGCGAGTATATTTATTAAGAATTTGAAAAATTTTCACTCTAATTCTATATAAATTTATGCTTAATAATTTATGTCTAAGTCAGTAACAATTCAGTAACTTAACATTCTATTAAATTTATGTCAAATATTAAAAATGTCTATTATAACTCTAAGATTATAAGCTGTTATAAATGATAAATAATAATATGAAAATTATGTGAGTAGAAATGATGTTTTTTTTTTGTTAAATCTTTTTCTTAATTGTGTGTTTTTTTTTTAAAAGCTACTCTACTGTAAGATTACATGCTTAATGTATCGTTGAAATATTTTATTGATTTTTATGCATTTTATTTTATCGAATGCGCTTAGATAATATTAACATTAATAAAATAAGCATTAAAATTAAATTAAATAATTTTTTTCAAATTATTTTCACCAATCAAAGTCATATGAAAGACGGTAAATAGAATTTTTGTCAAATAAGAAACCAAATTTTTGTTTACATATTCATTTATCTTACGAGAAATAAAAGCTTTTTCTTACTTAATGAAAATAATTTTATATGCTATTAGAATTATTTGCATATAAAAATTACAAAGCTGCTCTAATTTCCTTACTATCACATTCGTATTTATTTATAAGAAACAGACGAATAGTTGATTTTTTGTTTTTGTTGGATAAATTCCCTTTTAATGCATTAATTATAATTTATATATTTAACATGCAATTTGAATATTATAAGTTCAATTAAATAATTATTTTAATATATTTGTGAAACAACAATAACAAGTTTTAATTTGTAATTAAAGAAAAATTCGTTTATTTAATTAAAAGAATATATTCATTTTAGTTGGCAAAGAGTAAAGTATCGCGTTATAGCTGACTTTTTAAAATAATTCTGATGAAAAGCATTGTAAATAAAATATTGTATAGTAGTCATATATATAGTAGTTATTTGATATTGTATAGTGATATTTTTTATAGTGCAACATAATCCATAGAGTTTGTCCATAATAACATTATACAATAATTACATTAATTATTAATTATACTATATGTTAACGATTATATATTAACAACGTATACGAATATTTCTTAATTTGACTATTATTTTTAATAAATCGCTTTTATTATAAATAATGATATCACTGTCATCGGTGCTAATTTCAATTTCATAAAACAGAAATGAGCAATGTCTTAATATATATGAAAAAAATATATATAATTAAGTATATTATGAATAGATTATTTGAAAGGCTATTTAAGGAAGAGATATTTTTTTTAGTAAAAATTTCATAATAAATAATCATTAACATATGACAAATTATTAAATTAAGAGGTATGCAGTTTTTATTTTGTATTAATTAGTGTTATTAAGTATTTTGATTACAAAGATTTATATGAACTACGTGGGCAGTTAAAATGTGAAGTAAAACGAAATATTATTAGTATTAGTAATAAATATTATTATCTATTAGTAAGGTAATCAATAAATGGAGGATTTTAACAATAATAAAGATAAGAAATATTATATTGAATTTGACCTTAGGGAAATAGAGTACGAACAAGTATTTCAAGTATTTTGGCACACTAGTGAAGTATTGAATAATTTATTGACAATGACTGTAGACTTCGTAATATCAAGTCGTAATAACTTCTTTTATGGGGATTTCGAAGGTCCAGCAACTTTCGGATGATCTCTTGAATTTGTAGAGGCCCATATGAATATTAATCTTTTACCATAAATTGTGGTGTCCCTTTTGACTTCTTTCTTGTCTTTGGCCTTTCACTGACCAACAGGGTGGTAATCCTTACTTACTTTCTCAACATTTCTTAACTGAGTTTCAACATGGGATTTTAAAATTTATTAGAAGAGAGAAGGATTCAACCATTAAAAGTTTGTTAAACGACGTTGTTCAATTATCTTAAAGTCAACATGTTAACTACTTTAAGCAAAGTTTCAGCAAACTTATAAGATGATATTAGTATTTACTAACGACTATGGCGCTAATTTTATACATATGATTTCATTATCATGAAAAACTTCAAATACATTTCAAGATTAGCAATTTCGTCAATTCAAAATACTATATATAAATTATTAGAATATTGAACTTCAAGATTAATCTGATACTTGGTAATATGTGTATTAGTAATCAAATTTTGAATTAAATATTCATTATCTGACCTAAAGCTAACGATACTAGGAAATGTGGTTATTAAAATTTCAAATAAATATATACTGCGATATTAAAATAGATAGTAAAATGAATTTATTAGTTGTGTTTCTATTTATTTTTAAATTTTCAAATGAATATATTATATTTTTATATATTTTGGCGCATACGCTACTATTAAAAATATATCTTCTAAAATTATGAGACATTATGATTTCTGCAGAGTGAATCATATTATCCGCAATATTATATTTATATCGGAAATATTGTTCGAATTTTCCTATTCAAATATAAATTTATTATGAAAATGTTGGAAGTATATATATATATTTGGATAATCAGTATTTATTGCTGTATAAAATAATTTTTAATAAAAATATATTATAATCGATGTGTTTAGTAATATGAATTGTAAGTTAAAATTTTATTTATTTTGTCCAAAATTATTGAATAAAGTAAGAGAAATAATATTGCACTTTATTTTCAAGGAATTGAAAATGACCTAGAAATTGTTGGACAAACTTTAAATTGAAAAAACTTATGCCCTTATACATGAATATGTATATTTATTTGGTTATATTGCCATCATATGACGTAGTATTTGGAGTCCTTGATTTGAAAAACAAATTTTAAGATTTATCTTTGGACAATTAATTTTCTTTTGATTGTTTGTTGTTGAAATACATTATGACTGTACGTGACACAAAATTAACGCGAAACTTACAATTTTAAGGCTTAAAATCATTTAAGTTTAAAATATTTTATATATATATATATATATATGTAGATATAACTGAAAATGTAATAAATGTAATAAACCAATGTTATAAACATTATTATTTTTAAAAGTTAAAAGACTTTTGAAGAACGCTTGTTAAAAATTTCTTTTATGCGGATAAATAAAGAAGAGTGATTGCTATATTTTAAAAAAAATTATAATTATATATAAATTTATAAAAAATTTTAAATTCTCAGTATTTATAAATGTTATAAATAATATAGTTTTATTTAAAAACATTAATAATTGATTGGGTATAGAGTCGGAGTGTATCGTGTAATGTTGTTAAAAATATTCATTGTATAAAAATAAGATTTTGTAATTATATATGTAAGTTTTTGTTAATTATCTATTTTCAACTTTAAATTTCAAAAATTAAATATCAAACACCGGAAGATATTATATATATATGTACTTATATCGCTTTTAAATTAAGCATAATACATTTGAAAATATATTAAAAATATATTCAATATTTATATAATATTATACTTGTTTAATATAATTTTAACATACAAATTATCATTTCTAAAGCAATTACTTGAAAAAGGTATCTCTACTTTGTCAATTCTTCTCTTAAACATCTTTTCCAATTGTAGCAATGATATATATTGTATATATATGGTATAACATGAATTTAATCTTTATAGAGCAATATAGAGAATGAAATATACAGACATAAAAGAAGAAGCTGCGAATATGAGTCGCAAAGGAAGATTACAAAAGATAAAATTTTTCGATAAAGTGCGTCATTGTCACAGAAATTAGGTAGGTTATGAAAGTTTATCAAATCTATAAAATTCTAAATACGTATCGACATATTATAAAATTTTGTTTGTTATTGAAATTTGCCAATATTATTTTACAAAATTAAGATTTGTCAAAAATCACATTAAACTTTATAAGGAATGTTATGAGAATGTTTCTAGAATTGCTTGAAATTGGAAATACAATTTATGGACAAAGTGAATTATAATTAATAGCTTTAGATTTTTATAATATTTTATTTGCGCATCTTTTCCCTTTTATTCAATTTTTGGAATATTTTCATCCATAAAATAATGCTATTTCTAATGGCTAATATTAATTATGATTCAATATATGTATGTCACTAATAGAATTACGTGGAATTGTTCTAGACATGGAAATAGTCAAAAAATAATCCTCAAGATAGAATTTTATTATAATTATTTGCATTTATTTACAATGTAAATAATACTATTATTTATTTCATATTGTTATTTAGTATTATTTAGAAATAATAATGTAGAAATTACTTTGAAATAAGACACTAAAATATTTTATTATTTGAAAAAAAATCCAAGAAATGAAAAAATCCAAGAAAAACTATAAAAGATATCTTCGTTACCTTATGAAAAGAAATTTTTGGCACGCGTAGCCGGAATTTTTTAAATAAGCGCGAGCAATAGTCTGTTGGATGGTGGGTGGTTGGAAAAGAGAGTGAGTGAGTGAGAGAGAGAGAGAGAGAGAGAGAGAGAGAGAGATAAATGAAAAATGTTAAGGGACACGGGTTTAGCGGGAAAACGAGTTATGTTCTACATTAGTATTCATAAACATTACAGATATTCCAAGCAAAATTGAGTTTTAGCCGCGCCGAGAGATTTGTCGTAGTGATTGGACGAGATGCTTGTCAGACGATAAAAATTGCCAGCAGCTTATCAAGTCACTCATTAAAGTAGATGCCGTTTTGTAAGAGGATAATTGCAACTAGAAAAGGAGCAAATTTGTAGCTGCCTGTCTTGTGTTTTTACTGAGTTTGTAGTGTGTTTGTAGTGTGCGTTGATTGAGTACTGCGATGTCTTTCTTCTCATTCGCGTATTCATTAATTGTATTAGAGTTGGATGTTGGATGCATCTGAGTGATGGCGTATGTAAATTGGCTCCAATTAAAATTATCTTATTGGAATTTATAAAAGTGGAAAAAGTAATGCATGGTTAAAGAATTAAGTATTCTCACCGTTGCAATATAGTCACACTATATATTTCAATATATTTATATTGCATTTGAACGATATTAATTGCTTGTTATCTTCAACTTATAATACTATATTACTTATAATATTATTTTGTAGGATAATGAGAATTTTATTTGTCTTTTATTTTGTAATGATTAAGTTCATATGTGTATATATGTTAAAAATACAGGGAATAATACGATTTCTTTATATTATTCCTTATTCTATGTATATATAACCACACACACACACACACACATATATATATATATATATATATAAGAATTGAATGTCTATATATTATTTTACTATATTACATAAATAACCTAATATATTGTTGGATAGTACGTTCGGGAACAGACATCAATAAAGTATTATAGGTATTACCATTTTCAGTTTGCATACCAAATGATGAAATTCCGTTGGCCTGAGAAAATATTGATAAGTTGCTGACAAGTTATGACAAATAATAAGATAATTCAGTAACAAATTTATTACTTAATCGAAGAAGTTCAATTTTTATTATTTGTAAAAATATTTATAAAGTAAGGCCGTGTCTGCATATTATATTCTAAAACTATTTCGGGTAACATAGAATATGTACTAATTAATAAATTATGTAGATATTTTATAAGATAACGAAATATTTTCTTATTATAATATTAACAGTAGCTATTGTTATTTAAATGTAAGTAATACGTTATATAATAGTTTTATATATCCTATTTGTCTGAAAGAATAAGAATATTATATTAGAATATCATGTTTTAATGAAGTATATATATATATATAATAATTGAATAATAATGTGAAAACGCAAATTAATGTGAAGTCAAATAATATATTATAATTATTTACAACGTAGTAGTATATAATAATCAAGTTCTAGCTATATATTTCAAACGTAAAAGAGAAATTATTTCCGTATTCTTAATATTCCAGATTTGTATATATTAATTTTTAAATCAGTTCACAACAAATTAAACTGTACTAATACTTTAAATTCCAAAAAAATACGTTGCACTTAAGAAAATCGTTATTCTTGAAACATATATATTGCATCATACTACATATATATTAGTTGCGATATATTTTTGTTATAATAACTATCAAGAACCATGATTTAATATCATATTTATTTAAATCTCCATTCCTAATTTTCCACCTTTTGTGACTTATATATATATATATATATATATATCTATGTATGTGTATGTATGTGCACATTATGATTTATATCTATTACTTGTGCTTTATGTGTGACCCGATTTTAAGCGTCGATATTTCATTGTAAAATTTAGGATAGACATAAATACAGTGAGACAAAATGAAAAAAAAAATAGAGTACGTAAGAGCAAACGAGAGGGGATGTTTATATTATTGTTGTTGATTTGATAAGAGAATCTTGAATACGATGTTCAAATAATAATGATTAATTTATATTTATTATGTATATAGTCTTATAACTTATAATAATTGTCTGAAATAAATCATTATTAAATTATTTATCTTTTTAGTTAATTAATTTTTACTTGAAATACATATTTAATTATTCGAATGTAACGGTAAATATTTCATCAAATAATAAATAATTGGTGACGCATAATTAACATTCAATTATTTTCATTCAATAAAATGCAAGGAATACATAAATATAGATTATTTTTATTATTATTAATTATTAATTATTAGTTACTTGATATTAAATTCAAATAATTGCTTAAAATTAAAAACATATTTAATTTAGACTTTTCATTTCATAATATCAAAAGAAAAATGAAAACTATTTTTATACATATTAAATTTATAAATGTTTTTTAAATAGTTTGTTTAGTTGGGGAAAATTCTTCTATTTTTTGAACATTTCTAAGAATCTTATAAATTATTGGTATGAGTGAAAAATTTTCATATATTTCAAAATAACGTAGATTGTCAGGAAAGTTTAAAATCCGTAAAGTTAGAAAATTTTTTACAATTTTCGTTGAACTAACAAATAGATATTAAATTTATATTTACAATCAAAATGGAAATATTATTAGTAATTTTTTTTATAAATATTTTGAAGACAGTGTATAAAAGAAAAGATTGATCTTTTTTCAAAATATAAGAGAAATGTTTAATACAGAATTTAAATCGATTAAAAATAAAAAAAAATACACCATAATACAGAAGTGAAAATTAATAAAATATTGAGTTAATAATTTTTCTTATGTTTTGCAGGTTTTAAGAAATTTTATGCTGTTTACATAATTTATTAGAAAACTCGTAAAATATCTAAATGAAAAATATTATCATTTGAACTGCATTAAATCTAACAAGAAGGCCTTTCTATTGCAGTTTTTCTAACAAATTTCTACGTTATGATAAAGTATTGTAACTATCGTAAGCAGAAATGAAATTCTTTAATCTCAGGCAGAATATAGAAAATAATGTTTCATTCAGTTCTTTAATATAATTGTTTGTCTGATTAATTTATATTTATAAAGTTAATGTTAAGCGAAATTTTTAATTGTTTTTGTAATACTAAATTGCGTAGATATGAAAAACGAAATGTTTATTTTTATAGTGCTTCGAGTAAATAAGAAACACCATCCCTCGATGAAAGGCTAGAAAGTGGTCATTAGGACTGTTGTGAGAAAAAATAGAAAGTAGATGAGGATCGGTTGATTGACATATTTTCTCTCAAGATTACTACTGGTCATTGAAAATAATTTTTGAATTGCAAAACTCAAAATTTTTATTATATATATAAATGTTATAAAATTAACATTTAAAGCATACATAAATTATAATTTACTTTGATGTTATACCGCACATTTCTATTTTAAGACTACTGTATTCAAATTTAATTGACTACTTATAAAAGCCTTGCCATATTGAATTTATAATAATAATATTTCTTATAAATTTATGTTTTTATTTAATGCATTAGAATTTCTAAAGATATTTCTATGAAACTGCAAAAAAGAAAATAAAGAAAAAAAAATTTTAAATCTTTCATAATCATAAGAGATTATTACGCTATTTTTTTAATTAATGAATATTGTTTCGGAAAATATTTAATCTTTTCTTACAATGTTTAATTTTACTTAAATATGAATGCTATTATGAAATTAATTATAATAAAATTAATTTAGAGTATATAAATTTTGGGATTTTTTAATAAAATTTCTCGTTAAGAAATATTTCATTATATCTTATCAAAGCCAGCGTATATATATTCAATAATAAATTGGATTATTACGATTTTTAATAATTTAATTGACATATTGCTTTAAGATGATCAAGAAATATCAACCTAAAATTGATCGTAATTTTGCATTTATTCATTAATTTATAATATAATAAGAAAATTAAGAATTTTTAATAATCAGCACTAACTCAATTGATTTGAAACGATTGCGTTTTAACACATATTTTTAATTGGATTTGCTTTTCAATGTTGGAAATAAAATTAATAAGATATAACCCTAAATTTTGTTTAAATTTTAAAATCAATTTAAAACATCATATTGTAATAAACTAAATGAATGTTTAAAATTGTATTGTATGCAGTATATATAAGCCCAAACTTCCATTAATATCATCATTCATCACATATAACAAGGTCAAACTTTTAAACTTTACAAATATTTTTAATAAAATATATTCTTTAATTTGGAAATGTATTTCAAAATATTTCCGGTAGAATTTAAATAAATTTATCATTATGAAAGTAGATTGGTAAAACGAGCTTTTATTATTAATACCGATTAATACGTATGAATTAATGAAAGAAATTCAATTATAAATGCATCTGTAATTATTGCAAAGTTATTGATACGTTTAATAATGAAAATAATGTGTTATTAAATTAATCATAAATATTTAGAATAAAAACGGTGCATTAAATATATTTGTCTAAAGTAAAACTTTCAACAATACGATGGTTTTTATTTACTGTACTGTTTACGAAATACATAACCGTGACATCCAAAGTAACTTTTATATAAAGATAATATTTAGACTTTTGATAAATGTGGTATAATAAATTACCGAATTCGTATCACAAAAAGTTTGAATCGCTACATAAAGTTTCTTTAAAGAATCCAGCGTAAATAACTAGATACTTGAATTGGTACTTTGAAATCGTGATAAATGTCATAAAAACTTGTATTCCTTGTTGTAATATTTTAACTATCATTGTCAAGTGTAAAACTTATGCTTAGTAAGTTGAAAAGTGGATAGGAAAGATTTATGAAAATTAACGATAGATTACATTTGTTCGAATATTATACAGAATCTTAAATTTTTGAAAGTATTTACTAAATACAAAATACGAATATGCAATGTTTATGGTAGAAAATAATCATGCTGCACACAACAATAAAACACTGTTATATAGGCATACTAAATGGCAAGTGTTAATGTTTCAATAAACATTCAGCTACGTTCATTATCATTCACACGTACGATGTCATGAGAATAATAGGAATTATTATTAATGTAAAACTATTTAATTGCTTAATTGAAACAAGTTTATTCTTTTAAACATTTAAGTTTGATTGCATTTATTGGGGCTTTCGGGTCTAGAAAAAAAAAAAAAAAAAAAAAAAAAACAGAAGAAAAACATGAAAATCAATCTGTAAAACAACGATTACTCAATAAGTTCGAGCCTACGAAAATTATAGTAGAAACTCTCTAGAAAAAAAGTAGAAAATTGTAATGTAAAATTACAAATATTATTAAGTGAATGAGATGCATAGCAATGAAAATTGATGGGACGTTCTGATTAATGTTAAATTGGGCTTGCAATTTAAAGTATTTAAGGATCCCGTTAAAAAGCTCCGGTTGGCTTAAGACTGTCACGTTATCGGAGCGATTCATCGCTATCCGGTCCAGGATGACGATCGGTAATCCTCCAGAAACGATAAGATCCTGGGGTAGAGAAAAAGACGCTTGGTGGTATACCTTTCGTGAGTGATCATACGCGGTGTGAAGCTGTTCTCAGGTGTGGTCCGGCGGGTCGTGTGCCCGATAGCTGGTGGACATCATCGGGCCTCGCCGGTGTTCGTCCTCGCCAGCCGTCAGACAGAGGGCGCAGGCTTTGTTGCCGCAGCGGCCCTCGTGATCGCCCCAGAGCGTCCGGACTACTGATATTGACAGTCGGCGCAGTCGCTCCTCCCCTTCGCTGCTGTCCAGCTCGCTTCGCGTCATTTTTCCTTATTTATCGTGGCTCGAGCAACTTCACTGAACGCGATTACGCGATCGCGTCGTGGCCTTCACGCTATTTCGCGGGCGAATTTCAATTCCGGGTCTCGGCGACTGTAGGGCGGTCGTTGGAACGAGCGGGGAAAGCACATTTTTTACTTGTCCGCAAGTCATATGTTATGCGCTGGTTTTTCGCTGGGGGCAAGAATTGTTTCAGCCTACGATTTACCTGTTCTCAAAAATTTTTAAGCTCATCTTAACGTCATTCGTACCAATTGACAAATTTTCATATCAAACAAACGGTCTAATGACATTAATAATGTTAGCCCATTTTCTCCACTCTTTCACATAATTTAATTTAATTCTACAAATAATATACATATAACACATTGACGATTATTTATTGACGACACTTCAACCATTGTCAATCTATCTGAGATAGTATAATTTATAATATAATTTCTAATAGATTAAGGAAGCTTCGTTAAAGCATTAATGATTATAATGTTTCTATCTGATTATTTTAATTATTTTAACATTCTAACAACTTTTTGTTAAAATTTTTTAAACTTTTAACTTTCAAAATATGGTTATATATAAATGTATTGTGGTATATGAATACGATGTGATTATAAATAAATACCATATGGTTTAGAGAGATTAAATATTACAAAGAATACATAGTTTCAGTGAAAAATAAATTTAAAAGGCTTTAAATACGTTTCGTTTTTCGTATAAAAGCAAAAAGATAATTACTTAAAAACAAAAATTTATTTACCAAAAATGCAGAGTATAGAAAAATTTATTACATTTATTCATTAGATAACTTAAATAGAGAATTTTTATTATTTCATAAAACGGTTGTTTTTAATTACTATCTACGTAAATTTTCATTTCATGAAGAAATATCTAATCTTATTTTTTAAGAATTTTTAATAGATTTTCGGTTCACAAGCGCTTAGTGAAGATTAATTATTCAAGTAAAACATTAGTATTTATAATTATATATAATGCCGAAGTTAATAATATCTTAATCATTTAATTTAAAACACTAATTTAAGTTTTGTAGTATATACATTGGATAAGTAGAATGATAAAAGTATTGTCATCTTTAATTAGTATAATAATTAATAAGTCCGTATTAATAATCTCCTTTGGTATTATTATTTGAACTCAAAATTTATGAAGATATTTATTTAACCAATATACGTTACCAACATGCGTAATATCATTCATAAAAATCTAATAAATTAATTTTATATCAGAAGTTAATTTGCAGATTATTACAATTATTAAAATTACGAAGTATGATTATAGTTTTATGTACTGTATGTTATACAATTTTACATAGAAGTTGTTATGAATTTGATACTTATTTGGAAAATGTGTTTTTCAATATTAAGAAAGCTATTATAAACTATGAAATATTTGTCAAATTAAACCGTAAATAACTCATTCTATTGTATAAATTAGAATACATTGCATGTTTATATTCTAATAATTTGGAAGTAATATTCTACATATTTATTATATATTTCAGATATTTATTCCTTATATGACTTTCTTCAACAAAATATTGTTATTTAGTATAATGGCTTATATCTATTCAACTAAAGAAACAAGGAGAAATAATTATAAATCTCGTAAAAGTTCCTAAGTTAGGCTATAGCAGTATTATTTAACTTAACGAACAAACTGTAAGCTTGACATTGTAAAACTTTTAGTTGAAAACTTGTGTTTATTAAATATGCATTAATTTTGCAAAGCTGTGTACTAGAAAATTTTATTAATTTATTTATTATTTGTTACATAATATACATATATATATATATATATATATATATATATATATATATATATAATTAAATTAAATATTTTTAACGTATATCTTAAATATATATGCATAAAATGCATTTCAAATTTAATTTTTTTTTTTTTTTTTTTTTTTTTTTTTT
>NW_011948414.1:8273187-8285687 GCF_000503995.2 Ceratosolen solmsi marchali
ACTGTTCTTAATTTATTGTTTTAATAATACAAAATAATTTTTACAGTAAGTATGTAATTTAATTATTTTTATTTTAACAAATGAAATAATAAATTTAATGATATAGTAGCGAATTAATGTAGAGGTCTAGATAATTTCTACATTCGATAGTTATATATTTGGAGCTAGTGTGAGTAGTATGTTTTGTAAATATTTTTTACAAGTATATAGAATTTTAGTTTATTTAAAGTTTACATTAGTCTGAGAAACGATCGTTTAATTAACAAAATGTAATAAATACAATGTTCGTACATTGAAAGAAATGTCGAGGACGCGTATATTGACGTATGAGAAAGAGAGAACTAAGGATTCCGATATTAGGGTACTTATAGTAGAATTAGTAGATATACAGTTTTATTTCGATTTTTTTAATTTACGTATCCATTTGAACAATATGAAATTGCAATTTATTTCAGCTAATCCTGCTTCGTGCAAAATCAATAATGACATATTATCTAGAGAATTATAATAGGCGTCTGTAAATTATCGAATACCACTGAGCTTAATAATCCTTAGATAGCTTACTATTATTTTAAATATATATTTCCAATAATATTTTTATTAATATACTGTTGAATGGAAATTTAAAAATATTCATAGAGTTTCAATTTTGGTTTGGTCGCTATCTTGTTAGTATTATGATGCACCTTTCTATAATCTTTTTAAGGGGATTGTCATTGTTATACGATTGACGTTGACGTTCCACTTTTTATACCTTTTACCTGTCAGTTGCTATCTATTTTACGTCTATTTACATTTGTGCGCACGTACACACTTACATTAGCCCGAGATTGCACATACATACAACACACCCACGCGCAAGAATACTACGTATGTACATTTACGAGCTTTTTTTTTTATTATTAAAATTATGTGTTTTTAATGAGCTCTTATTGAAAGCCTTTCTACTTAAAGTCAATATATTTGATTGAAATATTAAAATTTATATTAAATTTTTTTTTTTTTTTTTTAAGTATAGTTGTGTTTTCAACAATGATATCGTTTATTTTATTTGCTGCTTATATTAATATTGCATGTTTGTGTATGTGTAAATTATACTGTAATTATTTCAATAATTTATTTGAATATAGTTAATAGAAATCCTGAAATAAAGAAAATTAAGAAAAATTTTTAATGAACTTGAAAAGCCTTTTGATTGTTGTAATTAAAAAAAAAAATCATGCTTTCATTCCTTTGCATTATTCGAATGCTAATTATAACATTAATTATTAATGTACTTTACACTTAGTAAAGTAAAAATTATCGTAAAGCGATGGTGAATATATTCATTTTTTAATATAACACATATTTTATATTGAATATGATATAAATAAAATGATGCTTTAATATATTTATTGATATTAATTAGCAGTAAAATATTTTATTTATCAATTACGATTTTCTTTCAAATGGCTTTCTTAACGAACATAAATATGCAAAATTGTTACGTACTTCATTAGTTTTTATCTTTAGCTTTATTAGTGATATATATTTCCTGACGTTTTATTTTAAATATTTGCCAATTTTTTTTTTACGTTTTTCTGGCGAATTTACTTTAAGAATTAGAAATTAATTTCAACAATGTTTTCTTTTTCAATTCAAATTTTGAAATTGGTTTTATCAGTAATTTTTATATAGTTCTGATAATTAGAAAATAAATTGAATTATAAGATACATTAACACTTAATGATTGCGTTATTGTATTAACGCATATGTTATCGCTATGTTACAAGCTTATATTAAAAATATATACGTGCTTAAGTAAAAAAGTACTTACTTTACAAAATCCAATTTAATACTTTGATTATATTAAAATAAATTAAAGGATTAAAAAAGTTTTTAAAATGGCATTTAGTTTCTTAGATTCTATAGTAACACTTTGTAAGTGAAGCTTTTTTTTTTTTATTATTTTTTTTTTTTTAAATGTAAACTGAATTATCCAATCTAGTTAATTGGAAATCATGCTAACATTTTTCCGGATAAATTCAAAAACTTCACTTTACAATAGAGTTAACTCAAAATAGAGTACACTTATAATTTGTAAAAGAATTTTATGCGATAAGCGCTTCCGAGCGGTAAAGTATAGTCATAGTTATCAAAATATAATTTAGCAGATTGATCAGTGATGTAGAGGTTGTTTCCAATATAAACTATTTTCGGTATATTACGCGAGTTATGGTCTAGATTTATAACAACATAACTATTCCCATCCAAATATTACGAGTATGTTTGAATTTTGCACTAATTTGGCTAAGTATGTAGAATATCTTTCAACATTATACATATTATAATACAAGATCCTCGAGCAATTAAAATTGTAATCGCTTTTGAACTTTAATGATTATATACATTGATTGTCGTAATATTCTTATGATATAATCTTTTTAATTTGGTCTAGAATTAAAATTATAATATAAAATGGTCATATCTCTTTCTAAAATATATCGAATGCTTTAACATTGGCTTACGCACATATCGACGTTTCATTGTAACATTCCACTGTGATAATAAAATCCCGAGAATAAAAATCGGAAATATGAATACTATAAGGGCACGAGTCAATCTATTATTGTGCATAAGTGTAGTAAATTTAAATTATAATTTTTTAGAGCTCATTTAAATTTGTCAATATAATGAGCTTCAAGTTACATTAATTATGAATTGAACAAAAATATTTTTTAAATGTAATAGATCGAGGGGGTGGTGGAGGAGAGGAGAGCGAGTCTATAAAAAATAGACAAAGAATATGAGTGAGAAAGGGGAGAGGGGCTGAGAAAGAGATATTAATAAAGTTAAGTAAATTAATAAAATAATATTTAATAAAGATCTATGAATTTAACATCATATATTAGTTTTTATCTTATTCCTTTAAATATCGAGTATGTGAGTTAAATGATAATAATATTTGTTTCCTTATAAAACCAAATTCTCTATTAATTTTTCATATCATATGCTAAATATCATTTTATCGATCAATTATCAAATATCAATAGTATTTTTTTTTTTTATACAGCCCCGTGAAACAAGTTCCATCTATATTTATGAAATTAATAAATGTGAAATCTAATATCCTGATATTTGGCACGGAAATTTTAATATTAACGCTATAATCCAGGAGGTTTCATCATAACCTTTGTCATTTTATAAATGATTCATCCGATCGTAGCCTCCTATTCGTTATATGTAATCCATCCCTCCAGCCACTTGGTACGATTGACAGTAATTTGCAAAAATGTAAGTTCTCGGTTACGCTCGGCGGCCATCAGGCTCAATGAAACCATCGCTAACCAACTAAATGTTCCTAGTTAATCTAGCAAATGATTGGGCGCGAGCGCGATTGTAATGTTTTCTCTAGGCGCGCCAGGAATGGGCACCGATCACGAGTGCATGTACACATGGGGACGGTTGTTTTGTTTCGAGTGAGGCAACGTGCCAAGGATTCCTCTCTCATTGGCTTTTGGAATGAGCAAACGGCGGCTTTTTCGCGATCGAAGGTTTGTGCGCGTAAGCCGCCTCCGCCGCCGTTTCGTGACTCCTGCTGCCTCGCTTCATTGTTGGCGCCTTCCTAACCCGGCCCTTTATATACTGCCTCGTTAGCGGAAATTAATGGCAAAAGCTTGGGGCCTCAGGCATTGTATCCCACGGACGTTTTGACGAAATATTCATGTATGGATCAGTTGCAGGAGGGCAGATATCCGAGGAATTATTACTACTTCGTGTAAGCTTTTGCAGCGTTCATTTAATGGTGAACGACATTTTGTCGGCAATAATAGCTCGACTTGAGCTTATTATGAATGGGTTCGAACTCTAATTGATTCAATTCAATTGAATTGACGCGTGTGTTATTATTATTAAGAAATGTATTATTAGCGCATTTAATGGTGTTAATTTGTGTAATAACCGTTGGCTTAAGATCGTTGAACTTTATCGTAATAATTAAAAAAAAAATATTTCTTACATGTAATTTAATTTATATGTAGTGATTTAAAAAATTATCTCCAATACAAAATCAAACTTAAATGATCTATTTGCAATGTTTTTATTATAATTGTCATAATACAATTTTTATGTTACGTTTCTAATTTTTGTTTCTAGTTTTTCAAGTTTTTGAACTCGAAATAATTATCAAAATTTTTAGATAATTTATTATAAATTGATTAATTTATTTAAATAGAGCTGGATTTTCTGATAAATTAAAAATTAAATACAATGTATTATTTTCAGAATTATTTTCTCTGAACAAATTTTCCAAGCTTTTGTATATTTTGAATGTGTGATATTTTTTTTAAAACACTATATCTCAGTGAACTTGCTAGTGATAGATTACTAGTACGTTTATTTTCAGTTAATATAATCAAATCTGTGACATTATATTGGAGAAAAGAAGAGAAAAAAAATAAAAATAGTAACTGTTTTTATAATCTTTGCTTTATTAGCATTTTTTTTTTTTTTTTTTTTTTTTTTTTTTTTTTTTAATAATATAAAGCGAATAGTTGTATACGCTTAAGACACTTTAATAATGGAACTTTTAAAACTCAGGAAGAATATTATGATAGTCGAAATTATTGTGTAAAAAATGTTTTATCATCGCCCACGAACAATTTATGTTTGTTATAAAAATTTAATGTTTATTTAATATAAAATTAATAGTTTGATTTAATATACAATTATGCTTATTTTTATTTTCAGTAACATGTTTTTTGAATGACATAATCTTTTCATCATTGCGTATTAGCTTCAACTTATGCAATTATTTTTTCCTTAATTTCAACAGGTGCTCAAGCAAATATTCTTCATTCAATCAAAGTTTCTTCATAATTTCGTCAATAATATTAATACTTAAAACTTAGTTAAATTAATTTTATCTATAGTACTTATATACATATGTATATTAACAGATCTTGGAATTTTCTTTAAACTTACAAACGCTTATAAATCATTGTTTTCAAGATTCAGTAACGAATGATTCCACGCTGAATAATTCCTCAATTTTCACAACACATTGTCTGAAATTGCTCGTAACATACCAACACTTGTTTATCTTTCTTTTCATTGTTCATAAAATTTTAATCAATCAGAAAAATTAATCAGTCTCATCCTATTATTATTACTGAGACTAATAAAAAATACTTTACTCCTATTTGGCACGAGTTACTAAATTATTAAAAAATACAGGACGCAGGCTAATTGATATGAAACCGAATTTATTCTTAGGAATAATTTTATAAATAATGTACAAAAATTATACGTGGATTAAAATTAATAAATTTTCAATCAATTCAATTTGAGCAATCAAATAATAATCTTATGCTGAATAATCTTATGTTCAAAGGAATATAGGAATATTTTAAACACTAAGGCATACGTCACACTTGGTTCTCTCTTAACAACAAATAAATGAAACAAATTTATCCTTTAATCGATTTTCAGCTACATCCGGTAAATTAAAAAAACTGCCAAACAGATCTTCATTATTTCATTTTATGTTTTATACGACCGAAGGAAATGTCGATTTTCCTTCAATTCATGTATATCATAAACTGAACCCCATTAATTATGAGATACCCAGTGCCTAAGTTTACGTGATATTCAAATGTTTTGAAAATCTCTTCGATTCCTCAAGATTTTTCCTATTTCACTTAATATTCTATTACGGTGGTGTAATTTAAATTCCTACCAGGCATTAGAGTTTGCGCTTTGAGGCTCGCTCTGTCTCGGTAGACCTTTAGTACTTTAAAGCTCATCTAATCCAGCGCTTAAACTTTACGGCGAGCGCTTTAACTAAATTTCGATATCCCAAAACTCAAGGACTTTAAAGTCAAATTGAAAATTTCTGCTTTTTCTCGCGTCGGAGCAACCTCGTCCCCCCACCCTCCACTCTTTATCATTCCAAACGAATCACGGACATTGGAGACACAGGCACACAACGCCGCGGAAAAAGTCGGGAAAAATCGCGCACTCGTCGACCCGCTGCCATCGTCGCGACGCCGTACAACTTCGCCGTAGGCGGCTCCTTCGCGTCTGAGCGGCGACTCGCATCTTTCTCGGAGACTGGGCTCCGACACCGCCGTTGCCGTTGCCGTCGCCGCCACCACCACCACCACCACCACCACCACCACCACCACCACTATCACCACCACCACTACCACCATTACCACCACCACCACCACCATTACCATTCTCGCGCCCGTGTCTATTACGTAATAGTGTACAGGGCTCCGAAGACGCGCGCGCAAGCGTGTGATCATCCCTTCCAACCCCCTACGATATCGAAGAGGGAGCCGCCTTGATCTTTTTTCCTTGCCACTTTATTATCGTGGCTTATTGAGTTTGCGGTGTGTCTCGCACGATTCGCGAGAGCTCGACTCGCTTATGTTGGATCATATTGATTGGGAAGTGGAGATTGAGTATTTTGGAATTGATATGGTTTTCGGTTGGCAGTTCGATTACGCGTCTCTTTATTTGGCCACGGCTAACGGTTACACGACTATGTAAATTCTAATTCAATATTAGCGTCTTCCAAAGTTTTAACCTAATGTTAAATTTGCCGTGATTTCATTATTCGCTGATAAGTGCTAATTCCTACCATTTAAACGTTTTCACATCAACTTTTAATATTGTTCGGAAGCGTGTTTGTAAGGAGCTTAGAAAATCAAGATTCAATTTGTTGATTAATTATTAAGAAATTATTTTCAACTCTTTTGAAATTTAATTGATTTTCAAGAAAGCGTGTAAGAGTTAAACTTAAATATACACTTGTAATATGTGTGGCTTTGTTTATTTCCATTCGCATCGTATATTTTGAGTATTTATTATCCTCTTATAAAGTACTCGGTTATGCAACGACTTCATTTTAAATCTTTTAAGGCCCTTATTATGATAAATTTATGCTATTGTATATCGGTGCTTTATTTGCCCCCTAAATAAATTTATTTACAATATAAATATTTATTGTAGTCCGATACGGTTAAATGTTAAATTATGATTAAGCTTTCCTCTGCTATTAAAATACAAGAAGAAATTCCTCTGCTATTCCTCTGCTACATATATGCGTATAATTATTTATTTATAATATTTAATATTTATTTAATAAATTGTATTTTAGATTAGCAATTAATATTTATTTATTTTCATTTTACATAGTATATTATGTGTTGAAATATGTAAAGTATTAGAATAATAATTGTCGATAAAACGAGGATTGAAAAATAATTATTTATATAGGAGAAATTAGCTTTGATTTTTTGGAATTTCAATTTTTCGTCTACAGTATCACAATTTTGTATTAATTAATTTTTTATTCGTCACGAAGCAGCGTACAATTATACAAATTTAAATACCCTATGAGAGAGTGAGAGATATTTTTTCATCATTTAAAATTTGCGAAAATACCTTAAAGAAGGAAAACTCTTTATTGAAGAAACGTAAGAAATCAATCATTTATAAAATAATTAAAAATACGTAAATAAGTAAACGTAGCTGTGAAATTTTAATTTAGTAATATGCACGCGTTCCAACACAAAATTCAGATATAAGAAGATATTGACTTAAAATATTTATGATATATAGAATTGTGTAGCGAATGTGAAATTAAGATATTTTGTCAACATATTAGCTGAAAAAATATTTATCTTTAATTTGGGAATTGTCTATGCGATGTTTGTATTTATAGAAGCTTTTCTGAATTTTAAAGAAATAATCTCAGTTACATACGACGATTAATTCGAAGTTTTACATTCAATTTTATTGACCCATATTACTGATGTGAAATAATAAAAGATCAAAATCAAAATTCAAAAAATGAATAAAATTCTTTGCTCTATAAGGCTGATGGCTATTTTTTGGCATTATGCTCGATATATGTGGATACAGCATCTCCAGACTCTCGACTAATATCTCTTGCCAAAAATTCCCTCAGACAATTTTCATTCGCCTGCTTTTCCCGTACAGCTTGGAGATGGCGCTCTTGTCACATTATCTCTAACAGTTACGACACGCTTCATTTTCGACTTTTTGACTGTGGGAGCGAAAATTCATCTATACCTCGCCCTTTTCAACAACACTGTCAGTTATTTATGGATATTGATAGATAAGCTTGCGCATCGACCAATTTTGCTTGAAAAATAAAATCTTCGACACTCTTTATGGAAGTTATGGAGATAAGGAGACTCGTGTATCGTCTCTTTTTGTCTATGAAGATATTTTCACTTTTTACAACTTGTTTTTATATTTTACTCAATACTATAAATAAGTAAAATATCGGGTGAAATTTTTTTTACCATATTATGTTATAATAGTTAAGTAAATTTGCACTGCGCATATTTTAATAAAAAAAATTCATCATACATAAAATTCTTTTAAATGCTTCACTTTCTTTGGTTAAATAACAAAATGAATAAACATATTGACTGTTTCTTATCTCTCTCTCTCTCTCTCTCTCTCTCTCTCTCTCTCTCTCTCTCTCTCTCTATATATATATATATATATATATAGGTCGAATAAAGAAATTTTTTTTACATAATATTATTTATTCTGATACAATTAATTGAATAATGTAGGATGAGAGTTATTAACATTATCAAAACACTTCATTTACGATTTAATGATAAATTTGAAATCTAAATGTTTTTAAAGGCATTTATAATATTTTATATTTGGCAAGTACTATTAGTAAAATATTATAATAATTAAAACTATAATTTTATATATTAAATTTTATATATTAAAAATATACAATATGATATATATATATATATTTAAATCGCAAATTTATAATAAATATATTCTTTTTTTTTTAATGAACTAAAAATAACAGATAAATTAACACTGCTCAGAGAAATCAAATAACCAAACTAGTCACTGTATATTAAATTCCTAATACATATGCTGGTGTTTGACAAACACAATGTTTTATCGGCATATACGTGATGTCATTTGCATAAGATAATAAATCAGCAATAATAGATATTTCATATTTATAGCATTACCATATTGATATGAAATCTAAGTTTCTAATAGTGAAATATTTTTATAATTGATAGTAGTATTACGTAGAAAGTGAGAAATCTACTTAATTTAATTTTATTCAGTTATATATTTAGTTTATATTCACATATTACATCATATACATATGCTGGTACTGAGAGATATTTATTTATATTTGATTTAATAAAACCAAGTCATGATTTTAAAGAAATTTTATACATATATCGCCTGTTTAATCAGTTATTTGAATTTTTTCCTAATGAAATTCATGCTCGGTTCTTCATTATAAGAAGATTGATTTTTAACAAGAAATACAACTTTTTTACTACATTTCCCAAAGTATTTTGAATTTATGATCTGTCTTGTAATATATCATTTAAAAATGATGCATGTGTTTTGGAGTAAATGCTTTTAAAGTTGGCGTTGAAGAGTGGTTTGCGTATTTTATTAATGAAAACATTTTATTCAAGAAATTTTTAAATCATAAAAGTGCAAATTTAATGCAAAATTTGATGTTCATCCCGCTAAAGGCTTATTTGTCAATAGTTTATATAATAAAGTGTTCTAATAACTTTTAAGCATTTGCACAGAATTTACTTTTAAGAATTTACTTTGCCATAATAAAATTAATGTTTTTATTATCCAGTGTTGAATTTTATTTCATCCTTACATTGATCTTTCGGTATTAATGTGACAGATTGAAGATACAATCCAATAAGATAATATATGATAAACATGTAGAAATAATGTATCTATATTCATATATTTATTAATAAAGTATTACATGTAATTTTGTATTTGGAGCATATTTTTATGTAAATGGACATCAGAGAAATTTGTTTAAAATATCTAATAATGAAAGTTTTTTCAAATAATGAAACCGTTTTTTTAAACATTTCTGAAGCTGAATTGTTAATGAGATTAAATATCTAGATCAGATTTACATATTCCATTCCTCTCCTGCCCTCCCCCCACCCCGACCCCTCAAAATGTTTGTAATTTGGGAATTTTGTATGTTGGTTTAAAAATAAATTATATGTATATTAAATCAAATATACATGATTACAATGTATCGATCCTTTGAATACAATTAGTAATAAATTATATAGTCCACTCTGATGCTTAAAATTTTGCAGTCATAAACTTTATATTTGTCGTTCTTTAAATCTTATTACAAATCCTTTCCATACACGTATAAAAGCTGTTAAATTTATTTACAATGATTTTTTACAAACGGAGAATTTTTTAAAATTTAAATTAAGTTTATATAAGGAAAATAACGAGTATTATATACAATATAAATTGTAATAGCGAATAAATAAATTATTAAAGTTATTCGAGCATTATTCGATTATAAAAAAGCTTTACGTGAAGCTAACGCGAGCAAAAGTTAGTAGAACTATAAAGTAACTTGATGAATGCCACATCTAATTAAAAATAATATCATTCATCAACAACTAATATTAGAAATAAAAAAATAGTTAAAAATATTTAAATTGTTAATAATAATATTTTTATATTATATTACTATTTTATGAACCACTATACTAAAACAGATAAAAATTAAAATTAAGCAAAGTGAAAAGGTATTAGATAAATGAAAGTTGAATTTTAATGTAATTACAGCATAACAAACTGCTCACTAAATATGCAGTTTCTAAGCTTACTAGAAGTACATGTGGCATAAATTTCGAAATCTATGAATGTGATTAGATAATATATAAGTGAATAAGAAGTTCTATCAAAGCTTCTAAAGATATACGCACATATATACATCTATACATAAATACATATATATAGGCCCACGTACATACATGCTTTCACACATACCTACATAAAATGATGCATATATCCGTATATATATATATATATATATATATATATATATATATTTATTTATTTATTTATTTATTTATTTACATGGATAGGCAGATAACTCTTTTGAAGTGTATTACGTACAGCATTAATAAGCAGAATAGCGGCTCAGGCTTCAAGTGATAGTACCAAGCAGAAAAAGATAGTAAATTATTCAAATACCCTTATCTACCCGAATAGAAATGAACATTACAGTAAAATGACAATGAATTTATATAAAATAAATAATTATATATAAGTTTTTTTTTTTTTTTTTTTTTTTTTTTTTTTTTTTAATAATTCAATAATTTTACAATTAATTAACAGATTAGCCACTATTAATTAAAAATAATTAATTACAGGGTTACTAATCACTAATGAAAAAACATTCTCATGTAAACTGTTATATTTCTATATAAAAATTAACGACTATAATATAGATTAAATCTTAATTAAAAGAACTGCAATTTAAACATAAAATTTAATAATAAAAATTTGAACGTGTAAACTTATTTTCACATAAATATCAATGAATATCTACAAAAAGCAATATTTAATGTAGAAATATTGAATAAATTTCAATAAACAGTAACTTATATTAACATATATTCATAAATCTTTGCTCAACGTATAAACATTCAATGTTATATAAATATATTCAGCTTTTTCTTCATTTTATTATAGGTACACATACATATATGCCATTATGTATCCATGTCAATGATTGCACATTAACGTATTAGAATACTGAATTTAGAAAAATTGATGACTGCTGTTCCGAAAATATTTTGTTCATCGCTTCTAAATGCATTTGGGCTTTAAAATTCTATAAAAAAATCACCGCAACATTTCTTGGCTAACCTTAAGTAAATTAAAAATCCTTTATGTTTGCCTTATGTTCTTTTGAAAAATATAAATCATAAAATTGTCATTGTCTAATAAAGCAACAGCTCAGGAGATCTAGATGTGTGTTAGATTTTGGTAGTCTGACGGACATTGAATGTAGAGTAGAAAAAGTCTTAAACATTAATGAGGGCCTTTTGTCTTGTACGTAAATTGTCACAATTTTCGTTAAACTCGCTGTTTATTTTATCCTCTGTTTGTTTTTTTTTTTTTTTTTTACAACTAATCTTCTTTTTTTTTCTTATAACTGAATAACTTTCAGATAATTCTGCTTTAAAGTAGTTAATCCGTGGCTTACAGTTAATTCACTTTTCCATTTTTTAGATGTTCCTCTTTATTTATACTTTTAATTACTTAAAAAAACACACACACATATACAATGTAACTCCTGATATGTGAATATTACAGAACTTTTTATATTTGTTAGTTTTGCAATGAGTAATTTTTCATTTATATAATTTCACAACGAAAGTATAAGCTAAATGAAAGTAACTCTGATATGTAATATAAGGAATTCATGTTATTAATATATTTTATATGTGCAGTAGTGCTTAGTTTAATGTGTAATAAGATGTGATGCTAAATTCAAATTAATTCTTGGTCCAAAAGTACATTAATATCACAGAATTCGTATTATTTAATAAGTAATCAAGTTATAAAAGTAAAGCTTTATTAATAATGTTAAAATACTGCAAGGCGCCGTAGTAGTTATGAAAAGA
>NW_011948414.1:8290687-8476280 GCF_000503995.2 Ceratosolen solmsi marchali
GAGAAGGAATATAATGATAGTGACGTTGGCCACGAGGAACAAGTCCGAGGAGGATGCCGTTTTTCGTCGAGCGTCCGCGCGCCGTGACGCTCCAGACGGGACTGCCTCGTTCTCTATGCTATTCTTCCTTCCTCTCCCTTCGCCCCTCCCTTTCATCTTCATTCCTATCGCCATCCCTCTCTCTCTCTCTCTCTCTCTCTCTCTCTTTCTCTCTCTCTCTCTCGCGTTCGCGCACAAACACACCCACGCACACACGCACGCACACACCCACGGCCTCCCTCACAACACCCCAATCACCCTATACAACATACCCCACATCGCCCTCCCCCCGCCGATCCACTCTCTCAAAAACTAACGCTCTCTCTCTCTCTCTCTCTCTATATATATATATATATATATCTCTCTCTCTCTCTCTCTCTCTCTCTCTCTCTCTCTCTCTCTCTCTCTCTCTCTCTCTCTCTCTATATATATATATATATATATCTATCTATCTCTATCTCTCGTTCACTCGCTCTCCTAGGAGCGAGGCTTCCTTTACTCTCTGATTCACCCTCGTCTATGCTTTTTCCGATTTCTCTTCATGTACATCTCTCTTTCTGTCATTCTTCTCTTTGCAACTACATTGTCGATATATCTGTATAAAGCTATGCCAGTTTAAGATGTTATTGTCATGTTTTTACTTTCATATATTTTCCTTTTCATAAAGTTATTTTTGTACTACAATCCAGCTTTTATTTTCATTTTTCTTAGCATCTTCTTTGATTATGTGATATATTTTTCAAGCTCCTTTTTGTATTTTTAGACATTCACTAATGTTGCTATTGTTACTTACTTATATTATTTTGCAATATCTTCTTTTTTTACATTCACAGGTGTTTTTCACTTCAACCTTTTGCATCTCTATTGGAATTTCACACTCATTATTATCTTGTTCGCTTCAAATATCTCTTTCCATTTATTCTGTAATTCTGTACTCATCTCAATTTAACATTATTCTTCTTTTTTCCTTTAAGCAAAGATTCTATTTACTCGATATATTGCTAATATTCTTTGCTCACTCTGATTTTTCAATTTGTCAATTTTATTTTACTTTCGACATCATATCATCATCATATGAATACGAAAAGTATTTTTTGTTACAAAAGAATGAAAAAATAAAAAATAAAAAAAAAATAGCATATGTAATTTTAGCAAATATTTTCATAAAAAATTTCAACTTTTATTATAAAATACTCGAAATTATTCATCGATTGTTTGAAATCAATGACGAAATGAATAATATTGTTTCAACATTAAATACTTGACGTTTATACATGTGATTTCGATGTATAGAGATGTGATATAAGTAATTGATATTGCGAATTGCTGAATCGTTTATCTACTTAATTGTCCACGTTTCGTTCACTACTTTCTTTATTTTTACAAGCAAAAGACTCATTTTCATCTACTGCTCTTGGTATTTCTTTTTTTGTTTTTTGTTTTTTGGTTTTTTTTTTGTTTCTTTATTTGTAATTTTTTTTTGTCGAATTTGAAATTTTTGAATATAAATTTATTCCTCGACAACAAAGATTTTCATCCAGTCAAATTCTTTATTCACTCTGTCTCGTTTCTATTGTTATTCTGGTGCCCTTAATGGCAAGCTTTTCCCACATCCAATTTCACTCTCATCCTTTTCTACGATGATATGTCAACAGTTTTAGTTATCTGTAAAGTTGAAAGACAGCGCAGTAACCGCGCAATCGTAATGGCCATAGTTTATATACTGCACAGCCCTGGGTTTCCCCATCCCTTTTCTTCCCCGTAATCGGACATATAAGTTTTGGTGGCTGTGGCTCTAATTCCCTTTCTTCTGTGCATCCTTGTTTGTCATAGGTTATGCGCTGCCCACATATTCTTCGAAATAACGCTAAGCCTGATTCCCTTTATTATAAGATTGCTTTCCCATTGTTTTGTGCCAATGACGGCCGAATTAAAAGCGCTCGTCTAATTATAATATATCGATTGCTATATTGCCGGGGGCATTATGATTTTCAAAAGTTTTTGTATTCGAATGGTGGTAAAGTTTGTGCTATGCATGTTATGATAATGGAAGGAAAAAGCGATGGTTTAGATAAGAAATTGAGCCACCGGGGTTTATGTAAATAAGTTGTATTTCATCGTAAAATCAGTGGTTACTCGAGCAAATCGAATGACAAAAATAAATTTTTCTCTTTCGTCATAAATTTTCATTACGTCCTTTACTTGCCCTTATCAACAGCTGACTGTCATGCGTTCTGTTAAGCCGTTGTTTCATTCAATTTTATTCGCCTTATATCATATTAATGAGACAATTCATATTGATTGTACTTTCAACCAAATTTACCATACAATTATTGTCTTATAATATAGATTTTGTTCAGCGTTTATACTCCAATTAGCTTACTATACATATAAACTATTGATTCTTTAATAAATAAACAAAACTTAAGTACAACTTTACATGTGCATAATTGCGCTTAAAACTATTATTTTCGAATTTTTAAATCTAATATTTTTCTCATCTTCAATAATAATAATAATAATAATAATAATATACATTTAATAGCTAAAGCACGTGTTTGGTAAAGATATTTCTGCGAGTTGAGTAAGATAGAAGTATTTGTTAAATGTTAAGCGAAGTTCTATTTTCAACGTTTCAACTGTTAACTGTTTTAAAAAAAAAAAAAAAAAAAAAAAAAAAAAAAAAAAAAGAAAAAAAAACTTTTTTAATTTAAATAAACTAATCCTTTAAATTATATTTTGTAAAATTATAATAATTTTTCACGAACGAGGTTTTATCTGTTGCAATTTTTTTCTCCTTTCGTTTTACTTATTTTTATTGTATTCTACTGCTCCTCTTACAGTACAGTAACCAGTATGTAAGCCAGTTGAGATATTCTCTCTTAGCTAATGTACAAAGGCATGAAAAAGGTGAACGTGCGTCTTTCTGGCGTCTTTTCTTTCCGTCCCTTTAATGCTCCCGCAGCTCTTCCAATCTTCTTTTCTCGCTTCTTTATTATATATATATATATATATATATATATATATGTATATACACGTGCGTGTGGTTGAGCCAAGTTTGCTCTTACTCAATGAAGTAAGTAGAAACTAAAGTGCTGGACTTCTGTAAAATTCTTTATGCAAATATTGAATAATTCTCAGCGTATCACTATACGGTTTTTTTTTATTCTTTATTTTTTTGTTTTTTTTTGTTCTTTATTTCTTTGTTTTTTTTTTTATTTTTTTAGTTTTTTTTTTATTTTTTTTTTTTTTTGGGCTCTCTTAACATTCTCGTTACTTAGTATAGATAGAACATGATACATCGTACTCAGAACTTTGATAGTCAAGTATTTATATAAGTATTTTTAATTTTATTATTATCTTTACATTTATTGTTAAGAAAACACATTTTTAAATGGAAATTTATATCGAATTAGGAAAGATTAAATTAATTGAAAAATAATTTATAATAACTGTTTATAAAATCTTCTACGTTGATAAATAAAAATATTGAGCATGCACAACGATAAATTAAATATAAATTAAATAACATATACAACCTTTCTTTATATTTTATAATATTATTATAATTAATTTGTATGCGAATTAAAAAAAATTTCTTTTCATAATTTCCCAAAATAATGATAACGTAGATTTTACTGCTTTAAAAGACTAATATCTTCTTATACAGTTTATGAAAATTCTAGCGGTGATTTAGTTAAGATGAAGTTATTAATAGTAATAATAATTTCATTGATAATCAATTAAATTATACGTAATATATTCCATAGGAATGAACATTAGTATACTGAAGAAAAACATTGGTAGAAAAATTTCTTCCAATGAATTATATAAGGGTTGATAGTAGGCAATTTTCATTTCTCTTTTGCCACTCTGTACCTGCATGATCCTTAAGTTTCTTTACTTTCCTTTTTATGACACCGTCGTGAGTGAAAATTTAAATATTTTAAACTAAAAAATCTTTATATTATTATTTTTACCGTTTATATATTCTTTGTTAATAATACTAGCGAATAAGAGTACTATAAATAAAAGAGAGAAGTTGATATTTATTTTGCTGTAGAATGTTAAATAATATAATAAAATAATAGAATATGAAAGCACTAAAATGAAAAATTATACAACAATGTAGAATGATTATGTAACTTTTTCACACTTAATTTGATTTTTCCTTTTATATATTCTAGAAGACGACGAGTGCTTAATTATCTTTATTACGGTTTAAATAAAATAAGCCTTTACAATAAGAAATGATTTTATTAATAAACTATAATTAAATAATTTTTAAGAGAAAAATTCTTTTTCCTTTTTTTTTTTAAAATTCTATGTGAAATTATACATTAAATTCCTCTCTAACATACGTATAATTATATTGTTAAATTTTTAATATTGTTGTCCTTTAAGTAACAAATATATTATGTAAAAAATGTTAAAACTTTTTCTAATGGAAATGGATTATAATACTTCTTTACAGTAAGTTCAGTGAATTAATTGTATTTAAAATTTTTCTCTAATATTTACATGAATTTTTATAATATTATTTATTTAACTATAATATTTACTAATATATGCACAGGCGCGCGCGCTATTTTTGATATACGATTTAATAAAATGACTTATTATAACATAAATTATGACTTAAATGATTTGGATATTTAAAATCCTTATGCATTTGATTAAATAAATTATTAATATTATTTGTTATACGTCATTATTATATATTTAAAATGAGAATTGTATTTAATCAGATATATCTAATCCTCTATCTTTATGTTTGCCTGTTTCTGTACGTATAAACCACATAATATGAGTTTGAAATGTAGATGGAAAAATAAACCATAATATGATATTTAATGGAATTGCAAATATAATTTTAATAAATTATATATATATCAAAAGAATATTATTAATTCCTATTGGTATTCATTCTATTTACTAGATATAATATCTATTATAATAAGCAAATCACGAAGTTAGGATTTTTGTTGTCATTTTGCATAGTTAAATTATTATAAAATTTATAATTCATCTGTTTTATGTATTAATTGATTTTACCGAATAGAATTGTTGATGAATATAAAATGTATTATCTAAAATATGTAACAATAGTTAATACTTATGTATTAATTTCGTTTAAAAGGAAATATAAACGAGAAATGTATTATTAATATTAATATAGCAGTACATTATTGCATAATAGAAAGCAGATTATAGTTAATACGTAGTTACTTTGTATAATTACTCATTCAAATTAAATTTGTATAAGCTTGAAATGAACTATATAAAATGATTATCACATTTTATAGTAAATACGATAGAATTGTTTTAGAAATAATTAATCATGTAATATATGTAGTTTGTTCGTGTGAGGAAAGTTTATAGTGAAAGCATACCTATAACCTTATTTTTATCATTATATGAAAATCAATTAAACATCCTCGAATAACGAGTTCAGTTTTAAGTAAAATTTTAATAATCGTAAACAAACTAATGAATTGACTATTTAATAAATATTTTATTAAAAGGTATCGTTGAAAGCTACTCTCGATGCTGCGAGTTAAATTTCATATTAATTTTATAGTAAATTTCTATGCGATCGATATTTTAAATATATTGGTAGATATTTTGTATGAAATATATATATATATATATATATATTTATTTTGGCTTTTAAATTATAAGAAATTTCTCTATTATAAAGAATTATTTCAATAATTAAATGAGTTTATTAAATAGTATTTTCAATTAATTTTTACAATGTAAAATATCTTGCAAATACGATGCAAATAAAATCAACTCATAAAATTTTCATAAATATTTACTAATAACATTCTTTGCATTAATAACTAATAATCATTTTAATGTAGTAATAAAAAAAAAAAATGGAAGTAGTTTTTTAATGTAATTACTTTTAAGCGTTATGGATGAATTTATTATTAAAAAGTAGCTGCTGTAAATTGAGGTTCGTGTAAGAATTTTGTGAAATATATAAATCTTATTGTACAAGTCTAAAATAGGGTATAAAAAAAAACAAATTTATATTTAAAAATTGCGTTTGGTTTTTATGCACTTAATTTGCTTTTATCCTTTTATTGACGGTCCAACTATTTTCCTTAAAATAGATTGTATTTTCAGTAAAAACAAAATATTTCGAAACTATACGTAAAAAGTAAATTGTTTTTAAAAATACTTTGAGTATATATTTTGGAAAAGTGTGAAACAAATTATGAGGAATGGAATCCGCCATGAATTGTTTATAAATATTAATACAATGGGCCATTATGTAGATTCAAATTACTTATACCGAGACACATTTAACTCATAAAAAAATGGATACCATAAAGAAGATAATGATTTAATATTAATTTAGATATTTCTGAAATCTAGACAAAGTTCATTATTATGATTTTAAATTGGCTAATAGAATATTTCAACTATCACCCATTTTTAGAAGTATTTTCGCCAAATTTATAGCAAATTATTGCATTTTATATAAAACTAGAATATTTTATTATTATTACTTTTTATCAAAAAGGTAACATTTTGTAAAAAAATGTTTAAGCGATTAATATATAATTGATATAAATTGTTAATAAATTTATGTTTTATGCGCAATTTCATTTCATACATATGGATTAGAAAAATATTTTTATTTATTTTTTTCTTCACAAAGAAAAAATTCTATATATAAATTGAAAAAATTTTTATAGAAACTTAATACAAATTGTGATTTTTACAAATTATTGTAATTTAATTATATACTAACAGATATTTTTATTAACACGTATTAAGATTTCCTTAAGTACAATTTCAAATCTGTTTTGATTACGAAATGTATACATAAAAACTTCTTCAGATATTCACAAATTTCTTTTATTATCAGAATTTGGAATCAGAAAATTTCATGGAGTTGCTTTTAGTCTTAATGTCCTTATTTACTTTTATTGTGTTCTGTCTGTTTAATTTGACGTTTTATTAGGGTTCTGTGTAGTTTTGCTCGTTTCGTTTTATTTCCGATTCCTTTTAGAAAAAGTTCTCATTCGCGTAATTAAAATTCTTCCTGTATTTTTAGTGTAAAAAAATCTGATAAATTTAAAATAATAAAATATGATTATTTCGATTGCCTTTCCTTTTTTTTTTTTTTTTTTTTTTTTTTTTTTTTTCTTTACTATTTACGTTGTTGAAGTAATTGATGAATTTTGGTAAAAACCATTCAAGTTTTAGTTAGGTTTGAAGATTTTTTTCTACATATACATATATAATATTAATATTAATAATAATAATAATAATAATAATAATAATAATAATAAGAAGAAGAAGAAGAAGAAGAAGAAGAAGAAATGTATAAGAAAAGGAAGAATAAAAGAAGGTAAAATAATATTTTTTTAATATAAAGAAAATTTTTAAAGAAAATAGAGTAAACTTTCAGCATAATGAATGTTATTTACTAACAAAAAAACTGCAATAATATTTCATAATTTAGAAAAAAATTATTAATGTTAGTGCTTTATAACGTAAATATAAAAAATGTTAATTTATGTACAATGTTATAGACTTATGCGAACATGAAAAAGTTATAGATTCTGTTAGTTTTCTATGCTTTTCATAAAACATTAGCATATACCATTGAATATTTAATATGCAATTAATGAAAGTAAAGTATTAAAATGAAATTAAATATCTTTCGCAATCATTTACATTATATCGTTAAATATGATATGAAAATACAATCGTATGTGTAGGGAGTGAAGTCATCGCATTGTTGAAAACCAAATGAGATACAAATGTATTTGATCAACTACATATCTTACAGCTTCCACATTGGCTCTTATGCTCCTTTTATACTATAAATGAATAAAATGAATAACTAGGAAATCCGAACGGTAAAAATTTCGAGTCGTTGAATTTAACGGCGTAGGGCAAGGAATAAAAATGTTACAGGTATAAAATTTGCTAGCCATAGCAGTATCTAAATGAATCATAAAAATATATAAAAACAAGTATCTGTTCAGATTAAAATAATATCTATGCTTATCATATAAAATTGTTATAACGTGAGAATTCATAAAGGCATAAAGAGCCGAATAATTGTTTTAAAATATGAATAGAATCATGAATTATTAGTTTAATTATTAAAATAGAAAATATGTTTTATTTTTTGTTTTTCTTATTATTATTTAATATGTCGTATATAATTTTAACGGTGAACAATATATGTTTTACATGGATCGACATATTATTAGTTACACATTATATAGTATAGTAACTTGAAAAAAAAGAAAAGAAAAAAAAAACTACTGAAAAAACCTATCTGAAGAATGGAAGCATCGTTTTATTTAATAATAATTCAAAACAAAAAACGAATACTTTTGATCTATGTAGTAATGAAAGCCATAGGAAGTGCTGAGGTCATCTAATATTGGATTTGGTCATGTGAAGAGATGCGATAGAATTACCGGAACAGTGGGCAACTTAATAAATTTTAGGAAGTACAGAAGTTAATTAAAATTCCTCTTTTAATTTGCTTTTCCGTGAAAATTTTAAAGAAAAGTATAATGCTACACGAGGTATGCGCCTCTCCTTAAATTTGCAACTTTGCATTTCGGGGGCTCAATCACAATCCGCTAGGTTGAAATTGCGTAGGTTATCTTTGATTGGTACTCTTCGATCGGAAACTGACTGAATTTTACGAACCAAACATCACTTCCAACCATTTTTCATGAAATTTATTTAACGTGAATTGTATTTGACGAGTAATGTAGTTTTTTTTTTTTTTTTTTTTTTTTTTGTTTATGGAGATATTATAACACATTAAACTATGTTAATATCATTAAATTATATAAGTGTTTCTACAACTTGGGAATATAATTACTACCAAACTGAAACTGGAAATATTAATGAATTATTTAAGTATATTATCTTTTTTTGATATTCTTGTTTATTATATATTATTCTATGCATTTGAGACAATTTATTATAAAATGTAAATAATATTTATTAAGCAGCAGTTCATAAATATATATTGGGATTTTTTTTACTTATTCTTCAATATAGTAAATTCTTCTTCAAAGTAGACAAAAATAGAAGAAGATTTTAGAAAATTTTAATTATAAAAATAAGTTAATGTTAAAGTATTCATTATAGTCTCCAAAATAATTGAGAAATATATATATAAAAGTATTACCAATAGAGAGGGAGAGGTGAAGAGCTGGACGGAATGAATGAAGAGCGAGAAAAAGCGTATGTATGAAGTATAGAGAGAAATGAAGAGGCTGAGAAGGACAAAACGTATGCTTGCCAAAACGCAGTTTATTCCTCTGTACTAAATGTAGCAGAAAACATTTGTATTTTTTGTCACGTTTTTCGCTTTTTTTTCTATTATTGTTGTATGCTACGTAAGCATCAAACATCAAGAATGCAGTAACTACGTGCAAAAAGATCCACGGCATATAATTTGTTCTGTTGGTAGCAATGCTATTGTAGCCAAGAACGATCTGTGTGGCTCTTTCTTATTCATCTTCCTTATTTCTACTTTTTCTTACATCCATATGGTTAGTTTTTGCACGAGTAACCCCGTTTCTTATGACCTTCCCCCTCTACTGATTCCCCAGTCTCTTATGCATCGGATACACTGCATTTCCGTCTGTTTTCTCTCTCCTTCCCTGACTCCCTTTTACCGTTTCTTATTCTATGTTCCTTTTTTTTATCAGTACATATCACAATGCATATTTTTCTGTATTTCTTTGTTACTGCTATTTACATCTCTCTCTCTCTCTCTCTCTCTCTCTCTCTCTCTCTCTCTTTTCTTTGATAAAAGCTTACTTATATACCTTACTCAGTGCTCTAAGAATCATTTTGTTTTTCTTACAATCAAGGATGCAGAACATTTATTATTTAATCAATTACTATATATAGTACATAGTAAATCTGATTAAAATATGAGCATTCTATTTTGAAAATTTGGGTTAGGTTATATAATGGTTTCCTTTAAATAATATTTTATGCAAAACAGTACGCAACTTGCTACAAAAATACTTAAAAATTAAGTAGATTTCAAGTCGGTAAATTTAAATTTGTCATATATTATGTATAAGTAATGTAATACTATGTATTATAAAAAAATTGCGTCAGAATTTTGATTTATGTAAAGTAATTTTGTATGGATATACACTAATAGAAAACAATGTTTAATTAATTAAGCAAGAAGTATAACGTATTAAACAAAATGTTAAATGTTAGTAAAATTAATAACCAAATAGGTGGCATTGAATTTAAAGATATCAACATAAATTAATTTTAAAAAATGTCGTATCATAAAATAAATTCATTAAAACATTGGATATTTGATATAAAATTAGTAGGGGCATAATCATTTTCCAATCTACTAGTGAAGAATTATAAAAAATATTTTATTTAAAATTATAAATTGCTTAGTAATGAAAAGAGTGATTAAGTGAAAGAGAGGCGAGAGAGAGAGAGAGAGAGAGAGAGAGGAGAATAAGTTAGTAAATTGTGAGAAACACAAGGGAATAAGAGGGCAGTAGGAAATTCAGTACATCCTTGAAATGGCAGGTGATGAAACGAAGCCAAGTTGTACGTGGAAGGCATCTAAATGTTATTCGTATATGTATTTAGCAGTGAAGGGTTGTCGCGTAAAATATTGTGTTGCGGTTGTAGCTTTGAAAATATCAAGGAAACTCTTTATTGTTAGTAATTTTAAGTAATTTTAAAAATAAAATAACATTATCACTAGATAAAGGATAAGCAACGAGTCAGAAAGAGAGAGAGAGAGAGAGAGAGAGAGAGAGAGAGAGAGAGAGAGAGACCAGCAAAGAGACTGCCAGACAGGCGAACAAATAGATAGATAGCAAGAGAAAGAGAGCTAGCGAAAAATGACATATTTATCATGATGTTTTTTAAAATCTAAGACTTGAATTTGAATGGTAAATAACACTAGTATTGGCCGTTTTGTTGTTGTACCCGTTATGCGCGAATTAGTTAGTTCATTGGATTTATGTATCCTTGCACGAGGTTGTAATAAATGCACATGTTAATAGTTACTGAGTACAGTATGTGATTTATGATTCTTTTATGATTAATAAGTACGTTAAAAATAAATAAATATATTTTCATTTTGTGTTGATTAATTAGAGAACTGAAAATATTGAAGGTTAAAAATTTGATCTCAACCTTTTCTAATACTTTTGATATAAGTTAAGCAAATACAATCATTACTTCGTCCATACTTTTATTTAAAATATATGAATTATTTCTGAAAGTATTAAAAAAAAAATAAATAAAAATAGTTATAGAAAATTTGTATTTAAAATTAATATTTTAATATGAAATTTATTATCACGTCGTTCTTTCATTGCCATTATATTTTTAAATTTAAAACAGATATATATATATATATATATATATATATATATATATATATATATATATTATAAAGATTTTTCCCCTTATTTTATAATCACTTTAAAAGATTTTATGTAAACTGAGTTTTATTGTATAGTTTTATTACATTCTATTTTATTTCAATTGTCATATGTAAACGCGAAATTTTCGAGTTTTCTTAGCAGTTTAATTACGTATTACAAAAATCCCAAAGTGTGGATATGAGCAATTCACAATCTGATCCATATCCGATACTCCACAGTCCCATGAAATTCGATGGCAAAACAAATAGTTTCGGCAATTAATGCTTTTAAAGGAAGGAACTTCAAACTCAAGACGCGAAACGAACAAATCAACAACTAGCGACGATGGAGGAACATTGAATAATCACGTATTAAGTTGAAATATTTAGCAATTTGCTTAAAATCTCAGATAGAAACGAAGGATAAAAGATGATGGTGCAAACTTTTATTGCTTCATTCAAGTACATCATACGAATCTAACACATAATTATGCATTCGTGTATCGCTCAGCATTACTCTACACTCAGAGAGAGAGAGAGAGAGAGAGAGAAGGATTACTCTTATACTATATAAAACGCCCTCTCGGAATGCTTTTAATACAGGAGAATTAATTCGTAGCAATGCAAGTCACAGATTGATTATCTTTATCGATGTAAAGTATTTAATAATTACTCGTGTGTCGAGCACTTAAATTATTTTTTATGCATCTATTAGCAAAGTTAACAAGTGTTTTATTCGGCAATATTTAATAATTTTTTTTATTCAATATTGAAACTATTGTGGAATATATGGAATAAAGCATACAAATGAAGATTATACGTAAAGAATAATCAATAAGCAGCGACAATACAATGTCAATTATATCATTGTATTTAAGGAAGTGAAATTTTTTATTTTATTCGTACTAAGAAATATCTGCGTTTCTCGCTCGACTTATATAATCACACCTTTACGGTAAAAAAAAGAGGCTTAATTAAATTGCTTTAATTGGGTAAAAAGCAAGTAAAAACATATAAAATAAAATAAATATTAAACATCTGTATAAAATAAAGTTTAATTAGCTGATTGCAAATGCGAGAAGATAATAACAATTTTAATAGATGTTAGAATTTTAAAAGGGCATTATTAAAGAATAATTTCCTTATGTAAATAATTCAAGCTTCAATATAATATAATAAATGGATCTTGAGATTCTTATATGGATCCTGATATTTTTTTATCCTAAAAGTGGTAGCAAACTTTTATTCTTTCAATATGTTTCTTTGAATATATGATATAATTATTTGAATAATATTATATTTCTCTCTATATTAATATAATATTACTGCTTATTATACTTAGAATATTTTTTCCAAGTTTTTGAAATATTATAAAATCAACGAATTAATTTTATTAAATTTCAAATGATTAAATATTAATGAATAATGTATTATTAATAATTAAATAATATATTTTTTACATAGATTTGTGTTCATTAATTGTGAGAAATTTTTTATTAGCAATAAACATTTTTTATATTTAACAAATCGTTTTAATGTAAAGTAAGAATTGATTTAAGAATTATTTAAACGCATAGTATATTATATGCGTAGTAGACTCGAGTAGTATGGATCAAGATTTATTCAGACAATACGATTTTGCTTATATTACATTGTACATGTGCAGTATTTACATAACATAGGATAATTAATTAAAATATTTACCGAATAATATATCGAATACAATATCGAAAGTATATTTGTGTAAGTGTATTTATTCAAAAACTTAAATGCAGTGATTTATGTAAAAAAATTGTGTGTGTGTACTTTTTTTATTTATGTCAATATAAGGTTAAATATATTTATATATATATATATATATATATAATATGTTCGTAATACAATTAAAATATCTATTTTAAATTTTTAATTTCTTACAATTACTGATAATTTATATTTATTTTCAAATTATTGGATATTTAGAAATATATGAAGTCTTAAATAGAATACATTTTTGATGCTTTTAAAAAAATATAAAAAGTACGTGTAAAGTCTACTTTTATTAGTGATCGATTTATCTGGATTTAAACAAAAAACAAATAAATAGTACATTAAGGAATAAATCGGTTGAACAGTTGAAAGTAAAAGGAGAAGAATATAACGAGTGGCAGACAGAGAGAGAGAGAGAGAGAGAGAGAAGTAACGAACCAAATTGTACAAACTTTGTAAATAAACAAAGGGCTCAAAATTCATTGTTTTTCATTCTAATTAGAGAATGACAGCATCAAGTGATCAGCTGAATAAGATTCCTTAATTCTTTCGTAATAATATCATTGTACGTATTTACCTTCACTGTCTTCTTTATTCTTACATTTATTTTACAACATAAAAGTGTAAGACAATTAAAGAATTTTTGTCACAAATTAATTTTATTAATTAACTTTAAATAATAATTTTAAATATTGAAAGCATTATTTTAGAAAAAAAAAGGCAACGAACATATATAACGTATTTCAGAATCATTTATACATTCAGTTTATTTAATATTAAATCGTATTTATATAAAATGAAAATAAAGTACTACATAAGCGTATTATAATATTACAAGAAAATAGAAATCATGAAATTTAAACGATTTTTGTTAGTTAAGTAAGAATTTTGAATTATATCGTTTATCTTACTATGAAAATATTTAATGGGGCAAAATTAAATAAGCTCGTTAATTAAATTAAACGCTATTATTAATCAGCATTTCTATCTCGAGGACACTCATAAGTTTTTATCTGGATCAAGTCTACAAGCTTGTTCATTCAACTCCTTCGTCAAGTTTCGCCTTGTGAACTTGAGAAGGGTAGATGTTGTAGCTTCTTGTAGCTACGATGATGATATTGACCATTTACGTAGCTCCACTTAATGATGAGCAGAGCTTTGTTCCAATGGAAATATTTACATTCTTGCTGAATAGGTCTCTGTTTATTTTTCGTTCGTTTAATTTCGTTTAATTAATTTGAATTGAACCATATTGGTATATCCAAGCTGGATGATTATAAATGAATTACAAATTCATTCATATTCATGGTAACAAATAATTTTTTTCTTTTTTTTTATTGCATAATTTTATATTTTCATCCCTGATTATTTATTAACAATTACAATAGCGTATTTTTTAATTTAACTACAAAGCTACTTGGCTTTATTGTTTTCACAGCTACTTATTTAATCTTTTTTTATTTACTTTAATTGTTTGCAACGATGTATTTAATAAATCTGAAAATTTATACTTTTATTAATTTTAAATCAATGATAATATCTGAGAGTAAAATCTGCTTAATCATTTCATCCGTAAAATATAAATTCCGCTTGAATTTTAATAATAAATATTTAAAGATCCTTGATGAAAACCATCGTATATTAATTTTTTTTTTCTTTTTTCTTTTTTTTTCCTTTTTTTTTCTTTCTTTTTTACCGCAACCTTTATTAGTGTATTATTCTTATAAGCTATACGCGTGCATTATTATTGCAACCTTCTCACATTAATTTTCGAATTGAAAAAAAGGAATCCTAAATAAAAATTCTATTGTAAAAATTCATATATATCTGCTGTTAAATGTTCAAAGTATGAGTTAATATGTACATACTTATAGAATTCTCGGTCATGTATGATATCGTCACTTTTAGTATATCGTAATCTTAAATTACTTATTGGGTGGATCGCCAATATTGTATAAATGAATTGGATTTTATTATGGGTAGTCGCAAAGGCCAATTAAGCAATGATAACTAAACTTAAAAGTACACTGAATAATGATAATTATTATTTTGATATATTGTAGTAGATTTCGGAATATACAAATAAAGATATAATAAAGATTATAATATGAATAATCCTCAATTTTTTTAACAATTTTATAGATATATTTTATTATCGTTATGATAATTTTCTATTAAAGAAGTATTGCCGATTTAATTCTTCGCACACTTTAATTCTTCGAATGTAAGAGACTTGCTTAGAATATCTTAAATAAATTATGTAGTTATATTCTGATATCTATTTCAAAATTTAACTTTGATCGATTAAATTGCATCCTTAAATCTTTGGCTCTAATAGCAATGAGCGGAAACTCCTATCATTGAATGTTTTTGTAAAGAGAAAAAAGACCCTTTACGATGATAAGATACGAGGACATGTACGTGAATTATATATAGGTCTTTTAATTGTAAGTGAAGAAGGGGAAATTGAAAAATTTACGATATATTTAAGAAAACACTGATATTAATGAATGGAACAATATGAATGTTTTTTATGTATTACTACGCATAGATGACAAATACAAAACGATTAAATATACCAGGATTGAAGATTATCACAGAAAATCCTACAAAAATTAGGTCCAACTTATTATTATCAATCGGACTCCTTAAAAAGATTCATTTTTATTAAATAACAGACATTTTGCAGAGTACATTTTGCAGACATAACATTGCAGAGTAACGTAGGCCAGATGCAGCTGTTTAAATTCTTATATAGATGTTTAAGTTAGTAAATATATATCATTAATGATTAAATAATTAAGAGTAAAAAAATCATTTCAATTAAAAAAAAAATTCTTATATAAAACTGAAATAGTGAAAATAATATTATAGAATTTCGTTTTTATGAATTATATGTCTATAATAATAAGAATAATACTTTTTATTGATTATTTAAATTATTAAGTCATTAAAATTAGTTTTCAATTAAATTGTGCTATTATATGTATGAAAATTAGAGAATAATATTTAGCAAGAAAAGCTCGTAATATATAATTTAATATATTTTCATAAATTAATGAGGTACATTTTTTTACAATGATATACAATGCTTTAATTAATGTAACTGGGATTCTTATTTATTATTATGCGAATTTTATATGTGCATATAATGTAATATTATTTATTATATAGGAAATTAGAAAAATTAATTGCGAATAAAGGGCTTTCTAATTTTATTAACACTTAGAAATTTATAATTACGAATGCTATCAAGAATTCTACAAAAATACACGGATATATTTACACATATTAATTCGTTGTCGATAATAAATGCTTGAAATTATTTTTCTTCTTCTTAAATAAATTAAATATTAAATATGTTATTGGTTGAAATAATACAATTATATTTTTGTCGAAGGACCCACTTTAAACAAAAATTTTATTCTTATCTTTACTTCAACTTTTTATTTAAATTTTTTTACAGAGTTTTTGATAGTTTAATAATATATTTGCATATTCAAATTTGAAATTTTTATATTAAATATTTACGAAGAAATTGTGATAAAATTATCTATGAAATTTATAAAATTAACTTTTAATGTCATTGAAATATATAATTAATAATTTTTTCTGAATATAATAAAATAAAATTCAAATAATCATAAATTAATCAAATATGCGTAACAAATCAAACCAATCTAATATTGTTTACTATTCTCATGTGTTAAATTTATTATGTTGCAAAGAATTTTTTAATAATTTGTATTACATTACGAAATAGCTCATTGGTTTCCTAGCCCTGGCAAATGTTTATTAATTGAATGTTCATGAATACGTGGTATATCAAGAATTTACAACAGGCTGTAATAACAATTTTGTCAATAAATAATGATTTCTCGTATAATAAATTCGAGATAATTTATCATTTTGTTCATTAAAATTGTCTTTGGTAATTGGCACGTTATTCACTTGGTATTTCAGCTAAATCAATTTAAATTGGTTTTAAATTTCATAAATAACTTGTAAAATTACTTGTAAAATAAAATGATTCCTTTTAAAATGTTTTATAACACACTTCATTCTGATTTATGTTTATTTATTGTAAAATATAATAAATATTCTTTGTTTGTATTTAAAGAATAGATAAATGTACAGAATACGTGTAATGTTTTAATATGGAAACATTACTTAGCTTAATAATACTTTTTTCTATTCTATGATTATTTTTTAACTTTTATAAAAACTAACTGTACTTATGATATTTTTCACTTTAAAAAAGCCACGAAAATCATCTATTTCGACTATGACAAATATTTAAATATTTAAACAAATAGATAAATTCTCAATTTTTTTTTTTTTTTTAAAGCATTATTAAATTGTGGATATATATATATATATATCACACATACATATAAAAAAAAAAATATATATATATATATATAATATTTAATTCTATATATACTAAATATTATATGTGAAAAAATTATAATAAATATAGATTATAGATATATTAAATATTAATTATCAAAGGAAACTAAATAAAATATATAATTTAAATATAACTATGTAAAATAACAGTCTGTTTATGAATATTTTATTTGCGACTGCTCTCAAGTATGTTACCTCCTTGATTTCTTAAATATAATAATGTCCATTAATTTTAACGATAATTAATGATAAATATAAACAGATGGTAATTCTATTACATTGTTTTTTAAAATAATAAAATAATTTTAATATAAATATATTTATTTATTATTTATTTGTTTATTTATTTATTATTACTAGATCAAATCGATTGTAATTCAATTTAATATCTTATCATTTTATTGATGATCATTTATGTAGTTTCACTCGGTCACTTATATTTTTTTTTCTGATTTAATATGCACATTGATGTTATGAAAATTTTATACAAAAGGGTAGTACTTATTTACGACTATTTCATTATTGAATAAAATTTGCATTTCTTTCATACATAACAGTGTCCTAAAAGTTGTAATGCTGAAACATCGATAGCTTTTATGTATGTTTTAGTAAGCTATTAAGTCATAATAAACTTCACCTCCATATTTTTAAATAGAATATTTTAAGATTTTCTAAAAGTATACTTTAAATGTAGAATGTAAATAAATAATACCATTACATATGATCAAGTCTTTAAAAACAGATTGTTAGTGTTATAAAGACTTAATTTCCTTGTATCTATTTCATGTCTGCACATTATTAAATGTAATTGTAGTACTAAATTTAATAATAAATGTATTTACGGCTATTTCAATTAATGGCCTTCAGTTCATTGTTTTAGATCTTATTGTTTAAAATAATTTAAAAAAAAAAAACAATTAATAGAAAATATAGGATATACTAAATATGAATTTTAGTTAAGTATATCTGAAATATTTAAAGTTATAAGAAAAATAATAGCTGAGTAAAATATAATACGTTGACATTGCATATTTGCATGTGTCATCGCATTATTGAAAAGGAAATGTTTAATTTAAAAATTTAAAAGATAAAAGTGCAAAACTGATGATAATGAAAGAAAAAATATTAATGGTTTTATATATAATAAATTATATGCGCCATACATATTTACTATGTGAATGATAAAAAGTATATCTAATCATGAAATAAATTCTATTTTATTACGATTACTGAACTGTATATAGCTAAAGGTAAAATTATATATTAATTTAAATTAATAATTGCATTGAAAATAAGATATGTCACTCAGTTATTGATCGCATATTATTATAATAAGATAGTTTACTATGAATATTTTATTTTTACGGAAATTTATTTTTACGGCTAAATGGAAAATTGTTTTCAATTATGAATATTTATAACATTTTATACTGTTTATATATTTATATACTTACGTTTTCTAATACTTATATTTATTTTAAATAAGTATTAATATTAGCTTAGGAATTATTATCTATAGTGATATTAAAAAATAAAATCTAAAAACGTCAAAAGTCATAATAAATGTACAGAAGATGATAATTTTTAGTAATTAGATGTGTATGTAAATGTATTTTCGTGCCTTGAAGTAAGCTGTTACATAAATCAAATATCATGATGGTGTTTCTATATTCGTCGCTTCCTTTTATCTGAATCTACAGCAAAATGAAAAATATCAAACACGTGAACGAGTGTAAGAAAATGTAAATAAAAACTATTACATAAATATATAATCATCAAAGGTGTTAATTCCGGCTTGGTGCAGTTGTCTATACTATCGAGTTTTACGATTAACAAAAGATTATTGTGCCTTATTAATAACACGTATTTTTAAAATTAAGCATTGCATAGTTGATTACTGTGCATGTTTGTGTATTTTGGTGCACACGAAATTTTCGTTGTGATCAATATCTGACAAACCTGCATTGTAAAACGTAATTATGTATATGCAGGTCTATAAATGTCGATAAAACGTAACATTCATTATCTGTTTGCGATAATTGGAATGTTGAAAGAAGTTTATATTCTAATAAAACTACAATAAATTTTATTGATATTTATACATTATATATTTATAATACAAAAGTTTATTTCAGTTTCAGTGAATTATTATGTAGCTTAGAAAATTTATACATAAATAACACGAACTTTTATAACAATTCAATGCTCAATGTTATTTTTCTTATTTAATTAGATATATTTATTAATTTATTTAAAAATTAAATTATTGCATGAAAAAAATTTTTTTTTTTTTTTTTTTTTTTTTTTTTTAATAGAGATACTTTGATATTTTTCAATAACTAAAAATTGTTGAAAATTTTCATTTTTTATATTACAGATCATTCATAAAAACTATTATTTAAGAAATGAATATCTAACAGGTTAATATTTCAACATTTTAATTACTTTTGATATGTTACCAATACTTGTGCATATTTATTAATTAAGAAAGTATTTAATTTTTTCTTAACGCCTAAACAATTAATTCGTTCAATCCTTAATCACATTTGTTCTCTATGCATAGCAAATACTGTTAAAATATTATTATTTATAAAATTTTTATATAAAGAACTTAAAGTTATTAAAATTATAGGTAAAATAAATTTAATTTTAAGATTAATTTTTATTTGCAAGATTGTATATTTTGATGGGTTGTCACATTAATGGTCACACAGCCATATTACATGTGAAATTATATATAATCTTGAATAATATAGGATGTCATTTCAAAATGCAGGTTATATATTTTAAATATTTGAATAAATATAAATACAATTTGTAGAAAAGGATCATGGAGCTAAAAATGCAGATTTGTAAAAAAAATATGTGAAGAAGTAAGTAACATAGTAAGTGATTATATACATGTATGTATGATATCATATATTATAAAAAAATTGGAAAATGGATCATCTTTCGACTATCTTACGACTATCTTTTTAATATATTATTTAATATATTATTGTTTAGAGAAAGAAGAAAAGTAGCATGAATAAATTGTGTAAATTACATACAAAGCCGTATTATATGTGAATAAAACTTTTTATATTTCACATTATTTTAGAAATACAATTTAGTTATTGTTCAATATTTTATATAATTTAAAAACTAACAATTAGACATTATGAAACTGACAAGAGCCATGCTGGAGGTCACATTAATTTTTATTGACTTCAAAATTTTAATTGATATTCCAATGGATTATGCATTTATTAATAACTTAACATTACTTTATGATTGCGTTATATCTAATCAATATTTTTCAATAATATTCGATAATTATATTATATTTTCAAACAGTTTTTGCAACAATCGTTATTTCTACGTTTAATGTAAATTGTTAATAAAAAATTTCTTATAAAATAATGATTTAATATATGCAATTACAATTATTCTTTCTTGCAAAAACAATTTTATTAAAAATCTATCTATTTCTATGTATTTTATTAATTATAAATGCTATAAATGAAATCAATAAAATATTATTAATTTTTCAATATGATAGTCCGATTTTATTGCACAGTAATTATATATTTTTAAACATTTTTATTTTAAGTCAGATATTGCATAACTGAACTCAATGCTTTCAAAGTTTCGTTACCATGAAACATTAATGCTTCGTAGATTTCTTTTCTATTTCTTTTAAGATTTTCTTTTAAGAAGTTATTTAGCTTGAAAATTTTAATGTTAAGTCATTTCTTTTATTTTTATCAATGCGTAGAAAATATTGGTACTACTTATGTATTTTAAAAAAACTTCACAACTTTTTACGGTCGAATATTACAAATTTTTATAAATTACATTTCAAACAACCATATATTAAATTATTAAATTAAAATTTGAATTGTTTTACCGTTTTAAAGTCATTATGAATAAAATATGTATCATTAAATATTGATGAATTCATCTATCGATAAAATAAATGGAAGTCAGTCTCTCAAAATAAAGTTCCCTTCACATTAAAGAATCGAAGGTGTGTGTGTGTGTGTGTGTGTGTGTGTGTGTGTGTGTGCGCGCGCGCGCGCGTGTGTGTATCGCAGCCTTTGATTTAGAGATTTCAAATTATTTCCTTTTTGTAACTCGAGCTTTGTGCAATATTTATTTTATGAGGATTTCAAACCAACTGTAATAAATATTTACCCTTTGCTTTTATTGACGTATGTAACGGATTTTGCAAAAAATTTTCTCGTATAATATGTGTGTTATTTTACTCTCTATCATTATGAACAATTATATAATATTATCGTTAGCTTTATAATTTACGCCTTTACAATTTATATGTTAAATTATATTATTAATAAAATTTGAATATATAATCCGTATTATATTAATTTATACAATTTATTATTTTCTATATTGAATATTTTGTTTTATTAAATTTTATATATTTTTTATACTGTAATTGCAAATATGAAGGTATTAAATGTTTATAATTTATTAGAAATTTTTAATACAAAGTAAATTTGTTTGATTTGTAAATTTATAATGAAGAATAATAATGTCCATAAAATTGTTTATTTTACTTTCAAATAAAGAAGTCTAATTTTGTACAAAAATTATTACAAAATAATATCATTTGCAGTACAATAAAATAGCATATAAATATAATTATTATAATAGAAGAATAATAATTGATAGTTAATCTTATGAAAACGAGATAATAAAAAGCATCGATTGAATATCCCTATGACGTGAAATTTAATTTAATAGTTTTTCTGGGAGATTGATTTTCTTATGGAGGCAATATTTTTGAAAATTCTACATTTACAAGTAATATGATATTAATATACTGAGTATCAAATTGTATTTTTATTGCAAAATTAGCAAGTAAAATGCTCAATGGTAGCTTAAATAATATCATAAAAATACTAGTATATTGATGGAAAGAATGAAATATAATTATAGATTAATTTCAAATTGTAATTAGATTATTTAAGTCTAGAGAAAAATATGTTGTAGTTGCATTATTGGTATTATATAATTTCAAATACTTTAAAAATGTTAATATTTCGTTAATTCGACTGAAGAATAATGATAAACGCAATATATAATATATATATACATATATGCATGGTCTATGCTGAGTTAAAAAAAATCTATTGGCTCATTATTTATTTCGATTAATCTACTTTATATTCGTAAATTATCATTGAATAGAATCTTAACAAGTTTCACATCATCGACCTATAATCCTTTCGTGCAGCAACCTGTATAGTCAAGCTCTTGAGAAATTTATAAGAAAGCTTGAATTCATTATGTATGCTATCTTCCTGTGCCAAATTATGTCGCATCCTCGAGCTAAAGCAGTAAGTTGGGGGTAAGTTTAATATGGATCTCTTGTCAGTTTAGTAATGCTGTGCAGTAGTTGAACATTAAATGCGGTAAAACTGTCTCTCATAGATGTGTAATCTTGGTATATGACTGCCCTTTGAGTGATACGACTTTGCTGTCGAGTTCTTGTGAGCGTGACGGCGAAGGTGGATATTCCGACAATTTTCTAAGGGTCGGCCTTGTAAAAAGTAGAGGAGAGCAGGATCTGCATGCTTTAAATGGCCATTTCGATAGTCGATCATGCATCCATTCTGAATTTTCCTTGTTCTTTAGGATTGTATACACGGGAAAGGTTAAAAAGAATATTATTGGTTATATTAGTCGTGAGAAATATAGTGCCCAGGAGATTTTTGCGGTTTGTCGATTATCGAATTTCAAGCGAATTTCAGCCTATTACCGCTTCCGACACAATAATCTTTACATTTTTCTTTTCTTTTTTTTTTTTTTTTTTTTTTTTTTTTTTGCATATACTTATTAATTTATGTTATTTAAGTGTACGTAAAACTAAGTGCCGAGGTTACTTGGAGAAACATAATCGTTTAAGCTCTTATATAAACAATGATAAAATAATATCAAATGCTCGTATGCTCATAATTGTGAATCTTAGATTTTAGATTTAGATTGGTGTTTTGTAATCACTCTTCTATAAATTATATTTTACGCAAATGGTGCATTGTGCAAAACGTACATGTAAAAAAAAAATATAAATGAATGAAAGAACATGCTAGATGTAATAGTTTGCAATTCATTATTTTGCCAAAATCATTATAAAAGTATTAAGCATTGGGTAAGTAACTAAATCGATTACTTGCGTTCACATGATATCTGAGATAATCCAACCTTTCCCGCGTACATGTTCCATGCAACAATATCTTTGCATGTACGTTCAAAATATATTTGTGAACAGAATTAGTATTTAATCATGCAAATAATCCTTTCTAGCCTCATCATGCCATGTAGCAGTAGCACTAGTAATGTTAGGTGGAACTGTATTTATGTACAATGGTAGCGGCCCTTTGTAGAAAAAAAAAAAATGAAAAAAAAAAAATTTGAGGAAATTTGTATATACAAGTGTGTTCGTGTCGTTAAGTGGCGCGTGTACGTGTTGATAAATCTTATTCATAGTTTTTTTTTTTTTGTTTTTGTTTTGTTTGGTAAGGAGTGGATGCTTGCTTGATTTGAATTTCCCCACCGCTTTGACGTAGTTGACGGTCTCGGCGGTGGCCTCCGTGAGGGCGCGGCGCAGCCTTGATCTCCTCGCCTGGGCGAGGTTTCGTGGACAGAGCAAGACACCCTGGCCGCCCATCTGCGAGACGCCGCTGCCGCCGCCCCCGCCCCCGCCGCCGCCGCCGCCGCCGCCGCCGCCGCCGCTGCCGCCGCCACCGGTGTTGCAGGACGCCGAGCCACCGGATTGTTGATGTTGCGACGACGGTGGTGGTGGCGTCGTCGCTGTCGCCGTCATTGGCGATGACTTGCACCACCACGGGTACTGTTCCAGGTTTCGATTTATTTTTTTGTCAAGGCTGATTTTTTTTTTCTTTTTTTTTCTTTTTTTTTGTTACTTTTTTTTTTGTTTTTTTTTTGTTTTTTTTTTGTTTTTTCTATTGTTTTTTCTCCGTCATTCCGTTTTTTATCAGTAAATTAGTTATCGTTCCCTTGTAGTTTGGTCGGGTAATATCGCGTTATGGTGCTGTCTGTAGGATGTTTGATAAGCTCGAGCAAGCAGTATCGATTGAAATATTCCTTTCATTATAAAAATATATATTTAAAAATTTGGAAATTACATGTTTTATTAATTCAAGTGGTTTTCATAAATTTGACATACTTTCGAACTCGATTATTAGTTGGTAAGATTCGTGTAAATTATTTGAAGATTTGAAATAGTTTAGAATAAAATAAAATAAAAAATAAATTCGATAGCGATTTTTGATAGAAGATAACGAGAGAATTTTTTAACCATGCGAAGTTATTAATATTTTTTATAAGCATATATTGCGTTTATTATTTACAAACATATATTTACTGTTTTATGTAATGAAAATGAGACTTTCTCTCGCAATAGATTTTTATATAATCTGTAATAATATTTAAGTAAAATATTTAAATATAAATAATCTACTATTTTTATTTAAATGATAAGTAGAAATTCAATTTAGTTTTAAACTTTCAGCGTATTCAATATTTTATGTTATATAAGTTTAAGAGTTTTGTTTACTTCAAGTTGATAAGTATATATAAAGTCCCTGATATATAATATAATGAAAATAGTTCTATTTCAATCAATTTTCGCTTGAAAATATTATTCTGAAATGCATTTTTTAAAATAACATTCTTGTTTTTCTATTTCGTTTATTTGTTTTTAATATTTCGTGATGTAGTTCCCTTGGAAAAATAGATTTTTAAGCGCGAACATCCAATGTAATGTGAATCGATGATTAATAGATTCATTTCATTTAGTTCCAACACAAAAAACTTCAGTTCAAAGGTTTAGTACAATTAAATTCTTATTAAACACATTTTCTTAAATTAATGACGAATAAATCAATCTTGCAAAATAAAATAATGTAATATTATAGGAAATAATTATTAAATTAATGAATTAGCGTTGGAATGCTTACGCAGCGACAAAAAAAAGAAAATAAAATGTTAATTAAACTCAATTCCATTTTAACGTTGGCCTGTTCAATGGTTTCCTCAAAACCTTTAATTATACATTTTCATAAAATATCTTCATATACATACATATATATATATATATATATATATATATATATAAGAGATTTCATAATCTTAAATGTATAATGTAAAGCTTTGAATTAGAAAATAAAAATTTTGGTTGTATTGATTTTTATTAGTGGAGAAGAGGTACATGCGTGCATCGTGAAGTTGAGGAATTTTCGTCAAATGTACACACACATATATGTATATATACATATATTTGTAAATATCTCTCGATCTAATAATCTATATAATAAAATATTTGAAAGAGGAGACTTTGGATATAATCACGAGACGAAACGTGGCTGGAGTATAATTAATAAAAAATAGATGTGGTCTATGTTTTGTGTCGTCGCGACGACGGCTAATCAAAAAAATCATAAAGTTTGGCTGTTAGGGGGTAGGGGGAGGGGCTGGAGTGAGAGGTAAAATTGGTGCTGGTAGGAAGGAACATTCGCTTTTGGCTCGAAGAACGTTGTAGCACTAACTTAATCTCCCGTGGGAACCTTTCCCTCTGCCTATTATACACATACACGCATACGAGCGCCACACAGTCATGGATACGCGTCTGAATATAAGCATACTTATTCTCTGTTCATTTTCGCGAAGTGAAGCTGTAAAATGCAGGGGACGAATTCCCAGGGCGTTGTTGGTGGTTATTGTCGTTGAAAATTCTATCACATTCGAGACTTTTAATTATCATTCTCTTCAAACTCAGTTGCTGCGGTAATACGGTAATTCGAGATTTGTCGTACATACAGTAGTACCAGTACCGTATTAATTATTCATTATGTATTTTCTCTCTATTTATCGACATACACGTAGTATAGCTTGTAATATATGTATTGAATAAAAAGAATAAAAAGATAGTGGAGTATTTTTTCTTTTTTAAATTAAAAACAAATTTTTAAACAACATATATATTTAATATTATATTGATGTTGCCATCGAATGTAAATGCAGCTAGATAATTATGTTTTACTGAAACAGCATTAATAATATTTTATCTAACTAATTATTTTGATAGTTGTACATGTATCTATGAATATGAAACTAGTAGAAAGAGAAGAAATTAAGAACACAAATTGTTAATGAAAATAGTAGATTTCTAGTAAGAGAATAAATAAAATAAACTACTCCAAGTAATATTGAGTACAAAATCCACTACATTAAACATAGAATTTCGAAACGACATAAAATATTATGCTATTAAACATTTATGTAAAATATTGCACACCAAAAGTAGAAATTAAAGAATGATTTTTAAAAACCTCACAATGCATTCGTATATATTGCGATGAAGTGTATTGTTTACGTACAAACGATATTGTTTAAAATAAATATAGTGAGTCGGCCTATTGAACGAAATAATTTCTTTTGTCTGTTTGTCCATTGATTATAAGCTGTTTGTAACGAATACGTAATCGGTGTAGCTGAGCTATTGTCTTCAAATACCGTTAGCCCTTTTATATCATCCATTATTTACATATTTTTAACACAAAAAGGATATACATTGATTTTCAATTATTTATTATACTCGTGAGCATTATTCTACTTATCATACTTACAGATATATCTTATCGTTAAATCTTATATTGTGATTTCGAAAAAAATAAATTTCAATCCCAGTAAGATTGTATAAATTAATGCCAAATTGCGCTGTGAAACGGCATTATCGCATAATTATATCTTTTAATATAGATTAAAATGAAATCAACAATGTATTTGTAAAACAGTGGAAAATTTTTAACATAATTGGCATTGATTATTTGAAAGAGAAAGTTCATTGTATTTAAATAAATTTTAATTTTTCATATATATCTAGTAGAGGTAATTACTCGCATAGGCTCATCATCACTCGCGCACGCATAGACTCAAGTACCCACGCACGCATGCACGCTCCCACACACAAACGTATAGATATTAATAAAACGAATAATAGTTAAGCGAAGACAATATGTAATTTAGAAGATTTAAAAAATTCAATAACACCGAGATACCAATATATTATTAGTGATTTCTCATTTAATCCTTGTTCTCTACTATCTACGCTGCGCGCGTGCTTATCGCATATGAATGTGTCTGCATGCACGATTCTATAGTTGTGATTTTGTATTTTAGCGCACACGTTCAATGGAAAGCTTACACAGAGGCGATGGAAGAGCGACACGCGATATGCATAGAAGTGTGTAGAGATAAATCGGAGAGCGTTATTTGGAATAATGATTTAGTTTTCTATGGGATAAACTGAAAGTGACAAAGACGGGATGAGAGAATGATAGATTGACGCAATAATGGTAAAATAAGATTTCAGTGGTAATATATATATATATATATATATATATATATATATATAGATAGATAGATAGAGAGAGAGAGAGAGAGAGAGAGACAATTTGACTATATCTTAATGTGATTTTGAAAAATTATCAATATTTGTAAATTGTTGGAAATATTCTTGGAATTCTTTACATATTTTTACATATTTTTAACTATGTTAAAATTACTTCCCACCTAGGAAGAGTTTATTATTTATATTTAAATTTAAATTAAATACTTTCATATATCTAAATTGTAATTTAACTTATGGATTCTTAAATAAGATTTATAAAGTCACTCTTAATAAAGATAAGCGAGGAAGTTGATGATATGGTAGAACAACAAGAAGCTTTATATTCAGTAGTGAATTTCAATTAGATATTTTGCCACCGTAAATTTAAACAAAAATTTTAACGGTAAGCACAACGAAGTGTATTATTATTATTAATCTATTATGTTTGTTTAAAAAATATTTTATGTAAGCCTATTTAGAATATTTTTATATCAAAGCAAATCTCAACTTTGTATTTTAAATCGAAAGCGTTTCACAATTTTATTATTTATATGAATTCATTATTTCAGTAATTTCAATAATTTCTCATCTTAAATTACCATACAATTGTTAAATTCCTTATTATTCAATCTAGTAATTGCGATTTTAATATAAACTAATGCAAAGTAGACATTATGTTAGTTTACTTTATATTGATGGGTATGAGTACATTTGCTTGTACTAAAACAAAAACAAAAAACAAGCCAACAAAAAAACACAAAAACAAAAAACAAAACAAAAAAAGACAAACGTGGATAGTTTATAAACATTTTAAAACTCTAACGTTTATAGTAAATTCTATAGAATAGCTATTTAATAGCATCACTATAAACAGTTTAAAGATGATTGAGCCTTTAAAAAAAATTTACAATACACTAACGATATTATAATTACAATGATCTACAATGAGCTTGACAATTTTACTGCAACATTTTTTCATAACTTATTTTATCAATTTTATATAAATGTTAAAGGATCGACTTTTCAAAGACCATTAAGAATGTCATTATTGTCAAAATTCTCGAAGCTTTAATGCTCGGATTATTTAATGGATATTCCACGTGAAAAACAGATGGAGCATTCGCATCCGTTAGAGAAACACCATCACACAGCCATAATAACCCATCATAGCCTCATCTTTTTCTTTCATTCTCTCCTTTCACGCTCTCTCTCTCTCTCTCTCTCTCTCTCTCTCTCTCTCTATCATTGGGCATTTCTATGGTTGGGCGTAGTATCGTTGCGCGCAACTTAATTGTTGTGCAACTCAAGTGCCCGCGAATACCGAAATGTACATAGGTAGGCACAGTCGTGAAACGATTCCAAACTATCCTACTTTATTATCAAAGGGCGAAATCATTATCATAAGTCACGTACGCTCTCCCCTTGTGCCTCTGTATAAGTATAAGACCATCTAATAGCCGCGTATCGTGTTGATAGGTGCAATTGATAAGCGTAAGGATAACCAGATAAAAATTATAAGAACGAGGAGATTAACAAAGGAAACATTGGCTTGCTGGGTAGTTTCTTTACCTGCCGGAACTGCCTAATGCCGCCATTGATCCGTAAAGAGTCGGCGGCTATACCGGCGATGCCGTCGCCGGGTTCCCGAAGCTGCCGCAGCGAGGCGGCGCTCGGCGTTGCGACGCCACTCGCGCCCGTATGCAGGGGGCAGCTACAACCCGCGCAGCAGCAGCAGCAGTTGCCGGAGGAGCCGCCAGTGCCGGTGGCCGCCTCCGGCTGGGAACTCTGGCGAATCATGCGAACGGTCGGCGAGCTGGTGACGAGGACTGCCGGGGGCAGGGTACTGCCTGAGCCGCCGCCGTACGGGCCGATTATGCTCGAGGAGAGGGTCGTCTGGCATGGGCAGCAGTGGTGGCCACTTCGGACGCTCTCCCTGGAACAGGTCGAGCACACGCTGTCAGAGGCTCGTAGGGTCTGCTACCGCGAGCCTGGATGTCTCGGGAGGGACGCGCCCTCGGCATTTGGGAGAGGGCCCGGGCACTCGTCGACCTCTACGCACGAGCGGCGCCTCACCACCGAGGACGAGACCCTCCTCGTATTCGGCTTTTTACATATTTTTCATGAATTTAAGGCTTTTATAATTGCTGGCACTCCTTATTGTTGAAAAATCGTCCCATGGGAATTCGTTGGATTGAACGGAATTACGGAACAATACCATTTAAGATGTCGAATACACTGGTTTAAATTTTAAAAAGATTATCTTAAGCTTACATCCATCGATTAAATTGCATTTTTTATAAAAAAAATTCGAGAATAAATTGTCCATTACTTTGATCGATGAAGAATCTAGTTCAATAATAATTATTGTTTTAACAATAGCTTTTTATAATATGGCATTGGCTTTACTAGTTCCTATCGATTAATTGGTATTTACTTAATAATTAGTATTGCATTAATTATCATTTTATTCATTAATTATTTGAATTATCTACGACAATCTTATAACGTCAAATAGAAATATTCTTATATATATATATATATATATATATATATATATATATATATATATATATATATATATATATAATAGTATGTGTAATTAGGCGATTTTTTTTTGTTGTATTTGCGCATTTTTATATCCAGAATATTTCCATTGATCTGAAAAATAATGTAATTTTTTTTTATTGAAATTATTGAGCAATAAATAGTTACTTCGATTATATTCCTTGTCAATTAGTTTTAATACTTTTTGACATATTTCTGATAATGGCAACGGTTCAACGCCATAACAATTTAAACTTGGTAAAGTTTTGATCGAAGCAACAGTGAAATTGGAAGTTTTGCCATCAAAATAATCTACAAAGAGGGAGAAAACTAATATTTGCAGGAGATAAGATTTGATGAACGTGATAAGGAAGATTATATAATCTATTAAAGTTAAAACTGCCACTGTCGATATGACAAATTTAAACGAGGTTGCAAATCATCAGTGGGAAAAATAATATCTATTTTATAAATTTTCAGTTCTTTTTTGTTACTGAGACAACTAAAGGTTATTTAACTTCTTAGACTATACTCGGAAAATATATGTGAAATTATTTCATAACAGTTCAACGCGTAAGAAAATTCTCGAAATTTCCACAGACTGCAAATTTTACTTTATTCCTGAATTATGCTTTACATATGCTTCGAGTCCACTCAATTATTCTACTTCACACTTGCTCCTATTAAATATTATTAATAATAATTTATAATTATATTGTACCTAAAAAATTATAATATACACCATGAATGTAAAGGCGATAGAAAAAAGTATATTTCTTTTAAGGAGTGAAAACTCGAATATGAAATTCTGAACCAAAGTATGTCATATCTCAATGAAGGATGGAACACGGCAGGATCTATTTATTATTTAGTTGTCTACTTCTTCAAACAATAAAATTTATTTTTTCTTAATTAATAATCTATTATAATAATAAATAATCAATAATAATAACAAATTGATAATAAGAATAATTCGTTATCAATATTTAAAATAATACCTTAGCATACTTGCCATTAAAGTCATTAATCAATTTTGACAAATAATACTAATAAATAAGATAATTAATACATTTTATACAAAAATAATACCAGATTGTATTTGTAAATAAATTATTTTCCTATTGCTTTCAAAGTTAAATTTATAATGTATTATCAATGATCATACGAATTCATATAATTCAAAATATAAAAATATAATATATTATATTTAGAAGTATATAATTTGTCTAATAATTTAAAGAAATTATGTATTTTAAATACTTAATTAATATTTTTGTAATTTTGTCTTTTAATTATATTTAGTATTCATTATTATAGAATTGTTGTTTATAATATAATTATTATTATAGAAAATACGTTATTTATCAATAATGATTTATATGGACGCGAAAAAATATAGAATACTCTTGTAACTTAAATAATAGTAAAATATTTATAAGTATTCTTCATTAATAGTAGTAACTTCTTAAACTACTAATTCTAATTAAAAACTTAGATAGGAGTTTTTGTGTATTCACCATATAAATTGAAGTTTACAAGAATAAAATGTAACAATGGATTAATTAAACTCTGTACATTAAACTAATGACTTCACCAATAAGTTATAAATGTAAAAGGATAGTTTAAATTGTATTTTGAATAACAAGAAATTTATGAAATAGAATATTAATATACAATTTTAATAAAAAACTGAAAGCTTATATTATTTTTTTGTTTTTTGTTTTTTTTTGTTTTTTTTTTTTTTGTTATATACATTTTATTTTATTTTTTTATTTTTCTTTACTTTACTTTATTATTAATTAATATATATATATATATATATATATATATATATACATGACGAATAATTTAAATATATTAACATGCATTTTTTAATGTTTAAATTTAAGTGTTTCAGTGTTTAATAAATTAGTTTAAATTTATGTCAGTATATTTAATTGATTCCACAGTAGTATATTTTTATGTAATATTTTAATGGAAAATTATAAAATTTTGCATTTATATAATAATTAATTTAAACAATTCATTTCTTAAATGTTGATAATTTATATTCTATTTGTATAGATTATGTATTAAATCATTTTTGTACATTATTTAGAAAATTAAAACATAATAGTACATACAAATTATATATATATATATATACACACGCACACATATGACATATAATACCATATCCTACATTATGATTATGGGATAAGTAATTAAATGTTTATAAATATTTAGAAAATATTAAGTTTATAAATAAGGGAGTTACTCAAGAGAAATTATATGTTGTTAAACACGGTCGATAAAAATACATAAAGTAAAAATAGATATGTTTTTTGTAACAACGAATATTATTTATTATTCACTTCAACCATGATGTTCAGTTTTTTAATTAACTTTTTCACATTTGACTTGTAAATATTTTATCAGTTTTGAGTGCAATGTATAACTAACTTATGAATAAAATCCAATATACTATACTGTATATTATTTTAAAAAGTTATAAATTTAAATTATACACTTAAATGATATTTTTTTTTCTATTCTTCATAAAAAGGAGAAAAAGGAATTCTCTCAGCTTTCAATGACATTATTGATTTTTTAAATTATTACAACTCGAACTTCACGAATATTTTTAATACGTATATTTATCAGTATTTTCAGATATTTTGTTTAATTTTAAGAAATTTACTTACATTGAATACTAGATGGTTAAGTATACTATTGAATCATTTTAAATCTTATTAATGTAGATTATTTTTCCATATATGAATCAATAAAATATAATTAGATGACATAAATTTAGTATTCAAATCGTCAACTATTTCATTACAATACTGCGAGTATTAATTAATTTTAAAACGAATATTATTAAAATGATTATCAGAAATATATATTTACAATTAAAGTGTTATTATTATCACTAATAAGTAATAATACATTATTAAGTAATATATATTATTGATAATATTTTCAAATAATATAAGTATTTTTAATGCTTCTTCTAAATTAATTTCTATTAGTGATAAGTTTGTAGAAATTTATATTTATATGTATTGTGTTGCCATCTGTTATAGCTGTAAATTAGTGTTTTATAGTAGAAATGAACTTATGAAAAGTATATTCAGAAATTATGGGTATAATTTTAATTTTTGTATTCCTAATATATCATATACAATAGTAAAATAACTTAACATTTCTATTAATTTTTCAGTTAAAATTATTAAAAAAAATTACATATTAAAAGTGTGTATAGATGTGTATATGTATATATAAATTTTGAGAAAAATTACGTCTAGTTTTGGTTAAAAATAAAAAAGAAAGAGCCTTTAAGTAAAATCATATTTTTGAAATTTTACAAGAAAAATTACAATCATAATTTATATAGAATTGACAATAATTTTTTGTTAAGTGTTTAGAATCCAAGGATAATACATAAGATAAGAAGATCTAAGAAACAAAATTTCCCCGAAAAATTATCACTATATATTTCAATTTGTTTGTCATACATAATAAAATTACTATAATTTTGATATTTCCCAAAGTTTCAAGTCCAGCAAATACAAACCTCGTAGTTTCCCAGTAAAACACACATAAAACACCCTTAAAATTCACATGACTACGCCAACAAGAGTATTTTGAGTGTTTGTCTGTTCCTCTTTTCTACAAATTGAAATATCCGCCATTGTTATCGTCAGCTTTTGACTCTGGTTTGACAAAGAAAAAGGAAAACTCCACTTTATATCTGCGAGCAGATGAGCACTCGCTAGGGTGACATGAGCGTAGGGAATTAAAGCACAGCACTCTCATAAAAGGTACCCAAGTGCCGGAAATCAGCTTGCACTCCTCAATAGCTTGCATACTATCATTCACTATTTCCTATTTCTCTACGTAAATATAGTTGTCCCTGTCTGCAAATCCTTCTCCCTTTACATTTATTATCGTTATTATTTTTGGAAATTTTTTGTCCACTACATACTATGCATTTTTAAAAGTAATTAGAATAATTACGTGTAATATGTTGTTATAGAATAAAAATATATAATCAAAGAGCTTTTTTGAAACTGAAACGCTAATAATTTTTTTTCCTTTTAAACCTAACAAATAAATAGAATTGCAACCGATCGATATAAATTGAAAGTATTTTTAATACAGACCGTATATAATTTTCATGATTTAGCTTTCAAATATTATTGGTTTTGGTAAAAATGTTTAAATGCATTCAATAAAGCATAAAGATGATTATTTAAAAAAAAGACAATTTTTTCAATTTTTATAACACATAAAATAAAAAGTAGAATAAAATAATTTACCAAGATATTTATCAATGTAAGTTACTAAGATAATTGTTAAAATTAAATGATACTTGATTAATGTATTATAAATATTTAAATACCCAATATGTATATCTGTGAAATTTAAATAAATATGCATTTACATATATATACCTAAAATTTTCTTTATTATAATAAACTTTGTAGTATCCCATTTGCAAATGAATTACAAAATTATATTACAGTTTAATTATATATTTTTCTATTTTTAATTTCGTTTTTTTTTTTTTTTTTTTTTATGGAAATGTAAATGTAACAATAAAATCCGTACATTTTAGTTCTAAATATAATATTAATATTATGTTTAATAAATTTTCTATACCAATAGTGTTTTTATCTTTTATTATTGTTTCTTTTCAATTTAGTTCTTTATAATTATTCCTTTTATAATTTTTGTTATGAAACTAGGAAATTTGGAACGCTTAATTTTCTTAATTTATAACTAATTCGTAAAGGAGAATTGTAAGTTATGATTATACAGAACACATATAGAACCAAACACATTCGTCTTCAAATTGTAGAAAAATGCATATATTTCTAATTGGAATCATTTATATAGTTTTTAATGCTATTTTGGGATAAAAAATTTATTCTGATATACATATTTTCAACTTACTATATTTCCAATATTAAAATTACAAATGCAAATCCAAAACTGCGCCTATACACACAAGATGTGTTTATATATAAATTAATATTAAAATGTAAGGTTTTATAATTGAAAACTTATATTAATAAATGTATGTATTGCACTTAGTTAAAAAAATATATAACTTTTTAATTTCTTTAAATGTATTTTACGATACATTTTCAGTAGTTCAAATACATTTTTTTATTTTTATTAAAATACCTATGGATTAGTACAAAATCTTATTTTTAAATTACAAAGATAGATTCATTCATTACGTATTCCATATATTTATATTATAATTAATGAATCGTATTAATTAATAGATTAATAACTTAATTAATAATAATGAACGAATTATAGATGATAATATGTAAGTAAATTTTATCCGATATTAATTGTAAAGAAATATAAATTAAAAATAAATCCGAGTTTATCATGATGCCATTATTATGTACTATTTGAAGATTCTAGATACTTCCGTTCCACATAAAACATAATATTGAGGAATAAAATTTAAAGAATTTTCTAATAAACTATAAATTTAAATTTAAAAATGAAAAATATTACTAAAGTCGTAACGAAACTAATTGAATATTTAATGATTATACTGTAATTAAGAAGGATTCTTTTGAATGTTTCAAAGGTATATTTTTTATTGCATACAAATTATATTATAATTACGGTCGCAACATATCAGAATATTGATAAAATTATTTTTTTCACAAAATAATCAATGTATCTAAATTATTAACAATAATTTAGATTAATTATTCCTATTTTAATATTTATTTCTTCCGAGTACTTATATTTATCCTAATCTTGTATATCACATTAAAAAACGAAGTAATTTCTAAAGAAATATAGTACAAGTATAAATATAATAAAACAAGTATAAATAATAAAAATATATTTGATGAAGTTTTATTCATATGGAAATATATGATTTGTAAGATTATAGTTTGTAGTTGTTCGTAAATATTATGTACTATTTATTTATGGATATTCAAACTTTAAAGTTTTTTTTTTTTCATTATTTTATTGAGCTACAGATTTTTAATTAAAAAGAATCATGGATATTAATATAAAATTTATACATTTGCAATTATGGTTATTACAAAAATATATGTTTTAAACGCATTGTTATATATCTAAGTAAATTAATACAACTTTTGAAAATTTTATAAAAAGTTCCTATCAATGCAACTAAGCCGTTTTATTTATAAACATTTCATTAATTATTTATTTATTCATAACTTTGATTGATTGATTGATATTTTATTTTTAATTTGTGCTATATATATATATATATATATATATATATATATATATATATATATATATATATATAATTTAATGTAATATACAAACTTTTTAAATTACGAATTTTAATATAATTTTACAAAATTATTGGATACATTTTTCAATTCACTTTTAGAATGGAATGCAATTTTCTTCTACAAGTCGTATATTAATTATGTTTCAAAAAAATGTTTTTAAGATACAAAGAGACCTTATCAATATTTATTAAAAATTACTTTAGTATATCAATCGAGCAAATTCATGCTTCTTCTTGTAATTTTAGTTATAATATTCTTCTTTAATAATTTTTGATACTTTAAAAATTATGACATCCATTAATTTTATAATTCATTATAATTATGTACAATTTAAATATTGTAATTAATCAGTGTATGTTATACTTGGAATATTATTATTGAAATGAAAGTCAATTATACTATAATTAGCGGTAAATTTCTTATACTTTCTGTGCAGAAACTTTAATCGTTAATTTATGAAAAATCAGTAGATATTACACGTAAAGAAATTATTTAAGTATTTTTATATTAACGTTGGCTCACGACAATTTAATCATATGTATCTTTGATCTATTTTAATATTTATTTTAATAAATTATTAAATACTTTATAGATGTATTGATAAAAGTGAAATAATTCCAGCCAATAACATTAAATTGTAAGTAATAATTATTTTCTTTATATTTTCCGTAATTTTCCGTATTTTCCGCCATTTCCTGGCTTTTCGTAAAAATATATCATATATATTATACAGACATGTGCTTTCGGAGAGCTCTTTCAATTATATTAATTCATGTATCATTAAATATTTTTTTATTCGTATAATTTAGCAATTAAAAAAAAAATGAATATATTATCGAGATGAGCGTTATTTTAAAAAGTGTTCGTGAGCACGTAAAACTTTATAGTACCGGCTGATCGTATATAGCGTTGTTCCACTACTACATATTCCTCACTCTATTGCTCCTCATCGTTACATATTTGATTTTATACTCTTGCATCTATGCAGACATGTAATAGCCTGGAATTTCATTACCGATGAGAAATCTTTTATCTCAACTATCGATGAATGTACGCTAATTGCAATATTCGACATTTTGTAAAAATTAGCGTGACGGTATATTTCAAAAAATTGCATTCGAATAGTTTTTATAAACTTTTCTGACAAAATATACGATGCCTAGCAAAAATACATAATAGAAAACGGTATCTTAGCATAATAACTACTAATAGCTGTAAGATATTTATTAATTTTGTTAATGAATTTCTTGTTAAATATAACTGATTTATTTAAGAAAGATAGCAATTATAAATGTAATTTTTATAAAAAAAATAACCTAATAAATTACTAAAAAAAATTCATATCAACTTACAATTAAATCGATAGATATATTCTTGTCATTTAGTAAATATTTTCTTTTTAGTTAACATGAACGATTGATTAACTATTTTCATAAAAGAAATATGTAAATTAATATATGTGATGTATTTCCTATCGCTTGAGCTTATAGACTGCTTTCGTATCATATAAAAAGTATTATAATATTATAAGTTTTTGTAAAATCTTAAATACTCCTATATTATGAAAATTAAAGTGAAACTTCATAAAGAACTAATAATTTATATCTTATATTATTAATAGTTTTCTATGTAATTAAAATAGTAACAATCAATGTTCGTATGATGTTTCTATTCGCGTAACATGTTCATGGCATATTATTCAAGACATTCATAAAATAAACATTAGCTTATGGTAACTTTAGAATTGATATCATCGGTATATAAGTAAAATAAACCACGCTCCACCTATATTTCATATGCGATATTTGAATCACGAAGATTATCATTTATCCCTTTGTTATTACTGATACGATTATCATTTAATAATAACTATCGCGTGAGCATGAAAAGGATAAGAAAACACGAAAAATAGTTGTTCTTTATTATCGGTCTTCCAATTGAATAATTTGAAAAAAAAAGCTTTTAATAGTTTTAGCGCTGATTGCTCATCAATTAGGCAGTGTAAAAATAAAACTTGGAAAAGTAAGGCGAATACATATAATTTAAAATTAGAGCAGGCATGTGACAAAAAAGATAAAAAAAGGAAAAAAAAAAGAAAGGAAGAGAGAGAGAGAGAAAGAGAGAGAGAGAGAGCTGGATGAAAAAAGTGACAAATAGAACAAACGAACAAGGAAAGAAAAGCTGAAGTGAAGCGAGAAAGAAAGATTAACATTTAGGGCGAATTTGTCTATTTTTTGCAATATTAAGTCTATAGATGCACAGACGTATGACGATATTCGCATGCCTAACTCTCTCATTTCTTGATGACGAATACACAGACGCGAAATCGATATCCTTACTCGATTTTACGAATAGCGGATGAGTAGAAACACGCGACTGTGATGTCGATGGATGAACTGCAGTTGGACATCCGTACAATAAATGTCCGTGTGTAAGAGGAGAGTTGACTAAATTTTCAACTAAATAAATAAGTAAATATATATATGAGAATAAAATGGATTGAAATTTTAGGTATATAATGATAAAGGTGGAGGCAAAAATATTTGAAATTATCTTAATTCTTATGATTTATTCAATATATAGTTGTAGTTGAAGGAAATATATTGGAAAAATATAGAGAATATATTATAAGATACAGAATTTAAAGATATCCTATTAAATTATTTACCGTAAGTTGTTGATATTTTGTGCTATACAAAAAAAAAAAACATATAATTTTATAATTTTAATCTATTTCACTTAAACGTACTGACTAATATTTAAAATTAAACTATATCGATTATATAAATTATATATCATTTATATAGAAAATATAAATTTTTTTTATCAAGTCTTAATAAAAAAGATATTAATAACATTAACATTTATTTAGGAAAGATTTTATTTATTGTAATTATTAAATATATATATATATATATATATATATATATGTTTTTTTTTTAAAGGCTTTGTAATATTTATATAATTTGTGTTGAATAGTTTAGATTTAGTTATGCCGAAAATAATCATTATATGTCAAAAATTTTTCAAAATAATATTAAACACTACTAATTGTGAGTGGTAAAATTAGTTATTTACAATTAATTTAATACAATCTTCTAAATCACTGACAAATATATATATATATATATATATATATATATATATACACATACATATAAACTATATTATATTGAAATTTTAAGAAAAATAAGGAACTGAAAATTATTTATAATTTGTTACAAATTAGCGATAAGAATGATTTCAACAATTAAATTATACTTGGTAAATATTTTTATTATAATTTCAGTATTATTTTAACTCAGATAAACAAGGTGTAATATTTTAAGATAACAAATTGTAAAACCTTTTATAAAGTCCATTAAATGATATATGTGCTATTTGTAGGATTTAAAGGCGCTTAAAGTAAAATATATGACTTTCCCAGGATTATTTCCTAGTAAAAGGAGTTTTCTAATTAAAGTAAAATATTTGTTGTATTTAATAATGTAAAGAATAATTAGGTGAAATGAAATCACTTTTAAAATTCACTGTTTTCAAATGCATGACAGTTAATGTTGAAACAATTATTTTGAATAATTTATGTGATTATTATTCTGCAAATTATTTGCCAACATATTCCATTTAATGTGTTTTGTGTTTGTAAGAATATTAAATATTCAACATGTGCTGCAGTATATACAGTATATTAAATTAATTTAATATTCGTGGCCCTTTCGAATGTTTTTATTAAAATAACGCCTTTAAAAAATATTGATAATTTTAATCAAAATTTTGACATTTGCCGTGGATAGAGCAATAAAGAGCCAATAGAGTAAAACGTAAAGCTTACTACTACTTAAGTGATTAAGTAATATTAACTGCTAAGACGATATAAAATATAACTATATAGAAAATTTACGTGCCATAAAAGTTCATGTTTATCAAATTAGCTGAGATTAATTAGTCTTACCTGGAAACACTCCTTGCGAGATGCAAGGCTGATGAAGGAGCCAAGGAATCTCTCCTATCACATCTACATCTGTAGGTGTGACTCTGTCTGGGCCTATAATGTCCTGCATGATAGATCGTTGGCATAGCAGGCATAGGAGGCTGCTCGTCCAGTCTACAATGGAGTTCGATATCGGGGACGGACCGCGTAGCTGGATCTTCGATGCCGGTGCCACTCTCCTCGGAGCCACCCAAGCCCGATACCGAGAGCTGGGGCGAGGCCACGAGGTAGGTTGCGCGATCCTGCCTCTGGAGGACAGGTTTGTTGCCCTGGCCAGATACCGCGGAGGTGTTGGTTTGGACGATGGGCCCCGAAGTCCCGACATTGTTCGATTGGCCGACGCTCACGCTCCCCGAGGATGAGGAGGAGGCGCCACCGAGGACGACGACGCCCTGGGGCGCGACCACGAGGGGTGTTACGCTCGGGCGGCTCAACAAAGCCGCCGTCTCCTCGCTCCCGCTTCCATATTCGCTGCCGGTGCCACATTCTTGGAGTTCGCCCTGAGCGTCGCCGTTCATCGCCTTCGCTCACCTCGATCAGCCTCTCACTCTCACAGGCCGATGACGTGACGCGATCCTGCGCAACGTCACATGACTTCTCCGCCCTGGCACAATAGACAAAAAAAAAAAGCATGACGCCATTAGATGAGAAATTAGATAATGATTTACATCGACCATATATTTTTATTATCTCGATCTTGTGAATTCAAATATGAGATATGACGAGGACTTTCCTATCCAATCAGATATGGACGGAAAATGTTTTTCTATACTTTCGAGAACTAATTAATGATACTTCTCGAGGAGTTCCTGGCTTATCTTATGTAATAAAAGCAAAATTTATAATTAGCGAGTCTTCAATTTTCCAAACCAAATTTAAAATTTAAACACTTAAAGTTAAATATTGTACGTTACATTTATGAGGTGCATTTATTAAAATGGTAATTATGAAATGTATAGAGTTTTTTTCTTTTTCTCATTTTATACAATCATGTGATTGAATTGCAGTCGCTATATCGCTAGACATAAGAAGTTCCTTTAGCAAAAATACGGTTATGGACAATAGAAAACTTTTCTTTTTTTTTTTTTTTAACAATGAAAGACTACTCTACATAATGAGAATAGTAGCAATTCGCTTTTTCATAGACTTATTACTCAGGCTTACACACATCTCCGAATTGTGATTTGTAATAACCGAGTTTATCACATGATGATATCGTAATCTCTAAAATTAAAAATTTTATAGGAATATTTGGATCCCACAGAAGCCAGTTAAATTATGTACTTCTAATTATGATCATAAAATATTAAATATAATAATAAAATATAATATCGACGAAATATAACAATGTAAAAATGTACTTTTATTAAAGTATAATACTATAAATCAAATATTGAAAAAGCGAATTAAAATTTATGGAAATATTCTATTAATGAAGATTCTATTTCCAGTAATTGCATTTTTTCAAGGTTTATTAAGAACGTATTATCTATGAAATTATAATTGAATTACTTTAATCATTTTTATAATGTTTTTGATACGCCAAGTAATGAGTTAATTCATTTTTTACTTAATTATTTAATTTAATATGGTTGGTATTTAAACATTTTTTACGCGATAAAAATCAAATATTCCATAAATATACTGATAATTTTAAGAATATCATAATTAAACATTTATCATTATTTATTCATACAAATATAATAATAATACTCCTATTATGTTTCAGTACAAAGATTTTATGCTCCATGGTAGAAAAAAAAATTAAAATGATCATATAGACTTCAAAATCATTTAATTACTTTCATCAATTATATTTATTTATTTACATGATATTTGCAAATTCATCAATTGAATTATAATTAATAGACACGTATTGTAAATGGAATATTGGAAACGAATTAGACACGCCGATACTGGCTATTTGATAAGTTAATTATTATTAATAGTTAATATTTTGGAGCATAGTATATATTTTTTCAATTTTATCAGGAATTTTCTATGAAAAGGCTCGATACATGTCAAAAAGTACACCGTGTACAGTTTTATTTCATTACAGTTATTAACAAATTTTATGAAACTATTGTGAATGTAAATTAAATATCTTTTATTTTTAATTTAAAAAGCTTTTAAATAATTGGGAGTCAACTAGTTTCTTTGTTACAAAATAATAATAAAAATTTATTCATATTGCATTTAATAATCTCAGTTATTACACTATTCGTAATATTTTTTATAAATAATAGTACCATCATATTTCATCAAAAAAACTTTCCTCTTTACTTAATATAATAATATACAAAATAACAACATAATAATGTGTTAAATAGTGATTATAAAGATTAACATTTTGTATAAATTAAATATTTTTACTTTATAAAAAATTTATATGATTCATGCACAACGCAAGCTTGTATGGAATTTGTAAGTATCAATATAATTAAAGTATATATGAAAATGTGAAATGAAATTTTAATGATTAGCAAAGTCGGATTACATTGCAAATATGAAATCCGCAAGCCAATCCGATTATATAATAATCTTATAAGCTACCAATTTGTTGCCAAGGATGTATATATGGAATCCATCTGTTACGAGACTTACATATATTTGTACGTACGTACGTACGTACGTGTGTGTATGTGCGTGTGCGTGTGCGTGCGCGTGCGTGCGCGTACGCGTATAAATGTATATAAGTTTCAAATATATGTGTACTAACTAACACTTGTATAAAATTATTATTTTACAAGATGTCTTATTACATTTAGATAATCAATAATAATAATAAAATATTTATATATAATATATTATGCGTAGATATGCACTGTTGATATTTTGATTTTACATTAAACATTTTTTAATTCTATTTAGCAATAAAAAAAATTATTTCTATTATATATATATATATATATATATATATGTATATATATATATATATATATATTTATATATAGCAAGAGCATTTACGAAATTTTATACATTAAAGATTTAAAAAATTTATATCTACTAATAGTAAATCAGGAGAGATTTGCTAAATATGTAAAATATTTTTCCATCGAGTCTCAAAATTTCATCGTATTTAAATTACTTATAATGCTTTATATTGGAAATACTCATTAATATTATATTTGTAAATCTTTTATTTAGCAGAATATAAATAATTCTGTAAATAAGAGAGCTTAGATTTTAATTTTTCAGAATATCAATCATTTATACAATCTATATTGGCTAGGTAAGTATGCCAAGCAAATGAAATCTAAGTTAATAATACAACATCATTTATTTTTTCATTCCTTTCTCTTTATCCTTTTTGCTCTGAACATTGTTTTGTAAGGATTATTACACTCTTATGTAGTCATTGAAAGTTAATTCCACTCGGAGAAATTTAGAGCGAATAACCCATGCAAATTCACAAACTCTGAATATTTATAATGCCTTCTGGTTTCATCGATCTGTTTAAAATAGAAGATGTCACGAGCACTAAAAGGCTTTGTTTAAAAAGTCAAGATAGTAAATACATTCATAGGATGGATATTGCTGTTTCCAATTTTTCTGGCATATTATTTTTACACTATTTGATTTCATACTTGTGTACAGAATCCATAAATTTTTTATACGATTATCAACTATTTTTCTATATTTATATATTATCAACTATTTATAAATATATAATATTATTTTTATTTAATTTTTTTTTTACAGTACTTTAATATTATATTTTAAAATACCATGTAATATATTATATAAATTGTATTATATTGATAAATTTTGATTTTTAATTTCTTATCGCGATTAAAATAATATTGTCTTATGACATATTCGGATATATTATATCATAAGAATATAAATTTATATTATTGATGAAAAATTGAAAATAAAAATTAGCTCATTTATTATATTTTATATAATTAAGTATTAAATGTATCCATTCAAACAGTTCCAAAATTTTAATTACTATTACAATCGAGTGTTTAGTTATTAAAATCTATTTATATTCTCGTAATTAAAATATGCATAATTAGAATAATAATAATAATATATATATATATATATGTATATATATATATTAAAAACTATTGAACGATAGTTAATAAGAAAACTAAAATAGCATATAGTAAACCATATTGAGATAATGGAATAAATAATTATGACTAATATACTAAAATCGTATGTCACTTTATAAAAGAATGAAAACTTATTCCCATAATATTGTGTATGTGTGTGTGTGTGTGTGTGTGTGTGTGTGTGTGTGTGTGTATACATAAATTTTACATATGCGCTTATCCATAAGTAATAAAATATCTTACTTTTCAAAGAAATCGCTTGATGCACTTTCATTTTGTTTTCTTTTCTTTTTGCGCCGACAAGTTGTCGCCGTACATTTTGCTTTTTTTCTCTTTTTATTATTTCTGGCTGCTCGCATATGCCGTATATATGCATGTTAATTTCCTACAACTTTTTTCTTCCTAATCTTCAAGATCGGTATAACTGTTATACTTTTTATTATTTCGTTATTCAATTGATGTTAATATTAATTCAATTAATATCAATGACTCAAATTTTTCAAATAGGTTAGAAATTTCTGTGCTTTGCACAACTCTATCGCTTTATTTATATTACAGTATATCCAAAGGCATTTTTTTTTTTATAGTAAAATAATTATAACGTTCAATATTCTGTTCTTTCAGTATAAGGATATTTTCTTTTGTCAATTGATTAAGGTGTACGATAATGAAAAAAAAAATTTAATATTTTTTTCTACTATAGTACGATACTAAAATTAATCTATAAGCTTTTATCAACATAAAGATCTAAAATTATTTTGAAATATCTCGATTAATTAAATATACTTTTCTCTTAAAATCTATTTAGAATGTAACATTATGTTTAGCATTTTATTATAGCATTCTTCTTTTATGTTACGTCTTTTATATTACGAAACATCACAAAAGAGAAAATATTATAATTTATTATTGTTACTGTACACTTTATATCATTAAAATTAATATTTTTTTTAACAAAACGAAAAAATTAAAGTATCATAAAATCGAGAGAGAAGAGTAAAGGGTAATGGAGATACGTTGGAGTAAAATTATTCTGGTTAAAATAGGTTTATTATTCTAAAATAAGTGCAAGTAAATATTTAATTAATAAATAAAAATTCGATAAAAAAATATTTAATAAAAATTATTGAACAGAAATCAATTTTTTATTATTTAAAATCAATTTTTTCTCTATATACAATTTTACCACATTAATTTTTAGAAATTTATGAAACTATAATTTAAATCAACAATTTGTAATTTATTTACATAGGTATGGAAAAAATTTTTTTTAAACATTTTAGATTTGATTATCGAACGAATATAAAAAAGGCTGCATATTCTATTTATCTATCTAAAATCAATACATATACATAAGAGGTAAAGGGTATATATTTTTATATTAGCAACATACTTTCATATATTTTATCAGATTCAATTAATTATATGTTTAAAATATTTTCAATTAATAATTAAATTGAAATCGAAAGCATTCATTAAACGTATAATCATTTTTAATCATTATGAAGTGTAAATATATCAACAAAAATATCAACAAGTCCTTTAATAGTATTTACCCCAAAAATAATTATAAGCGTATGTAAATGCAATATTAGTAATTTAGACATTTCATTCTGGGACGATAAAATAAGAAAATATTCTCGTTCAGCTGTATACAAGTTATTTTAATTTAAGAATTTTGGTACTATTAAACAGAAAATTTAATTTTGATAAAAGTAAATTTTATTTAGCCAGCAGTTCAAATGAAGAATGGGTAAAATTTTTCATTAGATAAAAGAAGTTGACAGAATTAAAAAGAACCATATTCCACAAAATTCACATTAATTAATCTTATTAATCGTCTTTTATAGATGATTTTACGTGCATTACATTTCCATTTCTATGATCTATTATAGTCACATATAAAAACCATTAGGTTTTTTTTTCTTGTAATCTTGCTTTTACATGACCTTTATGCATCAACATGAAGAAAGTTCAACGTATATATATATATGTATATGTATATATGTATGTTGTGTATACTTTGCGTTTGAAAAGAAGTATTTTAATTTTACTCACATTACTTTTGATAGAATTGTTATAGCTTGGTAGCTTTCTCTTTCAGAAAAAATATAATAAATAAATTATATAAATTCTGAATATTACTTACCTATTTTTTATTAAATAGTATATTTTGTAACAAGTCAAATAACATAATCTCAGTTTAAAAAAGATGATGGTTGTTTCCTGAATTTATCTTATATTTTAGTATTATCATTTCAATTAATAGTAGTAATAATTTTTCAACAACTATTTTTAACTTTATAGTTAATTTTTGGCATTTAGCTGGCAAAATTTTACGTTAACAAAATCAGAAAATTATTTGAAATATAAAATAACTCCCATATAATATATTTAAACATTTAAAAGAAATTTATTGTTACATTAGTTATTAAACTTAATATGTTGAATATTATGAAGTATTAAAAATTGTAAATGAGCATAATAAAATAACTCGTCGACTTACATTTATAACAGAACATATGCAAATTTCTCATTCTAGTTGTTGAGTTTTATTTACTATCTTTCTCACTAGATATTTACGGTTCGCTCAAATATTAAAACTTTAAATTTACCATTAAATATCTAGACGTTATGAAATAAAGTGTCTTTTAAATTAATAACTTTAATTGTTTGTATATTTCTTTCAATATGATTCTTAAAAATATCAATTAAAGTTTAATAAAATCGATTTTGTGAAAATGTATAAAACCGCATATATATTAATTAATTTTACGTAAAAGATACAGGAAGAAAAATAATGTTCAAATATTTTATTTACAATCGATTTGGCGCGAATACTACTTAAATAGAAAGAATCGTCAATCATACTAGAAATTTGTAATTTGTAACAATGAATTCTAAAGTCTATGACTATAAAATATATTAATTTTATTCTGAAATTAGAAATAACTTAATTATAATATACAGTCCGACTTATTTTTATAACTCAGCTTTGTTTATAATTAATTTCTTTCATAATCTATATTTAAATGAATAAAAAAAAAAATATTGTAAGAATAATAACCACGTAAAGATATGGATGATGCGTAAGATTTATTTACAAATAAATATATCTTATGCATAGTATTAAAAATATTAATTCAAAGTATGAGAATATTTCAGTAAATACAAGATAGGAAATGCAAATTCAATATAAATGGGAAAATATATTAAAATAAGTATAATATAAAGAAATTTTTTCATCATTTGAGATAAATAGGAATAAATTTCTAGATGAATGTAAATTAAATGGTTAGCACGACACAATAAAATTACAATCCTTTTTTTGTTTACCTTAGTCCATAAAAATTTCTGATTGTAATTCTTATATCATTTTATTCTATATCAATTATAATTAAAATTGAATTCATAATTTTAAATAAATAAATATAATAAATTCCAATTATGTATAAAGTGTTACATTTATTGAAAATTATAGAATTTTACAATAATTTTTAACATTTTCTTTTTATACATGCAGAATAATTTGCAACAATTACAACATAAATATATGTATTTGAATTTTTATTAACATTCTTTTGTTCAAAAACACAATGTTATTTAAACAATTATTAGCATGTACGCATATATATTATTTTTAATATAATTTATCAGATCTTTATATATTTCTATCAATTGTGGAGAGAAGTAATTTTCTTTATAAAATTCTCTTTAATTTAATTTATGGTTAATTTAAATAAAAACAAAAACAAAAAACAAAGTGTAGTCGAAAGTAAACATTCTTATTGTCTCATATGCACGAGTATCTATTGAAAATATTATGAAAAAGAAAATTACTTCTCGTTAAGAGCTGAAATATTATGAAGACTTAATTTTCATAAATTTGTTAGAACTTTAACTACACGACTGCATATATTTAAGTGGTTTAAAATTTCCATTTTAAAACAGTAAATTCAATCGGCTTGATAAATCAGATTTGAGAATTCATATTCTAATTGTACACATACTTTACATTGTATATATATATATATATATATATATATATATTTATTCAACTTATGTTTTGTCAAAAATTCTATACGGTTAATACTTTCTAGTTACGTATGATTTTTTTTCTTAAGAATTTTTTTCTTAAAACGTTAAATGTTTTTTATCGATAGTGGAACCCTAACATTTAGTGCGTAGCCGATTAAACGATAATTACAAAATTAAATTCTGAGCAAAAACTTAATGTTATACTATATCGAAATCATATTATTCATCATCTCTCGATATTCAACCGGAGTTTAATAATCATATTTACCAAAAACTTCTAAATGAACACAGCCATAATAATAGCATTAGTTTATAACTCATCAAGAGATATAATAATGATAATTATGCTTCATAAAGTTATCGATACCACTAATGATCTATAATATTTCGTGGAGTCAATTACGTTATATAGAACGGAAGTACAGTAGTGCAGATAGTACGATAACCGCATAACCGCAGTAGGATCGAGTATGATTTTCTGTTCAGACATCTCTGCACATAATTTGAAAGTCTGACGGAGTTGCTAAAGCTCCGTTAGCTAATTGTATTATCTATATTGAAAGCCCCTCTATAAACAATAAGGTGACAATCTTTGTTCAAATATGATACCGTAAGCAAGTGCATTGAAATAAAGGAATGGCAACAGTAGCTGAATAACTAGATTCTTACATTTTACAACTTACATTTGTATTGAATTTATTAACAATTCATATTTGCAATAAAGTAAATGTAATTTACAGCCTCGATCATCATATCTCTCAATTATAATTCATTAATTTAATATAAATATTATATTATTATTAAATTACTAATTAGCGAAGCATATAAAAATGCTAAAATAACTAAAATATTAAATTGTTATAAATCGAAAACAAAAGAGTTTTTAATACGTTAATACAAATTGTCTTTATGCCAGAAGTAGTTTAATCGAGTATCAGATTAATGTTTCGTCTCCTTTTTTTAGATTTAATAATACTTTAATGTGAAGTCATAATATATTCACTAGTAAAATTATGTGTAAATGGAGTATAAATAAATGGCTTCTGATAATTCTCTAATTTGAACCATGAAAATTTATGTTGATATGTGATAATAAGATGATTAAATACCAAAAGATGGCTTTCAAATGATGAATAAAAGAAAATTTATCTTTCGAAATTCTAGTGAATTGTATATAATTTATAAATAATTCAGGCTATTTTAAAAATCATCTAACAATTATTTTTTAACGTTGAAAGAATTTATTACTTTTCTCATTATATTTATGATAAACTTTAAAAGTTAAGCAATTCTTTTTCGATTTAATATTTCCTCTTTATACTTTATTAAAGTAATACTTCAATTTTCTCTCTTCAATGCATTTATAATAATTATTCACCTATGAATATTTCCCATACTTTTATATGATTTATTGTAAAATTTAAAACAAATTCATTCAATAATTTTCACGACTGTCTAACGTATAGAGTATAATCACGAATATGAACAAAAAAATTTTTTTTACTCATTTACGTATTTAATATTACTTTTTACAAAATAAGTTTGACATACAATAAAGCTATTTAATAAATTTATCAGCCTTTTTAATTCATCTGCATACATTGTTTTATTATCAATGTGTATGTAATATATTATTTGTTTATAATAAATTATAATTTGTTTTGTTATATATGTTATATTTATTTAACATATTACATATATATATATATATATATATATATATATATATATTATGTTATATTTTGTTTGTAATATATTATATTTTATATACAATATGTATATAAAATATTATTATAATTTTTATGAAATTTATATATTGTTAAATTAAATACAAAATTGGAACAGGTAGGAAAATATAAATTAATCTCTCTATTTTCATGTAAATTCTGTTCTAATAAATTTCTACTTACAGTATTGTATTATTTTACAATCATATATAATACAAAAGATTTATAATATTTATTTGATTTATATTTTAATTTTTGATTAAGTTTGATTGGAAATAATTTAGTTTTTAATTTATAATTAAATTTTTTTATTTTTTTTATTTTATAAAATATTAAATTCTTATTATAATTAGTTGATAAAGGTAGTTTCAAGGTCAAATTAAAAAGCATTTCAACTAACTCGATACAGTTTTTTTTAAACGGTCAAAAAGACAGAGTAAAATAAACGACAAAATATGAAATGAGAATGAGAAGAGGGATAGAAGATTGCTCGATAAGTTTTCATTCCGCCAACAAGAATGAAGGTATACAAAACAGCACTACTTTAACTCGGAAAACTCATGTCTTTTTACTTTCATTTTCTGTCACTAGTGAAAGAGGGTAAAAATGACACTCTTATATATTTTGTGCAGAAAATTCTAAGATCTCTATGTATGTTTTCTAGTGTTAATTGAAAAAATGCTTATTTTATCATCAATATTCATATTATAATTACAATGTTTTTTTTTTTTTTTTCTTCTATATATTTATGCCTTGTGCACATTTGCCATTAAATATATGTACTTAATGTTTTGCTAGAATGTCGATAATTTTTTTCTATTTTATTAATATTTTTCTAATATAGTAGTCCATATTTGAAAAAATTTTCTTTTAATGTAAATGATCTTCTACTTTTTTCTTATATTCGGTATACCGTAATTATCTATAATATTCTATATAATGTGCAAAATTATTTGGATTCCGTCATAAAATAATCTATGTATTATTAGGCAACGGATTATTCAAGCCAACGCTTACTAATCATATTGTCAGCATGAACTTTATTATTGTTTATTCACATCGTAAATGTAATATACATAATTGGATATTGGGATTTCAATTTTATTAAATAGTTTACGGCAATAACAAATTTAAATTATAAATTTAGATATGAGACTCAATAATATCGGATTTGAATATTTAAAATAGAATATATGTAAAATTGTAGTAATAAAGAAAAATCACAGTTTATTTTGAGACTGAATTTACACAAACATATTTTTCGATTTTTAACTGAAGTTGACAGTCTTTGAATACAATTTTATTTCGTAGCGATTGAATAACCTGTACTTTCATTTGCCCTTTCCAAGAATCTGTAGAATATTTAAAGAGCAGTGTTAAGATATTTTATCCAAATAAAAATTATTTTTCTGAAATATAATATAATTATGTATTATGGATAAACATACATGAAACATAAATAAATGTAAATCTACATTTTAAATGCTCTAAAATGTGAAAAACTCCATGTCTATCTCTCGCAAGTATAATTGTAGTTGTACATATATATATATATATATATATATATATATATATATATATATATATTGATAAATTAGAATGATGACTAATGTAAAGAAAGACGAAGATTTTAAAAATAAATATATGCGAATTATAGTGATTGATTAATGACGTGCCTTTGTAACTGAAAAGTAGCATAGAGCAGCTTCGCGTAATTGCATGGAGAGACATTCTCGCTATTTTTGGTTAACCTTGTATGTAGGGCAACTGCGAGCGAGTACCTTTCAAATTGGCGCGCTGGTTGATTTTGAGCCTCGCTGGTTTACTCGCCTGAAATTGAGTTGTCGACGCTCATCTCCTGCTCCGCTTGGCCTAATTTCTTCTTCTTTTTTTTTTTTTATGTCTTATTCATGTTATTTTCTTTCACGCATATTATTCTTTTATACTTCATGTTTGTCATACTTCATTGACGAATTATCATACGCGTGAATGAATGCTTGGGGATGATACCAAATCTTAATATAAGCGACAAAAATGTGTGTCGCAATATTTCTTTAAATGTTATAAAAATTAGCAAATTAAATATCATCGTTTTATTACTACTCGTGATCGTATTAATTTCTCAGTACCGACATTAGTATTTAACATTAGCTTAAATATTTTGAAATTAATGACCAGTTTATGTTTTTAAGTGAACATATTGACTCAATTCTTTATAATTTCAGCATGTAATATTTGTGCACAATTAATGAATAATTAAAAGTCAGTAGGTGAATTTAGAAATATATATTGATATATTTTTTTATTGTTTATAGAATTTCTAACATATTATAAATAATTGTAGAAATTTTTAAGAATTATTATATATTAGATATAATTATATGCAAACTAATGCATGCAAACACTACGTCATTCGTGTTTGATCAATTTATTTATTTATTTTTTTATTTATTTATTATTTTTTTTTTTATATATACCTGTTTGATAAGACTATATAGGATCGAATTGTTTTAAAATAGTTAAATTACTCAAAATTAATCACGATGAAATAATTAAACGAAAATATAGATTAACAGCTTTGTGGCCCTCATATAACATTCATAACAATGTATACTAAAAATAAATTTATATTTAGAAAAATAATTTTAAATCCAATCATTTGTAAATAAAGTCGTAACTGGTACATTTTATGGCTAACTATCGGAATATCAATCAATTTAGCAATAATTTTGTGACAAATAATACGAAAGAATGCAATATAACATCCTAGAATGACTATTAATTTTTACTCTATATTGTAATGAAAAAGAGTTTTATATTTTGTACATGTTAAATACCATAATTATTTACGAAAATAAAAAATAAAAAAAAAAAAAAAAGATTTGTGATTTATTGTCCTATTAGAAATATTTATATAATACGCAACATTTATTTCTAAGGATAATGGAGCATCAGTGTAAGCGCAGATACATTGTATCGAATTTCCATTAGGTGCTTAATTGAAGGTAACGTAATAGTAAAATGGGCCACGATTACACAATTTCATATTATCTATTTTACAACAAATTAGAAAGTGTAGAATGAAATAGCTGGCACTATTTTATCTATGTCTCTTTTTCGTTACAAATCATAAGAGAAAAGGCGATTCTTTCATTTCTTTTTACATGTCAGAGATAAGCTCCGGCTCTACGGTTACTCTTCAGCTCGAGGCTAAATGCAATGAACCTCGAAAGCTCTGACAGTGAAATCGCTGGAAAATGAGACTCGTAAAAAGTAAGATAAATCACGCACGACACCGTGAAAAACAAAAGAAAAAAAGAAAAACAAAAAAAATGCTTGGGAGGAGAGACGTGAAGAAACAATATGAGATAGTTAGAAAATATGGTATATTGCGTAGATGATTATACTTGCCTTCGATTAACAAACTTTCTAGTGTGTGATAAATAAAATTTTAGAAAATCAAATTGATTGAATTCAATTTTAAGAACTCTGTGAATGTATGTAAGTAATTATATTAATATATTGTATACATATGAATATATATATATATATATATATATATATATATATATGATGGAATGAATATTTGATTTTTACAAAGTTTATGATGTAAATGTAACTGTTCAAGTTAAGATTATTAGAGTTAATATTATATGTAAAATATTGAGCTTCTTATGATTTAAAATCGAAAAACTGAATTATAATTCAAAGAGTATTGCATGACTAAAGTTCATGAATTAACGAATTTACATTAGCCTCGATCATTATTTTTATCTATGATATCCTGAATTGAAATATCGGTTAAAAATACAATAAATAGTTGAACAATGTTTATGAAATCCTTCAATTACTGTATATATACAGTCAGTTTGCGTGTTAAAAGTAAGTATTTTTATCGCCACTTGTTATATGATAAATATACTTTTATCGGACTTTTCGTATTGCCATCTTCTAGCTTTAACATAAGCAACAGGTATTTTTTGCAAACTCGATGATTTATTTCATTAAAGTTTACAGTTTCACGAATACTATATTTCATCGGGATATCTAAAATCACTGGCAGATTAAAAAACATGCCACTCGTCGTCAAATTTATTCTTAATAAAGAGCGTAGGCAAGGGGAGCTTTTAATATTGCGAAAGTTCAATAAGATGAACAATATTTTGGATTCTATCCGATTCGGATATCATCTAATTTTTCGAGTGACAAAGCCGTATTATATCTTCGAATAAGAAGACCGCGTGACCTCGAAGCGAATCTTCAACTCCATTAATCGTATTCTCTTGTATAAAATAGTAACGTGGCCTGGCCTGCATACGATATCAACGTTGACTTTCGAGAAGCCTAGGTAGGCTCTTATTAACGTTGCACGGCCGCACGTTTACTCCCCCACACCCAGGATTCCTTGGGCAAAACTTTTTCCTTTATCGGAAGTTAAGTAGTCGCCTACTATATTATGTTGGCTGTCTTGCTTTCATTACCTTCCCTTTCCTTTCGACCGAATGAAGTAAGCACTTGTTTCGCTTGGAATTGCCCTTCTGGAAACTATAAGTTCGCCTATAGTGTAAAATAAATTGAACTGTTACAAATTCAAGTATTATTGATCCATGCTAAAATAAAAAATTACTCGAGGATATGTAAAATAAAATATTGTTTTATAATCATTTAATTATTATAGACACAAGAGAGCTTTATTAAAATCTCAATGATTATTAATCGTATTCCTAATGTACTAAACTACTAATTAGTAAACTTAAAAGTTTATTTCTCTATCTATCAAATCTTAATGAGCATATTAAATTCTTCATATATTAGCAAATAAATGACAATACGTTGACTTGCGCTTTTATACTATATGATTGCGTTGGCTCATCAATATTTTTACAAATAATGAATTTAGTACATGTGAGTTGATTATACAGATTGTATATTACAATTTTATCAATCTGAATAATTATTATGAAATAGATATTAATGATTATTATTTATTCGGAATGGAATATTTTTCTGATAAATAAATTATATTTATTTATATAACTTTGTAAATATATACTTGAGTGTAATTAAAATTAAATCGCATTAAAAATAATGTTTTAAAACATTAGAACGACAAAGAAAACTTAATTAATTTAAACTCAAAGAAACGAAAATTAATTTTATAAAATTTAATTACGAATTAACAAAAACTCATAGTTCTTTTGTAATATTTTAATTTCTACATTAAACGAGTAAAAACGTTATTTTCTTTTTTTCATTTCGAAGACGTAATTTCTGTTTAGAAAATTAAAATAGCTAACAGAAACAAATTAAAAATATCATGTAATAACTTTATATTATAAAACAATTTGATTATAAAATTGTTCCTTTATTTTGTAATACATTTTTTTTTTTTCAAGTATTTTTATTAGGGCTCAACTATTGATAGTAATGTACAATGAATTTAAAACTTAAACAATTAAAATCTTACATTCTTATATTATAACAATTTACATATATGTCTTCGATATTATAGTATAATTATTAATCGTAATCGTAGAACAATAATCTTTAATTGACAAAAACTCCAAAAACTCCGTCAGTTCATATTGATTCAGTATAAGAGCAAAATATATAATACAATGAAAAAGTGAATATCGATTAAATATCAATTAAATATTAATAACAGCACTCAAATTTCTTTTTAATGTCAATTAATATTGAGCGGGTGAAGCATTAACGGATTATTAATGCAGTTTTAATTTTCTCACACATAGCATATAAAAAACAATGGAATATGATAAAGTACAGAGTATTATAAAATCAGTAACTCACAACATAATTCAATCACTAAATCAATATTTACGCATAGTAGACGGAAAAATAATCGATAAAATACATTCAAATATTGATGATTATATTTCTTATTTATTATTATATTTTGTATATTAAGAGAAAAAAAAACCAAATTACTAAAATTTATATTCTACATCCTTATACAATACACACACACACGCACGCACACACACACACGCACACACACACACACACACACATGTATATATATGAATGGCACATGTATATTTTTGAATTTGTATTTTTTTGTATTATTAAATGAAAATGTTATATTTCATTATTTCATAATTTGCAATAAATTCTTATATTATATAACAATGTATACTGGATTATGAAATATACTATTTCGTAACTTTTGATTCCTCATCCACAATACCGTTCGAATGCATTAGTCTAAATATTGAATCAATGCCTTCTATGACGCATTTCCGAATTTTTCTAATCAATCAACAACATACAATTGACTTTATTATTATTTCCAATGATTTAGTATGATTTTGTGAATGATAATAAATAATATATAATAATTACTTAAAGTTATAAAATTATAAAATTCTTTATGTTTTGTATAGTTAGTATTTTTGTTTAAAAAAGCTTTGATATTGAAAAAGTTTTTGACTTACTAATAAGGTGAATACTGGTAATTTACTAAATAATTTGTGAATATTCAATACTTTCCGGAATATATAAGTCGTAATATATAAATACTTTCTGGAAATAAACAAAATAAGAAATATCTCATCGGTCGAATTTTGAAATATGACTTATTCATTATAATTCTTCCTGTTTCATAGATCATATAATAAAGAACTCAAATTAAATTAGTTTTAGTAATTAAAGTATAATTATATTTTTTTTATACTAATATGGAAATATCGATAGAGTTAAGTGGTTAAAAATTTATTTCAAAGAATAAAATAAGAAAACAACTGATTGAAGTAGTATTTTGAAATAAAGTTTTAAGGAAACTCTTTTAATTGTAAGTTTTTTATGTATATATTTCTTATTTGAAGTTGTTGTTTGATATCTTACAATTGAAAGTTTACTGATTATTCTGATTTTAAAATTATAGTTTGACTGGCTTTAAAACGAGGCGTGTGCAATTGTTTTGGCAATATATAAATTAAAAGGTTTTGCATTAATCTATTTGAAGATATATCGCGTTTGATGTGCGCCAAAAACTTTTTGATCGGCAACTACTCTTACAGAATTTTGAAATATTACAATAATTAATTAAAATTACCACTATCAAATGTCATATTTAATATATTTATATGAATTCGTATAATATCATATTTCACAATTCATGAAAAGCACCTTTTATTCATTAGTTTAATTTCTATTGACCAATGCAATTCAAACTTTTCTATATTCTTAATAAAACAAATAGAACAAAAAACTTATGAATATATTATAATCATATATGAATGATGAAGCTAATATAATATTACATATATTATAGTAAAAGAATAAAGTTTCGCAAGATTTTATTTTAGTAATGTATCATTGAAAATACATATTAGATTGTAATATATATATATATATATAGCAATTTCGATATAACATTATTTTAATTATTTAAGATAGAAAAAATTGTGTAAATGTAGTATTGTAAAATTTAGTAGTAAATTAGATAAAAGTTATATAATGTATTATCATCTATTACAGTTTAACATATTATTAATCAAATCTAATTACACTATCAACCAAATGAAATATAACAATATATATTTCAATGGTAAAATAATAGATGGTTTACTTTCATATTTGAAAATTCATTTTAAATAATGTAAATGCAATTTTTCATTTCAAAACATTATTATTATAAAAAAATATAATATATAAAACAGTATGAAATAAAGTCACTTTACGAACTGACTTATTAATTTTAAGTTAAGTCTTCTTCTAATGCAGTTTTTTATTTCAAAATTCTTGAAAAATTAGAAAAAGCTTCTTTTATTTTATTTTATTTTATTCATTTTATGTTATCTAATTATCCATATTATAATTGTGCGAAACTTAGTGTTAAGGAGTTATAGAAAAGATTTACGTTCCCGATTAAGTATTACGGTTTGTATGCCTGTAAATGATATCATCTTCTTTAAATGGGAAAAGTTCCTTTTTTAATCGTTACACCTACAAGATTGAAAGTTTGTATTTGCAACGTATGTATGGAATACTTATGTAATATGAGAAAAGTATATAGTTATAAATTTCAGTTATTTGAATTATTTGGATTAATGAAAGATATTTTTAAATTAGACATCCCAGTATTTTTCATTAGTTCTTGAGTGTGGGTTATTCAACTGTATGTAACTTTTATTAAATCATTGAATATTTGATTCTTGATCATTTTTACATTATGCGTACGTGCAATATATAAAAGTGTTTTGGGTAACCATTTTTCATTACTAATACCTGCATACCACTTATTTAAACTTTTATTTTTTAATTTTAATTTTTTGTTAATAATTTTCTCTTCGAATTATTGAATTGGATTATCTTTGAAATACAGGTAAATATACCATAGTACATCAGTAAGAGTATATATATATATATATATATATATATATAGCAAATTCAATAATTATTAAATGATTATTTTCTGTTAAAAACTCATTAAGATCTGAAAACTTAATATTCTATAGTAATACTCTTAATTGGCTATTCATATATATAGTTTTATAACATTTTGTTCGTATTTTCACGTAACTATCGACAGTATTTGGCTACGTCATACTTTGTTATTTTTGATATTTTATCTCATTTATTATTTCATTAACAATTGAAATATATTACCACTTACAAAATTTCAATAGATACATTTCTACATTACTTATTAATTTAATATATTTGCATAGATTCTCTGATTTTCAATTTACTTACGTAATAGAATTTGCAAGACTATTTTACTTTACGTTATTTTCTATTTAATGCAGAAATTAATATAAATTTTAACTTATATTATGATGTTATGAAAGAGAAATAGATATCCCGCCTATTTAAAAGAATCCTTTCCATGAAAATTATTAATATACTTAGATTCCGAACTTTTTCCTTGTTCTTACTGACTACTTATCTTTCATTTTGAAAATTATTCATTTCACTAGCGTTTTTACATTTTTCCCACCATATTATATTTTAATTAGTAAATTTAGATAATATCATATCATATTTAATATTATCCCTCAAATTATTAAATTTTGAAAAATAATTAAGCGCAATTAATAAAAAAAATGGCTTTTAGCATTAATTGAATAAAATTATTTAAACATTTCTTCAGGTAAAAATTTTATTTCATTTATTTAATTTGATAAGTAGGTTAATGTATTTTTAATCATTTAAAAAAATTATGATATTAAAAATCATAATATACATTCGGAAGTTTGGTATTAGGCGCCAAAGTAAGGAAGGCCAAGAGTTTTTGGTAGTGAACTTTGCACGAGCTGTGTGGAATTTTGTGAAGAAAATTAAATCAACGCAATATTAAGTGAAATAAATTTTCGTTTCTTAATTTGCATTTAATTTAATTTTATACAGTGACTGTATATTTCGACTGTAAAGGCCAGAATCTCACTTTCTAGGATGCATTCTCAAAAGTCAGAAACGATGACATTCAATAATTTTCAAGTAATTGGGCATTTAGAATCATTGCTATATAGACAAAACAATTAAATCAATTGTTATTATCGACAATCAATTTATTAAAAATTTCATTACTATATATTGAATTAATTTGCAATTGTTTTGAATTGCAAAATTGTTTAAAAACAAAACACATGGTCGAACAATATTCTATAATTTCGTTTAATGCAAGTTGTGTTAGAATTCCATAATCTGTTAAAATTCCTTATTACTTATGAATAAATACAAATATCTCATAGTTTATGTAATACTTTGATTAGAATATTTCAATATTTACAGATTATATAACTACTATATATTTATATATTAATCAAGAATCTTAATCTACATACATTTTTTTAGAAAAATAAATTATAATCTTTAGGATCATATTTTATTCCTTAGAAATTAAAAATAATGAATTGACATTTAAAAATTCAACAACTTGAATATAAATAAAAGAATTTTATTAGTTATTTAATTTTATGTAAGTTTAAAAAAATTAATTCATAATATTTTTAATATTATATTAACTTATGTATGAACAAGTGCAAATACAATGTGAATGAACATATTTGAAAATTTGTAGATATATTTTGGTTTAGCAATATTGTTTTATTATAATCTTGTGACTGATATATAATTTAACAGTTCCTATATTATTAAATTGACCATATATTTAAAATTTTTTTTCTTTTGCTCTTGTATTTCTTTAATTCTTATACTGATAATTATTATTTATAGGAATAATGAAAAATATCTCGTGTAGACACGACTATTTTCTATCTTTTTTTTTTTTTTTTTTTTTTTTAAATTTTTAAATTTAAGGATAAATTTTGTAAAAAAAAATATAATAATATTCCATTAATAAGAAAATATACAATTTTAAGTTATACATTTTGTACTGTTTTTATACTAACTATTATATCATGACTATATCGAAACTATTAAAGTTTAATTAAATTGGAATTACAAATATAAATGTATAGAATAAATTATATTTAATCATTGTATCATAATAAAATGTACACGTACATAACATTATATACATATTTACAACAACATTTACTTATAAAATAGGAAGAAAAATTGTTTGTGTTTTTAACGTAATATTTATAGATCTTAAGATAAAAGCATTTTAAAATAAGTTTTTCTTTAATATTAGTGTAACTTTTAAGCATCATTGCTACTTATATAACATTTCACAGCTTATAATTTGAAAAGTATTAAGTTTATTACTCATTAAAAGTTACTTTACTATTTTAGTTTTTCGTTTGCATCAAGGATGCGAAATAATTGAAAATTACTTTTGATTTAACTATAAACCTTATACAAAACGCTATTACAATATTTATTTATTTTCATTTAGCTCAGATAAATAATTATTTTTAAATAAATATGCTTATTTAATTGATTTATATAACTTTAAAATACTTCTCAAAGTGAGATATTTCTCAAATTTTTGAACTAATTTAATTGCATACAAATATTTATGATTTACGTACATATTCAATAAGAATTTATTTTTCATATCAATATGTGATTATTTTTGGAAAGAATAATTTTTATATTCTTTCATAAAATACATAACATTTTCGTATTTCCAATATAGCGATTTTACGACAATTATCGATATATTAATCTGAAATTATGAATAACCTGAGATATATATAAAAAAAAGTGTTTCAAAATTAACAAATAATCTTATGATATTTTCTAATTTTTCTTCTAAAAATGTCTCAAAAATCTAATTGGCAATCTTTACTAACAAATACAGTAATATTTATTTAGACATCGAAGAACTCTTATTTTATATTTGTAAGAAGAAGACATACTCGTCAAATCTTTTTACTAAACTAGTAATGTGATAGAAAAAAAATATATATGTATAATTAAATATAAAATAGGTTGTATCTATAAGTTTAATGAAATAACATTTTTTCATTTTTAAGAATTATTTGCATTGCCTGACTTATTTCTGTTTTATCTCAAATCCATATCGGTATATGAATTATGTTAGACTAACATAGTTAATTAGAAAGCACAAAGTTAATTGAGAGGACGAAATATCGTAAAGGCTTAGTTGCAAAAAGGGTAGGAATCGCAATCTCGAAGCGCTTTCTCGACGATTAAAAGTGGTTTCCAACAACTTTCAATCCACCGCATAGTCGGATGCGATTGACGACGAATCAGTTCACGCAACTGTTATTTATAGTCTCTCCTACTTAGCTTATGGCTGTGTGCATGCTCTTGCGTGTGTGCATTTGATGATTTCAATAGAGTGGCATTTGCAATGACTATGTTCATGCCAATATTTAATATTTTTCACCGTCTGCTGGATTTGCGCAGATAGAACGCAACTTATATCAATATTTATAATATCATACGATATATATTGCTTCAACACAGGGTAGCAATCATATTTGTATCAATAAAACCATACTACGTATCGCTGGACATCAATATAAATGTTTACTTCTTCTTTCATAGTAATCGATTACCAGAAACTATGTTTATTTTTTTCTAATTTATTTTGTATTTTTTTTTTTTTTTTTTTTTTCATTTCTCATTCATAGGAGTTGGTGCTACGAATCATAAATTATTTAGTTTGCAAAGTAGTATTGTGTCGTACATTTATCAACGTTGTTTGATTTAGACAAACATTGAATATATGTGTACTGGTCGAAGCTCGAAATGACGAGTATAAAAAAATCTAATTGTAATATAATATAGTTGTAGGATAGAGATAAAAATATGATTAAAATAGCTTTTGCATAATAAAACTGGAAATTTTTCAATTCTTCGAAAAAATATTCAGGAATTTTTCTTCAGAAACGAACTGGAATGAATGTAATAATATGTAACTTAATTGAAGAATTCGTAATATAGATTTTATTATAATACCTTGTCTGATATTTATTTAAATTAAAATTTACACGATATTAATTGAATTAGCTCAATTATATAATTTAAAAATGGCCTCTGATAATCATGAATTTGTTATACCTAAGATTGTACACAAAACCTAAATATTATTGTTCTCAATAAAACAAGTAGTTGTAAATACTGTTTATCATTGTAAATTATTGAAATAAAAATGAAATATTAACTATGAATTAACTAATTATTAACTAATGAAATATTAAAGACAAACTAACCAGAATTGATGGACCAGTATAGATGAAATAATTTTGATAAATCGGTTTCCTTAGTACGCCGAAAGAATCTATAATATCATTATAATTTTATGATTAATAGGACTCAGAAAATGATATAACTAAATGAACAATACATACGTTGTAATAAAATTTAAAGTCAAATAATTAAATATGATATATGAATTTGTAACTTGTAATCAACATAATTTAAGCAATACTAAATTTAATTTTTTTCACCGTTAAACAGTAGTTACTCTTTTAAAGGAATACAGTTTAAGTATTTCGTTAATTATATTCGTTTTTACGATAAAAGTAACAAATATTTTTGCGTAAATGATAACGTTTAATTATTAATTGAAATAATTTTTTTAAATAATTACATATGTATAATATTTGGATAATTAAGTTTACATAAAATTAGATATATCATCATTTATTTTCTATGTTTAATATTAACATTCGCTTACCTAATTGTTATATTATAAATTCAAAAGTTACGGAAAATAAATAGAATAAATTTTCATATTAAAAAGAATTTTCTTAAATTTATAATAATAATAGTTCAAAATCAAAAATAAAATTGAATGAAATAAACTTTTATTATATATCCACATATAATTATAAGTATAATCTATTTAATCATGAGATATGTAATTAAATAAATACGTATGACATTCTCTATTCAATTCTGCCAAACTATATTTAATCTGCCTATTATCCTATTATATTTAAATCTACAAGAATACTCTTTCGTTGCATAAAATTATATATACATATATACATGATTTCATAAAAGAATTTTCAATTTTTATGTTAACTGTTTGCTATAAAAGACAGTTTGTAATTGAAACATATTATATAATATTTTTGGAATTTACTCACAGAAAGATTATTCTTCCGGATTTTGGTGTAACTGGATAAGAAATCGATTAAATACAGTCAGATAGAATCGAATAGAGAATAAGCATGATATCAATTTTATTCCAACGTATACTTTCAGGATTACATTTTGGATAAATAGTTTTAATAGATTTAGAAACCATCGTTCAAAAATTATAATAGGAAAAAATGTAAAAACAATGTAAACAAATTAGTTGCAATATAAACTATTGAGATATTAAATGTCAGAGAATATAAAATAAAAAGAAAAATTGTACCCTTATATGTATTAAAATTATTTAAACTTATAATACAATGTTAAGTTGAGTTATTTTGGAATTCGAATGTTATTATATGCTTTCAAATTTCATGTTTATGAGAATTTAAAGTAACAATAGTTATACAAGATATTTTTGAATCTCTCATTACTAGTGTTCGATTTCCCAATATTATTATCATACGAATATAACATGAAATACAATGTGACATTTGGGAATATTGCTAACTCAGTTAAAAAACCTTGCGGTATTGAAACCGAAGATAGTGGATTCGATTTCTCGTGTGGTCAAACCGTAATGTTTTTCCCAAGAACTTTCCATGCTATTTAAATAATCTTAATAATAAATACTTTTGAAAATTGTAAATATATTTTATTATTATATTGTTATTAAAAAATTTGTAAATATACACAATGCATTGTATTGAATTTTTATTAATTATATGAGAAAAGGAACTGAAACAGAATTCCATTTCATCGTATTTAATCAAGTAATAAATGGTTTAATTGCAAAAACTTTTCATTATCATACAATTTCTAAAATATTTTTGTAATCTTTATAAAATTAGACTAAATTCCTCGGCGTAAGTGAAATAGTCTTTTAAGCAAATGATATTTTGCAATTGATTATAATTGATTATTGAATATAAAAAGTATTTAAAGGTAATAAAATATTAAAAATATTAATTAATTATTAATTATTCAGAATTTTGTTTGAGTACGGTTAAGATTTATTTCCCGTTATGAAAATTTATTTGAAAGCTGCTTATAGTACAAAGCAAAAGTAACAAAATAATAATTTATTTTAAGATTTTGCATGAATGCTTATTTAGAACATGGAACTTTTTTATTTTTAGAATTTGCCTGTTCCTATTTCTATCCCTTTCTTCTTCATGAATTTTAAAACTTAATTTTATTAAATTTTTGTTTAATACTGAATTATCCTTCGTTAAAAATAACTTATATAATATGGAATACATTTTAATTAATGAATATATATTATACTGTTTTAAAAAATAATTTAGCCCCTTAAAGTTAGATTCAATATGAAATTTGATATTTTACATTAAACTTCACGATTCAGTAGAAATATTATTTTACAAATTTTGAGAAATATGAAATTAAATAATATACTTCAGGATGTTATATTTTAACTTATTTAATTTCCATATACCTTTGATATTACATCACTTTTTTATAGTAATATAATATATAAATAAATAAAATAATAGCGCATTATATAATAGCCCCTATGAAAAAATAAAATATGGACAACAAAGACTTTCAGTTACATGATAAGATTCTGTAAGAAAGAATTTATTTAGTATAAGCATTTCTTGCAATTATCTATATATATATATATATATATATATATATATATATATATACAGATACACGCCCAACCACGTACCCCCCCCCCCCCCACTAATAAAAATATTTATAAAAGAATAATAAAACAGACAAGTCGTAAATTCTGTTACTACATAAAATAAAGATAATGTAAACATGAAGAAATATTGAATTTCAGTTTAATAAAATAAATAAAAAAAGCAAAATACAAAAGAGTAATTAATGCAAGACAAAACAGGAATTATTGAAAATTTGAATGTGTAAATGTGATTATATTAACAATATATATTTTAGATTAGAACACCAGTACAATAGTATAATAAAAGTAAACGGGTGTTTAATGTTGTTGATGAGAACATTCATATCTTACACTTTCCGTTTGTTTAATCAATCATTCGGAACAAATAATAAAATTAATTATTTCACAGAAACATCTGTTTTAACTAACTCAAACAGGTAATTTATACAAAACTTTGTAAATACTTGAAATGAAAAATTTATTACAAATATTGACGTTTATTTCATGGTAAATTTAAAATTGGTCAAACGTTAAAATAAATCGTAAATCAATTATAAATATTATTTTAGTTGAAATAATCGTTCTCTAAGCATTTGAATATATTTAGTTAAAAATATTCTATTCTTAAATTTCACGTTATTAGTATAGTTTGTTAAAAATATAAACTAATTGTTCTGTTTTTATATTATTTTATAAATTATAATCTCGGAAATTATAATATTCAAATATTCTATATGAATATCAATAAAAATGAACCAATATGTTATGAAAAAAATTAATTTTTATTTATTTACGAATTTTCTACGTATCCATACAAATAATCTATTGAATTATATAAAGAAAATATATTGTAAATTTATAAATATAAATGAATATTATATGGAATAATGAATATTATTTATTTATCATATATTGTAAAATATATATTATCTATTATTATTTATAAAATGATTAAGAATTTATTATATATTAACGTTTCTATTACTAATAAAAATATTTTATATTCTATATTAGTAAATATCTCCAATCTTTTTTTAAGACTTCATATTAAAGTTTAAAATACTAAACGTAAAATTGCACAAAATTATTAATTAACTCATATCTTTACGATTATATTAATTTTATAAATAGAAGCCTAAATCTTAATCAAGTTAAGGATAAAACTTAAAACTTTAATAAGTTGTACAGCACTTTTTATATTATAGATAAAATGTCAACAAATTAAAATTAAATAATAATAAAAGATGGAATGTTTATATTAACTACTTATAATTATAGACAACATGTTTAATTGAAAAATGAAGTTATATTTAAAAAATAATGAAATACTACACGTTCCAAAATATTCAAATTTTTTTGTATTTCATTTTTGTGAATATAAAAAATTTTAAAAATAATATGCCAAATATAAATGTATATATTAAAATCAATAACAATAAAAATAATAACAATATGATACAATTTAATTTAATTTAATTTTATGAAATAACTGAATTGGAAGGACAAATGAAAATAAAGAAATTAATAAATTAATTATACAATTAATCTATACAAATTAAATATGTTATTGTGCATTTAAAATTACAGTTTTTCGGTATTATTTGTAAATTGAAAATTAAGTCTATTTATTTTAATTTTAATTTTAATTTAATTGACATAATTCATAATTATGTTCTTCGCTTAGATTGATTTTTTATTCACAGTAATTAAAATATGAATTAATTATTTATATGATTATATATATTACTTATTAAATATTAGATTTTTTCTCCTATAATTAATTATGTTTCAATATATTTACGATCGATTTAATATTTAGAATATGAAAATATATTATAATTAATTACTTAACGGAGTATATTTAAGGAATTTGTATGATATTTATGTAGCATATTATGAAATTTATCAAGTTAATATACAAAAATAACTATTACTCATTATTTCGTTGAAATAATGAGTAATTAAATAATTAATTCGTTAAAAAAAAGTATAACGTAATTAAAAATAGAAATTGAAACAGCAAATGTACACAAAAAAGGTTTTAATAATAAATTAGCCACTTAAAACTATACATATTTGAAAGTATAGTTTCTATGTATTGGTTGAAAAAGTAGACTCGTCAAACTTTATTATGGAATACTATTTTTAGCCAGATTAACGTATTTCCTATGAAGAACGAAATCGTAAAGCCACTAATGATAAAGTTCTATGATAGAAATAAATCGTGTATCGAGCTTTTTAATTTGTACAAAAATTACAAACAACAGTTGATGACAATAGTACAATAAATGTAAGTAATATAAGAGTTAAGTATATGAAAATTAATTATCCTACGATTACATATCTCATTTTACTTATAAAAGGGAACAATAAAATTATTCAACGTAATATACATATATATTTATATATTCAAGTTAAAAAATCATGAATTATACTTATATATATATATATATATATATATATATATAATATGATTTTTCTGTTTAATTGTAATGTATAAATTATAAAAAAACAAACATTATTTTATATGCAATACGTCATTATCAGTAATTTTCAGGTTACGTTTAATTTTATATTTTATAAAATTTTTATTAAATAAATGCAATTTAATTAAATAATAATAATGGAAATAAGTAATTTTGTATTAATTTGTTAATGGGATTCTGAACGTAATGACAATATTTATAGATATGAGATAATGCTATATTATCCTCCCTAATTAAAATATGTTGATTTATTTATCCACTTAAATATTACATATCAATAAAAAAATAATAGAATTTTAAGAATAGTTTCATATAATGTTGGGAAATGTCAAACTGTTCTTGTAAACATTAATTTGTTTACAAGATTTCAAGGAAAAAACGTAAAATTGTTCTGCAAGTAAATGCATTTGTTAATATATCACTAATTACAAAATATATATTATATCGATTTAAATATTTTATTAGTTTAAAAACTATTACTTAAGATTTGTCACATTCACATTTAATATGCGTTCCCATTATAAATGTATGATATCGAGCAATGATGTATCTTAAAATTTATTTTTTTCCCAACATTTAATATTATATTTAATCTAACGGTTAAAATAAATATAATTTCCGAATTTGCAATATGACAATAATGAGTTACGTGAATTTTCATCTTTAAATTTGGCAGCAACAAATTCCTACTGTTCGCGCTATTTCTCGTAATAATCAATCATGATATTCTATTATTAGAATCTTAAAAAAAATTAATATTCTTCAGATTACATAGTCAACTTTTAGTTCTATTTATAAATATTTTAGTGTTGATAAATAGATAGAGATGAAGTAGTTATTTTTATATTCTAGACGTGAACATCAAAGTCAAGTCCAAGGTGGCAAAATGACTGTAAGCTCTCCTCGATCAATTATTATCAATTGGAAGTAATGACAAATGATTATTTATTATGTAGTAAAAGATATTTAAATTATATAAAAGTTTTTTGAAAACTTTTACATTATAAATTCATCTAAATACTGTTTTAATGTATTCATACTGTAAATTACAAACTCAAAGTTAATATTAACTATAAATGTATAATGAAATTATTAGAAACTAACTGTTTTGTATAATATGTTTTTTCTAATTATTTTACGTATTAATACATATTTTTCTGCTTACTAATACTTATAGTTTTCAGAAAATTTCCTAATTATAAATTGTTATACACTAATTATATTATTATATATAGTAGTCCAACGATAAACTTATAAGATTTTATTTAAATATATTAATTTATAACTTCTTCTTTTTTTTTTTTTTTTAATGAAATTCGTATGAATATTAATGTAGTGAATGTAATACTATAAATAAACTTGGCCATTTAACGAAATAATAATTGATGTCATCTCAACCTCTAGCAATTTTTACTTCATTTAAATTAAAAATGTTAATGAATAATTTTATATTATCTGTATAAAATATATTAAAATCTAAAAATGAAAACATTAATAATAGCATTATAATGTATGAATAAATAATTATTTTCCAATGATATATTTTAGATTTTCCTTTTTTTATTTAGGTATTATAATTTGCAGTAAACAATTTTTAGATTTTAATACCAAGTGAATTTTGTAAGGAAAGCGCAAATTTGAAAAAAATATTTAAAAACTTCTAATAATAGAATTTTTTTAATTATATACATTTTATATGAAATATATAATTTAAATAATGAAATTCAATCAATTATATACATCGGAAATTATTATAATTATTATTATTACTGAGTAACTGGTTTAAAATTCATAATTTTTTAAAATTTGATTCTTTGTATCGAGATGCTGAGTCACTTTTCAGATCAGTAGTTGGAAAAAATTATTTATTTTATTTTTTAAATATATTTACTTTCATTTCATATTCAATTTTTTGTTTTTGTTTTAGTATAAAATATGTCTTTCAATGTGATGGCTAACAATAGAATATCTGTAAGCTTTTTATTTTTTCTTTTTATTCTTTTTTCTCAACGATATATCGTATGTCAGATTTTAAACGAAGGTAGATTATAAATACGTGTATCCATATATAATTGATTATGATAATCAATAGAACATTGTTGTAATTATTATTAAATGACATAACAATAAAGATTAATTCGACAGCAATGTTATTTCAATTTGACGTTTCAACATAGAAGTGATTAATATTACTTATTATTAATTATTAGTGAAGTATTTTATTTTTGTCAAATATATTGATCCTAAATTGATTATAAATGTTAAAACTACTAATTAAACGATTGTAATATTTAAGTCACTTTATTTATAAAAAAATTAATTTATAAAAAAAAAATTTACTTTCAATTTTGTGAATACGATATGCAACCCCGTGCCTATATTATACACACACGCACAGGCACACGCATACGCACATACGCGCGCGCGCACACACGCATACACACACATATATATATATATATATATATATATATATATTATATACATAGGTATATACATTGTATACATACATATAGGACATCTACCACGTGCTATTCTTATAGAAAATGACTAGGCATGAGAAATATCTGTGGACAATGGGAAAAAAAAAAAGGAAAATAGAAATAAAGAATAGAAAATAACGACATGACCTAGTATTCGTAATAGACTATACAAAAACAAATAGAATGGCATACAAAACCTGGCGTAGCAAAGTGTGCACTCGCGGATATGCTGACGTGCACTTCCACAAATATATTTTCTTTGAATCCGACGAATGTAAATCCAATTAACAATGTGCTTAATATACAAATATTAGTACATTCGCATACTTATCTACATGTAGATATACGAAAATTAGCAATGATGGAAGTACTATGTCAAATATACGAGATAAATAAATAAATATATTTTATTTTTTCACGTATGAATTTAAAAAGTCTAAGTTATTTTGACGTAAAAGCAAAATTAAACTAACTATGAGGTTAAGTGTAGAGTGAAGATATAAGTATGAATAGGTTTGTTTGCAGTGGTCGTGAGTTCCGTACTTTGCAAGGTGGGCCGAGTTTGGATTCTTTTCGGAGGGGCGAGAGAGGGGAGAGAGTCGCCGCTTGCGAATGCTATTTATTAGACTAACAGCCAGTCTAAATGCAATAAACACGTGTGTATATTTTTATGGGGTAAGATAATGCCTTAATTCAGTATATAATAACTATGTAATAATAATAATAATAATAATAATAATAATAATAATAATAATAATAATAATAATAATAATAATAATAATAATAATAATAATAATAATAGTGAACTTGTATTAATTAAAATTGACATTTCATGAATAAAATTAAATTACAGGAAAATTTTATATCAATATTATTTATGATATCATTTCTGCTAGACGTAATTGTCAAATCGAAAAAAGGTTATGATGATGATTAAATATTTTATAGGCAAATCATAATAATATATATTAAAGTAACAAATAATCCGAACCATGATAAAATCCTTTTCTTTAACTTTTACTTATTAAAATAAGCAAGTGTATACATAAAGGAAAAGTCGAGCTTATAAATAATTAAATACAACTACCATATTTGGAAAATAATGCAAAAATAATTATATTAATAAAGACGACGAAGATTAAAAGCTTAACTCTCTCATTCGGTTCAATAGTACTTTGCAACGATAATGGAAGAGGAGAAAAGACCAAACCCAACTATAAGATAAACCAGAAGATACCAAAAAGCTCTATAGAAATAAACAAAATAAGCAGGTAAAAAATAGAGAATAGTTCCTTAATAACGATTTATCGATCTCAGCTTAGAGCGTGGCCCACATCTACATGTACACATACACATTCAGCGTGCTTGGGTGGCACATCAACTATTTATCCGACTTCAGTCCTATTGTCTCTTCTTTACCTCCCTCACTATCGGTATATTGGTAACCTCTCTTTACTTTTTCTTTCTCGTGATCGATAGCCAGTCGTTTAACACATTGACACTTTGAGGGAGGGAGTGAAAGTAGTCTACTGTGTTAAGTGTATCTTCGCGCATTGTTCATGCGTGTGGATACGCACGAACGCCTTTCTGACCTTGTCAGTATCAATATCAGCAACGTGATTTCATTAGCTATTGTTCCATTCTCTCTCTCTCTCTCTCTCTCTCTGTCTCTCTCTCTCTCTCTCTCTTTCTCTCTCTCTCCCTCCCTATATATATTTGCTCTCTTAAGTACTAGCAATGGAATTAAATGGAGAAAAAATATATGACCAAGCCTATTTCAATTTAGTTTATTCTCTTCTTTTCCAGACTAAATCGATAAGTAGTTGTATACATGATACTATTTATTTTTTGTGCGGGTTTCAAGGGATTGCATTTGAGGTTAGACTCAATCGACTATTTAATGAGTTAAGGGATGAATAATATTGACTTTTAGCGCACGCTTTACTTTAGCGACTGTGCCTTAGCAAGCCTTACTTGAAAAGACTTTTGGAAAATTAAATTTTTTCGATCAATATTCATTCGATGTATTTGTTTAGAATTGCATATAACGGTACGTTACGATAGATTTACCGATTAAACAATTTTAAGATTTATTTAAATGGAGTTACATTTTTATTAAATACTATTTTTTAATATTTATATGAAATGAGATGAATAAGATATTATTGCAACGGTTTAATTCCATTTATGTAACAAAATTTATCATAAAGTACCACATTCTTCAACACTACAAGTACATAATAGAATCTATATGACATGTATATTTTTAAGTTCAATAGCAAATTTTATCCGCAAAACATATATAAACATTCAAAACCGAAAGAAGTACGTGAATTGTAGATATTGTATTTTTAATTGTATTGACATGTTGTCTTTCGTTATTAATTGTCAACCTATAGTTGTTATTAATGAAAATATACTTATTTTATATTAGTTGTTGGAGCAGAGAATTTTTGAAATTAATATATTCCAGAATATTTCATCTCATAATAAAAATTCCTATTGATTTGTTGAAACTTTTCGATTGGATAAACATCATTTCTTTTGAAATTTGAAGCTATTATTACTATTAATTACATTAAAATGACTTGAAAGTAATGCTATCCATAATCTTAATAATTTATATTAAAAATAAATATACTCTATGATAAATGTGTGGGTAAAAATAAATGTATGTAAAAATACAATTGTTACACCTAAACATAAAAATAATTTAGAAACATGCTAATATTAAAATAATTAAAAATAATTTTAAGCATAATAATTATTATATTTATACGAAAAATTAATATTAATATATAATTGAAATTATCAAAGATATTTTTCAGTTATATATTGACAGGTTTGAAATTGCATGTTACATAAATTTTTAAATTTTAATAGATATTGAATGTATGTTGATATTGCCTTTTTGAACTTTAACAGACAGTTTTATCATTTTTATTATATTTCTAATAAATAATAATAATTTATTAAGACTCAAGATGATTCAAATAGATGGAATCATAAAGCTTCAATGTATTTAGATTTTCTTTAGAACGGAAATGTTTTTATGATTTTATAATAATTACAAAACTATTTCAGAAAAAGCTTAATTAATAATCTAATTAATCATACAATTAATATATTTTATTCGTAATTTTAATTATTTATATTAATAAAATAAATGTTTTTATATATAAATTTGTCGATTTAAGATGATATTTAATATTATGTTTTTTTATTGTATTTTTTTTTTTTTCATTTTAAACTTATTATATCATATAAAAATTATAATTATAATATAATTTAAGAAATTAAAATTTTTTATACATAATATTTTTCATTTAAAATAAATAATTATTATATTGGAAACATAATTTTTTTTTTTAAATAAATATGTTCCACAGTTAGGCAGCTAATGGCAAATGTTACTATCTCGATCAAACCAGTATTTTACTGGAGCTGTATCCCCTTAATAGTAAATATTAGATAATCTATAATTCTTAATGGTCAAATAAATTAATTTCAAAATTACTTACTAAATTGATTATATGACCAAACTAATATAAAACTTAAACGCATATTGTTAAATACATTTAAATTCGTAAATGATACATTTATTAAGAAACGTATGCTAAGCAATAAAAATGCAGATGGAATAAGTAAATGTTAGCTTCTTATCTTTAAAATATTATTTTCTCAATTATCATGATAAATAAATTGAAAATTAATTTAATCAACTTATGTCCCCTCTCATTCATTAATTTAATTTAAATTTTATAAAAAAAAATTAATTTTAATGCCGTTTTAGAAATTTTCATTGATTCGTTTATTATATTTTTAAAATAAAAAATAAAATAATACTTATCATCAAGTATTTTATATAAAATATGCAACAGTATAATTAAAATATAATTAGGCACTTTAATATTCAAAATTATGTTTGAAAGGCATAAGAGAATGGTTACATTAAAAAAAAAAAAATAAGGAAAAAAAATACATCGTACATTGTATTGAAGTAATAGTATTTTTATTTATCAACAACAATTAACGAAGTGAAGTCATTTCAAATTTATTTCCAACAATGTAAAACTTCTAAAGGTTACGATAAATATTTTAATAATTTTTAAAGATATTAAAATTATGTTAATTTATGAGACAATTTACTCGAAAGCGAGTAGTGAACAGTTAATATTATATTATTTTATTAGTAGGTGCTTCCTTAAGCTTGATAAGACGGTTGTATTATCTCAATCGTGATTATTTATAAAAAAAATATGCTGAATAAATATATATGGAAAAATGATGTTAGATAATGACTTTCGATACTACCCCGGTTTTGGAAAAATGAATGAAATGAAGTAAAATTTTGGATACATTAGGAACAAATTGATATTTGTCTTCTGTATATTTCATTGTAAATCGAACTTATTTTTCAGTTAATTACATTATATGAAGTATTTATACGTATGAAGAAAAAATTTAAACGAAATAAATTGTACTCAGATATTTGAAATATGTAATTCCATCAACGTGAGGTGCAATTAAAGCACATTTCTTTTTATAACCCTATGTTAATGTTTAACGCACTTTCTTCGTTTGCTAAAAGAAAGTCAATATTTCTAATAGCGTTTAATGTTGAAGGTTGTGTATGTCCCCCAGAAGAAGCAGTAAAATATGGCCTGATAGCATGACACGGTTTTATGTAGACTTTGTAGTATCTAATAAAGTAAAGAGAAAGAAGAAATGGAATGGTTAAATGCAGTTCTATGACATGTCATGACCTTGTTTATACCGAGATTATGAAATTATGACATAAGGTGGAAATTTCAAACACTATGAATTAACATTATTTTCCAAATAATTAGTTTATTTGATATATATATATATATATATATATATTGCTTTCAAATTGCCCGTACGCTGATAAAAATATTTACGAATTAAAATTTATATTGTAATGAATATGATATATGTTGACTTATGAGCTTGTATAATTGTTAAGAGGCTGTAAAATTTACAAGAAATTCGTTTAACATTCAAAAGACATTGTTTAATTATGAAGGATATTATGATGAGAATAATATAGTCATGCTAAACGGATAAGCTGAATTCTTATTTCTATTTTATGAACGCATATGCGCACGACAATAGATAATGTAAATGATAGTATCAGATTAATTACGAAGCATTATAATTAACGGAGTGACATTTTGTTTTAACTCGAGTTATTTGTTTTAGCGTAAAAACGTACTATGCGAAAAGAAAACTTTTGAACTTTCAGATATTTTACTAATTGACCATCCATGTTGTATATATTCTTATTCTTATTATAATTCCAATATGACTTTTGTATGTTTAATGGCTCCGATATCTTGACTAATAGTTTACTTGAGTTAGTACTAAATTACGTTTTCTACTTGGCACAATCGTTATCTCTTTCAATATTATATGCTGATTTTTCTAAAGAATTACAGGATAATCGATTACCAGAATATACATACAATCGATATTTCAACTGTTATACTTTAATAAATATGTTTTAAAATACATTTTAATGTTTAATTGTAAGTCTTCTCATTAATAATAGTTAATGATTGTTTAATATTTCATAAACCATTGCATTTAATTAATTCGATTATTATATTTATCCACTTATATTTATTGCATTAAGATTTTTATAATAAAGTAATCGGAGATTGAAGTTGAAAAATTTAATATGTCTACAATATACTTTCAATACAAAACTGCGGATATGTTTACACTTCAAATATACAGTTATTTTAAACAATAAGATATTATAGTTACGAATACTTTAAAATCAATATAAATTAATTAAAGAATGAAATTACATATTTAAGATGAATAATTGATATTGAAAAATTTGTTATTTTTGAATTTTATGTAATTTAAAACAAATATATTTATATGATATATAGAATGTGGGATATATTATATTACGATTTTAAAAAACTTTAATTCATGTAAGTAATGAGTAAAAAAAAAAAAAAAAAAAAAAAAATTTTTTTAAAATTTTTTTACATTCTATCTAATCTAACTCTAATATCAGTGTATATTATATAAAAAAATTTTATTTTTATAATAAATATTTATCAAACAAATTTTTTATAAGCAAATTCAACAAGCCAATCTTGGAATGTATTATGTATATTTCTTTAATAATTTTTTATTAACGTAAATTCTCATTTTATTATTATCATTTTATTATTTATAGAGCTTAGAACATTATCGAAAGCTGCCCTAAAAACTTAAAATCAATTTTCTTCCGTTGTAAAAGAATGTTACGTCGATTCAATGAAAGAAATATGGAATATAATACTTATAAATACGTACGGTGTTCATGAAATTTACCAAAATTTTTTCTCAATAATAACACAATAGAGATATAATTAACAATAGGTTGGAAATATTTTGTAACTTACTATTTTACGTGTTTATGAAAGAATTCATTTCATTATTAAAATAGAAGATATAATTAGATTTAATAAATGTAGTACATATTTTCTGAAGTTATATATTATATGAAATTTAAATTTTTAAATGTAGACTTTCTTTTTAAACAATCTTAAATTTAATTTAAATTTGAATTAATTTTAAAAAGGAGTTACAATTATTTTTCTATTGCATATTTTATTGTTTTCACTAAGTACTTTATTATTATATCTTGAATAATAAATGTATTATTCATCTTATTGGAAACGGGAGCCATTTTTTAATCAAATCTTTATTACTAACGGAAATACACTCGTAATAAAATTTAAAATACCTTTAATTATTTAATTAATCAATAGATTTATATAATAAATAAGTATATATATAAGAAAATTTTACTATTTTTAAATTGATACTTGTCTATGAAAACAAATAATATCGAAAGTTTTCAATATATTATAAGTTATAAATAATATTTTCAAATAAAAATTGATTGCTTATTCAATTCTTACGTGCTTCTTATTCTTAAAAAATTCTTACAAATGATTATAGATGTCGATAATTGATCATTCCTAGACAAATCAAAGGATCACATACATTTTAAAACTTTAAAAAAAGCATTGTTCATCATTGGAACATTTTGATCGATGAACATTATGATTGATCTCTAAAATGAATCAATCAAGCAAGATATCATCTATTACATTGGTATATTCAAGGATGTCGTGGTCATTTAATGCTCTTTCTTCCATGAAACTTACATTTTTATAATATTTAAGTTATACTTTTAGAAACGATAACAGATATAAATCGTAAATTTTTCTTAATAATCGATCGCTTTAATAAAAAAATTCAACGCAATAAGTTATAAAATGAACAAAGTTTTATCTATAAAAAATAGACAATTTTGTTTAACTAGTATATTTTTATTTTTTTTTTTTTTTTTTAATATAGATATTTCAATGTTACAAATATCTTTTTCAATCTCATTAATTAAATATGGGACATTAAAAAAATACTGGTTAAAATATAGAAAACAATGTATTATTTTAAATTTTCAAACAAAGTATTCAATTAATTAAAAAAAATTATTCCGCATTTAAAAACAAAAAGCTCTCTGACAATCTAATGCACAGAAAAATATTAAAAATCAATACGAATAACATTGTGATTAGTTGATGTACTACTTTAATCTATTAATTCATAACATTAGTATTTCATATTTTTCAGTAGACGTTTTTAATGCGATTTCTGGTTTACAGAAATTCTTGCACTCCCTGTTCGTAGCGAGTGAGTCAGATTATATATTTCTAGGAAACGAGTTAATACTGTTTTCATTTTAGCCTACTTTTAGGATATTTTTGTTTGAAATATTTATTTTACTATTTGTATTTATCATATATCTTCAAGCAATTCATTCATTACTTTCATTATTAACGTTATTTAAGATTTTCGGCACGTTGAATAAATAAAATACAAAGTTCACTAAACATTGAGACCAATTTTATTTTTTAGTATTAAAATCACAGGAACTTCAATTCACAGGTTCAATGTACTTGTATTATATTTGTATTGTAATATATATTTTGTAAAGAGTTACAAAATATTTAATTGTATATTTTTTACTAAAGTACAAACGGTACCTTTTATTGCAAGTAAATACCTGGCAGAATTCTCTATTTTAAACAAGAAAAATTTTTTTCGACATTATACTATAACTAAAGCGAATATCCTTTAAATTTAAGATATGAATTGTTTGGTATTAGGTAGGATAGATACCTTAAATGATTATTTTTCATGTTCAAAATTGTTTACAGAAAGTATGGTTTACATTTTATTTAAAAAATTAATTGTTATCGCTTTGAATTTATAAATAAATCAACGTGTATAATTTACAATTTACAAAATACGTCTTTGAAGCATTAGATCTACTAAGTAATCTAAATAAAAGCTTTTGCTTTTTGATTATTTCTATCTAATAATATTATTCCATGGTAAAAAATGAATAAATGTACTGTTTTATAAAATATTGAAGTACTATACATTTGTTAAATTAAAAACTTTAATATTTTTATATCTACCTTTAACCCCCTTTACTAAATAATTAGCAAAAAAATATGTAAAATAAATCCTATAAATTATGCATTCATATAAAAAGATTATCAATATTTCTGAAGAAATTAAAATGCACTTTATCAAAATGGAAAAAAGTCTACGAAATTAAACAAAATTTGCATTTGGAATAAGTTTGTAAACTTATTATTAAATTTTTATATTATAAAATATATGGATAGAAAAATACGATGCCTAATACAAACTATTGGTATTAATAAAATAATTTAGAACAATGATGGAGTGAATTTAAAAGAAATCTATGTGAAAAATTAACAATATTATTATACTATTATTGTATATTTGAATGGTAATATATTAGATAATTTAAGTAGTATCTTCTGGAGCATTTACGCGAGTATTAATTTCTACGTCTAATAAAATTCCAATGATTAGTTTTTCAACTATTTATCGGAAAACTATAAATAAGATACAATCACCTAATCTTAAAAGTTCTTACTACCTTCTTTAGCAGTTTCACAACTTAATTGTTTACTAATAATGTTGAGGAACCTTACGTAATCTTCCATTAATCATATTTGAGACTTCTGGAATTTACAAATATTCATCATACATAAATAATAGAGAAGCAGAAACTGATTCATAATAAAGCACTTAAATTAACTGCGGAGTTCATATCCAATCATTGTAGATGATTAATACTCGCTTAAAAAGCAATTACTTGATATATTCCTGACGAAGCAAAAATTTACCCCTATTTCCAAGGGGAAATATTAAATTCAAAGGGCCCATTCTTCTATTAATTCCATTAATTCCAGAATGTGCGACATTTAAAAAAAAATTAATTAAAGCAAATATATCGATTTTAAGCATCTTTGAGGAATAATCAATTTATCAATGAATTTTTAAAACTTTTGTAGTGAAATTGCATTTATTATGATTCTTAAGTGGAAAGTAATTGAAGCCTATTAAAGGAAATATTATAATACTGATTCTATGCGTGTATTAATGAATGTTTAGTTGTAAACAATTGGTAATAAATGCAAATGTGAGAAGTAAACAATAGCAAATCATGAATTATTTATGCGAGTTATCCGCTAACTGAACGAAGTTGAGTTAGTTTGTTTTATAGACAACCTTATATTAGTTAAACTGGATAGAAATACGAATCAACGCGTTTGGACATATGATAAGTTGTTCGGTTGATTAACTCTTGTAAGGAATCATAATATATAGTAGTTCATCTAGAAAACACTTTTACTATAATATTAATAATATTAAAAATAATTAAAAGAAGAACAAACATAACTACTATTATTGCCACTACCACTACTATAAGATTAACAGTCGTGCTCTGCGACTCTGACTTAAACGAGCATAAGATAATTCCACGAGTTAAAATAAAATATGTGTGGTTCTAGATGCATTGGAAATTTAAAGAGCATTAAAGAAAGACAACTGGAACAAAAATAGCTATACAGCATGGTAGCACATTCCATGCTATTATATGGATCGCTAATGCGGGTACAAAGCGTAACGAAAATGACCATAAAATCTTCCGTGAGTGGGTGTTACAAAAGTTCGTTACACGTTATAAGCAGTTACAAAACCATTGTAGTGGCGCATCATTAGAATCGGATGTATTATTCGCGTTTAGCTATTTATTTTTAAATCGATTACTACAATTGAAGGTGAAATGAAGAATTGGCATAGATTTCCCTCGCGATAACACTAATAAGTTAAAGGTTGAAAAGATATAGGTAATCCAGCTAGAATAAATTAAATAGTTACTTTTAATTAAAAATTTCAAATTACACCTATACAATAAAAATATATTAAAAAAATATAATTAATTATTCATTTTTAGGTTTCTTATGAATATGATGTTATGCGAATAAATAATCAACGCGGTGTATATTGTATGGAATTAGAAATTTTATCTATACGGCAAATAGAGAGAATTACATATATAATTATTATGTAAATAAAGTCATAAAGAATATAAAAATTATTATGAAAATATACGTTAAACTTTATGTTCAAGCTGTTTACTCATACTAAAAGATCATGCATTATTCTAATTTCAATCCATTACGTAATTTAATTAACTTGATTTGATAAACTTATCGATTTTATAAGTTAGATTATGGTATATGAGATAATTAGATAATTGTCCGTAGCAATAAAATTGAAATTAAATTTATTTAGTGTATTCAAAACAAAAACAAACAATCAAAAAAAAAAAAAAAAAAAAAAAAAAAAAAAAAAACAAGGGAAAATACAAATTAAAAATTTTAATAATATTATTTTGTTAATAATATAGTTTAAATTTCTATTAATTTTCTTAGTTATGTGGAATTTATTGCTTATGTTAAATATAAAGGACTTTTTGTCCGGAATTGAATAAAAATAATGTTAAATGTCATGAAATTAAAATATTCAATTATATAGTTTCAATTATATAATTAAGACGAAAGATAATCATTTACTTACATTCAATATATTTCAAATATTCTAAATTTATTAAGGTAATAAATAATTCAAATGTTATAATTATTGGCTAATAATCTTATATATAATTAATCCAGTAGAATTCAGCCACTTAAAAACATATATGTTAAAGCTAAAATATGTCATTGTATAGAATATATTATATGATATCGAAGAAAGCATCAACTTTATTAATTTATTTTGTTCCTTTTGAATAATTATGTAAATTTAATAACACCTAATCTCTGGTTATATAAAAGAGCAATTGTATTATTAAAAAAAAAAAACAAAAAACAAAAAAAAAAAAAGATAACCTTAGACAATTGTTTATCTATCCAATTTATAATATTACTAAGTCAATGTTATAAAGATAAAGTTAAAGTATTTAATTTATCAATTAGTTACTTATCTCGTCGATCGTGTAGCTTCATAGTACTTCTATTAATCAGTAATAGATAATAGTAATTTATTTATATCTATATCGTATATTACATAGGTATTGCATATAAAGACTTTTCGTGATAAAATATATTTTAAACGAATCAATTAGTCATAGTGTTAAATAATCGTCTAAAATTAAAAGAAAACCACCCAATACATTAAGAAGATATAGTCGGTGGCGAAAGAATCAATGGCGGTGTAAAGTTGCAATGTAAAGTAGGCGATACGACAATTTGCATTATATTGCAATTGCTGATTTTTGGAGTTGCTTCCTTTCACGATATTCCTTCAATCTTTTTACATATTTGCCCCGAAGCCCACTCGAAAATATACTATTTTTACTCTCATCTCTCTTGAAAGAAAGTCGGCAGACTTAAAGAAAATGTTGCCGAAACCGATGCGCTTGGGCCGCGAGTCCTTCAAAATCTGACCTTTGTCTCGGCAAATACAAGCACTCGGGCCTTTCTCCATTATTCTTCCGTTTCCCTTAATCTCACTCGACTACACCTATACATTTATTCAAATATACCCGCGCGCGTCTATTGATTGTCACCCATATACTTTGTAAGCAATCTTTGAAAGTACGGAAAATAGTGATGCTAAAGGGGCAATTACCACGGATAATCCTCTTGGACATCGTCTCTATTATTTCATTGTCCTAATAAAATCAATGCAACATCTTATATCGCTTATTCTCGAGGAATTTGTGATTGATGATTATATAAAGTTGAGACGTGGAGGAAAAAGAAGGAGGAAAATTTCGTAATTCAGTGAACATAGAAAGAACATTAAGCCATAATGTATACAGAAATTAAGTTTATCAAAGCAATTGGTAGCTGTATACATAGCCTATATAAGCGAAAAAATGTCTAAAAATAAAATAAGAAAGTGGGAAGTAGTTTTCCTAGTGAAGAGGGCGTGTATGCTTTCGCCCTAAAAGTCTTGGATTCCCACTGTGTTATATCCTACAGTAGCGATACAATGCAGTAATTTGCGGGGGCGGGTGAATGACACATTAGGATAAATTATTCTCTCGGCAGAAACAAGGTAAAGAGAATGACTTCAAGAGGAAAGTGAGCATAAGAATAGAAGGGAAATCATGAGAGTGATTTATTTTATTAAAGGTATATAATTAAAATTTCTATATTTAATTCAACTATTCGAATGTACATGAATGTATGATTTGAAAGGTAACTTTTAAATAAAACTAGGCCAGAAATGTCAGTATAAAGTATCTATATATCTATATATAGATAAATATATATGTATATATATATATATATATATATATATATATATATATATACACATTGGAATAACATGCATTAATGATTTCATTACTTTGAACATTGAATTTCAAATTCAAATTCAATTTCTTTCACATTCAATTATATTTTAATATTCTAATGGTTTAATAATCTATATAGCTTAAAATATTTTATTAAACATTTATAATCCACTCAATCAATTTCATATATTTTTTATAATATTCTTATGTATATTTGATTAAATACTTTCCGTATGTTAAATAAATTTTTAAAACTTTTGCCGAAGAATTGAATATTGTTTAAAGAATTTATTTAATATTTTCGAGTGTTCCAATTATATACTAGATTTTATTAAATTATAAGCATGTACTTGGGGAAAATATTCTTGTTTCTTGTTTGGCAATGAAGGTAGTATGAATCTAGTTTTCTTGAAATATTCGATATGAACATACGAAACAAATTCATTGAGAAAACAAATTAATTAATATGAATGTAAATATACGTAATAATTAATTAACTAAATACTTAATTATTCGATGTACAAAAATTACTTTTTTTTTTTTATAACAAATTATAGATAAAGCGAGTAGGGGTAATTATTTTTGTTAATTTGACGACAAAGAAAATATTAAATGAATAAAATTAAATATGCTACTTCGCTTTTGTATTTTTTTATTATTTAAAACTGCGTCTCGATCGATCAACTTTATGCAACGTTAACCAACGCGATGGAAAATTCAGAATATGAATAGTATCGGAAATCTCTTTACATAAATTAGAATACATATTTTATTTGAAATTTAGGTGTCCCTTATTGAACCAGTCAAATAACTCGATTAATACACTTTTTGTTCGACAAATCTTTTACTATTCGTGTAAAGAATTAAACATTATTTTGTTTGCACATTGTAACAGGATGTTTCTTGTCTCTTTATGCCTTAAAGTATGTGCTCATAAATTACAATCAAAAACATTCTTGGATAAAGTTATTCAATATATGTAATTCTATATTGTCAAATAAATTTCATGTTTTCGCACACGTCCAAATGGATAGTTACAATATTACAATTAGATATTTCATTTTATGCAACAGAATAGTAAATTAAATACATTTTTAGTCGTAAAAATATATATAGTTTCTCTTCAGAAAATTAAACAAAGAAGGATTACTGCTTTACGAACCAATCGGCAGTGGCGCAACTCTATTGCTTTGAGCATTTCAATGACTGCCAGGAAAATCAACAGTTAGATAGTTTCTCTCATTATTTGGAAACGGAGGACTATTATTACAATTTGAGTTCCTTGCCAATTACACTAAAAGTAATGGTGTACTATAGCTTTTAACACTAATTGGTTCTCTAATGTCTTGAAACTGTGTGATAAAATATCTTCCACGCATCTCGCATATAAATAAATAAATTAATAAATAAATATATTTATAAACATCTAAAAGCTTCATCTGTCTTTTACTTGTAAGGCAAACATATTTTGAAACTTTTCTATAATTATGTGTTTGTAGAAATTTTTTTATTGGTTTTAATATGGGAATTATTTAGAAAGTTAAAGTAAAACTTTACCATAAAATTTCAACTTTTATTTAGTTTCAGCAATTTAACTGTTTAGAATATTTTATTACTTATTATTTAGAAGTTTCATACAATTATAAAAAACTGTAATATATTTCAATACTACAAGGATTATATTATGCATTATCGTTTCGAGAGTTCCGAAAAATGTGACGCAAACATTGTCAGAAAAACAACAATTATTGCATTTATATTTTTTAGTATTATAAAATAACGATGGTGGTAAGGTTTCTTAGGAATAAATAGTGCCTCTATTATTATATATAATTACTATACATATACCACATTGTCAATAATTCGATAATAATAGCTTGCCTTGTCCTGTTAAATTCGTATTATAATTGTTCCGATTTAACGTATACATGTAATTAGTTTATATGGAATATTTCAATCATACTTATAGATTTATAGATTTGAGCCACTTGCAATACGGATTATAATCAAATATGGTGAATAACGTGTGTCGTCTTTTTATTATTCATTAAATTTACTATAAACATTCCCTTAAATATGATATATATATATATATATATATATATATGTGTGTGTACAATAATAGACATTAATTGGAAGGAATATGTTTAAAAAAAAAGACACTACTCAATTAGTGTTCATTCGTGATCTCGATCATTCCAATTTTACTTGTATAAATTATGACAAAGTATTTAGTAGAATTTATATTTTTATAAATCATATTTAAGCGATTGTTAAATCTAGGAAATAAAGATGCAATTAAATGGAAAATAAAAAATTTTTCTAATTTGCCAAGAATATTGACAAATGAAATACAATTTTTTACATACTACTATATAACACATATTCTTTAGAAAAATTATAATAAAAACAATTCTATATCTGTCAACAAAAAAATTATATAGATGAAAAAGTTTTTGATTTATTATGATTTCGTTTCTAAAAAAATTGTTTAAAACTTTGTCTACGACAATAGCTTCGCATTTTTAAGTATCCGTCTAGAAGTAATTAATTCTAACGGGCATGAAAATTTTTTACTTATATTTTTTAATGTAATACATATATTTCATTTAATACGAACGCGATCAAAAGTTTATGAGAATGTTCGAAGCTCGAGTCATCTGATTAAATTCATAATACATATCGAAAATTTGAAAAGGTACAAGATATTGATATTAAAATACATAAATTAAAAAAAATATATTAATACATTGTTATATATGATTATGCAAAAATAAATAAATAAATAAATAAATAAATAAATAAATAAATAAAGCGTTGAAGTAGACCTTAGATTGTTGCGAAAGTCTCGTGAAACAATTTGCAAATAAACAACAGCGATCGAATTTTAAACGACAAGGATTGAAATAGACAAAACAAAGGTTTGATCAACATATTCCGATCAATGATCAATTAAAATTAAAATAACGCTCCAACTCTCTGTATTACAACGAATTTAGCTGTCAATAACCTGGAGCCGTGCAATTTGTATATAAGACAACGATGAAAAACATAAGGCGGCGTGCGCGGCTGCCGGTAGTTTTTTAACTACGGCCCTTTGTTCCCCTACCCCGCCCCAAATCAACTACAACCCATTCCACTGCACAACAAGTACTAGAAATTATTACGCCTCCCTCACCTTTTCGACACTACTCGTTCGCACTTCGGAATGAGCCAGGGTCAGTGACGTTATAGGGTGGCCTCGGCACCACTTCCAGCACCAGCACCACCACCACTACTACTAGCTACAGTAGCTGCACGACCAACAACAACACTAGCCGCACCACCAGCACCACATGCACACCACTGACAATGACAATAATGGCAATTTTTCCCGTGGACGTTATTCTCGCGGCACCCACGGGCTAGCTACCCCAGGCCTCGTGAGCTCCCGTCGTTGCGCCCACCCGGTCAAACCTCCCGACTCCGCTTCCTCCTCGTCCCTTAGGCCTCCAGGATCCCTTGGGATAAACGGTCGAGATCCGGTCTCCTTTGTTACTAGCGGCCACGGGATCCGCGCGCGGGCTTCCGTCGTGTCGTTGCTGCCGCTGTATTTCTCTCGCAAATCAAGCCACCCGCACACGACACACTAACCGAGGGTAGAAAACGTGGTTATCGTCGGCGGCTGTACTAAGCTCGGCCAGCTTCGGCCGACTTCGTCGGCATTCGGCGTCCCTTACCCTCCCATCCTCCGCCCCTCATTCCTCCTCATCCGCCAGTCCCCCTCGCGTCAATCTCTATATTTTCATCTCGCTCGCTCGTCGACCCTACACCTCCAACAATCTCCAACACAGCCGCAAGAGCGGCTTTCCAATGTCCCTCAAGGCCTATCTCGCGCGTGTGCGAGCTTTTCCCTCTCCCCGGAGCTTGAGTGAAGCGCCGCCGCCACGTTACGCGAGGCTCGTCGACGCGACGGTGGCCGCGGCGAAGGCATCGTCATAGCAACGTAAACTCAAAAATACACCGCGGAGGCGCTCGCTCGCAAGCTTGCGACCGAACGCGCCGAGCGTTCGTCGACCGGAGTTGCGAATACTGCGGTAAAGGGGCTTGAGGGGCGAGAGGGACAGCACCACCAGAGCAAGAGCAAGAGCAAGAGAGAGGGAGAGGGAGAGTGAGAGAGAGACAGAGAGAGAGAGAGAGAGAGAGAGAGAGCGAGAGAGCGAGTGAGTGAGTGAGAGAGTGAGAGTGAGAATGAGCGAGCGAGGGAGAGGAGGATTAATTGATACGAAATTTATATTGAGATAGCGTGGTAAGCAGTTACAAACGATCGATTTTTCTGCCGTCATTGATTTCTAATGATAAGCTGCACCGATATTCGATGATTGGATTCTGATAATGGGCTTCTTTTCTTTTTTCTTTTTTTTTTCTCTATTCTTTTCTTTTTTTGGCCAAGGCATTCGCCTAACTTACACTTCAATGTAATCTCTTCTATGAACGGTCGAATTTTATTTTCCACGTATTAACATGAAAAATAAACGATTCCATAACATCAGCTGGAGAACATTGATGTGTTTCTTGTAAATATGACAATACATAATTCCATAACAAATTTTATATATAATCAAACATTACAATATTATCTGCATTATAGATAAAATCCTCAATTTATTCTGATTTACACCTGTATTTATAACGATCTATACTTTATACAAAAATACGTTCGCTTGTTTTATATATGAATTTAATAACATTATATTAATGAGAATAAAAAAATAATAATAATAATAAAAAATCTATTATTTTTTAATGAATAGTACAAATACTTGGATAGTTTCGACGATTGTTAAACTTTGATATTTTTCTTCATTGGATCTTCATCGCTAATATGCATTATACTTCAGACTTGGAAACCTCTTAAAAGAAAGAAATCCTATTTGAAAAATTCAGTGTAAAAGGCACAGTCATGGATTTAAATGAATTTCACATTATATGGTTAAAGCACCGATGTACACATGCATATTCATATACATACATATATATATATATATATATATATATATATATATATATATAATTGATATGCGTATGTAATTATAAAATATTATGAAATTAAAGGTTCTTATAAATGATATATAAAAAATATATATATATATATATATATATATGTTTAAGATACACTAAGGTTTCTCAATAAAACATAATATAATGCAACTGTCAAAATAAGAAAGAAACGATAAAAAATCGGATCTAAATAAAATCATGATTGATTGCGTTGATTTAATTGATTTAATTAATTGCCGAGTGAAACTGAAGCTCATATATTTATAGACGTCTAATACCTTTCTTATGTATGTTAACTCTATATTTTATGAGTTTATATATTTGAGGTATTGTTAGCATGATAATAATAACAACGACCCTATAATTTATGTTTTTCGGGTCATTAATATTGATAGAAATATAAGTCGCTTACTAGCACAATATAATGAAATGTCAAAATTCGACCTCTGAATAAGAAACAAAATTATAAGATCACTTTCTATCACTTATATTAAGTATGTGATGTTTTTGGCCATCATTTTTATTGCTATATATGTAAAATGATTGATTATATGTAATTGTGTCAAATACATTAATGGAAAAGATGGTCCGTAATGGTGTTGAGATTAAATGAGGGGCAAGAGGAAAATGTGGACGAAAATAGGTTTTTAAAAAATGCGGAAAAAGCAAACTAATGGAATTGAGTAGGTTTAACAGGAAAAATGATAAAGAAAAAAGAGATAAGGGATTCTTAATGCATAATAAAAATGCATTATTACTTCCTTAAGTGTTCATTTTTCTGGTTAGTTACCTAAATTCATATGTTTATGAATTTTGAAGTTACAAACGATCATTCATAACAGAATAAACATAAAAGAGAGATCATTTCAGTTATATTTCATAATTATGTGTACGAATCCTCTTAATAGGTTTTCTATATCTTTTCTAATGTTTGTGTGCTGCATATATTAAATATGATGTGACAACTTTATATTCAATTAACAAAAGGATTTTAATATATTTTTAAAATCATTGGAACCATGAGCTGAGATTTACATTCATAATTCCATGCTTTATGAAATAATGATAAATATATGTGTGCACGTTCGAAAAATTCAGTTATGCTAATTAGAAATAATTTTTATTTCCATTGATAACGTTTATTCGAGCTTTTAAATACATTCTACAATATGAAAATGCTATTTCTATTGTCAAGATGTATTCATTTGTGGGTTTTTTTTTTTTTTTTTTTCCTATTATAAAGTGACATTAGAAGAAAACATTTTAAATGCACAATATACAATAAATATATTAAATTTCATAAAATAGTTTGTTATTATTTTATAATAAAATTAATTACATACGTAATATAACAAACAGTAGGTTTTCATTTCTATACATATAAAAATATAGGATTTATCATGATTTTAGCATGTAAGATACAACTTTTTCATATGTTTATTGTTTTTTTTTTTTTTTTTTATTGTATTAAAATCCATTATTTATTCGCATCCAAGCTATTATTGTTGGTAATATTTTTCACAATTAAAATATCATACGTACAGTGATGTAAGAAATAATATTTTTATAATTAAATTGCCCCCCATAATAAATTCTCTTCAAATTATTACATATATTTAATGAAAATTTTACCTTAAAAACTATTTCATATAGTTTGTATATTTGAATCAATAAAGTTCACTAAATAATCCACCCAATGGATATTTATTGCATTTAAATATATGTAAATCCACGCATACGTACTTCCGCAAATGAACTCAAGTTAGTTATATAATTAAGTAGACTTATGGCTAAATATTTACAATTTTATTACATAATTCACTTGATTAACTTAATTCATATGTATCCAAGCTATCGAACGTGCAGAATTTCATTGTCTATGACGTACCTACAGCTGCTATACTTTGCGAGTTAGTTTTTATTATAACGTATGTATTGCAAAAAAAAAAAAAAAAAAAAAAAAAATGTATAATGTCTAGCTAAAAGTAATAGTAAAAGGGATGCAGTATTTTCTAAAATAAGATAGTTTTCGAACATATGTCCGATGAATATTTAAGTACTATAAAATTAACAGAAATATACGATACGATTTATTTGCATAAGCTATATTTATTATGAATGCTAATGCATTAATTATCCACTTGCTTTTAATTATTTATATTATAAAATTTAAATTTAGTAACAACAGGAATTAATTATGAATTATTGACTTGTTCAATTTAATTAAATATAATGGAATTATTTAAAATCAAGATAATTGAGCATCAGAATGAAGTTTTATATCATAATATCAATGTATAAGTGATTAATGTATACTAAATTTTTTTCAAATATGTTTTTTATATCTTTCAAAATATACTTTTTACTCTTATATAAGCAACAGGTTATTCATATGAATTCATTATTTACTTTTGCAAGGGTCTGTAATTATATAGATACCTGCGTGGAATGACATATTGAACAATAATTATTTTATAACGCATTTCATCTATTTTCTATGTATATTACTTATTTACTTTTATTATATTTAAAAAACTTGATTGAGCATGATATTAGAAAAAATTTTTTTTAAATATATTGAAAATATATTGTTATTGTTAATATAATTCCATATTCGTCCTATAACAAAAAGTTGTTAATTTGAAAAACGAAATTATTTCTAAATAAGATTCTCATAATGAGATTGTCGTCGAAAAATTTATAATTATTTATTGTATTCCTATATATTTAATATATTATTAATATTAAGTTTGTACAAAATCATACGAGAAATGATGCAAAATATAGTTGGTGCACAATTCCGTATGATATTCATTGAAAGATAGGGAAAAATTTGAAATAAAATATATTCAAATTTCTTTGTAATTATAAAGTATGAATTGTTTTTAATCCATTTTATTTCTTAATTCCCATATATAGAGAAAAATTAATGTTCTTTATTTATATTTGAAAAATAATGCATTTAATTTGAATACCTAATAACTGTATGCATGATTAAGGCAGTTTCATATTAAAATATGAAACATTATAAAATACTCCTAATGCCAATAATAATAATAATAATAATAATAATAATAATAATAACAATAATAACAATAATAACACTAATAATAATTAATATAATAATAATAATAATAATAATAATAATAATAATAATAATAATAATAATGAAATAATCTTAATAAACTTATCTTTTAACTTTTCATGTATTATATACACGCATTAGTATATAAAAATTATTAAGAGCCTAATGTTCTTATGCATTATATATTATGTATATATAACAATATAGTTTTAAGATTTTTCACGATAAACTTATTCGATCCAATATGCATAATAGCATAAATGCGTAAATAGCATATAAAAGACATTTATTTTATATATCTAAATTCGACTAAATATTATTCATTCAAAGTTTTAAAGAATTCGTTGAATTTTATTTAACGTATCAAATAGATTTTTTAAAACTATATTGTATCGAAAATAAAATTTCTATACTATGCCTTTTTATCTTTTGCAGTTATATTAATATGCGATATATAAATAAATAAATTATATGAATAAATATGAAATTATATAATTTTATTAGTACTATAAATTTTAATAATAATTGTGTCATGTATGTAAAATATTTTTATTCATTATACGTACTAAGTGATGTATTGTTGTGGCGTGTATTCGAATTAAATTTAAGTAAATTATTGCTATTGTTGAATTATTCGAATTTATATTATTATATTATCCTGTGAAACTTAAGGGCAATACAATTTAATTCATATATATGGGAAAATAGTTATTGATTCTTGAATTACAACTATTTCAGAAATTTACATACTACTTACTGCTTAAAATTTTAAAGTAAAAATAATTTTAATTTCACTATGTCTAAATTTATGTAATCTTCTTTATTTTTATATATAAATATCCTGAAAATGTAATTATTTATGACTTTGAAGTATATTAAATAAACGACAGGGTATTTATGAAATCCGACGTTGCTTATTTATAAACAATTTTAAATTAAGAAAAAACGAGGGCAAGAGTATACTTTATTAAGATCTTTTATGAAAAAAATTTAATTAGAAGTTTATAAGATTTACGAAGTTCAATTTTAAAAATCTAGCAAGTCTATCAATCTGGAAGTATATTTCAATTTTAGATAGAGCACATAAATGTGTCGTATTATTTGTGATATAATCTTATGGAAAAATATTTATACCAGTCACTAATCTAATCCGCATTTAATATTAATTAAAAAGATAATGTAGATTATTAAAAAATTAAAAAAACTTGGCCTATAAAAAATATTTTTAAATTTAATTATAAAAATTTCATTCGGATAATATAGCTCGTACTATCTATTTTTGTTCAGATTTGTACATATTGAAGCCATCGATGCAATTAATAAACAATTAAGATACATATAAATTTTTATTTATTTATCTAAATAAATAAGACATACATAAATACATTACTAGTAAGAGTTACCAGTAATTTTCTATACATTTCTAGTTTTATTTTGCGTTGAATGTCTGTAAATTTTGATCTGATGTAGAGATACGTTGTGAGCCCTTTCGTTAAAATTTATTCATTTATACAAGATACTTATTTTTAAATTTGTACATATCATCGTATTACGAATAATAATTAAAACAAATGAAAATATAAAAAAAAAAAAAAATTGATAAAATGGATGAAGGGTATTTTTTATTATACTATGTTTTAAAATAATTTTCAATACTTAAGACTACACTTTTGGCAATTCAAGCAATTTAAATAAAGAAAATGAATGTCAATCTATTTTATTAACATTATTATGCAAAATACTTTTTCATTCATTTTCACCATTCGTTTTATGACATTCCAATAACTATTAATATTTAAGGCCGATCAAAAAGAAATATTTTCAATTTATAAATTTTAATTTATTTTATTTATCACAGCCTCGTATAATATATCCGATTTATAACATATCAGTCAGTGGCTTTTCATCTACATTAACATTATTTTTATTAAAAAATATATAATAATATATAAAGCACCTCATTATTTTTATGGATTGGCTAAAAGATTATTAAAGATAACTAACTGTGTATTTAAAATTAAGTCTATATTGTTGCATTAAAATTTTCACTAAGTTTTATCGTTGATTGTAAAATGATTTTATTAATAGAATTTGTATACAATGTTAAATGCAAATATTTAACTATTCGTGTAATTAACCGACATAATTTTGTAATTAATTTCAATCAGAATAGACATATTGAGATGAAATTGAATAATTCATAATCTTTAAATATATTATTATCATTTGCAGTTAAATCGAATATTGAAATTACTGTGAAAACTTTTATAGATAAATATTGGCACTCAATTATTAAAATATTGTTTTACATGTTTATTATAAAATATATTATGAGCTATAATATTAAACATATAACTCTATAATTTTCCCCTTTTTATTCTATCTACCTTCTTAGTTAAGTGGAATAAGATAAAGACCCAGTAAGTCTTTAATATCATAAATAACAATGGCAATTAATAATATATTATAAATTTATCCGTCACAATTTTTCAGAATAATTAGGTTTTAATAAACAATCGTAATATGATCGTTTATATTACAGTATAATTGATTGACAAATAATCTATTTAAATATTTGTCAATACTTATAATTATGTAAAGCCGATTGATACGTTCGGAAAAATATTAACAATGTTTGAAAAAAAATTAATATCTGTTGTATTTATTTATTACTAATCTAATTATACATTATATAAGTCAATTTATCAAAATATTAAATATTACATTGAATAATTTTTGCATTACTTTATTGCAAAATGAAAAAAAGAAAAATGAAAAAATACTAATCTAAGAATAATTTCATGCGTTGTGGTATAATTTTTTTTCTTGAAACATTATATCGGTTCTCTTAAGTAACTGTTAGCATAAATGAAATAGTACATATTATGATAGAAATTACAAATATATGTGAATTGACGAGTTTATAAACGAGTTTATAGCTAGCTATCCATAATTCATTTATTGCAGTCTTAAAGAAACTTTCAGTGTGTCATAAAAATATGTATTAAGTATCTTACTGTAAATATATACTAATATCATATTCGTATATTCGTAATATTTTATGGGTGATTATAATATTACAATAAATACGTAATAAAAGGTAATGCATGTTTGAATTATTGATGTAAGCATGTGGATTTAAATAAAAATCACACTTGACTGGATTCGCATAGAAAATATATAAGCTGTAAAAAAAAAGATTACTCCGACCATTCAAATATAAGTATTGTTTATTTGTATAATACTATAAGTAAATAAGTAAATCATATGTAATTATGTGAATTTCAATATTCTATAGGCGGAAAAACAAAATGTATCACCTTTGCGAGTGAGATATATATTCTTAGTTCTTCCCTTTCTTCTGAAGCTAAAAGCGTTGGTAAAATATAGTTTAAGGCTTTTATTAAGATTTATTATTATTTTTCGTGCTCCTTTTTTCGAATTCATGAAAATTAAAAGCAAACTAATTTATATCGAAAAAATGAAAAACATATTAAGTTAATTAATTATAAAATAGTCATTCAATATATAATAAGCTTTTATGGGTATACATAATGGACACTATAAAATTAATAAATTGTATAATTTAATAAAAAAACATTTTTTTTTTTTTTTTTTTTGTTTAAAATTTTGTCTTTACGCACAATAAAGTAAACCAATGGAAAAAAAGACCCACGAACAGAAAATATTAACATCATCAGCGGTGCTAATGGAATTAAAATGGAAGATGCGCAACGACTTTGTAGATCTTCATCTAAGGCTGATAAACGTGTATTCGTTCCAAGCCTTTGAGTCAATTAAGGAAGCTTAGAAACGCTTCTCCCGATCTCAATACGCCAAATTCTCATCGAGCTCGAGGTGAGGCCGTACACACAACTTTCACTAAGCCAGAGTCGAACAAGTTATTTTGAGGCATCAAAAAAGACCAGATGCTGGTGGCTCTTACGTTTACGCACGCAAGAACTGTGAAGCTTCATTACTGAGACCGAAGTTCGATTATTTTATTGTTTCTCAGTCGGTGATTTATTATTACGATAATTGTTTGTTTGCTTTTGTTTGAATTGTATCAGCAATTATAACTTACAGTTTTAGTACTTGTTTTTTTTTCTTTCTTTTTTTGTTCTTTTTCACGAAGATTTACATTAATATTCATCTACAATTGTTTACACGTACTTTAATAAAAAATCATAATTATTATTTATTTTAAGATTTTTTTTTTTTAGACGTTAGAGATATAGTTCCTTCGTGTGTTATTTAAGCAAATATTAGCCTCATGTTTAATATAAGAAGCTATTCCGCAATTTAATACAATTAACATATTTACGATTTTTTTTTTTTTTTTTTATAGAAAATATTCAACTGTTTTATGCTAGTTCACAGTTCTAAAAAAAATATATCTTTCTTGAAGAACTAATTTTTGAGAATTATCAATGTTTATAGATTAAAAAGTAAAAAATCATATTTAAATAATGGACATAAAATACGCATTATTATATTGGAACAGTAACTATCATGATTATCGCAAAATATCTGTTAACTTAAATTTCTTATTTATTTTCCGCAATAACCTCTATTTCTTTTAATATAATATAAAATATTTAATTAACTATTTTTTTATAATCTTACATTCAATTTTATATCAATTGATAATTTTACTTTAAATATAATTTTTTTTTCTTATTTGTCATTATAAATTTATTAATATAAATTAGAAAATCATTATTTTTTTATTAAATTGATCGAATAATCGAACATGTCACAAGTATAAAATTAAAAAAGTCTTACTATTATTAGAATTACTGCATTAGAAAACAATTATACAAACTGAAATTTTAAGAAACATGCTATTAAATAGTGGTTGGGTGAGCAATAATATTATCGAAAGATATAAAACGGAATGACGAAGAAAAACAGATTTCTTTTTCAGCGTATTTATGATTTTTCTAAAATTCAAAAGAATACTTGAAAAGACTTATATTTTTCGGTATGCAGCAATAAATATGTAATAATCTAAAATATTAAAAACTTAATATTTAAAAATGCTTATTTAAGGTAATAATAACAACGTTTATGAAAAATAATACAATAAACTAGAAAATTTTGTCATTAATTGAGTATATAGTGAAATAAAAATATACGTATTGCAATGATTAATCAAGAATTAAATACTACGATATAACGATTAATCAACATCTAAATAATATTGAATGTTAATATACGGACTTAAATTTTGTTTAATTACTTAATTTCTCCTTTAAAGAAATTAAATTTAAACCTCACGAATAGATTATTTCGAGATAAATATTTCTAATTATTGTTAAATATTTCTAATAATTCTAATAAATAATTCAAATTATAAAAATTTTTTAAAAAATTAATAGATTTTTTATACTAATTAATAGATGATTTTGGAATAACTATTTGCAATTAATACAGAAATAACAAAGTAAAAATCAAATCAAATCGTATTAACATTAATAACACAATAATAGAAATCTTGTTTTTTAGTTCAATTAAAATTGTCCCAGCAAAATATCAAATTCATATATATTCAACTGCTACATCAATATTAGACTTATTAATAAAGAAAAATGGTTAAATAGATAAATAATTAAATACACAGAATTATATATGTATCCATAAAAGAAGTTAAAAATGTATTTGATTTATCAGAACAGTGTCAATGATATATAATAATATGGTAATATATTGAAAATACACGGTATGGGGTACATCTCGAACTCACTCACACGCACGCACACGTTCACACGCGCGCGCGCAGGCATGCATATCGTTGGCAGATATATATTACTCGTATGTTATCTCTTATCAAAAGCGACTATTAAACACCCACATCCTATCAATTCATAATTTAGTAGAATTTGATCATAGGAGTGCAAATATAAATAAATAAACGTATTTATTAATAATTACAAAGATTATTGTAACGTTATTGCAATTAATATAAATATCGAATTAAAAATATAAATATTGATTTATGAAATGGAAAAGAAAAGAAAATTATTTAAATTCTTTAAGAACCACGAGTAATAATTCATTATATATATAAAGATAGATATATTTGTAGATTTTTCTATTAAATTTCAATTTTATAAGTTTGTGAATTCGACCGAAGTATATAAAGAATACAAAATGAAAACATTTTATTTCTGCACAAGCTTATACTAGCTTTTACGAAGGCATAAGGATCTTCTTAGATTCATATTCGATTCATTCGATCACATGCAATAAATATAGTATTATTAACAAATTATCATGACTCAAATATTATCAGAATTGTTTTTATCTCAGTTATAATTATGAATGTTTTAAGCAATTGCAGCTGTTACATAATTAACATATATAAATCAAATAAATAATAGAAAATAAATAATATATATATATATAATTCTTGTTAAGATTTTCCTTAATTATTGTTCTATAAATTCTTCTTCATATGTTTCGTACTTTTACCATTTTATAAATGCTTCTGTGAAAAAGAAAGAAAGGTTACTTTCATAACTAAAACAAATAAAAATACTTCCATTTCTGTCGACATATTAAACATAATATTGAATTTCAGTAGTATTAAATAATATGATATTAATTATAGTAATTAGAATGCTTTAATTTTATTTTTTGAACAAATAATATGTTGTCAGAAGAAATTAGCATAACGCATATATTGTTAATACTAACAAATCCTTATATACAGATAGCCGGAACATAAAAACAAATACTAGTAACGTTTTCGTACACATACCAAACAAACATATATATATATATATATATTGTATTGACAAATCTCATAAATACTTATAATTATATAAGCCTATATATGTATAGATATTAAGGGAAAATTAGAACGAATAGTGTAAAAAAACGAACGTGTAGAAAGATAAAGTAAAGCCTTGTATTTCTGCTCGTCAAACACAATTTGTCTTAATAAATAAAGAAAATATAAAAATCTCTAATAAGCATTTAAATACATCAGTATTTTATCAATAATATAACAAACAATTATTATTTAACACTATTCAGCATGAAACTACAACTAAAAATATGATAATCAATTATTTTATTATTATCAAAAAATAATATTTATACAATAAAATATGAGTTATAAAATTTAAAAATACGATTACTTTAGGAGGACAAAAGTGCAGTTATTGATTATAATCTATTATATTATTGTTAATCCTAGGTCATCTTAATAGCTAAATTTCTTAGTTAGAATATGATTATAATAGAATTTAATGATAATGTATTTCAAAGGGGATAGAGTGGATAAGAAAGGATCATACGAGTACTTCATATAACAATGAAATTTATTGATATTATTTAAAAAATATTTTACTTCTAAATATATTAATACAAATTTTTTTCAGTAACAGGGTAAGAAAATAGTGCGTCAGGAAATAATAAAAGCTGATGTAATTTGACCCACTTTACCATATAATAATTTATCATATTATATCATCGTATATTTTTGAGCGAAAAATTAATAAAAAATAGTATTATTATGTATTCTTTTTTCTCACCAAAAAAAATCTTAAATAGCATATAGACAGTTGGTCGTATCGAGTTTTTGAAACTTTCCAAGTTAACTAAAACAGCCTTGTAAGTCAATAAAACTTTATTTTTGCCATTACAAAGTTAAAATTAGAAGTTTTCTCCTATCAAATGTGTTTATACTAAGTAATCAGAACAATATTCTTATATGCGGAAAAGTCAATTAATAAAGTCGGTAAGCACATATTATTAAAATATTTAAAATAAATAGATGAAATCAGGTTCGTTGATTTTCCTACATTTGCATAATGTTATTCTTAAAAAACTTTAAATTGTATAATTAAATCCCGAATTGCTGATTTAAACACCAGAATTTACAATTCGAGTATAAATAAAAGATTATGATTCTTCTTTTATAATATATCATAATAGTTCATATATAAAATCAAATATATAACTGAAATTATTGCATCGTCGATAAAATAGCGACATTGGCTAAAATGTAATATAATTGCGTATTATACATGGTAATAGCGAATGCTATAAAATGTTTGTTTGATTGATTCATAAATTTATTATGAAAAATAAAATAAAAAAAAAAACCTATAAAATGTAACAGATTCTATTACACAAGATTTAGAATTATCAAGACAAGATTACTAGTCTAAAAAATGTATGTACACTACATCGATTGATTTTTATTTCTAAAAGATATTTATTTATTTTTATTGGGAATTTTAAATTTAAATATGATGTAGGATATATGTAAAATAGACAAAGGATAAACAAAAAATGTACGTATGAAATAATCTAATAATTCACGAATAAACCTTTCGTGAATTCATGATATCATGCCACGAAAATATAAATTATTCTACTTCAAAGAATAAAGTATTACGTTGAGGTAGCAGCACGAAATTTTAAGGAATAAGAAAATTAATGAAATTTGTGTGACATTCAGAGCAGTTTATTATACTTAATGTTGAGCTAATTTTCAAATCTTAATAAATACTTATAATATATATATATATATATATATATATATATATACATTTCATAATAATCTCTTGTTTTTAAAATGTATACATAATATTAATAATATTTTATTAACGAATAAGGTATTTATTATTATTTATTTATTATTTATTATTTAATTTTAATTATTGTGATTAAAATGAAGGAATGATTTTAGTGAATCCATAATATGTTGTTGATATTTTTTCTAACAATAAATAAGCTTTGTAACTTGGAAACATCAAATTTCTCTATCCACATTTATAATAGGGAATTTTTAAAAAGCAAAAGCATGAATTCATTTTTAATATTTTCGATAATAAACGTTATTTTAAACATTGAATAAATCTCCATTTTCGATCTCTAACTATTGTCTACAATAATAAGTAATTCGTTTTTATTAAAGTAATTTTTATTTAGTTTTTGTATTTCTTATTTTTCACGTATATTAATATGTATGTATCTAATGACGAAAAAAAAAGGTTTTTTTTGAATATAATATCTAATAAAGTATGCATTCCTCCAATGTTCTTTCTTAATTGATTATTTGATTATGTACGTAAGATGAACTTTATTAATGAGAAATAATCATCTTAGAATATGTATATATGCTCGACTTAAAATAGTAACTACTATGTTAGTTCTTTATTAATTATTACTACTTACTTTTAATTACTTAATAAAATAATCGATAAATTTAAACTAATTAGTTAAGTACCTTTTAAAAACATATAAAAGCGTGTAATAAATTTTACAATGAACACAAAATTATTTCCTAACAATTAATTACTATACCAATACAAATAAATATAAAATATAATAATTATTTTTCATAAATAATTTGCATGTTATAAGTTCGAATTTTTTTAACTACTTGAGATAACAATGAAATTTATCGATATTATTTGTATATAATATAGAATTGATGTGTAACAGAGGACAAACATTTTATTGTAAATATGAATTCATAATTTTGTGCAGAATAACAAGCCATAGAATAAGAATTTATTCAAATGATTTATCGACGGTCAATATCCTTCAATCCATACATCGTTCTGCATTGCATGTACCACGCGCATATATATATATATATATATATATATATATATATAGTTTTATTTGTTTCTATCTTACTTTTATAAATAGACACTATGACGATGTCACGGATATTGTTTGTCGGTCAAATCTATAATAATGAAAAAATAGAAAAAAAAAAAAAAATTAGAAAAAATAGAAAAACAAAAAGTACAACAAACATGTGTATGAATAGATACAGTGAATATATGTAGCCATAAGCCGACTATGCGAGTTATATATTATGCACTACAAGCTGCAAAACATCAATCGATAAAATAGCGGAAGTCGAGAACTTTAAGTCAATGAACATCTTCGAGGTGCTCGCGTATATGAGCGCATGCGTGTGTGCGTGTGTGCGTGTGTGCGTTTGTGCGTATTTGACTGGGCCTGTGTGTGGTCTGTATACGGCATGCTCTCTATATATTTACGTGCGCGAGTGTGTATTGCACGTGTCCGCTTGAAAATTTTAATGACACATGTGGATGAAAATTTGCATCTGTTAACCCGATCTTTTGTTTCTATTGATTTCTGGTATTGTCAATGTAAAAAAAAAATAATGTTTTGTAAGGAAAATACGGTTATAATGAATAAAGCATTTGTGTTACGATTCATCTCATAAACTGTAGATGTAAGAAAACATGAGAGCTTTCATAGAAAAATTTTTATATTTGAGAATTTTATTGAACTTGAGACACATTTGAAATGTATACTAATGGAATATTAAGTCTTCATTTATTTTAATTTTAATTTTAATAGTCAAGGGATTAGATTATAGTTCAGAATAAAAAAATAGTTTTAGATTTTTTTAAAAATAATAATCGAATAAATCTTGCAATTATTAATTTATATTTCCAAAATATTGATTCTGATTTAAGTTATAATTTTTGTTACTCGCTTCTGGACTCAGTATTTTTTTTACATTGAAATTAATTTAAATTAAGACAAATTAAATATATATGTGTCTTAAACGTAAAAAAATATATTTGAACACAATTCTAAATGTACAGAAAAGTTTATCACATATAGATTGAATTAATGGGAATAGTAATTTAATTTATTCAACGTCGCATTCCATATAGTTTAATTATTTTTATAACTAATATTCAATTATTATTCATAACATTTTTATTTGTATTTATATGTTAATCTTACTCGATATTCAGCACTACAGGTGCACTTATATAGAACACAATATATTTTTAATACTACAACTACTTTCGAAATGTTAAAAATTGATGAACAAGTAGTGTTCGAGTGACCAATCATACATCATATTAAATATTTATCCATGCGCTATATAATATCTATTTATTCTAGCTCAATGATACTCTTGTTAAGAAAGTGGCGATATACATATACAATATTATGAATACGTAATGAGGATTTTGACGAGAACGCATATCAGCCGTAAAGATCATAACAAACGCGATACAAGAGTATGATTACGGATGTCAAATATTAGTTTGTGTATCACATGACAGAGGGGGGGGGGGGAAATTATGAATGAAGGTCTATGTGATGTGACAGTTTGTCGTTTCTTTTAACGGTAATAAATAAAGGGAATGATACGTAACGTAAATAGATAATTGGCATTAATAATATAAGAAATTTCTATAGTTTTACTTGTTAATAAACAAAGTTTTTTAAATCTGACTTTATAGCCCTTCACCGAAGAATTTTGTTGATTTATATTCAAAAATATTGACATTATGCATAACGTACGGAAAAATAATTTGAATTTTAAAAATGTATCATGTGCTATATTTTTCTGTCTCTTTGTAATTCCTTTTTTCTAATGTTTGCTTGCTCTTTCTTTAAATAAGCTCGTAATTATTATATTCAGTTATTTCGACCTCTATTTTTCTCATATTATTGAATCAATTATGTTTATCAGTATTATAATTAGAAATTAATGTTTACGAGTAATTACTATTACAAATATATATTTATAGTATTATGAAAGTAATGAAATGGGTTAAATAAATAAAGACTGCAATAAAAAACCGATATAATTAAAACGGATGAAGGCACATATAGTAGAAAAAGAATAACTGAAAATAGAAGATAATACTTCTAGAACTCAAACGACTGTATTCTTATTGTTCCACTTTTAACAGTTGTATTAATTAAATTTTTTCATTTATAAATAATTTCGGGAACATTTATTGTAACTGTGTCATCATTATAAAATATGCGCATGAAATATTAAATACAGTCGTAAATTTAATTAATTAGACTTTTATTTCATTTACTGATTAAAACTAGTTCTACGAATACGTTGCTTAAATATATTGTATTAATTGTCTTAACAGAGGTTCGTAAAATAACTTTCAAAATACTTATTGTTCCTGACTATTTAATAATAAAAACTTTATTATTGGCCTAATTTTAAAAGAATTTATAGCAGTATAAAGATTGCTGTTATTTTTTATTTAATTAATGAAAATTTTCTACTTTTTAAATAAATTTTTTTTCATCAGAAAATAATGTCTCTAAAGAATTTGATATCGTTTCATGTAAAGTCAAAATTTAAGGATTTGTTTATTTTAAGACTTGGCTGTCTAGGAGATACAACAACTGTAAGTGTAAGATAAATGAATAGATCACACAGGGAATTTATAATTTGCGTGATAGGTGTATTATTCTTCTAACCCACGTTCCCGTGAATTTCATTATTTATCTCCTCCATACTTGCTTGAGATGTACTAAAGGTAGTTTTCATGTAACTAAGCCATACTTTTGTTGACTCATCGATGATACATCAGCCCGTACATATGTGCCCTCACCAGAGAAAATGATGTGCTGGCGGTCTGATCCAAGTAGAATGGCCTAGTTTTTCTAAATTATTTTATGCTTCAAAAAGCTGCGATCAAATCTGAAAATCACAAACGTAAATTAAATTTATTTTTGAACGTTTAATAGAAATAATGCAATAAATTCAAGTCTTTATCCATCAATTATAAAAATACAACCTCATTCGGTCATTAAATCAGCTTATAGACGAATGTTAATTGTCTACAATAATTAATTGACAGACGAAACTCTAGATTTCTCTAATCAATTCAAACGAATCGAGTATTATCAATAATTCAACAATATTCAGCTCATAAAGTATTCAACAATACAATAATAAATAAGAAAGAAATTGCAAAATAGAAACTCAAATGTGAGCCGGAGATACAGAAATGTATTGGAACCTGAATTGAGACAAGACAAATAAATGTGAAAAGATTCTATAATTTGTAACAAACATGAATGAATCAAATTTTTTTTCACTATAGTTAACTTAAATGCAAGTATAGCGGTGGTTATTATAGATATTTTTTTAATGATCATCAAAGTGAATTGAAATTTAAAATTATAATAATCATTTTGTAATACTACTCTGTAATACTACTCTAATTCTTGAGATGCAACCATGTTAATGTAACGGAATACCAACAAAATTTTGTACTATATTATTCATTGTATTTATTTAAAATATCATACATATTAGTGAGAATATATATATATATATATATATATATATAGCAAGGATTCTCAATAGTTAGTCCTTTTCATTCTATACGAGACCTTTCCTAGTACTCTGTCGCTTTTGTCTCTACACAGAAAATTTTGTGCTATTGTAGAATTCTCTTTATCCATCTATTTTTGTTTAAGAATATATATGTACAAATGTAAATTTGATATTTTCATTTGAGCAATATATTTAATATAATAATTCAATATAATAATCATTTTAATGAAATATAAAAGAAAATATAATACAGTTATAATACAAAATTTTATTAATATATTTTTACTTTTAGCAGAAATTTTTATTTTAGATAAGAAATCATATAAGAATACTGAATAAATCAAACAATCGGAAAAAAGATATTTTATACTTTAGAAATTTCTGTATGCGATATTTGGTACAGAAGTTTCAGATAAGTTGAATCTTAATGTAATTTGTGCAGAATTGTTAATAATAGGTCAAGATAGAGCATCAATACGTAGATCTATTGAGTAATTATTATGGTAGAATAATTTACATACATACTAGTTATATACTGACACTGATTCATATTTGTTGATTTTTAAAGTGAAATCACGTATTGTATATTATGGCATTGAGGTGCGTTTGTTTGCATTCAAATAGCACAGCGAATTAATTATTTATAATTTTAGCGATCAAATGACTGCCATACTCTATTTTATTTTTCCCTTTAAACAGAATATCAATAAAATTCATAGAAACTATCTTTTCTTCATTTTTTTACTATACATGTCATATTTGATTCTTAACGTCTATCCAAATATATATGAGCTTTTGCAGTGACTATAGGTTATAAGAACATTAATATTTAATGATCCATCCATTATCGATGTCCAAGCTTTAAAATGAAATTTCTTCAATCGCTAATTACTGATTCGGCTATTCTTATGCAATCAAATTTTGCTCACTTTACAAATATGCAATTTACCCGATAAAATTACTTTACTAAAATATGTTTATCATACCGAGGATAGTGACGTTCCTATATATGTGCATGTTTTTGTGTGAATTATGCATGTATGCATGTATGTATGTATGCATGTATGTATGTATGTATGCGTGTATGTATGTATGCGTGTATGTATGTATATAGATACATAACATAATTGATTTTATTTGTATTGCTATAGTAATAATTACTAATAGAAAGCTCAAAAACGAAAATTGGAGAAGTTTATTCTCATGATTAAAATAGTATTTAATTTATATTGCAGACAATGAATACGTGATCAAATGTGATTCCATTCGTTGTAGCGATAATTCTTTGTTAAAAAAAAGAGTAAAGAAGAGAGTTAAAGAAGAGTAAATAACCATTATATCGTACTTAATAGAAGATACCAAACTTAATTACTTATTTTACTTGCGACAAAAACTTTTTTAGGTTTAGGGAAAAAGATTGAATTAGAAGGGGCAGGAATATTTATAGAGATTAACAGTTTTTTTTATTATTGATTGTATTTTATATTAATTGATTTATTATATTTATTATATATAATATATAAATATATTATACTTATATATAATAAGCTTAAAAAAAAAAAAAAAAAAAAAAAAAATTTTTTTAAAAAAATGAAAATTTTATTTTTTGTCCTTGATAAGGTAATTAATTCACCATTGGCTATAGTAATAGTAATATTTACGTATTTAATAATAATAATAATATTCTTCCATGTTAATAAAATATGAATTGCACCTCTTACATCATTATAAATCATATATAGTAATGTTGAGTATGTTACAAATTGTTATTTACTGATAATTTAATATTAAATTCCATAGAAAAATGTTTATTGGTCAGCCGTACCAGAAATTTCAAATTACTAGGTGCGCGATGGATGTATATAAAATTAATATACAGAACATTAACTGCAGTTTCAAGCTTGTTAAATATTTAATAAAAGGAGACAGAGATCCAGTAATCTAAAAAGTTTTGATGCAGTTCATAAACTCCTTCTTCTCATAGGATATAATTATAAATGAGATGATGTGGTTTGAAAGGTAGATATTTTATCAGCAGTTCACATTTTATTAGATATCAATTACTATATACGGTAAAGTATTCTGTTTGAAAACTTCATTATGTACATCGAAATACATTTTCATTGTATTTACGTTAAATAATTATTTGTAAAACGTATAATTTCATAGCAATTCTAAAATATTCGATAATTGCATGTACAAACCATATTGAAATGATAAAAACAGAAATATTAAATTAAAAACGGAAACAATAAACATAGAATTTAATGTATTGATTATGTAATAATTTAATACTTTATATTTCACATAGAAATATATAAAATTTAAACTAAAATTTACTTATATTTTTCACCATTTTTATTTCTATTTTATTTTCTTCTCTCCTCTATTCCCTTTATTCATTCTCAAGAGAGAAATAATATTTCAGGATAATATAGAACAGTTTTCTTCTTACAAGTAGTGGTAGAAACTTTCTTTTTCGATTGGAACAAAAGGAAAAATTTTTTTATGATTCCCAAAAGACATTTTCCCTTATAAAGTGTTCTGTTAAATTTCCCTTCCCATGTTCTACTTTTTACCTTTTGAATCATAAGGGCTGACACAAACTTGTAAATTAATCGAACTGATTTGTTGGAAACGAAATTTTATCTTTATTTTTTATTATCTATTTATGTTCGTGCAATTACTTTAATTATTCTTCTTATTAATATTTAATATTTGAATAAATTAAAATAAAAGCCGGTTATACATACGTTGTTGTACAATTCTAACTCAATATTACAATTAATAAATGAGTTATTACAAATGGAATAACTATTTATTGTATTATATTGTATCAACATATTACTCAGTAGGTATTCTATGTTGTTTATTAATTATGTATTTAATGATGTATTAAAATATTTTGAATAGCTTATTTCTTTAATAAACCATATTAAGCTATCATATTTCTCACATCGAGGAATGATTTTGTAATTGCATAGAAATAACTAAATAACAACAAAAAAGTTTTTATTCTGAAGCTAAGAATTTTATTTTTTATTGAAATTTTAATACAAAAGCTTTATCGAAATATAATTTTTGTTTACTATATTTTGTATATCTTTTTCTAAAAAACGGGAAAAAATAAATAAAAATTTTATATATATGAATATAATTTAATATAGCCTACTTTATGATTTTTTTTTTTTTTTTTAAATAATAGATTACTCGAGTTTATTAAAAATTGGCTCACAGAATTATACTGAACAAAATTCTTATAAAACTAATATAAAACTGAAAACTGAACATTCATAATATCTGTTAAAAGTGTATACATAAATTTTTTCCAAAATTATAATTATTCGTTAAATTTTTTAAATATTATTAGTGATATAATAAATTTCCATATTTTCGATTACGTAGATGTTAAATAACAAAAAGCAAGAATTATTTCTAAGCTCTTGGCAAATATTTGGAAAAGAATTTGAGAAAGTAACTGCATAAAATCAAATTTCTTTCACTATTGCATAGGAGATATAATGCCACCACATTCAAGTATCAATAGATTTCAAAGCTGAAAATTTCTTATACATTTTAAAATTCAGATAAACTAATAGTCTTTTAGTTGCTTAATTAGTTGGCCGAAAATAAGTACTTTTATATACAATTATTTAAGTACTATACAAGTTTTTATAGTCATATAAAAATATATTGATTTTTACATAGTTTATCGAAAAAAATTTCATATTAAAAATATTCATTAATGTTTGCTTATAAATGTATGTATTAACATATTTTCGACATTCGATTCATTTAATTTCCGTAATTTTAAATTTAATATATATTTTTATTACAAAGCTACTTATTCAATTTATGTACAATTTTCGAATTCCCATATAATTTTTAGTTTTATAAATTTCTATTAATTAGATTTATTATCGAAATAAATAAATTTTAGTATAATAATAGGTATACTAGTATAAGTAATAAATATAAGAGTTAAACAAGCATAGGAAAGTTTATTATCATAATTTATTTTAATAATAAATTTTTAAGAATTAAAAAACTTCTTAGATAGACGAGTCTTAATTTTCTTTTAATTAAATACTCTTTTTTAATACGTCAAATTAGTTTTTAGATGCATAGATGAAGAAAAAGTATTATGAAACATTTTACAACTTGTTTTTAAAACATACAGTATTTTTTAATAGTAAGAATATCTCTTGTTATTAATAATTTTATTTATTAAATATATAAATAAAAATTTTTAAAAATCCATTTTATAATACTTTATAAACGAAGTATGATTATGCCAGTACCGAGATTACATTACTTAATGTTTTAATATTATTATTCTAATTATTTTGCACTTTTTATTTCTTTTAGTATATACTAAATACAAAAGCGATTTTCTGTTACGAGAAATTTCAATTTAATTCAATTCAATAGAAATAAAAAAGAGAATTTAAATTGATTACAATACTATTTCAACGAATGAATTATTTCATAATAACCGATAAAAACAATAAGTATATATTAAACTTGACCTTACACACACACACACACACACACACAATATACTCACTGTACACTATACATATTGTACGTAATAGCTATTGTAGTGTGCAATTATAATAACGATGGCCTTGTGAGGGTATATATAAATAAAAGTAATTCAAGTAAAAGTTTTTTATGTTTACATTTGTACACCTTGATTCTTTATAACTGTATGTCATTATTTTCATTAATAAAATGCATTAAACAACTATAAGATCATATTGAATATTTGATGTGATCAGATTAAATAATTCTCGCTATTCTTTCTTTCGAATTTTATATTAAAAAATGTAATTATTGAAAAATTAAGAATTAAATAAGAGAATATTGAAAGAAGCGTCAGTACGTATAAATAAAAATGGAGAATAATCAAGAATCGGCATGATATACAAACAAAAATAAATAAAAAAAAAAAAACGTCTAGCCAGGAATATATCTAGTCTTGATAAACTTGTAAATGATATTATTCATCGAGAATATGAAAAAGAATAGAATATACATAATAGAAAAAATATGGATTTTGAAAACTTTTAAATAGACATGATTCTCTTTTCGTCCCATCTGGTATTGTATATACGACTATTGGACACACCTATTGTTTTCAAAAAAATTTTATCAACATTGAGTTTTATATTTTTTGACTATATAACCAAATTTGTGTTGAAGTAATATCTTTTCAAAATGTTAATTCAAAATCATAGCTCACAATGTGTATTAGCATCTGTTTGTCTGTATTAAATATAGGTAATGCTGTGTGCGTGTGTGTGTGTGTGTGTGTGGAAGGAATAGTTAATTATCTTAATTCATATAAATAAAATGCATATGATTCTTCTAATGTCTTTTTTATTCGACAATTATGTACCTAATTAAGCTTCTATCAACTAATTAGTGTAATTTTCAGTTGACTTGGCAAAACCTTGTTACACTCTGTTAAAATTTACTTGGAGGCGCTTCTGGAGAATAGTATATTTTACCAATTGAATACTTGTCTACTTATTTGGTGAATATCACAGATATTTCCATTCAAAATTCTATCCAATAAAGCAAAATTTATAAATTTAAGCCTTCATATGATAAAACTTTCATAAAATATGAAAAAACTGTTTTTTTTTTTGTTTTTTTTTCTTTTATACAAATCAATAATAATAATTTTTTTAGCACTCGGTAGGATAATTATTTGATAGGACTTTAAATACTTTCTCACTGTTTAGTTCGAGAACTACGATGTGAAAATAATATTTCTTATTAATGAAATTAACAATTAAATGTCACCGAGCTCTTACACTCTGTGATCCGACTAAACTTATTTATGACTATTGTAGCTCCACGAGTTTCGGGCTGAAATCGAATGAATTATATATCTTTGATGTGCTTTTCAAATTTATATTGAGTGTACGTTCCAGTAAAAAGTTAAGTGAAGACGTGTTAATTTAATGAATAAATAATATTAATTTATTACTGACATTTTCTTCATAATTGTATTAATAATAATTTAATAAATATTAAGTTAATTAAAGCATCAAATTATTGAATATTTGAAAAACTCTTTGCCATTTTTCTATTCTTTATTCTATTAGATAATTTATTTTATAAATTAAATTCTTTTATAAGAAAAAGTTTTTATTGTTACATTCTTTTGTAATTGTTTATCTCAGCTCATGTTCTATTAAATGAAAACTTTTTTCTTATTATTAATTTCAGTTTGATTTCAGATTATTATTAAATTATCATTTCGGATTCAATATTAGTTTAATAAAATATTATATTTCATTACGGCCAGACTTGTGTGTTCAATTAAAATTTTTATTTTTACGTGCAAATATAAAAAGTTAATTTTTTTTTCACTTTTAATGCAATTGCTAGATATATAAAGTGTAATAATAGACATATTGACTAGATATATCCTTTCATTGGTAAATGGCTCCAGTATTATTTAAAATTAATAAATATATATATATATATATATGCATATAAATTTGTGCATTCCTTAATAATTATATTCACAATATATTATATAATATCAACAATTCAAATTATAAAATACTATGTATGAATATTGAGACCCTAACTGCGCACGCAATACTTAAAACTAATTAAATAAAGCAAATAAATTTCTATTATTATCAATACAATTATAAGTAAAAATTAGGTTTCTATTTATTTGAAAATTAATTTTATTGTATCGTGTTACATATAAATCCATAATTTTAGATATCTTTTTGAATTATAATTATCTCGTAATAATAGAGATAAGTGTTAACTATGAGCGTAAATATCGATGAGCAAGATTATAAGACATAAAACTGGATTATAATTAATAATTAATAAATATAATACATAAGATTGATAAAATACGGTATGGGAAAATTGTTCGGAACGAAATTGTTATTGATTCAACCTTTGATGTTAAAATGTTTGATGACGATGCACAGATATCTTTCGTTTGTCATTAGTGTACATTTATCATTGATATTAAAAATAAAATAAAAGAAGGGACAATTAAAATTACTGTGTTACAATATACGTTTTTTTTTTTTTTTTTTATGTACTTTAGTCGAATCCGTTTAAATTCTTTTAATGATAAAGAAAATTTTTAAATTGGAAGGAAAAATGCCTGGGCTCTCTGATCCTTTCATTTATATATGTCTTAACATTTTTTATCGGTAAATTGACAATCTTAATAAAAAAAAAAAAAAAAAAAAAAAAACTTTTAAATAATATCACAATTGTATCAAAAACTCGTTTTAACATCAATATTTCATTCGTGAATGCATCTACCTTTAATTCACCATATGCAATTTCTTCTGATATTCTGATAAAATATATATTAAATTTTACTCAAGATAAACAGCATTTTTGTTAATCATACATGCTTTATTTAATAATATTTATCTAATAATATTGAAGTATTAATTTATTATATTAGTTTTAATAGTAAAATTGTGATTAAATTGGAATTAAATTATTATAAGCAGAAAATCATTTCATTACTAAAAAAAAGTTTATATAAAAATTATACCTTAATGTGTGTGTGTGTGGGGGGGGGGGGGAATTGAACTAATGAACTGAATATAAAAATAACAAATATTACAACTGAAGTATTTTTATGACCAAAATTTTAATCTGATTTTAATCTGGTTTTACATTAGAACAATGTATGGGAACATTATTTAAAAAATTATAATTCTCTATTATAAAGTATTTTGGATGTGCAACCGTCAATTGTAATTGATGACTCCTGTTTCTCGACTGCATTGATAGCGGTGAGGACCTCTCCTCGAGTTGAATGCCATTTTCCCAATAGGAAAGCACCCGCCATACAGTTGGAGTGCGCAGTTTCAGTTAGCTGCTGCGACATGTCTGTACCACCAAAGATGTCATCGACATATCTGCCATTAGCGATGTATTTTTCTCCCTCGTCTTCGGCCGGTTGCACCAATGTTCCGACTGCTAAGGATGGCGCAGCTCTCGTGCCATAGGTAACCGTGGTCGGATGATATAGCACTGCTGCCTTGTGTCGTTCATCGATGATGAGCTTATTTTGGCCAAAGCAGTGGGGCCCAACAGGTTCGTCGGTGATAATGGACTAAATGAAGTGACGATCGCACCATCTCTTCAGTTGGAGGGTGACGATGAACTGCTACTTGCTTAAGTTGTTATATTGATTTATTCTTCGTGTAGGAGTGTACGATGCCATTTGTTACGCATCCTACAATCTGCTGCTGCACTCGTGAATGGAGTGGTGCCCCCCAAGCAGTTGTAATACAGGTGTCGTTGACTTGCAAAATCCTCTTTTACCGCAATTGGCATTTCACTGAAGCTTGAGCATGCAGTCGCACATCTTGCTATGCCTTGAGCTCCCTCGTGAATCTTGCGATTCCGACTTTATTGGCGATGGTAAGCTCACGTCGACCTCTTCGATCGTGGACGAGCCCGTGCTACGCTTGTGGAAGCCCTATCTTGTTCTATAATTTCCATAACCATCAAATTGGTCATTAGGAATGCCTTGAGTTGCTTAAACTTGGGGTAGGAGGTGGAGTTGCCTAGTGAGATTTCCCACCGCTTTCTTGTTTCCTGGTCGAACTGCCGTGTAACTAGGTAGACGGCTACGCAGTCCCACGGATCCTCGATGTAATGTAACGATTGCAACCTTCTTATCAAGACACTCATATCACTCAATAATTTCTTTAACGACTTTGCATCATTTTTTACTGGTGGTGAATAGGAGAATAATTGGTGGAGAAGCGATTCGATAATCCGCCGGGTGTTGTCGTGTTCCTTTGTTAGAGCCTCCTCCCATACCAGTGCCCAAGAGAGTCACTTGTTAATGAAAAACCCGCAAAGAGTTTTGCTGGCAAGCCTTCTAGTGATACACGGAGGTAATTCAGTTTTTCCATCTGACTGAGGTTGCTGTTTTTCAGGATTATTGCTTGGAAAAAATCACGGAACATAGGCCATTCCAAATAATCACCCGAGAATTTGGGTAAAGGGGCGTGTGGAAACCGAAACAATTCGCTTGACTGATCCATCATTGGCGATAAGTCTGTCGACATTTTTGTTGTTCTTATTGACACATATAATTCACGAAGTAGTTTGTTGATGGTTGATTGCACAACTGAGTAACGGTCGATTTCTTCCCCTAGCGTCTTCTTCGTGAAGTAATCGTGATTTATCAGCGCTTCCGGCCATGTTAACTCAAGATAGCTGTGGTCCCTTAGGAAGGCCATGTGTAACTCTTCAATCTCTTCTTTCACATCTAATACTTCTTCTATAGAGGTGTCCAAAGTACACGAAGGGAGCTGTTTAGCTAGCTTCTTTATCGCTGAAATACGATTCCGCTGATCTTCATCATTGATCGATATCTTCTCTTAGCTTGGCATTTTTCTTATTCGTTATGTAATATCAAAGAATAACTGTGAAGGACTTACAGTGTTACGGAGATTTGATTGAGTCGTAACACAGTCACCGTGTGTCCTTGTGATAGAAACTACAGCGTTGCGGTGGTGTAAAGTGGTCAAAAAGTGCAACGACGACACGTTCGGTGGTCGTGTTAATACTGAAGGAATTTAATGACCCCGATTTATTTGGCTTGAAGGACCAAAATGTTTAGAATTAGACTAAGACCACCACCACCACCACCGTAATGGAGGGAGAAAAAGTGGAGGGAGTAACGCTCAATTCTGTATTTAACACATCTGCTTTCCGTGCTTGGTGTTTCGTTTTTTTTTTTTACAACTACACAATTATGATTTTGAGTTCTTGCCGTTCCTTGGCGGTTGCGACGTGACGTCAGCATGCGCTACGTGTTTAGGTAGAAGGTCATAAAACTCTGGATTCTCTCGATGCAGTTACGATTGGTGGTGAAATGCTACACTGAGAGTGAGAGGTCGTAAATTTCTTGACATTTCATCGTGTGACGCCATATGGTGGTAACTTCATTGCCGGTCTCCTCCAATCTGTTTATGGTGCGGAAGAATAAGGAGGACCTTCCTTAGTATAAAAAGGGTCTTACGTACCGTCTCTGATAATCCTTGAAGTATACTCGATACCCCATCCTTGGAAACTCTATCCAGAGGAAATTGATTCCGGCTTCCTTCTTCTTCATTTTTCTTTCACTCGATTGGCTGACTGGCTTATGATTGAGTAGCTGTTTGACTAAATAATTTACAATGAGCCTCTAGGCGTAGTGTGCGCTTCCCTCACATAGGCAACAAAGCATCGGTGTTGCCGCACTGGAATCTTATATGATGCGCAGAACAATAGAACATCAAAGAAAAAAACAAAGCTTAAGAAATTCGGAGAATTCCAAGCGACGTTACCATGCGAAGAGCATATAAACATTGTAGACTTATAAAAAATATGTAACATTTTATGTATGTCACATTTAAGAATCTTATATCTTATATATCTGTCAATCTTAGATCATAGATCATAGTTTATGAAATAAGACATCGTGCTAATACGTAGTGCTGAATTGTATGTACGAATAAAGAATATGGAAGTTCATAATCTAAGAATAATATTAAATATTAATAATAGATATTAACATAATATTAGTTGTAAGATAAAAATTATATTGTTACATATATATATATGTGTGTGTGTGTGTGTGTGTGTGTGTGTGTGCGTGTGTGTGTGTGTGTGTGTGTGAATAGAGTGGCTTATTGAACAAGCAACTACTAATCATGAAAATTTTATAATTGGATATTCTTATTGTTTCCCATATTAACTATTTTTTTTTTTTTTTTTTTTTTTTTTTTTTTTTTTATTAACGATTATTTCCGTTTTGAATGAGAGAAAGTTGAGGCGAATACATAATTCATTCTATACGTTCATCTCGCAAACTTAAAATCATTTTTCTCTACCACTTTTTGCCATCGCATGTATATAATTTAAAATGTAAATTTTTAAATGTTTAATAATTCAGTAGTAAATACATTAGCTTACTGCTGTATGTGACCTAGTAGCTCATTTATCCTATTAGTATCAATGATGAAAAATTTATGTAAATAAAGTAGGAAAAGGAGGTTCTGAAACTCCCAAAGCTTCTTAGTTACTGGGGCTTCCGTGTTTTATAGACTTCGACGCCATAGAAAGAGTTGCAAACTCTTTGACAATCAAACTTGCATACATGCGAGTTTACAAAGCTTCGAATACTTTATAAAACTAGACTTGTTTACAACAAAGTCTGTGGGACTTTCGGTCTGTTAATCCCCAATACTTATATAGTATTACATATTTCTATGCATTAATGCATCTGTGTTTATCATTGTTCGATTCGAATAGTAATCGTTTTATTTTTTAAATATTATATATAATTCAATATATATTGTACATAAATTTTACACGAATGATCAAATTAACACAATAATAATAGTATAGTAAATTAAACAAAAATATAAAATTCAATGTTATATACTTTTTTTTATCTACATTTATTTGTATTATGAAAGCGATTGCATTGTTAAATTTTGATATATTTAAATGAGATTGAAATTCCCTTCTTAAATCGTTTGGATGATTGTAAAAGACAAGAACATTTTCAAGCATTAACAATTTAAATTTCGATTTTCATGTAATAAAACAATTTGATTCAAAACAATTGAGATTCTCATAAAATTAATGTCACGAATTACCGTAGATTGTATTTTGCATATTTTTGTCATAAAATACTGCTTATTACATTTATTCACAGTGAATTAGAATATTAACTAATTGAAAAATTGGTATGAAGAAAATTATTACAATACTTATTAACCAGATTTCATAATATTACACCATTATTTGCTATATTTAACTTATTCCTATTTTAGGAAATTACAATTTTGTCTTATATAAAATAATATAAGTATGTTAATCGACCGTTATATCTATCGACTTTATTCAGAAAAATTTATTCTAAAAATTTTTTAATTAATTTCACAAATAGAGGAGCTTTATTTTCCATATTATTACATATTATTAAATATACATATATTTATTGTCGATTATACGAAATGCAAATTAGGCTTTGTTTGAAAATTCCAGTGTATATTTATATAAAATACCACCTATCATATAAATATCGAATTTAATAAATATATAATATATAACTTAATAAAGTAATGTTTTAAATAATGAAACAAAATGTTAGATACTGTGAGATTTAAGAATAATTTTACGAAAATCTTACTGCTCAATGATTGAATCAAACAGTTTCCGAATGTATTCTTGCTTTCGTTAATAAAATATTTACCGAATTTAATTCTCAAGTATGAAGTGCTTCATTCTCAAACTATAGATTACAAGTATCTAAAAACAAACTGATCGATCAATTGTACAAATTTTATCAGCGAACTATACTTAATACTCATGAATGCGAATATATATATATATATATATATATATGGGTGCGTATATGTATGCATAAATGATAAACATGCAAGGGTGTCGAGAGATAGACCGAAAGAGAGAGAGAGAGAGAGAAAAAGGCATAAAACAAAAAAGGCAGAAGTTCACAAGTTGATACGTTATTTATTGATTTCATAAGTTTTCAATTTATTAGAAATGTAATGGAATAATTATTAAAAAGAAAATAAAATGGATGTGAAATTTATTTAAACAGATATAATTATAAAAAATACAATATTAATAATAATCAATAATTTATTATGTGCATTTAAAAATGTATAAGCATCTTAAAGAATATTGGATATTTACAAAATGAAAATAATGTTCTTCTGACTTATATTTTATTATTTAATTTCATACTAAATATTATTATTCTACAGCTCTAATGTTTTTATATATTTTTAAATTATGAAATCCCAGCTTACTAACAAAAGGGACTTTATTATTTATATTATGGATATAGGCTTATAGTAAATAATATTGGAATATTTTCAATTTTATAAAACATTAACAATACTTCTACAATAATTATTTAAATAATATGACAATGAAAATTTTAAATTAGTTGTAATGTGTGTTAAGATATTCAAACCATTGGAGATTAAAATTTTAGACAAGGCTCAGTCAAGTGAAAAAAGTAAATTTACGATAAGCTTCTTCCTTTATTAATTAAGCATATTACCTATAATGATATAAGAAACATTTAAAAAGTAGTTGGATTCCTTTTCTATTAAAGTCTAATTAAAAAAGTATAGACTAATCAAATCAAATACATATTAAAGAATATATAGTCGTACAATTTTACAACTATTAAACTTTTAAACGTACGTTTAAAGTAAAGATTTTTTGATTTTTTATTAAATACGTAGTAGAGAAAAAATAACTTGCAATAGTAATATAAATGATGAATTGTAATATATTAGATATGTTCGATTGAATTATATTACTTTGAATGAAAACCATTAATTTTATCAAAATATGTATATAGCAATAATAATTTGTCAATATTAAAATAATATATATCAAAAATAGAATACTAAAATAAAAATAAATTCACAAATTATCTAATACGAAACGTTTTTGATATAATTTTTTTAAATTATAAAATTGACATATAAAATTGACAAATAAAGCAACATTTTTTATTCTAAAGTATTATATTATAGTTTGTACACTAAGTAACTATAGATGTATATGTATATATATATATATATATATATATATATATATATATATATATATATATATATATAATATATATATAATATATATATATAATATATATATATATATATATATATATATAATATTAATATAATATTGACATATAATAAACGATAGCATTAAATGCTTAAATAGTTGTTATTATAAATTATTTCTAATGTATAAAAAGTTTATTATTCTCATAAAAATTGTCTATATGTTTATAATATTTATTTAAAATACTGAATTTCTTTTATATAAAACATTGCTTGCATTGTGTAGTATATAATTAATGTAACATCGTAACTGTGCATGTTGTAACATAACATGTTGCTTACATCATACAGTATCGCAACTTGAAAGTTTATAATCACTATTTAAAACTAGAATACACAGGTTTGTCTTTAATTGTAAATCATCATCCTAATTTTCAAAGATTTAAAACAGATTATTTTGGCAAATATGATTTTGTATAACGACATCTACTAGTTAAAAGCTTTTCAATATTAGATATTTAATTTAGAGAAATATTTATTCAATTTAATTTATGTGTGTGTGTGTGTGTGTGTGTGTATGTGTGTGCGCGCGCGTAAATGAAATGTACTTAAAACTTAAATACAACTCTTACATTTCTCGTCTAATATTAATTATATCGTGTATATAATAACATTGATGCTCAAATTATATGGATTCGGTAATTTAGATTGACTCAAATCGTAATTCATTTTCTATAGAATTCAAAGTGAAAATCTAAACTGATAATTTTATAATTTCTCTGAATATACTCTGTTCTATATTCTCTATGCATTCATCTATTTTTCATATCTCAATATGTTTGCTTCAGTATGTCACCTTTAAAACTCTCCATTGCTGAGAATATTCCGTTGTTTTTATCGGAATGTAATACCTTCGTTCGAGCATTCAAATGAAATATGATATGTCGTTGTGGAATACATTTCTAGGAATACTAGAAGGAACAAACGTAGTAAACTGATTTATTCCATACTGTGTGTATACTAAATTTGTACATAAATAAAGAGAACTATAGAAGTATGTATATATTTCTTTTTTATCTAATTTAAAGTTCAAATAAGCCCTTTTAAATATAAACATGACCACACACACACACACACACACACACACACACACACACACACATATATATATATATATAGTATTTAATTATGATTTTATTAGTTTTTGCATTTAACTAATGAATTATTTTTTAATTTGAACCTATTTTCAAATTTTTATATTCTAATAACTAGATAATTCTACTAAACTTTATTTTCTAATCATTCTAAATTCCATAACACTTTTAAGAAACATGATATTTGAGATCTAAATAATGTTATTTGCTTATAAATAAACAGTAATTACATTTAGGTATTGTATAATAGTAATAGTATCGTATAATAATAATAATTTGAGTAAAATAGTAATATTCATTTGAAATAAATTTTTTGTTAATAATGTATATATATATATATATATATATATAATTTTTCGTATTAATATAACGGTATTTAAAGATATTGAAACCTTACATAATTTACAATATTAATCGCAATTATTATACAAGTGGAATTTATTAATATCGTTAGTAATATGATAACTATACTCTTACGATTAATTCTTATAAAAGTAAGTAGATCAACTATTAGAATACAGCCGGAGAAAATAGTGGAATATTGATTTATATTTTTATATCATTTTGAAATAATAAGATTTTCAATCTATTTGATATTTGTAAGAATGTTCAACAATACCGATTACGTTTGATGCGCAACAAACGAAAAAAAAAAAAAAAAAATGATTTTTGAAATATACCAAATTCTGTAAAAAGCTATAAATTATAAAGCAAATTTTTCTTCGCAAATTACATTTTAGTTGCACGTTGTTTCTGCCTTAGACGTGTACGTTATTTCTCCTCTAAGGGCTTCGACGTGTGGGTGCTCATGCACAGACACGCTTATAGATTTTGCCTCAATTCATGCGTAATATTTGCACCGCCAATTACATGATTCGTCCTTGTCAAGTGCAGCGGCAACTATTAGCTTGTAATTGTACTGGCTGATAGTTCAGTTATAACTAACTTCATTTCAACAGATGTTTGAAAATTTTTTGGATCAAATCAAGCGTGCCGCGGATTTAGATATCTTTCGCTTTGTGATTTTTCATTATTCTCCGCTGACATTTCCAGAATTTATCAACGAAAAAAATAAAGAACGTGTCCCTTTGTTTTCGGCTGCGATTTTTGTTTTGTTTTGTTTTGTTTTTTCGCGACATTGTACTCAATGCGATCGATCGAACTTAACGATGAGGCAATGACAGTATTTGAAGAATATAACTCACTACCACTTTTTGAATTTTTTTTTAATATCAAGTTAGATGGTTTCCCTTTGCAATTTAATTTGTGTCAAGATGCAATTCATTTCCATATAATTGAAAGATTTTTTAATACATGTTGAGCCTTTATAAATATAAAACTTTTATGAACGTAACGAGTATACTGTCTTTTATCAAAAGGAATTATTAATATATATTATAAAAGAAACCATTATATTATAAAAGAAAAATTAATATTTTAGGCACAAATTAATTATTAATAAATATCAAAAAGAATGTGAACTTTATAAATAATTTTATCAGATTAGCAGAATAATAAGAAAATGGCATAAACTATTGTTAATTGATAACGACATAAATATAAATTTAAATAAAAAGTTACAAATTAAATGTAACAAATTATAAATATTTTATCATTAAAAAATGTGAGTTTATATTGGTTAAGAGTATATCATTACAATTTTTATATTTATTGTATCAAGAGATGCTAGTAAACTGATAGCAATTACTTTTCAAAATCTGAAAATTAATCTTTTTTTGTTTGTTTATTTCAGAAAATTATATATAAAAATTTTTTAAGAATTTTTTAAGAAGAAGAAATTTAAAAATATAATAAAGCCCAATTTAATATTCCGATTTTTATTGTGATAAATTAATTATTAATATGAACTAATGTTAGGTGACATAGTTTTTTTTATCATTATTTATTATCATTAAATAATTGGTAAATTGCAAAATAGGTGAATCCCGATTAATTAGAATTTTGCAAATATACAGATTTACTGAGTTCAGTAGCCGTGAGTTTCCATTCAGTCAACAAATCATAAACTTAATCAGCAAATCTATATTACATCCACTACAAAGATCCCATATGCTTTCAAACAATTAAAATTATACAAATGCTTATATAAAACGTATATATGCTTTAATAATTATGCTTCAATGATATAAAAATTCATATTGATAATTTGTAATTTTGCCAATTATTTTCATTTTTACATCAACGATGATACAAAATTTATTTTAAATAATTAATGGTACATGCATTTTGACGCGAACGTAATGATTTGCCTCATAAATGTTAATAATGCAGCGAATAAAAAAAATAGTCGTGAGCGTTATTATTATTTACTCTATTAGCTTGAGAGATATATACTTTCATAAAACTGACTGTTCCGACGCGTAACTTTAATGAATAATAATCAACTAATCAACTAAAAAAAAAAAAAAAAAAAAGGAATATACTATTGTAACTAATTAAACTTTAAAATTACCGTATTTCATTTTAACTACAAATATGTATGATGTAAAATTAAAATACAATTAATTGTAATATTGAATATTAATATGGATTATTTTATATAACAATACATTTCATCGTCGGTGTTATTAAATTTTTATTGTATTATAATTGAACATGTATTGTATTTTAATAAAATTGTTTCTGTCTCCATAAATTTTCTTTATGATTAGATGCTTAATACAATATTAGAATGGACAGAAATATTTGTATAAAAAAAATGTAATATTGGCTGTGCAGTAGAAACTGAGTAAAAATTAATTATTTACTTTTTGAATCAATCAGTGTCTAGAAAAATATAGTTTATAATTTAAATAAAATAAATTTTTTTAACGGCATATATATTATCGATATTATAAATAATTAATAATGAAAAATTGATTTATTTGTTTTTTTTTTTTTTTGTATTTTTTTTTCTTTTGGTAAATGTTTTTGTATAACCTTTTTGAAAAATTCCTATAATTATAACATTTAATTTTGCTTTCATTGGCTAAATTTGTTTGGCTAAAGAGATAAGTCTCGTATTACACACAACAATTAATTTAACATCCATTATATGATAATTTCATTACATTGATCGATTACCAAGTATTAAGTTATTAATTAAACACAAATCAATATTTAAATTAATGTATTAAGATAATGTGATGGAAATTAATGCTAAGGTGGGACAATTATAAGTGTCAAAATTCTTCAAATGACAATGCTAATTAATTAGGTACTTGTAACATTTTTTCAACAATATTATATGCATAATATTTATATTGAAAAATTATAAAATATTTCTCTTATATTCTCTTTATATGTTAATTTGGAGTTAATATGAAAAAAACATAATAGTTATTGTTTCGATGTAATTGCAAGAAAATGCATGAGAGAGTTAAATTTCAATTTAGACAATTTTATTCTGTTAAAAACTGCAAGAAGATTTTTAGTACACAATTTTTTTCATAATTTTGTCTGTCATTTGGATCAATGAGCCAGTTTACGACAATTTCATCTCATAATAGACGAAGCATCTGTCTCTTAATCTCCAAAATATTCATTAAAAGATATTATTAACTTACTTTATGTATAAACAGACAATGACTTAATTTATTAACAGATTTTTAAATAAAATTTTTAAATATCAACATAGCAATAAAAAATAGGACAATGCATTGGCGATAGAGTATTTTCATCAAAGCTTATGTTAGCACGTATGTGTGCGTTTGAGCATTTTTATAATCGTTTTTATGCCATAATTATAGAATATTAAACTTGACAATTCGCTAGCTGTCACACACGACTCTATTGTGAAAGATACAAATAAAATATTGTAGATACGACTAGATTGGCTTGTGATGATTTAATATTCCATCTGATAGACGCCGTAAAATATATTAGTTAAACAATAATATTTATCCAAATGACGTATAGATAATGAAAAGATAATAAGATGATAAAACTTTAACACATTCACAATTTAAAACGGAGGAAAATCTGTCAAATTATATTATTATTATATACGTTAATTTACATGATTATATAATACAATGATGAATTGCATCCGTGCAATCTTTTTTTTTTTTGTTTTTTTTTTCATGAATAATTGTAAATTTATAAACCAACTTATGCAACCATAATATGTACTACATGTTCACGTAACGGCTACTAATGAAAATTAATAGTAAATTATATGACTGCAATCTAATTTAATGATTAATTTGTAAATACGATGTTTTAGTTTAACGCATTTTGCAAATTTATTTGTGATATCATACATCAATTAATTATGAAGGAATAATGTCGGGTAATTGTAATCAACATTTTTTCCTATACTAATCAAATTCGATTATCGATAAAATAAAATCATTGTTGATAAATTAAAAAAATCTAATAATATTTTTTACACTTTGATTCATAAACACTTTATTCTCATATCCCTGGAGTATATTTAATTTACAAGAGCAAGAAATTAAAAATAAATCTTCTACATAATAAGATATTTTGAGCGACATTGGCATAATTATATGCTTATGTAATAAGACATTGAGGCAACCATCGGGTTATTTTTCATAATTCGTCGGCAGAAGGTAGAAAGTTTTAAAAAAGCCTCCCTAGATACTTGACGTTATTTCGTCATAGGAACATCTTTATCTTAAAAGCTTCCCGGACCCGCTTTTTAAATTCGGCTAGTTTTTCAAGGAAATGGTTCAATGTAGAATACGTAGATTACGTCATTCTGAGCCCTTGCGCCGAAAAAGATATGTAAATCAGGAATTCATTCGTGAATCCGTAACAGGCTGCCGTCCATCATCTATAAGAGTATGTTTGGAAAGATTATGCTTTGTCTGTATTTTTAGTTATTCATCATTGAATCGGCAAGTGAAACGTCTTCTGTTTGCTACATTGCTACTTTGCTACTTTGCTACTTTGCTACTTTGCTAGTTTGCTTCTATTTAACTCATATTTAATTGTCGTATTACGTCAAAGTAGCCACTATCGTCGATTTATATACAGCCACTGTATATATATATATATATATATATATATATATCTAGAACTGCAAATATATTATTTTTAAAACATTGATTTTTAGTTAGAAAAACTTTTTCATTGACTACTATAATTAACTATGCTTCAATTATTTTCTTCAAAAACTTCATCCTCGATTGTACAAAAATTTTATTTTGATAATTTATTGCATCACTATTATACGCACACATATATAATTTGCAATGTCGACTTTTCGATCTTTTCTAATAAAACGTATCGTTACAAAATATTCGATTGCATTTTTAAAATGTCGATTTCACGCTTTAAAGATGAAATATTGCTTTGTTCAGCTTATACGATGACTAAAGTAAACGAAGACTATAAATGGTGAATTTTATTGTGTAATAATTACGATGTTTCGTTACAAAAGGCTAATTTCTAATTACACCATTGTGTAATTAACTCCATTTATAGATATATGAACGATATCATCGATATCGAAAATATCTTCGATTTATTAGTATTAGCTGCTTCACAGACACTTGTATGTGTGCATTATAGTACTAGAGGGAGAATGATCGTCAAGTGCTGGAGTGCAGTAACGATTTGAATAGGACATCGTCATATGATTCACGGCTCCGTTGGCCCAGCATCGCGACACTCTCGCGCCGTGATCTCAATGCCATATAAATAGCTAATACAAGGAGGCTGGAGATCGCGAATCGTGACATTGTATGTGACGTACTCCGTCGCGTCCTGCTCCACTGGCATGAGCCCCTCCAACCTCTCGAGCCATAAAATAGGGGCTGGAAAGTGTGCTCCGCTCTCTCTCTCTCTCTCTCTCTCTCTCTCTCTCTCTCTACACACACGCGCGCGCGCGCGCACGCACTCACGCACTCACATATATGTATATATATATTTCGTTCTCGCTCTCGACCTTCTTTCGCGCTCTGCTCCCGTGCTTTAGGGACTTGAAAGGTAAACCACCCAAGATATTCGTAACCTCTCCTTTCAAGTTTCTTGTCGCGGAAAACGAATGTACGAAAACTGTTGATTTCTTTCGATATGATTATACCGTATCAAGACTCGAATTAAGCTTATTACCATTTGCATAGATTCAGCAATTGCGATGCGTAGTGCCGTGTAATTTGCCTTTTGAACATAAAAAAAGGAAAATTTGTTTTAGCCATAAAGTAACAGATTCAAAAAAAACTTCTCGATGCTAACGAATATTGTGGATTTTACAAATACAAATACATTTGTACGTAGCTTTTTATTTTTACGTTCCAACGTCATTAATAAAATTGCTTTTATGATTATTTCATTTTATTATATTGGCAGTCTTATTTTTTACTTAATTTTAACTATAATTTAACTTTAATGGTTGTATTCGAGTTGTGAGTTAATATGAGCAATGAAATAAATATATGTTAAGAAAACTTCGTATTTTTAGATAAATTTCCATAATTTTAATTTTCTAAACTAAATACTGTATAGTCGTTCTTATTTAATGGTAAATATAAATAGAAGGCCTGATATTATAAATATTTATACAATGAGAAATTTGTATTAGCCTTTGTTGAATTTTATTTCTGTTTACATTATCATTTTAAATTCATTGCATTATAGTTACAAATATAAACATTATTTTAATTTCTATTCAAAGCTCATATTTCTCTATTACAGTTTTTGATTATTCTAATATTTGTGTAATTGTAAGAAACGAAAAAATAATGTAAAAATATAAGTGGCTGTAAAAAGTATTCGTATCAACCGACCGATCCTCGGTATTGAATTATTATTGAATTATTCAGTAGAGTCGACTTGCTATGAACAAAATTTCCGTTTTCTGGCAATATCAAGAGTTATTTCAAAGCTGGTTCATTTTCTACTTAGTGAAAGGCTCCGATTGATCATACAAATATCAGAGAGAACTGCAAATACCAAGTACCTTTCTATGATTTACAGATTTTTCTATTTAATAAATGTAAATATTGGCACAAGTATTTACAGACTATCATTACGATTCTTGATGTATATATGAAAAATAAAATTTATCAAATTTGACAGTGGCCAAACTTATCGCAACAACAATATTCTATCATAATTACATTGCAATCAATTACATTACTTTAATACTTACTACGTACAAATGTATTAATAGTTATGAATGGCTTTAAATAAATATACAAATATTTTGTAAAATTACTAGGACTTAAGAACGCAAATAAAAATCCGCAGCTTAAAATAGAATGACAAATTCAAAAGAAACAAAATGAAATAAAAATCGGTGCTGTAAACATATTGAAACTGATTCAAGTACGTAATATAAAAGCTTTTAAATTATAAGTAAACTTTTAATTATAATATAACTGAATTATATTCAATTTTAATAACAAATAAATTTGGTTATAAATGAAATTGAAACTTGGAAAATAAATAAATAAATGAAACTTCGAAAATAATAAAATGAAAAAAAAAATCAAAAAAAAATCAAAATTTATAAGAAAATTTAATGCACAGATTGTTTAAGGAGCATATTAAATACGAACAAATCAGTTGATTTTTCTATAGATACGAAGCTTATTATGAATAAGAATTTTTAATGATTCAATATGCGAAAGAGTATATCATGTCATTAAAAATAACTGCTACTATAAATTACTATTTCAATGTACGGCGCAAGATCCGTCATTCTGCGTGAAAACCAATAGTAACACAGTTATCATTATTCGCTATTCCTTGAATAACTTTTACTTTAATGACTATTACTTTTCTTATTGCGTCTTACATTTCTTGTGTATCAGCGAGTATTAAGCCAAGAATTTATGTTTGTGGTGAGAATTTCATTTGGTATATCCACATTAACTTTTATCTATCGAATATGATTGAATGATTCAATTTTATCTTATTTTTTTTAAATAACTATTTTGAAATTCATCAATAATATTATATAATAATTATTGCTATTTTTTCAGAATCATGACTATAAAATAATTTTAATTTGTATGTGCTATTTCTTTATATATTTTAAAAGATATGTGTTTTTTTTCTTTTTTTTTCTTTTTTTTAATTTTATAATTACATTATACGAGTATAATTTTTTAATTTTGTTTACCTTTCTATGTAACATAAAATACTAGAAAATAATATTCAGAATCATCAAAAATAGTATTCAGATGTTCTAATGATTAATACTAAGGATTTCAATATCTGTAATGCTCACTGGAAATTTGATGAAATATTTATTGTATCGTGACTGTTAAAATCGACGAACTTATTAGAATTAAAGGGAGATAAAACCTTCTTTTATCACAACAATGGTTGTGTCTAGCACGAGCTGATTTGCACTATAATTAAGTGCATTCTGCAAATGAATTTTGTCACAGCAACCATGTGAAATGGATGGAATGAAATTCGAGAGAAATTGTAAATAATAAATAAAAAGAATGACACTGGATACATTTTAAATTTACTCATATTACATTGCTAATTTTAGAAATAAACACATATTTTCTCAAAATACTATTTAATTTACTGCTTTTGCAGATTTTGCCTTCGAAAAATGGCTAGAAAATGCCCAGGAATGAATAAAACAGACGGTTTTAAACTTAGAATCGATAACGAAAGAAGCTTTTACTTTTTAATTCACGAGAAATGTCATTGTTAATTAATTCGACAATTCGCTCATTTTTGACATATTCTACAAATAATTTTCTACTATTTATCATTATTAAACAATTTATAAATTTTTAACAATATGCGCATTCTATTGAATCTTAAAAATAGTAGTATTCAAGAAATTGAAATAGTAAATTATATAACATGTTAAGCAATTTATCATTTTAAAAGAATAAGTGAGCAAAGACTATTGCAGCTTTTGTATTCAAATATTTTATGTATATTTTCATTATAGTTTTCCCTCTAAAAAATATTTTATTTGACTTTTAGCGGTACTTTTAGATCAACGGTTTCGAGGTTAACTAAATATGCAAAATTAATTCTTATCAGGTGAGTTCCTTATTTACTGTATTAGTGTAAGATTGCGGATATGTGATAAAAATAGATGTAAATTGAAATTATTCATTCCTGGTCGATTATACGCGAGAATGAAATAATAACTTCTTTATAAAAAAAAAAAAATTAATATATATATATATATATATATGCACATATACAATTGATTCCTAATTATGCAGGTTAATATTGTTTATTCAATTTAATTATTAATTACTCTTAATATAAAATGAAAGAAATACATTTAAAATTATTGCATAAGTAATGGAGTATTACGTAATGCACGTTTCTATACCTAAATGTAATGTATACTAACAAAAGTGCAAATATACAAACAAAAAAGATATATTTGCAAGGTTACAGTAAACAATCATAAATAGTATTAGGAGTGAATAAGCCGTAAGTAAGGAGGAAAATAATTGCCGTTTGTATCTGTGCCAAAATTTGATATTTTTATATTTGATAAAACATCAACAAGTACAAATCATAATAGAACTTGCGGATAAGTTTAAATGTACCACCACTTTCTTTTACTTTGATTAGCACAAAATATCATAACAATATTCACGATGAAGTCGAGGGTAAAGTTTATCATATAATTAAATAATGTATAATATATACACATATTATTCAATATAAACATAATACTATATATAATATTGATATGTTATCATAGTCGAATATATCAAATATTTTAATATAGTAATCTAACAAACATATTTAATTGCCATAATAATAAATTACTTATACACTTATATTGATACACTCTATTTTTAATAGGTCCAGCACTAAATGGAAAATGATTACTTCCACTTTATTTTATTAATTTACATTGTAATATGTAATATCATTAATACATTACTTATTTCATAATCTATTCCATTAATTTTATATGCTTTTGTAGGAAAAATTAGATATATCCTTGTACAAATTGAACATACGTATCGTGAACAAAATTATTCTTATTTTTCCACAGCTAACTTGACAAGATCATTAAACATAAAACATCATTAAACGTAACTTTTACTTTCTGCATTGTTATGAAATAGAAATCAATAATGTGGAATAGAAATCAATAATTTCTATTTGATTCCGTATCGTTTTAAAAATTACATTTCAATAAAATGAGTTTATTCAAAATATAACATACTTTTGTGTCATAATTTTGCATATTTCATACTGGCATAATTTTTATCATATTTTATTAGAATGTACAAAATTTACGTTAAAATATATATTTATTTCTGTCGATTGATTATTTCTAACTTATACATAAATTATAAATAGTTTTTAATTAGCAAAGATTAGTAAAAAAAAAAAAAAAAGTTTCAATATAAAAATAAAATAAAAATTTTAGATATAAACGTAACACACAAGCGTATATTCTTAAGTCGTAAATTCTTAAATTTAATTCAAGCGTCATTTATTATTTAATAAGATTATTGAAGTTTTAATCAATGTTCCTGTCAATAATACAAATTAATTAATATGTAATATTTATGTAATATTTAAACACACACACACACACTATTATACACAGTATTATACAAATTAAAACTCTAAAAGTTAAAAATAATAAGATTTCTTGTATTATAATATAACAGTTAGACTTTTTTTTTATTTCGTATGGTACTGAAAATAAAAATCAATTTACTTTTTAAATTTAAATAAAATTTTTCCTTTACTAATAAACTCATATAACTTTAAATATAAAATTTATTTAATAATATTTACATTTTATTTTTATTCCAATAACTAACTTTTATATTTTATCTAAATTAACTTCGAAAAACGATTTAAAAATTAAGCATATTCCCAAATTTTAGGAAAACATTATTTGTCAAATGTAATTATAAAGATCTTGTACTAGAACTCTCATTCATAGTAAAAAATGTCATTTCCAATTATTAATTTAAACTTTTTTTTGTTTGTTCAATAAAATATGATTAATTGTCATCAATCATATATATATTTATATACCATAATTAATGATTGATTAGCACTTTTAAAAATTTACATTATAAAGAATGAAATATTAATTTCTGTTTAATAAACTTACCCAATATTATAAAAAAAATTATAATTAAATTTTGATAATTACTATGATTTAAAAGAAATAATGTTTATTTACTTCGTTAATAATTATTGTTATTTAATTATTTTGTAATTCACTTTGTACAAAGAATAGGATTATTTAACCTATTGTAACTAACTACCCGCGCAATCTTCTGTTACTAACAAATTATAAATTATTGAAGTTACATTTGAGATGGAATCTTTTTTATTAGATACAAACACACACACACACACACAATGATACAAAGACACACACAAACACAAACACACACACGCACACACAAACACACACAAACACACACAAACACGCACACGCACACGCACACGCACACGCACACAAAATTATGAATATTGTTAAAACTTGAAACGTATGATTTCAAATACTATTTGCAGCAGTGGAAAGTAGCTAACTGATAAATTTTGTATAAAATTGATAAATCTTTTAAGCAGAAGAGGAGATTATTGTGACGTGTGATTTCTAATTGACTGTTTCAAATTCTTACAATATAAATTTTTAATAAAAAAAAAAAAATATATATATATGTATATATATATAATATAAATATATAAAATATACATCATAAAAATATATATTCTATTTAATCTACCTTTAATACTACTAATCAAATCTCGGAGATTCATCAACATTGCCAATTTCTAGAAACATATGATAAATTTCATGATGTGCAGTCACGAAAATCAGAGGGAAGCATCACTAGTTTAGTTTATATGTTGATTAACAAAGCGTATTTAATTAATATAGTCGAATAAATTTTACCATAAATTTCATTAATGTAATTTAACTTGTCTCAATATCAGGTAATTGTTAACACTTTAAACTTTAATTTATTATTATTATGTACTCTTTTGTTTTTATCTCGATCTTCGTACTTAGAATTACTGAAAAACAAGACACAACAAGAGTAATAAAAAATAAAAATAATAAATAATAAAATAATAATAATAATAATAATAATAATAATATTATTGAATAAGTCTAAGTAATGAATAAGTTAAATTTAAAATAATAAAAACTTAAACTTATAATTTTTAATAACAAAAATTAAAAAAAAAGAATTTCTAAATTATGTATTAATTTGTATGTAACTATAATTCGCAATTCATTTGAATATATAATATATGTTAAACAATTGAATAATTGAAAATTTTAAATAGAAACATTTATGGAAATAAATAAGTGTTTGAATGTTTATAAAAATCAAGATCAAATAATAATAAAGATAATATTTTTTAATTTAATTTATTATTGCAATAGATTATCATAATTCATGTATAAGATACAACTATTCACAGTGTTTCCTTTTTCTTAAAACACATTTATTAAATATTGAATTTTGTAATATAATAAAAAGAATACTAAATGAAAGAGGACATTAAGCGATTTTGTATTTAGATAATAAATAAGCAATATAAGAATTATAAATGTATTGTGTGTTTGTATATATAATAATTTAGTTATATATTCATTACTTATGATACTTATAATGAAAAATATTGTGACTGAGAGTAATGTTTATTGCAGATAAATTTTATTCTTAAACGCCGAAAGAGATTTGCAAACGATCATTGTATACTTATTATTTTATATTTGAATTAAAATTGATCTCAAATGTATTATCGATGAATTTTTTTATAATTTTACATGATATGTTAAATCAGTGTATACATATTTTTATAATTAAAAATTTTTATATTTTTCAAGAATGAATTAATTTATTTTATAAGTTACCCCTTCATAATGCTCAATCGTATCTCACCTGCGCCATGTATAATATTTCGTCATTCTATTACCTGTATTTTCTAATAAAATCATTTCTATGAATATGAAGTAGAGAAACATAGTACGTATCAAGAGAATCATAAGTAACGAATAAAAACAAAATGATTATTCGTTCTATAATATTGTTTTTCGTGCACATTGAATTTATTATTTAAAATATCGATTCATTTCTTGGAAATAAATATGTTTTCATTGTTAAAATTTAAAGAATTTAATTTGTTATAGTAAATATTTAAAAAGTTTCATAAATTAACGTGATTAATCATTTAAATAATATTTACATGTATATAATTAATAATTTGATTTTTTAATAAATTAAATTTCATAAACATACTCATATTCAATTAATTTATTAAGTTAATATGAATTAACGCATAAAATAAACATTGTAATGGAACATATTACCATTATCATTCTTTACAGAATTCTATAATTATAATTATACGATAATGAAAAAGAATTATGTGATTTAAAGTAGAAACCTAAAGTCGATAAATTCCTTTTGTTTTATTTAGTTGAACTGCAGTGTCAATTTAAATAAAATTTCACGCTGATTATCACAATTGATAAATTTAAATCAATGTAATTAAAAAAATTCCCCATTTATATGGCTACGTTATCGACGTAAGGTAAGTAAACCCCTATGCAATAAACGAAGACTCTCATGATGATAACATAGGAATTTATCAAAGTTAGACATATGATAGTAAGTTCGGTTTTTATCTTCGCTCGGTATTGAAGATTTAGCACAAAATATGTGCTTGCGAGCACGCACGAGGGTGTACTGGAAGAAAATATTTTTTATTCTATAATTACATAGACTACTTTTTAATATCTTAAATGTTTTGTTGTATTTCAGCAAATAATTTATTTCATTTAATATTAATAACTTATACTCGTGTTAATTATGTAATGTCATCCGTCAAAACAATTCAAATTTATTTGTTAGAAAGTAAAGCATTATTTGGTGACAAAAATTTATAAATTCAAAAGTAACATTAAATTATTAAAAAATAAATTTAGAAAGTAATTCTTTTGGTTACACATTAAAATGTTTGGTTAGGTGTTTAATACTTTTAATTTATCTGCATTTATACATATTAATAGAGGTTTAATTAAAAAATCTTAGGAATTAAAATATTATATATTATATAATTGTAGAAATATCTATATTTAGTATTCAATATAGTATTTAATCTTGATTATCATTATTATAAATAAAATTTCGTTGAGAATTTATTAGAAATTCAGAATTTCTAAATTATGTTAAATAATATATAATTGCTTTATGTACAATAACAACGCATGTACGATGTAAACATTTATTTGTAACGAATATAATACTTTAGGAAATCAGTATTTTTTTTAAGTCTAGTACTTTTCTTATTATTATAATTATCTTACATGTATAATGATAAATTTTTGATAAATAATTATTTCACATTGAAATAAGTAATATTAGTTATGTTGATTGAATATATATATATATATATATATATATATATAAATTATTTTAATTAAACGTAGAATTCGATAGTAAGCAGTTCGTGCTCTTTCATGAATAAACTATGTTCGAATCATAAAAAATAAATAAACAAAAAATTATGGCAACTGATATGATCTTTCATAGTGAGAAAAAAAAATGAAGACTGTAATTTATATATTGTTTTTTGTGATTGAGTATTTGTTGAAATATTATTTAATGTTGAAACTAGGAAAATATGAATTGCGATGAAACGAAATAATAGTAATGTTGATAGCAAAATAAATGGAAGTTTAAGACATATTTGCAAACAGACTAAGATGAAAAAAATTAATAAACTAAAAATTTATAAAACTACAAATTAATAAATCATAATATTAGACAGATTTATTAAATCACACGCGTTGAATATGAACTATAAAATTATAAAATTAATAAAAAGTTACATAGAACGTCTCTATTATCCATAGTCAATGAATAACTTGTACGTGTAAATTGTCATTAAAATTGTAGGAGCCTTTATAAAATTTTTTTTCTTTATAAATTATATAATTACGTAGATAAATTAGTGTACTATTGAAATTTGTTTATTAAATTACAACCTAATAATATAATAGATTACTTTATTAAAACTTTTTGTATTTAATGATACGCTTACAAAATAATGGTCATTATATTTAGATTATTTAGTTTGCTTATAAAGAAATATTACAAATTTTTTTTTTTTCTCATACAATTAATGTAACCAATTATAATAATTAAATATTATTCTATTGATGCATTTGTATCAATAGAAGGAGAAATGTCAGTTTACTAGTTATATATTTATACTAGTTATATTACAATTGATAATGTATCAATGTTTGGTAATATATATGGAATCTATAATTGTCAAATATAATGTGATCAAATGTTTTATTAATATAATATAAATTATTTTACAAAATACAATTTATAAATGTGAAAATGAATGCAAAAGCAAAGGCTTTAAAATTACTGTGTAGCGAACGAAGGATAAATGAAATTAAGATAAGAAAAAGGTGCGGGATAACTTGTTTGTAAAAAGATAGAATAATGAAATGAAACACTGTAGCGCAAAGATCGCAACTTGCAGTGATTTATTGAACAATGAAACAAAATTCGTATGGCGTGAAAACGAGAAGGCGAGAAAAAGAAAGGAAAACATTGATATCGCACCAACCGCACATTTATTCTGCCAATTTGTTGAAGGTAAGGAAGACGGCGAGGAAGATCTTGGGCACTACGAGTTAGTCCAAGTTATGTGCTCGATGGCATGTCTAAATTGGTTGCCTCTAAGGTTGCATAATTCTTTCATCTATAATAATCATACGGATATTAATTGCTATATTGCGATGAAATTATATAATCTTGTTTACTTAAATTGTAGATTAATTTTTCTCTTACATAGTGATTTGCTTTCAAAGACTTTTATAACAATCGTATTTCGTATCATCAAATCGTCCTATCACAAGCGTACATTCCAATTTAATGATTTAATATAATATTATAATATGGGAATAGATAATTTGTATTACAAACATATGATATAGACAGCTATAAAGCAATATATGTAGCCATTATCCCAAAATTTTGTTTAAAGTTAAAAAATTATTTTATATATATAAACATTAATTTGCGACATTGCAATGCTTACTTTAATAAAACATCTCAAGTACTGTAGTGTTATACTGTAGTACTAAGTATGTAATAAATTCAATTTTTTCATACAATTATCGTAATTTTTCCTATATTTTCGATCTTTTAGCTTGGTTCCATTTACTAAAAATGTCGATTTATATTGGATAATGCAATATGCTCTTATTTTCCTTAATTGTAAATAAAACAGAAATAGAATTGTAATACCATTTCAAGTTGAAATTTTTTTTAATGTATTTTGGAGATTATCAAAAAATATAGAAAAAATAAATAAATATTATTCGCTGATAATTATGTAAAATTGTAAAATAAAAATTAAAAATATTTATATTTGCATTATATTGAATTACTTCATTATTTAAATAGAAAATAATAGAAGATTCTTTATTTATGCTGCTGTTTAATAATCTTAATACTAAACGACCTTACAAAAGTGACAATATTAATAAAAAAAAATTAATTGAAAAAATGAAAATTATTATTGTTTAAATAATAGAAATATTATGAAGATTTCTTAGTAAATTAATGATTTTCATTGATATCAATGAGAACAAATAGATTCGTAAGAATTTCCGATCAAGCCTACAATCTAGAAAAACTTATATTATTATTCAATTTAAAAAGGAAAAAATATAAAACCAAACATAGTTCATTAATTAATTCTGAAGAACAAGATCTTAAACTCCTTTTCTACACTTCATTAGTCATTTTGAAGCCGCTCATGTCGCTTAGGCTCCAACAGCAAAACGACTTCCGGATATTTATAATAAAATAATCTAGCATTTAGATTGTCAATTTATTTAGATTCGAAATTTATTAAGAATTACTCATTTTAATATCCATTGTTATCGATCTTTATAAAAAATAGATTAATTTTATAGATTAGTGCGCGCGCGCGTGCACACACACACGCACACACATGTATATATATAAAATGTTATTTTAAACAGTTGTTTTAATTTCTATTCAATTTTAAACTTGACAAGTAATTAAATAATTATAACACCAATTCATAAACTAAATTTTTTTTTCTGCCTTCATACGAAACGTTTAAAAATCCTAATATTCTTAATCGTTATTGACTTGTTTTCAAAATAGTATCTCCCTCGCATGTAATTATAGTTTAGATTGAAGAGCGATAAAATGTTTGATACGATCATCATAACAAATAAAAAGCTTTATTAGAGTGTCAGTCATTGACTGTCACAGTCGAGCAATACAAAAAACAAACGAGATATGAAAAAAGAATGAGAAAGAAAGAAAAGCCAGGCATTAGGAAACTCGGCTTTCACACGTCAATCTTCGACAAACTACTGCATATATATGTGGGCGGGAGGTGGAGGGGGCATAGCGAACTAACGCATTAACACCTTCGCTTTCGTGTATAAACTGTCGAGAAGGAAAGTATACGAGATTATTATCATCGCAGCATTCTGTTTTCTGTTTGTTTTCTCTTGTTTCCACATTTGACAAATATCACGTTTAAGTAATGTTAAATATTATTGGCTCGATTTTCAATTCTTTATTCTTTGTACTTTGTATCCTATAAGATACAACAGTTAATATATAAGAATATTATGAGGTTATTTGTTATCATACCACCATATTTTATCAGAAAATTCTATATGCATGAGAGTATTTAGATTGAAAATACGAATGAGGTGTCAATGAGGTAGGTAATATAATGACATATTTAACTATTTTTTGGGATAATTAATTAATTACCAATTCAGCTGTCGTATAATCAATAAAAATTTTTTATATTATTTTTCCCCCCTTTTTGTCAAGTCTATTAATTTCTCACATGCCTATTACTATTATACAATTAAAATAATTTTAATGCTGTCTTATAAAAATTACAGTTTTCATAATCAATCAATTATAATAAATTCATTAAAAACTATTTTATGACATTTATATAATTATCTTATAATAATTCTTACATAACAAAATTGGATTAATTTTTTTAGTTTATTAATTTATTAATTTCGTTATTAATTTATGTAAAACATGTATTGAGATTTTAAATTAAATTTAATTTAATGAATATTTTAATAAGTCTCTCATAATAGGAAACAAAATTTTATGAATTTTATGAATTTCCTTTTATGAATTATCAATACTGAATCGTGTATCCTCTGTCCCTCAATTCGAATATGACAAATTGACTTAATAAAATAATTTTTTTAACTTTATTTTTCGAATAGACTCAGATAGATAAAATAAGCTTTTATAGACATTTAACCTCTTACGTTCTATTATCTATAAAATCTTACGGACTCTTGTAAGTACTTCCTCATCGATCTATGAGCTATAAAAAGCGTCACATTGGATATTTTTTCATACATACTATAGTAGTGCAGTCGAGTATAATCATATGGTAATGGGAAAAGAAAGAACAAGAGAGGAGAGTAAGTCTATTGAAATAATAATATCTTCGCACCTGTGATGTAATGACAGGTCGCTCGGTCGCTGTATGATGTCTCCTAAACATTTTGATTTATGAGGTATTTAAAAGTGCCAGCACTAAAATCTCCGTTCTGCGTTAAAGAGCCTCGAATCTCTCTCTCTCTCTCTCTCTCTCTCTCTCTCTCTCTCTCTCTCTCTATCTCTCTCTATCTCTCTCTCTCTCCTTTCATTTTTGTAATAATAATAAGACGTATGAAGAATGCCGTTTAAAAATACTGTTTAGTTAATCCGATGATATCTTCTTAATATATTTTATGGGTTAAATTTTTGAAGGTCAAGTGGGACTGAAATTTGGGAAACTTATTTATTTGTCTTTTGTTTTTAAAATTCTAATGTAATAAATCCAGAAATTCTAAAGATTAAATATGTTTAAATCAAACCTTTTTTATCATTAATTTTATCAGTACTAACGATGTAATAACGATATTTGATTAAAAATAATTTATTTTTATTATTTCACATATAACAATTATGATTATTGGCATCATCATAATCTTAAGTATATTCTATGTATCGGAATTTATAACTTTTTAATTAATAACAATAGCCTGATTCTAATTTTAATTCCTATCCCGTTACATTTATTTAACGTTAATAATTATTAATAATAACATAATATAATAAATCTTTAGTTAGAAATTAATTTAAAATTTCGTGCACACAATAATGTATATATTATAAAAAGTTTCTTATAATTTTATAATTATTAATGATAATGTATTCGATTATGTAATCGCAAACATTTTGCTCAATAATATTGAATATTAAATAAATATTTATTAATATATACATATAGCATTTAAATTCATATACTATTAACTATATTTGTTTTATTAGCCCCTATTTAGCCAAATTTTGATGGAAAATTGAAACAGAATTACACTGACGATTAAACTGAAATAAATAAATAAATTGATGCAATTAAATTTATGCGCCATCTAATAATAATTTATAAATTATCATCTTACGAAATTTCAATATTGCTGAAGCTCACCTGACAGTTCATTTTTCTTTCAACTTTATTATACTAAAATACTTTTACAGTCCAACAACTAACACGTAAAAAGTATAAGGTAATATTCAACGACAGATGCGATAAATTGATATTGACCTTTTTTATTGTTATCTTAAAAGGTTATTCGACTAATAAAGTTTCAAGTTTTATATTACCAAGTCTTTCATAATTTCACGTCGAATGATGTACTTGGCGCGTTGACGTCTTTAACGATCCGCGTCTCGTATCAGCTACAACGTTTTAATGCGTTTTAATTTAGATTCTCAAAGGCCAAAGAAACACGTTGTAAAACATGCATGGCGAGAGTGTAAGAGTAATTTTATCGATTTTTCTTTCGTTTTGTCACTCAGAATTTTGAATTTTAAATGAAGATATTTTTTCGCAAAATTAATGACTTTTACATGAATATGTTGATTTTACATCGTGTTAATAAAGAATTGTGATCGATAAATCGTAAATATTAATTGAAGAAAACAAATTTATTTTTCGTTAAATTTCAAAAATATTCAGCCAAATATATTATAGTGTGTAACAATATGAATATAAAATAATGCACTATCAAGTTTTTTTTTTCGTTATCTATCCTAAATCAACCACTATTATTCATCATTATTAAATTAAATTAATATTCAACATATTATTTTACTACATTGATTTGTTAATATGTCTGGTGTGTATAATATGTGTAAGTGTGTGAAAATATGTTATAAAAATTTAAAAATCAAAATTTTATTAAAGAATACAAAAAAAAAAAAAAAAAAAAAAAAAAAAAAAAAAAAAAAAAAAGTAAGGATAATACGTAAAAGTAAATTTAACTTATAGCAATCATTATTAGTTCACGTTATAATTCAAATGACACTATCAATAAAAAAGTTAAAATAAAATTGCTTTTGAGGGCAATTTTATACATTAGAGATATTTCATACATAATTCTATACATTAGAGATATTTCATTTGATCAAAATACACAATTTAATTTAATTAAAATAATTTTATTTGTATAAATTTCTACATCTACATTAATGATTAATTATAGAATTAATAATAATTATTAACGGGTTATGATGTATAATATGAAGTAAAGTGTAATTGTCATGTGCTAATAAAAATTATTGTTCCATAAAATTTATAACGAGTTATTTATTTAATTACATCTTCGCTTTAATATAAAGATGTTCTAAACTAGAAAATATTTTAACTATAAATTAATATAAAATTGGCAAAACTTTATTTATATAAATTGCTTATCATATCAGTATAAATATAATTGTTAATATCAATATAAATATGGAATAGTAAATAAGAGAGCAAAAACTTAAAGTAAATTTTTACTTAAAATAATTGATCATATTTGGAACACATTTTCTACAAATACACCATTTAATAATATCATACTTGCTTCGTCTATAGTTATTGATTCAATCAGTCAGATAACTGATGCGCTGTATAAATGAAAGGTAACTTAAGATAATAAAAATGATAGGAATTATCAATTGTAGAACCACGAGAGAAAAGAATAAATAGGCGATTCAGTGTATTATCGCGCTACTTGATGTAAATAAAACAAAGAAAAAATGTGAACATACGTATGTCTAAGCGATATACGTTTGCTCCATAAATGGTCGAACAATTGCATGTTTTGAATAGAAAAAGAGAAACTGTACTTCGAAACCACTCCTTTCAATAAGTATTGCAATCGGTATTGGTGACGTATTAAAACCGCACGCATATGCCTTCGTTTCTTACCGATGGCTTTTTGAAATGGATGGGAGTTACGAACGCCTACTGTAATTATTTTCTCCCTTATTCTCTCTCTCTCTCTCTCTCTCTCTCTCTCTCTCTCTTTGCTATGTGCCGACGACATACCATATTAAGCCATATGTAAACTAAAGCCAACACATATATGCTTGTATTATAATAAGAGGCAAGGATATGTATAGACGCAATCAGCGCATATAAAAATTTAGGTGTATGTTTGGACTTTGGTAGGTTTGGATTTTCTATTTCTTTATATTTGCAATATTAACAAAAGAAAATTTTAATTGCATTATTGAGATTATTCAATTTTCTAATTACAATATTAATTCACTTTATATGCATAATTATTCTATGACTGATAAAACAACGTTAAACATTGATTATTTTACTCCTTTACGAAACAAGCTTAATGTTTTCATACAACTAACTTGGATTAAATAATATAGATAATAGAAAACTAATATTTATAAATTTTCAATTAAACAATTAAACGTTAATAAAAAAAAAAACAAACAGAATTTATAAGCGAAATATCATTTATCAACTTCTTTTAAGATATGTGAAATTTTTTTCACTATATATATATATCCGAAGTTGTATTTTATGTATAAAAAAATACAATTAATTGATAATAGTATATTATTTAGAACTAAATTTTTTCTTTGTTTTTTGAAAATTAAATAAAAATTATGAAAAACTAAGTATTTCATAATACAATATTATAGAAACCATAATAATAAAATTTGTTAGTTTGTCAATAAAATGGCAAATTATTAATGCGACAATAACATTCATATAATCTCTTTAATAGATAAATTACATAGATTTTTTTGGGTAACAAAGATTATAATTTAATGTTAATTTCAATCGTTATAAATATATTATTTTTGCAAAATTTGATTGTTTTATATTAAAAAATTTGTATGTATTTGTATTCTTACAATAAAAGTTTAGTAATTTGTACGGAAAGTACAGTACCACTATAATTAACAATAAATATCGTTTATTAATAATAAAATAAATTTCATATTTAGGAAAAAACAAGCTAAAAAAAACACATAAAAGATGAAGTGTCAGGCTCTGAGGCAGATAAGTGGTGGATAGTCGTATGTATATATATGTGTGTGTGTGCGTGCGTGCGTGCGTGCGTGTGTGTGTGTGTTTGTGTGTGTATGCGGAGGGAGAGGCGGACTCTTGGTAATAGGACTGCAGTAACGATCCCCTTTTGAAGGGGTCACGTGCCAGAACTTGCGCGCAAGTTCTATCCACCCTACTGCGAACCTTTGAGATAGAACGTAATATTCAAGGATAAGAGGTGTGTAGAATATATATGTATTTTAGGATTGTCGTTTAACAAAACCATGATTATTATCCGTTAACATAACATTTATGGTCTTAGTTATACACGAACCAAAGCTTCGGGGCTTGTAAGACTTACAAAATCGTATAAGAAATTCGTAGTATCATTGGATAGGTAGAAATTTCCATATTGAGATTAAATAACTTACATAAGTTGAATTATGCACATCCCTAAAATCCTGAATCAATAATAATGGGAATAAATAAAAATTAATTTTGGTATTATACAAAACGTATCGAACCTCTTAATAGAGTGTTTTGATGTTTAAGTGCTTTAACCACATAACTAAATTTTGCCAATCCAATTACAAGAACTTTGGCGGATCTATCTATTGTATTATCATTGTTCGATAAAATGTTTCTTAAAGTGTAGAACAATAGTGTAATTGTTACAATAGTGAAATATTATATAATTTTGATACTTTTATACATAAATATTTTATCTTCTTAATAATTAAAAATTAATTATAATTATATCTATAACGATTTATATAGTGTTTAAAACTAACATATGCATATATAGAATAAAATCATATCAGTAAAAATAAAATCGTTCGAGTCTGCAATTAAGAATTGTTCAAATAGGCACTACACAAATTCATCAATACGTAACTTTAAAGCGGACAGGAAAAGAAAGGGAATCGAAAAACCGATACTCGAGAAGAGAATGAGAGTCAGCGAGAGAGAGTGAGAGAGAGAGAGAGAGAGAGAGAGAGGGAGGGAAGGAAGAAGAGGATGAAAGAAAGGATCACGTTCACAGAGCACGCACTGGGCGTATATACGCGTGACCATTATTATGATAGCAGTGTAGCATTCGCGTTTTTAAGCCAGCAAACCAGCCCAGTTCTCCAGCTTTTGTCCTCGATGGCTCGTACGTGCGTTAGCTTGGCTCTCAAGTAGTCCTTTATGCCCCGAAACAATGCATCCATCAGCGATCCTCGAGGCACCTTCGTCCTGCGGAGGAGGACTTCGCGCGCGTGTCAGCCACGTGGGAAATTTCCTCTCTTCTACGTCGGTTCCCAGCTTGACTTTATTTCAGTGTCACCTATTGAATTTATTTATTTTCATGGAACAGAATTGCTTTATCGATCTTATTCGAAGATTTATGGAAGCTTTTTATGATTTTAATAATCATCAAAGTTGTAAATAAAATAATGTACAATCATGCGCACTTTATTAATGCCTTCGTAACGAAAAATTGAATGTTCATTATAAATTTCATATTTAATTTCATAGACATTCGAAGAATGTCTCTGAATAAAGTCTCCTTAATACAAAACAGATTTTTAACATTCAATATTTATCATTATCACTGATAAGTACTCTCAATATGCATAAAATTATGTTAAAGATTTTTATATTTATACTACATTTTTAATAGCTTAATCTAATATTGGATGATATTAATAATTATGTGAATCAACTTAAGTTGATATATTTGAATTTTTTTTATTAAAAAGAATTATTATTACCTGAATTGTTGTTATTTTATTTTAATATATTACTAATATATATTTGTTTTGTTCTAATTATTTCTCATTTTCATTAGTCGTATTGCAAAAAACAATATTTTAGAAGTAGATATGCTAAAAATACAGAGAGAGAGAGAGAGAGAGAGAGAGACAGAGAGACAGAGAGAGACAGTTGAAGAGAGTAAGTGCAATGAAAAAAAACTAATGTATATGATGTATAGGAGACGTTCGTGTCCAAAATTATGGCAATTTGCTTACTTACGTCGACACGTGACTAAAAGAAGACTCACACGCTTCTAATAAACCCCAGGATATGCTGTTATATATACCCCCCATCGTCACCAACGAAAAGGATGAAATGCATGTAGAGAGAGAGAGAGAGAGAGAGAGAGAGAGAGAGAGAGAGAGAGAGAGAGAGAGAGAGAGAGAGAGAGAGAGAGAGAGAAATACAGGTACAGCTAGTCAATAGAAGTGATGACGATGAGAGGCAACAGTAAATTTAATATTTACCTAAGATTAAATTAAACTATTAGTGAATTACGCGTTCATGGATTAAATGCAAATGAATTGCTATTAAAATAATAATTACGCGTTGACATTATATTTTCAAGAGAATTTTTTAATCATTTAAAGCGTCATATATACAAATTAAAAAATAGAATATTATACACAATACTTGAATTACCAATTGAAATATGAAATATGAATAATTTTTAAATATAAATACAATAAATTATATATAATAATTGTAGTTAATTATTATTTTTAGTGTTACAAGAATTGTCAATTGAGCAAAAAGAAAAAAATGAAATAAACACAGATAATATAGATTAAGAATAACTTTTCTCAATATTATTTTACATTCAGCGTAATATAGTTGGGTAATAGGGTTCCTTGGACTAAATGCGTAGGTATTGAATTAGCTGCGCTAAACAGATTAACGAGTTCATTGTCCCAAAGTATCCCGAGGATGGTCATATGGGTATGGCCTCGGGCAACCATGATTACGCGCACCTTCCCGTGCAACGAGACACGCCTGCTTCCGGGATGCGTCGTTTCACCGTATGACATAGTTTGCGATATCTTCGGCTTATACGGATTTAAAGGGATATGATATGAATTGAGAAGGGGTGTTTGAGTTAATGGACCAATATCTTGATTAGAGAAATTGGCCCGTTATTCTTTCATTTGTAAATTCTATTGATACAGAGTATTTTGGGTAATAATATATTATTACCGAATTATGATGTTTTTCAAAATTTAAAATTTGTACTGAAAAAAAATTGCTTTATTAAAATAGCATTTTCTATTAGAGGCATTAATGTTATGATAATACGTCGGTAAAATGGATTTTTAATGTTCGAAAAAATTATTATTACTTACTTATAAAATATATAATTGAAGTACGGTTCAATAAAGTTGTAGATAAACTAATAATTGTCAAATTACATTATTATATCAATATAATGTTAACAAAATATTGTTCCTCAGTGGTATAATTTCAGAGTCGAAGAATTACTATTTCAAACACAAATTTATCTACCTTATTTTATTATACCAAAATGTTTCATAATTTTTATCAACATACAAACATGACTTTATAAATTATCTTTTTATTATTTGAGAAACCAAATGTGTAATTAGTGTATAATAATACATTACCGTAAAATTAAATCAAATGTTTAAGTAGAGACTCCAGGGGGTGGGTGGTGGTGGTGGTGGTGGGAAAAAGAAGGAATGCGGTAGGCAAAGGGGACGAGGGAAGGGGAAAGTGAATACAGAACGATAGAGGATACAACGAAGCGATAATCACAAATACGAAATCGTGGTATTGTCTTCGTTGGCGGAGCCGAAGGCGTGTAACTTTTAATAAAGTTATTTTAAAGAAGCGATCAGCATGAATGCATCATTATTGAGATGATCAATATTAAAAATTTCATAAGCGTTTGTTGCGTTCGAGTCGTCTTTCTTTTATAGAAGCTTTTGTATTTTATGTGTGGGTGTGAGGTTCTTTTCGAATTACCTATTACTTCGATATTTTAAATTATAAGATTTGAGATTTTACATTTATTAAAAGTACCTTTTAATAATAATAAAAAAAAAAAATAAAAAAAAAAATAATTAAAAAATAAATAAAAAAATCCATTTTATTGCTAATTAAAGAAATTAGTTTTACATTAGTATTGTTATTCAATTGTTGAAATCACTGATCTTAATTCAAGGCTCGAATTCAAATATTCTAATGAGTCTAATGAGCAAGTCTAATAGAACTTTTATTCCTTGAATACAATAAAATTAACTTTTTTTTTCCCAATAAATTATAAAGATTTTTAATATACTTGGGATGTTTATATAAAATTCGATAATTGATAGAATTCATTCATTTCCTACAATTTTAATTGCATACAGAAATTTCACTTTTCATTCAATTCTCGTAATGCAAATAATAAAGTATTTGCTGAATAATATATAAGTGATTAAATATTTTTAAAATTAAATAAAGAAATACGGCTCGCATATCACAATTTCTTTTTAACGGCATTTAATCAATCAATGCAATGTTCGTGTATTATTTTCATTACGTTTAATAAATTTTTATCTTATATTATAAACTATATATTAACGTAAGCCTATATTATCTTAAAAATTCATTTTATCTAATATGTCTTTAACTCAAAACAAAAAACATCGAATTTTTAAGGTATAATTCTTTACAATTAAATTTGTACAATAAGTCCATCTTTATACTCTTAATCCTTCCTGTCTGCCTTTACCGACAATTAAAAATGCCTAATCCCTGCAGTTGCGCCGTATGAAAATTTAATAGATTAACGTAATGTCTACATCGGTGCAGAGTTAACGCATTAACAAAGACATTGCTTTCTTGAAAGAAAAAAGATGTATCCGTAGCGATGTAAAGGCTTCCGAAGAATCCGTACTAGGAACCGACATGGGTCAAGCATCATTATTGACTAAAACCTAGGAAAGATAGCATTCGTCGATAAAACCATTGGTGTCTGTCCTTCAAACATTTAAGCACAAAGTTCAGCAGACTCATCCGTTTACCCAATTAGCTCTGTTCGAAGATCAATCTCGGGCAGCTTGTTGAACAGTACATCCCCTTCCTCTTGCAGAGGATTGTAGTAGCTGGTATGTTAATTAAAAAAAAATGCCTTACGTATCGCGGTTTTGTTGACCTGATTTTAGCCCCATGTAAAAATATATGCTAGAACATTCTTTTCTTGTAATCTTTGTAAACGATGAAGAGTTTTTTCCGGGAACGATCAATTCTAGATGTTAATTGAGAAACAGCTAAAAGAAAAGGCTTGAAGATCATCAGTAAGGAGGAATGAAGTATCGGCGAGGACTAGAAGATTAAAGAATTCTCGATGATAACTGGGAATTCATATGAATGCATGCAATTTCAGTAATTTAGTATAGATTTTCAGACAATTACATTATTAAACATTATTACATTATTTAATATAAATTAGCTCTCTGAAAAGAGTTCATAATATTTAAAACTATGATGATATGTCGAATTTAATTTAGATTTATATAAAACTATATGATAATCATAGTACTGTCAGGTATTTCTGTATTAGCAATGTAATACATATTTTTTATTACATTCATTATTATTATAAATATAGCATTCATTGTGTGCATGCCAAATTTAAAATTAATATGAAAAATTGCTAATGTTATAATAAATTTTATAATAAATAATTGTGTTAATTTTTCAAAGTTCTTAATTTATAGCATTGCAAAATAATATATATATATATATATATATATATATCGAATTTAATATATATATATATATATATATATATATATATATATATATATATATATATATATATATATTAAATTCGATATATAGCTTAAAAATATATATTTTTAATATTTTTAATAATATTTAACACATTCAATAATAAAATATTGTCATTGTCTACGAAAAAAAACGAATTGGTTATAAACAAAATTAAATATAATTTAGATAAATTGATATTTATTTAATAAAAATATCTATTAAGAATTATATATAATTTTCAATAATGATTAATTAATTCATATTATTTAATGTTTGCAATATTACTATTATTAGTGGTATTAGTGGTAAATTACAATAAAAAACTATGATAAAAACTTTCGTAATTATAAACAATTATTTAGTTTGTTTATTTAGTCTAGTTTTGTATTTAATAAGAAACAATTAAATACAAAAAACAAAAATTCTACGGCGCATTTATTAAATAAAATGGCAATTGCGATTAATTAATTTAGTAATTAATTTTATAAATGCATAGTAGTGACGCTGAAATACAGGACCAAATAATAATTGAATATTGTTAGTTTTTAGTTTAATCTTTTATCTGTTTAATTATTTAAAATTTAAACATTCAGATAAACAAGTATTATATTGAATTTTCAGAAAAGAATTCGTATCATAATATATATTCAATATAATTATATATTATATATTATTTAATTATAATTGGTAGATGTTGAATTAAAAGTGACCGTTATATTTGTCATTTTACGAGGTTCAGTTTCATAGTTTTCTTCTCTTCTCATCTTATAGTAAGGCCTGAGTGTTCGAGAAAAGAAAAACTAACAACAAAAGCAACGAATAAAAACAGCGATGTATAATATATTCTGTATGCATTATATATATATATATATATATATATATATATATAAATGCATATATTTATTGTTAATGAGACTGATTGCAGTAACAATACGACATAAAATGTTAGTTGTTTTCTGCATTGCTTCAATGGCAACACTTTCGATTACCAGTTTACGCTACTCTTAACTAATCATTGGAAAACATCAACAACTATTTATATGTCAACGGTAATCTTCCGTTTCTCATTAATTTATTTACTTTCTTCAATAATTATTTAAAAATACAATACATAAATGTTAAAGCTTTACATACGAATGGTTTTCGTTATAAAAAAAAATATATATATATATATATATATATATATATGTGTGTATGTATGTATGTATGTATGTATGTATGTATGTATGTATGTATGTATGTATGTATGTATGTATGTATGTATGTATGTATGTATGTATGTATGTATGTATGTATGTATGTATGTATGTATGTATGTATGTATGTATGTATGTATGTATGTATGTATGTATGTATGTATGTATGTATGTATGTATGTATGTATGTATGTATGTATGTATGTATGTATGTATGTATGTATGTATGTATGTATGTATGTATGTATGTATGTATGTATGTATGTATGTATGTATGTATGTATGTATGTATGTATGTATGTATGTATGTATGTATGTATGTATGTATGTATGTATGTATGTATGTATGTATGTATGTATGTATGTATGTATGTATGTATGTATGTATGTATGTATGTATGTATGTATGTATGTATGTATGTATGTATGTATGTATGTATGTATGTATGTATGTATGTATGTATGTATGTATGTATGTATGTATGTATGTATGTATGTATGTATGTATGTATGTATGTATGTATGTATGTATGTATGTATGTATGTATGTATGTATGTATGTATGTATGTATGTATGTATGCATGTATGTATGTATGTATGTTTGTATTAATTTATTTATTTATAAATATGACTAGTTATATTGGATCGTGATAGGAACCTGTAATTAAGATCGAATAGGCCACCCGGACGAGACGTACTGCATCGTTCAGATAAAGTGAGTTCTCCCGTATAACTAACTCTTTTATTCTTTCCCACTGTCTCTCTCTCTCTCTCTCTCTCTGTCTCTCTCTTTCGGTCTATCTCTCTTCTTTGCTCCTTCCCATCTTCATTCTCTTACTAACTCAGTCGTTGAACCTATTTCTCTTCTTTTCTCGATCATTCGTATGTTTTTATTTATTTTTATTTGTTCTTTTCCACTCCTTCTCTAGGTCGTTTCTTAATAAAAAATAAAAAAATAAAATGTGATAGAAATACAAAATCAAATTCATTTAATCGATATTGCAATGTACGATATATATAATATATATATATATATATATATATATATGTATAAACTACTTTATTATAAACTTACATAATGAATATATAATTTTAGAATAAAAACAATGATATGACACAATTAAAAGTACAATTGTACTTTCAAAATAAACATATAATAAAGGCAAACAATTAAATAGGATATTTTTTGTTCTGTCTATCTGTCGGAGTTTTTATATCAACCATAAAATTTAGCTTTAAATACTTTATTATTAATTTCTGTCTATATATATATATATATATATATATATATATATATATGCTTAGTATTTAAAGAAATGCACAAAATAATTATTATCATTCATATTAATATCTAAATACTACAAAATTTAATAAAAAAAGGACTTTGAATATTAAAATAATTCTTCTTCATAATTCTTAATGTATAATTAAACTTTAGCTTTAATACATACAAGTAGGTATTTAAAGTTGATATTATCCATTTATAAATCTAACTTAATTTCAATCGTTCAATTATAAATACTTAATAATAAATTTAATTTTACCTAACTGGAAGAATAATTTTTGTCAACTGTCCAAAATGTCACGAATTTTTATTTATAATAAATGTTTATTTATAATAAATTTGCCTTACGTATAACAAATATTCGTATAACGATAACCGTATAAAATAAATCATACATAAACCGATATCCAGAGTCGATATCACTTTACCTCATATCTTACTTTAGCTACCAACATTCTTTCTACTAAGACAGAAATCTAGATATCCTGTACCACATTGCCGTCGTTTTCATTGAAAATAACAGATCATATCTAACGATCGCTCAGTTGGTCAGGCCGAAACTATTTAATTAAGACCTTGGGCCATTCATTGGCTCTTTCAATATCATCGATTCGAACGTGTCGGTGACCATTCGTATCTCATATCTAACTATCGGGTCAACTCACACGCGACTTCTTTCTCTATCGCTCGATCAGATAAATCACGCGAGCGAGGATTAAAAGGTCTCTCTCTCTCTCTCTCTCTCTCTCTCTCTCTCTCTCTCTCTGTCCATGTGAGCAAAGACAGCCGTATCTTAATGAAGATTAACAAACGCTCGAAATGTAGAAATCGGCAAAGGGTTCTTTCACTCTCGGTTAGTCCAATAACGAGCTATACAAGAATTCTTAAATTGGCGCGGTCTGAGCGAATTTCTCTATATATTATGTTGGCCACGTAATGCAAAAATCTTAGAAAAAGTGTCAGATTTTGAGACCTCCTGTTGAGTAAAAAAGCTATTGATATGTATAAAGTATAAGTTTAGGTCACAGTAGCAATGTAGCTTCCGAAATTTCGCGCCTACGCAAATTTGCCATTTAGATTAAAGCGTTAAATAAATTGATTTGGTCAATAAAGATTTGCAATATTGTATATTATACATACATGTTTTCAATATTAAGTTGTAAAGATATTAATTTTCAGTTTCGCGTTTCATTCGAACTTCTCGAAAATTATCTAATTTTTCAAATCATCATTATTCTCGTTTGGCTTGTCTCTTTCTCTATATCTTTCTCAGTCTCTCCTCCTATTTTTCAGTAAAATAAACGCCTCCTCATATAGGAAACGATTATTACCTTATTTCATTCTCTCTTTTTCTTCGTAGATGGATGTGGGAAAAAAGATATAAATTACCGCATCATAAGTAACTAATATTTTTTGTCGAATGTTTACCGAATAAGCTTTATTAGCCTTGTTAAAACAAATCTACGCTTCTTCCATTTTTCTCTTCTTTCCCTTCATTTTATCTTTTTATTTTCCCTGTACTTCCCCCCCCCCTCTCTCCCCCCCTCTCTCTCTCTCTCTCTCTGTCTATCTATCTATCTATCTGTTTCTTATTCGTCTACTATTTCAGTAATACTACCTTTAAACTCTTTCTACATTATATTTCGTATATTTATTAAGGTTAATAAATTCATTTATCTATAAATTTATAACATTCCTTTTTATCTAATTAATTAATTTATACAATTTTCAAATAAAATAAATAAAATAATTTTTTAATATTATTTGCAAAATATGTGTAAGTAATTTATTGTTAAAATTTCTTACAAAAATTGCGTTTATATAAATAGTTTGAAAATTATGCATTAAAAAAACTACGTACATTTATTATTTAATAAATTTAATTTTACTATTTTAATAAAATTTAGTACTATTCTCAATCACTCGCGAGACTATATTACATTGCTAATAATTAAATTTCATTGTATTAATATTATATTTTTTTATCGTCTTGAAATAATTCTAAAATTTAGCAACTATAGTTTTTTGTTGTAAAACATAGTTTATAATAATAATAAAAAAAAGTTCCAGTAATATAGATAATAACAAACAAATTATTTTTATATTATCGTTGCAATTGTATTAAATATAATAGAAATTATGACATTTGACAAATGGTCATACATAATGATAATAATAGAGTTTATAATATTTAACGTTATATATGTAGTAATTTTATGAAAGATGCCGTATTAATAAAGAATTATCAATAACTGTTTATTACTTATGAAATAAGTGTACGGGAATATTAATTTGTCAGATTATAAAATATTCATAATTACTAAAACATATAATAATACTATTAATTGTAATTTAAATAAAATTTAAATAAAATAATTTTTTTTTTTAACGAATGTCGCCCTACGAGTGAGTACCTTAATATTGAAAATGTAATATTGATGAATCGTCTGCAATATTCGTTCAACTTTTCCATTTGTATACGGCCTCGGGGTTATACACACATCATTGTTTTTTGTAATGAAAGAATATTATGTTGGTGTGTTGTATTGGTATTTGAATGGACAACAGCATTAGTTTTTGACCGTGAATAATATTCAGGAACATCAGCTTTCAATGCGTTACAATCGTGCAAAAAGAATTGCCGGGCTCGGAATACGCAATTATCAACGTAATTTACTGAAGGCGATTATATTTTGAGTACGAATGTTTTCTCATTTATATTGAGAAACTGAGATATTAACTTTTTTTAATGAAATGTGGAATTATATGATATTAATAAATTGTGCTTATAGCTTTGTAGTGCATTAAATTTTATTTGTCGATTAGGCACATCGTGAATTGAAAAAAATATTCATAAATACACTCGTACGTCGAAGTATATTAGATCAATGTATTTTGTCAAAAGTAATAAATTAAATCCGTAAGTTTTATTAATTTACTATCTAATGAAAATGAAATTAGTATTATCATTATATTCCACGTACATTACATTTTTTGATGCTTATAAAAGCATTATGTTATTATATTATAACAATAATAACTATATTACTCATATAGGATATTAATTTTAAATTTTATTCTAAAATGTTTAGTTTGAGTTTAGAATTATGTATTCTATAATATTATACTGTATTCTACAATAATAAATATATTATCAGATAATTCAGAAAATTGCACATGAAAATTATTATTATAAATTTATATTCTATGTTTTATAATAAATTATAAGTAAATAAATTATAAGATAATCACTATATATCAACAAAGTTATTATAGAAAAATTAAAGAAGTTGTTATCTCGAAAATCTATGACGGAAAAATATAAGCTTAATTTTTTATCAATAACATCATATCATTTTCATAAAAGATAATCAATTGCTGCAGAATAACAACAACTGAGTAATTATCAATGAAATTATTAGGTACTCAACTATTACAACATTAAATAACGTTCGAAAATAAAAAATCTAGTTTTCTGATAAAGTTAATGCTACATTTGCATTGAACATGCAAGTCAAATATATAACATTAAAAAATTTAAAAAAAAGTTTATCAAATTTATAGTATTGAATATCTTTATTTATTAATAAATCCCCAATTATTACAACAAAAAAAAAATATAAATTAATATTAACTCATTATTTTTGATGATAATTTAAATTAAATATACTTAAAAGATATTGGTATGTTTTTTTTTCTAAATAGGATATTTTCATTAAGTACAATGTTTATTTTCTTTTGTGATTATTTTTATTATAGATTTGTATATTATAACTTATTAATATCTAAATAAATAATATCAGTAATTTCAATATATAAGTTATTTCAAACATTCGTGAAATATGCAAAATACCAAAAGTTATATTATATATTTAGTAAAATAATTAGATATTTCTCTTTATTAATTCGATGATAATCATTATTCAAACAAATATTATACATATATATATACATGTGTATGTGTGTGTGTGCGTGTGTGTTATATTTAGAATAATTTTATTTACAGCAATAGAATTTCGAATTTCGAATAATTCATAATAGTCATTTTATTCTTAGTATGGTTGTATATTAACAGAAATTACTCATTTCGTATGAAATTTTTTATCATCTAAAATGTCATGAAGTTAGGAAATATTATATCCTTAGATAAATTATTTACCTTCATATAGAAAAATTTCTAAATAATTTAATATATATTTGTAACTGGTTTTAGAAAGACAAATGAAAATACAAGTAACGTGTGGGAAAATACAAAAAGTTTAAAACGGTATGATCTAAAAAATATATCATATAATGAATGATATATTATAATAAACAAATCTATTACAAAAAGATAAACAATATTAAATTATGTAAATTAATTGTTTACATGGATATTAATAAAAACTAGCTGCACTAATGTTGATGTTCTTATAATATATTAGTGAGGCTTACTATATTTTCATAGATGTTACTAAATTCATATCTCTTTTTATTGTTTTACGCTCATAGAATTGAGAATTAATAGCTGTTTTTTTTTCTTTTTTTAGTAATAATTTCAAACGCATATATCTTTTATATATCTTATTTGATAAATTTTGAAAAGGTTTTATTTTCTGATTTTATCAAAATAAAAAAGCACAAAATGATTTTTTTCATTTTAGTAATTTAATAATTTTGCCGTGTAATAAATAGTTTTGTCGTGCAATTTACTAAAATGATCTTGCTGTTTTCATAATTTAGATTGAAAATTCTTTTGTGGCTATTATACAGACGAAAAATCACGAGACGTTGTTCCTAGTATATGACTTTTTTTGACGCTGATGAGAAAAAACGAAAGGATTTTTTTGGTATTATCGTTTTTAGCGGTTGTATGACTTTCTGTACTGCCCGCACGCAGGCACCATAAAGGCAATCTTTTCGCGTTACAGGTTTTGGTGGTAAAGATGAGATATTATTTAATGGTGTAGATTGTGCTATTGAGTTTTCTGATTGATAATCATAGTTTTCAATTGGAATTCTGTGATATTTTTGATTTTTGTGATAATATGGATCGTCGAAATATTGTTTTCCCCGTGCTTTACGACCATTTTGATGAGATGGATTGGTACTATATGGGTTCCTTGATTCTAGTCTTTCTGCATGATAGTATGGATAGGTATATGATGGGTTCCTTCCTTCCATTCCATGCTCCAATGAATATTGGTAATTACCATGTTCATCTCTTCGTTTTATTGGTTCTGACAGCACACGTTTGTAGTTAGAATATGGCGTTCTTTGCATTATTGGTTCTTGTACTGGATAGTGATATGGATAGTTAAAGTTTGGTCGTCTCAGTCTATCCGGTGATTGTTGCGTATATGGATTGTTATAATAATGTTGTGTTTGTTGCGCAAATGGATGTTGAGGATGTGGATAGTTATAATGATGTTGTGTTTGTTGCGCAAACGGATGTGGAGGATGTGGATAGTTATAATGATGTTGTGTTGGTTGCGCAAATGGATGTTGAGGATGTGGATAGTTAAAATGATGTTGTGTTTGTGGCGCAAATGGATGTTGAGGATGTGGATAGTTATAATGATGTTGTGTTTGTTGGGCAAATGGATGTTGAGGATGTGGATAGTTATAATGATGTTGTGTTGGTTGCGCAAATGGATGTTGAGGATGTGGATAGTTATAATGATGTTGTGTTTGTGGCGCAGATGGATGTTGAGGATGTGGATAATTATAATAGTGGTGTGTTTGTTGTCCTAATGGATGTTGTGAATATCTATAACCAAATGGTCTTCCTTGTGTTGAAGGTCTTGGTCGGTTACCTGGTTTTATTACAGGATTTACTACTATTACTGGCTTTACCAATACTACTTGATTTGATTTTCTTGGAGGTGTTCTTGGATTTGCATAATAAACTGGCCTTCTCATCGTTCTCCTACCTCTATACTGACGTCTAGTAGTTCTTGGCATAACGACTGTTCCTTTTAAAATAAATTTTAGAGTAGGTTTTCCATTTCTTTGTGCTTGATTTGAATAACGGTTCATATTATTTCTTTGATATCGAGATTGGCCAGGATTTACATACGCAAAAGCGCCATTCATATTTTGCCTGCCCACATAGTTTGCCTGTCCGTATGGTCCGTATGGTCTTCTGCCATCCATTCCATACCTGCGACCATCCCACCTATCGCCTTGTCTATACCTTCTATTGTCTTGTCCATACCATTTATCACCGCCTTTATAATATCTATCACCTCCTCTATACCATCTATTGCCTCCTCTATATCTTCTATCACCTGAATTATACCATCTATTGTTTTCTCTATACCTATTATTACGTGGTCCATACCATCTATTATTTTCTCCATATCCCCTAGTAGTTAATTCATAATTTCCTCTAGTGACTCCATAAGGTCCATTGGTTACTCTATACTGTTCATTAGTTGGTTCATAGTTTGCAGTATTTCCTTGATATCTTCCATTAGTTTCTTGATACCCTCCACTGGTTATTCCAGGATTTGGTCGATATCCACTACCTCCCGTACCCATTCCAGATTGTGCATTTGTACCACCTGCATTTCCAGTATCATATTGATTTTCAGTATTATCAGTTTCATAAGCAGAGTCATGTACATTTCCATTTGTACCACCTATATTACCATTACCTCCTATACCACCTCCAGAGCCTCCTATATTATGTCTGTTTCCATTGCCTCCAACATTTGCACCTTCATTGTCATTATCTGCATCATTTTCTCCATCGTCATCTATTGTATATTTATCGACAATTATCAGACAATTAATAAACATTATTATCGACAATATCATTACCTCGACCAGCTGCATTTCCACCTCCAGCTCCACTTGCATAATGTTGATTTGTTCCTTCATTATCAGCTCCTCCGAAACCCTCATCATCATCTTTATCTCCACCATTTACGTGATTCCCAACTCCTTCGTCTTCAGTAGTTTCGCTACTACTATCTGTGTCTTCGTCGCCACCACCCGCATCATTGTCACTTTCGTCATCGCTTCCAGTATCTTCGGAATCGTTATTTGACTTTTCAACTACACCATCTGTATTACTTTCCTTTTCTTGTTCATTTTCCGAACTTTCAGAATCACTATCAACTTCTTCACCTCCACTACCTCCATTACTCTCACTTTCCTTATTTTCAACATTTTCTTCACCATTTTCAGAATTTTCACCATCGTTGTTAACTGCACTTAAACTTACTATATTTTTTTTATTTATTAATGAAGACTTTCGCCAAGTTGAGTTAAACCATAATGGTTTTTTCAGTACTTGTTTTTTAATTGAAGGCTTGGCTGTTGACAGTAAAGAACCTTTGGGTTTTAATTTTGCTGTTAATTGTGCTGTTCGTTGATGAAACAACGGTAATCCTCTTAATCTCTTTGATCGGTCGCTATTTCCTATTAATATTCGCTCTGTTTCTTCAACGGGTTGTTTTAGCTGTGATACCGTTGAATCTAGAAAAAAAAAATGATTTCATTTAATATCAATATAAATTATAATATGCTACTAAAATACATACTTTGAATGTTTAGAGATTTTGATTGATTGATCTGAAAAACATTTCAATTACAACAATGAACCTATTTTATACTTATTCAACGCGATAACGTATTGTTTTAATATATATATATAAAAATTTTATGTATATTAAATGTATATTTTAATTATATATATAATTCATAATATTATTAATACAATAGTATAGTTAAATACAATATTATTTGTATAATTAATTTAATTTATTTTAATTGCTATATTATTTCTGTAATTAATCTAAATTTATTAATACATTAATAATACAAAATTATTCTAAATTTCATTTTATTAAATTTTTAAATAAACTTTTTAAATATTTTTAAATAAATTTACTTTATTAAATTATTTAAATAAATTTTAATTCAATGTTTAATATATACTTATTCTATGTATTATATAAATTACGAAAACATAAAATCAAATAAATTATCTTTATTTTAGTATATAGAGACATATTTAGCATAGCACTAATCATTATAGATTAGAAATATTTTATATTGTTCTAAAACTTTTCGTTAAAAAATACTTTCTATAAATTGTAAAAAAAACTTGATCTTATTATGATATAATATTATAAAAATTAAGAGCTAAAAAAATTAATTTAATATAAAAAAACAATACTATATAAATATTACAAAAAAACTTATACAAGTAGATAAGTTTTTGTATTTTTATATAATCAAAATGTTTGGAACGGATTTTGTGTGTAATAAGATTTACTTTAATAAGTGCTAAACAAAAATATAATATCTATCCATTAAATGGTATTCACAAAAATGTTTATATATTATTAATATATTATTATTAATACTTTTTCTTTTTTTTTTTTAATTGGAAATTCTAATTATACATCTACTTTAATTATAACTTTGTGAGATTATTTTTAATTGTTGATCTAGTCCGTTAATAAGCTTTTTGAATGAAAATAATTCATGAGAAAAATTTCAGTATTCTTACAGCTGCCCCATTAACTATGAAAGTTGCAAATCCAATAATAAAGATACAAACATATACAATAAAATGCATAACGATGAATAATTAGAATTATATTACTATAATTACGCCTAATAGTTCGTTTTTATAAATTCTACTATCTATAAATAAATTAAAAAGCATCACGTTCTAATATTTTATTAGTTACAGAGTATAAACTAACATTATGTCGTGACTTCGTGACATAAGAAATAAATATTTTCAACCTAACACAGTTGCATGTTCAATAATGGGAAAAAGTATTAATTATTGATATATTGTAATATAGTAGAAAGGATTTCCAGAATTATAGAAAGCTTGAATATACTTTAAAATTAAGATGAATAATTTAAAATTATTAATTGATGCATACTTTATCCCAAAATTTCAATAGGTTGAGGTAATTTAGTATTTCATATATTGTAACTTATGACCAACATATTATTACAAAACTCTACCATCTTCCCGAATAAACACAACAAACTAATCAAATAAACAACTAAATCAATGATTTTCAGTATAATATTTAAAAATATATAACAAGTAATTATTTAGTAGTAATTCATGAAAATATAGTCATTAAAAATATAACAAATTTTAAAAGTTATATTAAAACAAAACGTTATTCAGTTAAAATATTCTATTTTAATCGTATTACTTCAATTACTATCTTGTAACTATATTTTACAAATTATATTCTTGTAAAATTCATTAAATTAAGATGTAAAAAATTCGATAAATATATATATATATATATAATATAAAAATTAATATTGATTTTACAAGCTACCAATACTAGTCTCAGTATTTACTGCCAAGAAGTGTTATTCTTGAAAACTTCGTACACAATCTATAATATACATTACAGATGGAATTATTATTATTGTAAGCTGACGAATTTCAAATATGAGAAAATATAAATTGTGATATCGTGAAATATATATTAAAAAATACTGGTATAAAATAGAAATAATATGCCAATATATAAAGAAAGAATTGAATTAAATTATACCAAATTTTAAGAAAAATAAAAGCACTGCGTAAGTGAAAACCAAATTATCTAACTGGTAATTACTCCTTATTAACTCAATAAAAAAAAAAAAAAAAAAAAAAGTGAAAGATTTGTATTTGTATGTAATGGGATATTTAATAAATAGAAAAAAATTTTAAATATTAAATTCTAAACAGAAAATTGTATTGAGATATAGTAAAAGCTACATTTACTTAATTTGTATATTTTAATATTTGAATTGAACTATATTTAAGTATACAATATAATAAACAACTTATGCAAAAACTATCATATACGTTACCGTATTATATTAACAAAAAAAACTTGTATGTATTAATAATCGATATTATTATAGTTTGTAAAATTGAGTTAATTTTATAACATTTTTATATTAAAATTTATTATATTTTCAAGCTTCTCCCGCGTCAAAAGAGAATTTGCGTGGAACATTATTTTTTAATATTAATTGAAAACAATCATTAACTTGAAATATTTTTATTAATATAATAACTTTTAAGAATCAACGTACAATTACATAAATACATAAGGATAAATGGTATTTTTTTATTTATCATTTTTCATTTAATCTATATATTATTTAACATAATTCTAATTTTGGGTAATCAATGATAATTGACATAACTCTATATAGACGAAATGTTTTTCTGAAAAAGTAAACACCTCCACCGTTAAAAGCTTGACGACTTTTTATTGCTTTTTAAATAATTGTACAATATTTATTTATAAAAATGCATATAGATTACATATTAAAAAATTTCATTTTAAAAGCTTACCGTCGTTCGTTTAGATTAGTAAGTGTTATCCATGTTTGTAATTTTATTGAAATAAATGAGACAAATTTTTGTATATTGTAAAACATTAGAAATAAATATTATTAAGACTTCATTAAATCTAATTATTAATGTAAATTTATCGTTATTGCTTTAGTATTCTTATGTCCTCTTAGTCTCTTAATCAACATTTGGCTTTCTATCATTTATATAATATTATTTATAATGCATTGTTATCTACATTTGTATAAAAGTATTTTCCGTACTTTTCATTAAAAATAAAAACTAATATCTCGATGTCTATAAATTTAATAACGCACAAATTTCTCAATTGCAATGAAAAAAATTTACATTCAAATGAATTCTAAATTTCAATATTAGAAGTTCTTTAAATACTTAAATTTCTAAATAGTTAATATTATCTAAAATATTAACGTACCCGAAATTTTTATGATATATTTGAATAATATTTAGATATAATTTTTAACTGCACAATTAAAAAAGCACTGAATACATATTAATAAAAAATCATAGTTTGCGATTTGAAAATGAATATTCTAATAATAATGAATCATAAATTTAATTATCAATAATCATTTTAAAAAATAGATTTTCAAATTTTTAAATAAGAAGCTCGTTTTTCGATGTATGCAGTTGTAAGTAACGAATGAACTATCATTTATTAATTGATATGATTGCTGTTCCATGTGATGTGCCCGCCAAATTGTCTGCAATGATTACATAATATGAGGTCAATTGTATAAACTCCCTAACCAAGTTACAAAAGTATTTGTTGTAAAAATTGAAAATTTCAATAAGAACATTTAATTAACAATAATAATCATTATTATTATATATAATATTAATCTTATTTTCGTAAATGAGTCCGATGAAAATACTTATACATTTTCTTACTGAGATATAAATATTTAATTATTGATTTCAAAGAAAAATTCACAATATTATATATTGATAATTAGGATAGTATAAAAACATTTTTAAAAATTCCATGTTCAGGATACAATTTCAAGTTTATATTTTTTATTTGATTGAAAGTATAAAATATATATGTAAAATATTATTTAATATCATTGAATGAACATTTTTTTTAAGCTTTGTCAGATAAAAATCTTGCTTTATTCATATAAACGATGTTAAAAATAATCTAAATGTTTAAAATTAATGCGTAATATAAGTTACTAATATTAAAAATATTATAACTTTAGGGGTATAAACATTAAACATTCGTTAGTATCAATACTTAGAATCCAAAAATGAAATTAAATGAAATGAATTTAATAAATATAGTAAATCAGATGGTAATTTTAACTCTAACTTTAGTACAATTTTCTAAAAAAAAAAAATCATTCCTGGATTGTTCGATGCATAATTTCGACAGCCGTATATCTGAATCGTAATACTCTAGGAAAATCTTTATATTTTAAAGTAGAACAATGGTAATTATACGAATGAATGAAAAAATCGAATTGTGAGAAAAATAGCCGTAAAATGTATATAAAAGCTTTGATAAATTTTGAAAATATTAAATTTCTATCGTGTAATTTAAAATTCATTATGAGTTATTGAGTTCAATGCTGCAAAAAACTTGGCTCTGTATATGATAATGTGCGTTAAGGCTTTAAAAGGAAATGTACAAAAGATTGAAAAATTTTTGTCGTAGATATTTGCGTTATATTTTAAGAATAGAGGAATCGCTGTAAAATAATTGAAAAAGCATTTTTTAAAGAAAATCTTTAACGATTCACTGAAAGATTTTAGTTCAATGGGTTACTAAATGCGATTATGTTTAAATATATTTTATTATTATAATTATTATATTTTCATTAAAATTGTCCTCTATAATAAATAAATCTATAATAAATATATGGTAATTGTAAAATAGCCTAATTCATTTAAATTGAGTAATTTGGTTATACATAGGAGAAAATTAGTTATAATTTGAAGAATTTATGATGTGAAGCAGAAAGAGCTCATTGACATATTAAATAAATTTATAAATATGTTATGAAGCTGACGAATATCAGGATATGTCAATAATATGCGAAAGTAGAATGTCGAAGTGTGAGCGATAATATTGCAAGAAAAGTTCCCATTATATATTAATCTATATTTTTCATCGAATAATTTATTACTGAATCATAGTAGACAAATAAAATAAATTGAATTTATTTAAAATTACAATATGTAAAGACTCGTCACGGTGATATAAAATGTAAATCTAAATCATTGAACATTTTTTAATTTTACAGGATGAATAAATTATAAAATTATTAAAAATGTATGTATGTATTAAAATTAATTTGATTAATTACTAAATACTAAAACAAAAAATATTTAAAATAAAATTACTCGTATATTTTTGTATTATGAAATAAATTACTGATTAAGTCAAGAAAGATAATTCATAAATTCAAAAAAGAGAATTACCTTCTACACGGAAACGTTAGAAAAATTGGTTCTCTAAATAACTATAGACAATTATTAGAATTAGTAATTTAACCAAGTATGAAACAAAAATATTAATTATAAAAATAAGATAAAAATAAATGAGCAAATTAGTTTTTAAATAAATACTTAAGGAACTAATTCACGAAGTAATAAAAAATGTGGCGCGATACATTACGAACAATCAATAATAAATAAAATGATACGATTAATAGGATAAATGAAATTCGAGATTTTTTGATAGGGTCTGGGATAATAATATTTGTTTTCTCATTAAACAACAAATTTATTATTGGTATTGTAGTTGAGTAAATTGTTCGAATTTAAAATTTCAATAAGATAAAAAAGAAATATAGTGGAAACTTTAGATAACAAAAATAGATATTTTAAAAAAATTTTTAATACTTAAATTATAATTAAAACCTAATAAATGATACAATTCTGAATAATATTCTTGAGAATAATTGGAGGTGGTCTAATGATTTTCAATTTTTATGGGACGAAAGTCAATGACCTATTGATGAATTATTTATTGAATGCAAGAAACAGAAATGAAAAGAAATTAAGAAGAAATGTAACGGGACTAGGATTCACGATTGCTACAATAATAAATAAATTTTCCGTCCTCGTAAGATTATTCTGTTCTGGATGCGATATAATAACAAAAATTAAATTAAATTTATTGAGAAGTAATCATAAATCACTTGTGCTTACACAAGGTATGTTTTTACGATGAATATTGTTATCCTGTATAATTCAAAAATATTTCTTATCGAGAATGAATAGTCTTAAGGGAAAAATGACGGTAAGTAAGATTAAATATAATTATTATATATTTGTTTTATATTACATAGTTTGAGCTCTTAAAGCAAATAGATTTTGCTCTTTACGTAAACATCAACCTTAAGAAGTTGTAATTGCTGTGCCTATAGCATAATATATACAATAAAAGCTTTTTAAACATAGTTGAATAAATTATTTTTATCTTTTATTGATATATAAAAATCGATCGAAGAGAGACGGGACAGGACGGAGTGTTATATTTTATTTATCTTTCTTATAATCAGAGCGATCGCTGAGAATTGACTAAACGCGAATAAGTGACAACAGTTATTACAAATAATGGCTACATTGTACCACACACCAATAGTTATTTATAGTTATACCTGCATAAATTTACACTTGGATTATATAAAGCTAAGATAGAATCAGTTGATTTATTATAATTAAAAACGTATGTTAATTGTAGGTTAATAAATAAATACCTTACACGGTTTATTATTACAATATTATTATTTTATTCGAAATGGAATTTTAAATAACATGTAAGAGTGATTAGAGTTACTGAAAACCGTATTGTTTTACATTGTATTGTTTTAAACAAATCATTTTCTTAAATGAATAAATTACATTCATTGCCAAAAGTACTGATCATCATAATGACAATTTACAATAGTTTATATTTGCATTATTTCTCTTTTTATAGGATTATATTATACGTAGTTTAATAATTCCTGTAATTTTTAGTTGTCGAGCTTTTTCTTATTCTCTATGCTGTTGGATGGCCTGCTCCTGCAGCCCCCTCTGACTCCGCTCCTGATGCTCCTGCTGATGCTCCCCCTTCTTGTGCTCCTGCTGATGCTCCCCCTTCTTGTGCTCCTGCTGATCCATCATCACCTGATCCTCCTGACGCCCCTCCTTCTGCCCCACCTGGAGCATGCCCTCCTGATCCATGACCTCCACCTCCTCCTCCTCCTGCTGCTGCCTCAGCCGAAAGCCCATCTAGGCCTCCTGCGGCTCCTCCCGCTGATTGCCCTCCCAAACCTCCAGCTGACGGGCTTCCAAGACCTCCAGCTGACGGACTTCCAAGACCTCCAGCTGACGGGCTTCCAAGACCTCCGGCTGGTGGCAATCCCTGACCTCCAAGACCTCCGGCTGGTGGCAATCCCTGACCTCCAAAACCTCCGGCTGGCGGCAATCCTTGACCTCCATTACGCGATCCATATCTTCCGAAAGATTGTCCTCCATATTGGCTATATCTATATCCACTTCTTATTCTTTTTGTTCCTATCAATATCGAAAAGAAAGTATTAATTGTGATTGTGCGTTCGCGATGATAAAAAATTTAGTTTGCCAAATTTTATTTAAAGAATAAAATTATATTTATCATATATATACATATACCTCCCCAGTGAAACCCGAATATAGGTGACTGTAAACAAAAATAAATAATGTGTAAGAAGATATTTCATTTTATTTAAAACTATATTAGAAGCCGTAATAATGGATAATATATTTTTAAACGCTACATTGCATAATACAGATTGATAATATTTCAATCAGAAATTTTAATTTAATAATAATAATGTTGAAGTTTTTTTTTATTATACCATGAATGCAATGATTATATAATAAGTAAGTATACATGTAATAACCGAAGCGAGACGATTTGAAATTTATTTGCAATAAATGAAAAGTTGCTGCTTTTAACATTTCAATGTGAATATGTGAAATGTTAATTAATATTTCATAATAAGATACAATATCATTACCTTCCTTATCGCGATATACTACTTATTTTTTCTGCTTTAAACAAATTTATTATATATTATAAAATAGATATGAACAATATCAACTAAATAGTAATTTTAAGTTCTGTAAATATTAAAAATACTTACAGATGAAGCATCATCTATTAAATTTATGATTCCGACAAAAAAGATACAAAAATATAAAGAGAATTTCATGGTGATGATTTTTAATTTCGTCACTATTCCAAATTGTTAGAAAGTTTTCTGTTTTTATAAGACTCATTATCGATAAAATAATTAATTTCTATTACGTTCTATAAAATGATTGGTTAAAAATTAAAGACTTATATAAAATCATGACTTCGTGACATATGCAATAAATATTTTTCATTAAACGTGTTAATTTCCAATTACGATAGGTATTATTTTTTTTTGTTTTGTTTTGTTTTGTTTTGTTTCAAGGTTCTCAATTTCCACCACCAATGACAAATGTTAATGTCAAATATCATATGCAGCATTCATAATAAAGTTCTTATTAATTTCACAAATCCTATAGTTAATATAGCACTTTGTTATAAAAATAATTTTTCTTCAAATGGATCTCATATCATGAGATATAATAATACAAAAGTATTATGTGAGTTGTTATAATATTTTCCTTGTTTTTTTTTTTTTAAATTCAATTTAATAATCATTGTAATAATAACTTTAATAATTACTAATATTAAAATACATATTCTCTTAGATTTTTTTTAATTTACTGTATTAAACACTGTATAATGCGATTATAACAAATGCAAAAATTTATGATAGACGTACAAATATGCAAACGATGAATTTCTCTCGAACTAAATTTTTATATTGAAATGTCAAATAGCAATCGGCACATATATATTATAAGAATATATTAATATCGGTGCAATATAAAAAATAAATAACAACTATCTGAATATATAATGTTGGATATATTTTATCGTTGTAATTTTATGAAGCTTTTCATATCATAAATAATAAGTCATAATCTTTAATTTAATATGAATTAAGCAGAAAATCAAAATCAAAATGATATTGCTGTATAATACTTTCATAATTGTTCATAAAAAATTCAAGGAACTTAGGGTTGCATTAACTTTATGCTTCGTAATTTCAAAATTCATTACTATTTATCAATCTTATATCACCAAAATTTTTCAAATTAAACTTTAAAATCCTCTTAATAAATAATTCTTGATCTAGGAAAGTACTATTACAAAGAATATTATACAATTTATTCCCATTTTATGGCGAATCATGACTTACATTGAAATTATAGCAAATCACAAGATATTTATTCATATTTTATTATCGTTAATTAAACATTACATTGCAATGATTGTAAAAAATACTCATAAGCGCTTTTAAAAAATTATCCATCAAAGCAGATAAATTAAGCTCTATTAGATTCAATTTATGAATGCATGTGACATTTTATTGGCGGAGTCATTGGTGAAGAAAAAATGAATATGATCGTGACTTGCATGACGTACTTACCGCGTATAAATATATAGTTTTAGCGGCAAAATTTATTTCATAAAAAGCATATTAATTTTAGTTGATGCAATCTATATTTATTAATATCTAGTTATTAAAATAATATTACATACAATATATATTTTATTAACGGCTTTAAATAATTATATTTAATGTAAAATTGTATTAGTTATAAGCATATTTACATCAACGTCTTTTCAAAACAATAGCTTTTAAATTTTTTAATAATTTAACGATATTCCAATGTATTTATGTGACAGTATAATTATTAATTGCACGATTCATCTTTTTTTTATATACTTACGAACGAAATCCCAAATATATTCTCAAGTATATTAGTAAATTACAGTTTCTGAACATCTTTTATAATTATTACTTATTTGAGATAATCGAATTCATTTAACTTAATTTTTTTTTTTAAATATCTTTTAAATATTTACCAATCGCTTTTCATAAGAAAATTTAAGTATAGAAAAGTTCAGATATTCTGTAACATATAACCCAATTTTTTTTTTCAAATATATGGATTTGTTTTTTATTGTTGATATTAAATAGATTATAATTATTTACTTACGGAATTATTACGCTTTTATATTTATAAAATTTAATTGACCAATGTTATAATGCAATAATAATGTAATATTATCTATAATGCGATTAAACCAACTTTTTATCGTCAAATCAACTTTAATGTCGCTAACGATTATTAATTATATATTTAGGGTAACACATTTTAATTACAGCACTGAAAATAATATGTAATCTACATAAAAGTAGTTAGTAATATAACTAAAGTCTTTAAAATCGAATAGGTTTAGCTAATATTATAAGAAATAGATAGAATAGTTCTTCGCTATAAACAAATTCGAAGAGTTGTCCCTCTATTTTCTTGATTCCAATTTTGTTAGTTCGTCCCTCTTCTCTCTCTCTCTCTCTCTCTCTCTCTCTCTCTCTCTCTCTCTATCTATCTATCTATCTATCTATCTCTCTCTCTCTCTCTTTCAGGAGAGATTTCGCGAATTACATTATTTACCAAGGATGGAACCTTTTGAGCAGACAATGTGTAAGCGCAGCCATCTTTGGTCTTTTTCTTTTTCTACCATTCTTTACCCTTTTTTGCATCCTGGCACATAGTCACTCCATATGGAACAGCCTCCCGTCTGCTCCGCCTTTGCGTTCTTCCCCTATGCCTCCCGAAGGACGTACTCGCAGTAGCTTCCTCGACCTTTTAAAGTCTGTGCATAGTCCCACATGGAGACACCTGGATGTATCTTTCTTTTATTCTCTTTTTCTTTGTGTAGTGATCTGCATTGTATCGCCCAAGCTATTCTTTAATTTTCTTTCTCCCTTTTCTTGGTCTTGAAAAGAAATTAAGAAATTGCAATTTTTATAAATTTATTACATTTTCATTATTGTTTTTATAATTCCAGTGCTCATCCGAGATGATATTACATGGCTATGTTGTAATATACAAATTATAAATTATTAATCGATTAATACAAAGATAAGAATAATCTAAAGATAAGAATTTTTGTAACCGTTAAACTTAGTGTTGAAATTTAAGTAAATTTTATGGTAATCTTTCTCATGATACAGTAGTACAATAACAATAAATATAAACATAAAAATGATATCCAAAAATGTCACAGTTGATAGAATTAAAACGTGTTATTCGTATTTTTATAGAAAAGCTTTTTAGAATAATGAAAAATAAATAAAATGAAAAACAACTGTCAGATATATTTAAAATTATTATACAATTCGTTTATTTGGTTGAAAATGATTATATTGGAAATTGTTTTCATCCATAAAAATAAACAATCCCATTTTCCATAGCTAACATTGAATTCAAGATTAGTTTTTAATGATATATCGGATTAGAAAAGAAAATACTTATGGTCATATATATATATATATATATATATATATATATATATATATATATTAATACGCATTTTTAAATTAATAATACGTATATACAGAGTGCAATTTATGGAGTTATATATCCAACTATACGTATTTTTGTGGACGTGGGATTTTCGTGAGTTATACAAGGATTAAAAAGGGAGACGAGAAAGTAGGGAGAGGATGCGAGAAAAGCAAAATAACGAAACGATAAGAAAAAAGAACAGAGGAAGTTATGCGCACAAGCGGTACAACCGAGGGAGAATCTACAGAAGGATTTCTTCTCTTCCCTTTTGCCATCATGGTGCGTCGCCACGTCGATAGCAAGCGGTTTGTTCGATGCTACCGCTTCTCTTACTCATACTCCCTCCCTTCCTCCTCTACACTCGCAACTACTCCCCCACTCTTCCAAGGCACCGTTTGCAAATATATATATATATATACATGTATATGCATTCATGCATTCATGCATGTATACATACACATATGTGTAGCTAGGGAGAGACAACTAAGCTATCGGTTGCAGTATGTATGTACGAGAAAGTGAGAGAGAGAGAGAGAGAGAGAGAGAGAGAGAGAGAGAGAGAGAGAGACAAAGAGACAGAAAAGACCCTCTTTCTTTTTCTTTATTTTTTTACGAATTATCCAACCAGCGCATCGGTTATTCGTGTTATCTACTTTTTAACCTTTTTCACAAAAGGCACAACGAAAGAGAAACAGAGAACACTAAGATAGAGAGATAGAGAGAGAAAGAGAGAGAGAGAGAGAAAGAGAGAGAGAGAGAGAAAGAGAGAAGAGAGAGAGAGAGAGAGAGAGAAAGAGGAAACGGGAAAGAGGGAGCAAAGAAACAGGGGAGACTCTTTGTTCATGATGGTGGTTTCTTCGAAAAAGAATGGCCAGAACTTCTTCAATCTCTCTCTCTCTCTCTCTCTCTCTCGCTCTCTCGCTCTTTATCTTTTAGTATACTTTTTACTTTTCTGTTTATTCTTGTTAGATAGATAAAAAAAGAAAGAAGAATGAGAGGTAGAGAGGGGTGGGAGAAAGATAGGATAGAGGTAGAATGAGAACGTTATTCAAGAGCGAGCACAACGGTGTTTTTGCACTTTGATTTCAAGTTCAATTCATACGGATGAAAATTTCCTATTCATATATATTAAACTTACATATTTATATTGAAGATAAATAACATTCTAGGCATCTCTTTCTCTTACTTTTGTCATGTATTGTTTAAACTGTTCAATATTATGATGGATATTGAAAAAAACTTGAATAGTTTTTTAAGTAATTTTTTTATAACCTTAAGTTAACGTTAAGTTTTACAAGTTATTTATTTTTCATATTACTATCAGAACTTTGAACTTTAACAACGTCATTGATATTTAAAATAACAATTTGAATTATATTTTAAATATATAATAGATATATAATTTAAGTATAAAAATTAAAATAAACTTAACATACTCAATAAAAAGCTTAACAATTTGGATATATTAATTTATTAACATGATGGAAAAATCAAACTTCTTAAATAAAAACGTATTATTTATAAAATATATATATCAACTGAATAATATTATACTCAACGACGAGATTTTGTATTTATAAAGAGACGATCATTTTATATATTATTGATGAAACTCACTAACGTAAGCTTACTCTATTATTAAAATTGAAAAAGATTATTAAAAAATTATTTTTCTATATTATAAAAATTTGTCGCGAAAGAAAATGAGATGACAAACATAAATACGCAACGTATCATTTACGAAAATTTCAATTTTGCTGCGAGTGAATTTCAGAATATTTACAATGAAGATATGAATCATGATGAGTGCATCTTTCATTATAGAATCAATAAATCATGTTGTGAAGTGTGAAAATACTTTTGGTTTGGAAATATCGTAGCAAATAAAAGATGAAAAGAAACTTAATCGATAATGCAAATATGTATATTTATATCAATTTGTATTCGAAGAATAAAAGCCTGGAATAATTTTATAAAGTATAATTATTATTTCAACGTTGCCCTTTTCAATATATCATATAATTATAATTTAATTTATTTAATTTTAATTATTGACAAAAAGAATTAAATAATGAAAATCTATAAATATACAATTAAAGAATGACTGAATTTTTAATTAAGTCATTAATTTTTAATTCTACACTACTTAACTCATTTCTTTAAAGAAAAATTCTTAGTAATATGGTAAAAACCATAAACTACACAATACGATCACTCAAACAATAATTTTAATAAATAATATTACATTTTATATATAAGAGCATAATTAAATAGAAATATAGATTAATAAATTCTTATTTTGTTAGTGTTTTAAATATAGAAGTAAAATTAATTATCTTTTTATTCGAAAATATTCAAAAATCGATATTAACTGTATAAATCTTTCTAATAGTATCATTTAATATTACTTAATTTCATTTTAATCTAGATAAGAAGAAGTAAACGAACACTCAATTTATTAAAATTAAATTTTAATTAAAAATAACAAATAAAAGAAAAAATTTGTTATTGCTCGCAGACTATTGGTAAAATAAATTCTCCTAAGTGCTATAGAGAGGTTTGTGGACATTGCTGCATAGTATCACAATACATAAGAAAGAAGAGCCTAAGAAGAGAGATAGATAGATAGATAGATAGATAGATAGAGAGAGAGGGAGAGAGAAAGAGATGGCGGCGGCGGTGATAAAGAATGGATTTGGTATAGAGTGATCGAGTGAGAGCGAGTCATGGTAGGAGGAAGGGAGGAAGAGAGAATCTGTGTGCACATGGAACCAGCTTTCGCAGTAACATTGTGGCAACTTGAAGTTCCAACGATAAAAAACTCTTTGCAACAACCGTTCCCTTCGCCTTCTTTCTCTCTTAGATATGTCACGTTATTCAATCCTCTTTTCTTTTAGTTTACTATTCTATATAAATACATATTTAGTATAAAGCTTTATACTAGGAATTAATAGATAAACTGGATTTTTAAACAAAAAACTATTAAATTATTAGCAATAAATAAGCGTATAAGTTGAAATCTGTTAAATTTAATATCAACATGACTTGAGAGTAGTAAATAGGAGACCACTAGATGAATATATCTCACTGGAATTTATTATATGTATCTCTCACAAGTAGTTTGAAAGGTAATAAATAACTCATATAGGGATCGACTTTTTCTTCCTTTTCCGTAATATATATAAATATATATATATATATATATATATATATATAATGTAAGAATACTTACTTTATAAAAGCCTTATTGACAATTTTGATATTTTTATTCTAATGATTTCTTACTACGGAAAATATCTCCACATACGTAATTTCATCAACAATATAATAAATATTTTGAAATAGAATATGATCGTTATTAATGAGAATCAATTTCGAAACGATATTATAATAGTTACAAAGTATAAAAAAAAAATATATATTAGTAATATAATTTTACATTAATAGTAACTCAAATTTAAAAATTGATTTTTAGATACTTAAATGTAACTTAAGGTATAGGATTAAAATGAAATATAATTTCATTGACAATGAAAGTAAATGAGATAATATATAAAATAATCTGTTTAGGAGAGAGTTTAAGAGGGAGAGTAACATCGAAAAATTAGCAGCATTGATATGGTCGATTGAATACACTAGAAATTTGATAAGAAATACAATAAGTATTGATGAATAATTAAAAATCGGTGGAATGAGAAAGTACAAGCGAATGCTAATAGGACAGCTGGAATTTAACCTCATATAACAAAAAAAAAAAAAAAAAAAAAAAAAAAAAAAAAAAAAAAAAAAAAAAAAAAAAAAAAAAAACAATATGGAATAATAAAAATAGTTACAAAAGACAATAATGTTAAAAGAATAGAGAGCAAATGAATGATAGGAGGGGCAAGGGAGGGGGATACACATGAGAAAATAAAGAATGGTAGGGAGTTGGAGACACGGGACAGAAAGGGGAAGGCAGAAAACGGGCGCGGTTCTCCTCGTTCCTTGGCAAGACGTTTGACAGAACAAAAGACGATCGACGGTCTTACTTTTTCTCTTGCCGAATATATTCTTAAATCAAGAGAATGGTGCAGCCATTCTCCTTGCGTCGCTGAAATGGCCACGGTGCAGTAGTAACAGCACAACGCAATTCTTTTTACTTTGATTTTTTGGTTTTTCAAAACTAAAGGATAATCACTTTTCTTGAATCTCTCTTTGTAACTTTAGATTTTTCGCGAGCTATGAGTACATCTAATGCCCATATACGATTATTCTTGACAATCTTCGTAAATATCAATTACAATTGAATGTTGTATTGAAGAATGTAACATTCGGCGTTAACAATTATGTGCAAAATTGATTGAACTCAACCACGAATTTAAGAAGATTCATGTCAGTTGGAACTGAATATTAATTAAGATCTTCGGTATATTAATTTCTATTTTTTGGTTCTATCTATCATTTTAACAGTTATTATTATTTACGGTCTACCGCTTCTTATTTATATCTGAACGTTTGTTAAGAGACGTTCAATTTTTATCAATCACTATTTTCGTCAATTAAGCTTTACAAATTACTAAAACCTTAATATATTATAAAAATAAATCATAAATTTCATAAAAAATTATATTGCACATTATAAAAACATACTTAAGCATTTAATCCTGGAAGATGATGCATTATCGAATATAGCGAAGTATCTAATGCAATTGATAAGTTAATCTTAAGTAATGAAGTCTATAGAAATAAATGAAAAATATGAAATATTAAAAATTTATTAAAAATTTGTTGCCATAATACAAAAAATAAAAAGTTCCATTTTTATTAAATAATATTTTTAAAAATAATGCACAGGCAAATTAAGTTTACCGAAGCTTATGTGTTACTTTATTGTTTTTTATAAGCCTCTTTAATGGCCAATATGACTGATTGATTTGGTATAAAATATTAAAAAATATTATACTCGCGCATGCTTATATACAATTTACAAGGTCATTAAATATTAACGAGAATATTGATTTCTTCATTACATTTTTTTTCTCTCCTTCCCTTTTCCTACTCCCTTTATTTATCTATTTATTAATCTATCTAATTCTCTATATATCTACCTGTCCTTCTAAATCTGTCTGACTCTTAAAAATATAGATGTATTGTAATTTTTTACGTTTCCTCTCCTTCCTTATTACGATCTCATTTACTATTTCCTCTCTCGCTCTTTTTCTTTTCACTCCTTTTCTAGATTTCCCTTCTCTGCATCCATTCGTTCTTCATCGTCTCTCCATATGTTTTAGTCCTGAGTTCCTCAAGAGAGTCCAGCAGGACGATAGAGCCGCATATAGATTGAAAATTAACTTATACGAGCGCCGACAAAATATATGACCCACTCTCTTGACTATATTCTTTCTTCTCTCTCTGACTTAGACTGGTACACATGCATATACCAATTTCTGTCTCTCTCTCTCTCTCTCTCTCTCTCTCTCCCTCTTTTTCCATGATAAAACTTATGGAATGAAATGCACCTATATGACTTGGCTGACAGCGATTTACAGAGAGAGAGAGAGAGAGAGAGAGAGAGAGAGAGAGAGAGAAAGAGGAAGAAATCTAAGTATAGGATAACTCACTTTCTTGTTCCTTGTGTTCGTAACGTAAAATATTTAAATACCCAATTTGATGCTAATTAGCCACTTGGTTCACCGCTCGCTTTTCCTTTTTCCTTTCTTCATTTTTTCTCTTCATTTTCATTTCCTTTCTTCATTTACATTTCTCAGTTGCACTTTCTCTCTATCTTTTTCTACTACAATGTCTTTTAAAATATTTATTTTTTTTATTTCTTAATATTTTCCTTTCCTGACTGTTTTGTTAATTATGACATTGAATGAATATTCACAATATAATAATAATATATGATTTTTTCATATTCGCGAAGAAGAAATGTAATAATAAATTCTGAAAATAATACATAAATCTTAATAAGTTGGAACAATAAATTTTCCAGGTACGTATAATTAAAAAGTATAGATGACAATGAATAGTTTCAGCTACCGATAATAGTTATAATTTGAAATTTATATAAAAAATAAAATTATTATCTTTTAAGATTATTAAAAAAGAATTCGTATTATATATTAATATTATTAAATACATAATGTATTCAATTAGGTTTTAGTTTATATGATTTAAACATATATATAATAGTAGTCATTGGTCAACATAATCACACACACACACACACACACACGCAGACACACACGCGCGCACACACACACACACACACACGCACACACACGCACGCACGCACGCACACACATAATTTTAATAATATTTAAATGATGAATATTTAAATATATTGCACATAATGTTTTTCTAAAATTTACGTTTATTGAAAATAAAAATACATCCATAAACATTTAAATTATAATTTAATTAAAATATAACAATTTACAAATTGATACTTATTATAAATAAATACAAAACTTAGTAAAGCGAACAAATCTATTAATATTTATATTCGAATTTAGTAAATTATTAGTAAGATATACGAAAATTCGAACAATCATTACAAAAGTGTATCTCATATTTGTTTTGGAAGAACAACGTGGTTTAAATATTATTAAATAATAAAATAATGTTGTTATACATTATGCGAATGTTCAATTAAGTATCATTTATTATTTTTGAAATGATTTTCACGTTCATATTCTCAAGTGAGAAATTCACACATTCTTGTCTACTCAAATTTATATCGATGATTAGAGTTAATCTTCAGTTTCAATTTAGTAATATATTGCTACTTATTTACAGAAAGCCAACATTGATAAATGAAATGAAATAGATGTTTAATAGATGGCAAACACCTTATGTATGCATATTAATATATCATTTGATTTTTATTTCGATGTACAGGTTGCATACTTGGATAATTACTAGAAGTAATATGATCGAGCACAAGTATTACAATTTTCCAAACTTTAAATTCGTTCATACATTTTGCTTGTAAAATTGGCACGTTGCTAAAAATCCCAGTATAATTAGAAAAAGTATCTACAGTTTGACGATTATCGTCATTTATTCTTATGAAACTATCATCTAAACCTTTGGTAATTCGGATATGCATGGAACTATATTTATCATCACTTGAATTCTCGAGGAGAATGTCCTTGAAGAAACGCAGGTTCGTTATGTAAGCTTGAGTTCGGTTTATATTTTTCACAATATTCATAAATTTGTTCGATTCAATGATCCGAGCAAGTTGTAGTAATGATTTTACAATTAATCGTAAAGTCTGTATTTCATGAAACATCATGGCAATCACTACAGAACCGAGGCATATACATTGTTAAAGCTCTACGTATGAAAATACTTAGCGAAATAGAGCTTGCATATTATTTTATTAAGTATTTTAATTATCCTATATATATATATATATATATATATATATATATATATATATATTTGAAATAAATTGTTAAGTACATTCGATTTCAGTTTACCGAAAGAATTATTTTTGATTTAAATGATCACTAAAAATACGATAGAACTCCGACCCCCTAAAGATTGGAAGTCTCTGAAAAATGTGCTTTTATTATAATTGATTGAATTTTTTGAAATCATTAAATTAGTTGAATGCGCTTATTTTTCATTAAATCTTTTTATGCTTATATTGACAGTAATTTTTACTAATAACGATAAAATTAAACTCTTGGAATAATTCAAAAACGTTAACTAATACTGGTGATGGTAGTAATTAATGGCATTTAATATTTTAGCTGCCACGAATTTATAATAATAGGACAAAATTCATTGCGTACCTCATTAATTATCAGTCTTTTTTAAATTCTCTAGTAAACCTCTATTAGTTTTGGAGCAGAGAAATTCATAAGCATAGCATAGAGATAAATAAATTGAAATTAAAAAAAAAAATTCATAGCCAATGTTTTAAGGAAGAGTAGGTAGAAAATGTGTAAAATTTTCGATCGAAATATATCGACGGACTATGCTCAAATTACATGGACGAATCATATATAAAATTTAGAAGCATATAGGTTTTACTATCATAAAATTTCATAATAAATTATCAAAAAGTGAGAATATTGAAAAATGTCAAAAGTATTGGCTGTATAAGTAAACTACAATATGAAAGCTACTCGACATACACAAGAATACGTGCCCAGGACAAGCGCTCGTTTCAGCCAACAAAGTCGCGGTTGTTGTCGTTGGCTTTGTCGACACGAAATGTGCGTCAGTAGAGGTCGGAGAACGAGACTTGCGAAGAGTGTAAGTGATGGAGTGCATGAAGCTCCTCCATTGAGGTAGAGGGCATGCTGTTACTGTCGCCAAGGAGACTGGCGTTGCCCGCGCCGAGGACGCCGGGTGAACCGCCACCCGTGCTCGAGGAGGCCGGTGTTCCGGGGCAGCCGCCGATGTTGCCACCGCCCCCAGTGCCGATGCCGCCACCGCCGCCGCCACCAGTGCCGCCACCACCAGTACTTCCACCACCGCTTTCTTGGCGCATCATGTTGCGACGCCACTTCGCTCGGGCGTTTTGAAACCAAACCTAGGGATAAAAAATTTTTTTTTTTTTTTTTTTTTTTTTTTTAACGACCTTAATTAACGTTTGTCTATTGAAAGTACGTCAAAGACATTCACGCGGTTTGCTAAGAAAGATATTGCCGATAATCACATTCGAATTGCCTATTAATAGTTTGAATTCTTGTTTCTTTACTTATATTACTTATATCTTTGGCAATGAAAACCAAGTATGGCATAATCATTATTAATGGAAAGCAATCGATATTAATATTTATTGATAATGATTTCTTTATACGGCACATAAAATATTTTTAATATTTTATTAATTTACATCCGTAAAAATTAAGAGAAACAAATTTACATTTATTTATTTAGAACATTCTAATATTTCTAAAACTACAATATGTTGAAGTTCAAAAACGTTATAAATAAAAGAAATAAAATGAAATGTTTTAATATTAATATGTGTGTATATATATATATATATATATATATATATATATATATATATGTGAAAGTATATCACAAAATATTTATTGAAGCGTTATTTTCTAAGCATCTATAACATTTATAATATTTATAATTAATATATAACAATTGGAAATGCACATAAGTAAATGAATGGTATCCACACCTGTAGTACCCTCTTGGATAATCCAGTTTTTTGCGCCAGTTGTTTAAGATCCTTGGCATCGGGATTCTGATTAATGGCAAAGTAACTCTTCATTGTACGAAGTTGATGATGTTTGAAACTAGTACGCATGCGTTTGGTACGTTGACTTTGATGTACTGGGCCACTCGGAGAACCCACTGATGCATCATACGCAGCTAAAGATTCCATTGATGAAGAAAGTTCCGTAGGATGAAGCAATTCTACAACATTAAAAATTATAAAATAATATTGATTTTTTATATGTGCAAAAAAATTATACTTCTTCGTAGTACATATTAGCAGCGTAACAATTTATTATTATAGAAATTGTTATTTATTTATTCTTTCATTAATTTTGTCATAAAATATTTTCAATCTAAAAAAGCTGCCATAAAATTCAATTTCGAAGAAGAATTGAATTTTTTTTTAATCAACTCATTGTGTCGTATTATATAATTTTTTCTCCTCCAATTTTCCAGAAAACTAGTTAATCGGGAAGCCTTGATTTTACACACACACACACACACACACACACACACACACACACACACACACACACACAAAATGACTAAATTTACACAAAATACACAATTAATATATCACGATTAATATAAAATACTCCAACTCTAATAATCGCTCAGTTATTGTATTAGTTGGTATAAATAAGTGAATCATGGGTAATTTTGAGTTATTCAATTCAAATACAACTGATATTTTATTATAAATGATTGCTTTCATTAGAATAAAAAATAAAGTAAACATGCATGCACTTTGGAATAATAGTTGTGTCGGCTGTTTGGAGCAATGGAGGACAAATTCAATGTAACTTATTATTTGCCCACTCAAGCATACAAGTGGTATAATTGTCCGCGTCTAGCAAATATTCATAAGAATATAATCACTGGACCAAAACAGTCTAACCCCATTAATTGTTCTCATTTCATTGTACACTTAAAAACTGTTCTATTTACTTATTCTTATTTACTTATCATAAGCCTTTGAGTTTGTAAAATATTTTTTTTTTTATTTCTAATTAGATAAGAGTAGAAAAATATGCTACAATAATTTAAAAAATTATTTTATATTACTGGGACATTTGCGTTACTATGCCCAATCAATTATTATTCGTAATTGAATAAATTCAAGAATTACTGAAACGAATTTGTGAATATTTTATATTCATATTTTGCGAGAAATTTATTATAGAAAATATTCTTATGAATTAGCATTAAAGCTAAATTATTAAATAGAGAAAATTTGATATAACTTTGAATGTGTACTTTAAGGAAATAAATAATAACGTTAAAATCATTAAAAATATCCAACCACATAGTTTATTAACGACAATTATCATTTTAAAATAAGTAATTGTTTAAAGCTAAAATTCGTTATATTGCTCAATATTTGAAATAATAAACTCAAAATTTAATTTTATGATTTAAGAATTAAAGAAAAATTTCTTATGCAATAAAACTTCATTATTCTAAATTTTTACTTTTTATAACTATTTTTCATTTTCTAATCGGTCCGGTCACTACATCTGCCTTACTCTTTTATTCTTATATAAAATGTCAAGTCGATGATGTTCTAAATAGTCATTCTGTTATCCAAATTTTCTATATATTAATATCGTCAAATTTTCTTTTTCATAAAATCTATGCATCTCGGTGCATTTTAATTATATCTTTATAAATTCATCATATTAAAATTTCTCTATAATTTTATTATAGTAGTAGTTGTAACAAGTTTTTCTTTAACACTGACTTATACGAATATTATGATTGAGAAAGATAATGGAAAAATGTTGAAACACCATAATAGATAGAGAGATATTTAAATTTAATTTCCTGTATAGTTTCATTCAAAAATATAAAATTAAATTCAAATTATAAAACGAAATAGTTTTCTTGCAAAAATTGTACGCATTATTATGTACATATAAATTATAAATAATCATTTAAATTTAATGATTGTGCCCCAAATTATGTTTCCTAAAAATAAGTACTTAACTTGGATAAATGTATGATAAATATTTAATAAAATATTTAATTGCATTGTCTTTTAGCACCCAATAAATAATATTTTATACAGTTATTAGTCATTGACTCATTGTCGTTGTCATGAATCATTGTTATTTGCCAATTACTCTAATCGATTAAATAATATATTTTACTTGAATGGAAAAACAATAGAATTACTATAATAATTTTATTTATTTTTAGTTTTAAAAGTACAAAATTCGCTTGATCGATTAAAATTATGAATTAAAATACTTATTAACCAATATAAATGTCTTGATAATAATATTAATGAATTCGATATTGAAATCAACAAATGTAATTCATTGATAAATATTCAGTCATGAATTAATATTCATTTGATATATATATATATATATATATATATATATATATACAGGTGAATAAATTAACAAAGTTCGAATGAAAATACTACAACCAGTGGCAATGAAGAAAATTCATGTTACTTACATGAGCGGCCCTCGCGCATGCGCATTCCTATCGTTTTGAATCTCTAGGGTAAGTCGACATGTAAGAACGAGATAGAAAGAAGATCGAACAGAATGCAGGACGACGCGACGCGTCGTTTGACGGCGGCACGCACAAATGTCCTTCAGGACGGAGCGCGAGACAAAAAAACTCTGCCAATTATATACAAAAACAGCAAGACGGAAATGCGTCACGTAGTAACCATTGTGCGAGAGTCCGTTCTTACGCGCTCTCTCGTAAATCCCTCTTCTTGCTTCTTACCTCGTCAAATAGCGCGGCTACCGATTATAAAGTGGCCGCGTTGCGGGAATCTCTTATAGGGGCGGCTTTTGAAGCGTTTTTCCTGGCTGTCGCAAGAAAATTGACAGTCGTTGTTTAATGCTTGCCGTATAGAATTGAAGATTCTCGGTAAGGACGAGAAAATATTGCCATTTGGATATTTTGTATATCAGTGTTTACGGTAAACAGTTGGATTGTGTAATTCTAGGCAATAACGCGGCCATCTTGAGTTTTGCCAAATATTAAAAACATTGGTAGTAACGAAGGCGTTAGCGATCTTTTCCATTTGAAAATCAATAGCATTATTAAGTATTATAATACTTGTATAATATCTTGTATAATATAATATCTGTATAATATCTAAAACTAACTGTATAATATCTTATAATCGAACATTTTGAATTTCTATTTTAACGATAATGCAAAAAATGCATAATTTATTTCAAAATCATCATTTACTTTTCCAGCTAAAAGCGTTTTTCTATCTCTGCTGTATTTCTGCCATCCCGAGCCCTCATCCCGGTCGCAATAGATGCACCTACGCACGCACTTTTTTCACATTCATGCGCTGTATAGAAAATACAGTTACAAGAAATATCAGCAATTGTAATGGCCTCATTGTAAAAATTTCCTTTTTCAGATAGATCGATGTCTCCAGAATTGTTAAGAAAATAGTATTCCTCAATAAATATGCATATGTACATTCGAGCCAAAAATACATTAAAAATTGAATTATTGTTATCCTTGAATAAAGAATAAATATTTACTTGAAATGAGAATTTTATATTAAATTCGAATAAAGCTAAGCGCACAATGATTGAAATTAATTTGCTCGAGTAACGATATTTGTCAAGATTTTTTCTTACATTGACGATATTTATTAGACTTTTATACAAATAAAGATTTAAAATTTTAATTCGTTACTTTGCAATTACATACGATAATTAAAAAAAAAATAATAATTAAGAATTTATTGCGATTCATTGTAGCTATCATTAAATAATAGGAAGCTTAAAAAATTTTCAACTTAAAAATTAAATACAACGCGATCAGAATATTAAGGATGATGATAATATGAATTGAAAATATCTTAATAATAATATTAAGATTCTTTATAAAACAAAAACATATTTATAAATTTAGAATATTTTCAAATCCAAAGCCCGAACTCAAAATGACCAGTTGCAATAATAGGTGAGAAAAAAGCTACTTTGAGCTATTTTTTTTAATGAAACTTATTATATTATGTGGAATAAAATGTCTATGCATCTTTGATTTTGAAAGATTAAAATACACCAGGATGCAGACATAATATATACACTGTGAATCTTTAAATAAATGAAAAATAAGAAAATAAGAGATGGGGGAGAGAGATAGAGATAGAAAGAGAAAGAAACAATCGATGATTCGAAAAGGATGAGAGGAAGGAAGAATGGGGAAAAGTGAAGCGTAAGTGGCCGTGAAAGCGGCGGCATGGACATTGATAGATGGGTATCGGCGGCGAGATGCATCGATTGGTCGACTCGCGTGCGGAAAAGAATGCCGCCGTGGACCAATGCGTGCTCTCCGAGACCGGGATGGCCGCTCTTTCCTCTCATGTCTTTCTCTCTCTCTCTCATTTCTCTCGCTGCCTCAACCTCTTTATCCCACTCTGTCTCTCCATCTTTCTCTGTACCTTTACGTCTCTCTCTCTCTCTCTCTCTCTCTCTCTCTCTCTCTCTCTCTTGTATTCTCGATTGCTCCAGAATACTGTCATATACGCGCATGCGTACACATAAGCGAAAGCGAAAAATTTTTGGACAACTTTGCACTATCGCACAATAATTTTTCTCACTCCTTGGTATGAAAAGTTATTGAGAGATTTTTTAACCGCTAAATTTCTTATTTCATTTATTTCTTCATTAAAATAATAAATTAAACTTACAGTTTAATGTAACGATATATTAGCGGAATGTGTTTCTTTTACAATTAATGGTATGGTAAACTTCTAGTTTTGGGGTGAAATTGATAGAGCTTTATAATACTTGTCGAGTGGATAAAAAATTATAGTGATATACAAAATTATTGTTGTAACCCATTGTCTAAAAGACATAAAGCTCTAAATTATTATTTATATCATAACAATTATTGCTTTTTAATTTAAATTTTCTCCCTTATTTATTATTAAAGCCAATTTTTCGCTTAACGATTAGTTAGTTTTTTTTTTTCTTTATGTTCGATAGAAATTATAAATATATGTCTCTGAATAATATACAGTGTTCCAACAATTCATTTTAATATTCTCTAAATATTCATATTTAATAATATTTCAAATCTGATTGACTTTCTAGCGAATAGTAAATAGCAACTTTGTTCGATGCTTATTCCAATGTTGTTGTATTGGGTATTATTTGTGCATTTAAATAATACTTACCATTACCGATTACCAACTAATAGTTAAAAATCAGCTAAGTTTTAATTTACATGGAGTACATGGAGTAACGAATTACTCTTACTGTCGATACTATCAACAGTTACTTATTAAAACTACGTTAAGAATGTGCTAATCCAAGCTAGGATGGAAAATTACTCCATTCGTGATTCCTTATCATCTCGTAGATACTTAATATTCTCACGACAGATTCGTCAATTAAGGATTTTCCCGTTAAAGCATGCTCGACGAACATGCCGAAAAACAGCTCGAGCCAAATGTCATTAATGGAAAAAGCCGAGCAAAAATCGCTCGCTCTTACGAAAACGAGCCATATCTTCCCGATTCCAATACGTAAAACTGCCTTACATTGGTTCGCCGCGGCTCAAGCCACAAGAAATAGCACATGCAATCGTCGCTCTCGCTCCTCGTTGCGCCGCGAGATAATGCCGTGTATAGGGGATACGAGAAAGGGAGCACCTGTACGGCAATGTGTTACGACGTGTGCGTTTACCTCTCCTCGTCATTACGCGCTGCTCTCGAACACGATGATCGATTGGCCAACCGTCTTTTACCTTTCTCGTACCTCACCGCCGTAAGCGCGCTTATGTGCGTATGTATGTAAGGTGCCTTTCCTTGAGAGAGGAGTAGAAATGGCGGCCGTTCGATTATTATGCGGCCGAGAGAAAAAAGGAAAAGGCGATAGAAGGATGGAGAGCGACGTGGAAAAATGTCGAGTTGACAAGAGGTAGCGGCTTTCCTACGTGGCGGTGGCGTTTTTACCTGTGACCGTCTCCGCATACGTTTATGATTCTATATTAAATTTCTTCTACTTGTACAAAAAAAAAATGGAATTTTACGATTTTTTTTGCATTGCCCAATGGCTTTCCTGAATTTTCATCACAAAAATGCATGCATACATTTACCAAATGCGCATTTTTTTTGCTAAATGTTAATGAGACTTTGGTTTTAATTTCAGAATAAGGATGATAGTTTGATTATCGAATTCGCGTGCTTTGCATTATTAATTCTTACAAATTAATTTGCCGGCCATTATTAATACGGATGCTTTATATAAAAATAGTCCCAAGCCAATTATCGAATAATGATTATTTTACAAAATTATTCTCGAATGCGAGAATAGAATTTATCTTGAAATAAATCCACTTGTTTAATGCTCGAGTGTAATAATTATTAATATACGCTTATTATTAAGCACCTGTATAATATGTTTTATACACATAATTAATTGCCGATACTAGTGCTATATTAATGCTTACCAATTACGATTCTACTAATTATTATTGTAATTATGACTGCATCGGACAGACATAATTACTATTACATCCCTGTAAAATTAATGATTTTTCATGCAATTAAATCCAATCTACGATATCTAACATTTAATTCATATGACGCGCTAATTGCGTCACATTTCTTTATAAACATTGCACTCTCAGCCATAAGAATATAAAATTTCCCATACGTGATTCGTTAGCATGGATTGGTATACATTTATCGAGCAATTAGTACTTTCAGAGAAAAAGACGAGTGCACATACCAAGAGCACCTGCTGCCAGTCTCATAGTAACCGGTAACTCGGAACCCGCAACCTCCGATAATTTCCGCTTCCTGGGTCGACCTTTTTGAACACCTCCACCGCCACTCGACATGATGGGACTCTGCTCAGCAGCACTGTAGTATCCAGGTAAAGGCGAGACACCCGGCGAGCCAAGATCTTCAATGCTGCTTCCGTAATCCGTGGCGCAGCATAACAATTCGTAGTGTGGCCTTTTTTCATAAGAAATAATAATATGTTATTTCTGCCTTAATATGTTGTAATAATAATGTGCCATTGGAGTCTTACAATCCCGTATTATTGCAATGTTTCTCTCTCTCTCTCTCTCTCTCTCTCTCTCTCTCTCTTTTCATTATCGTTTCTATTTCATCCAATTTGCAAATCTTTTCGTATAATTAAACTTGAAGCTGTATTTCCTAATAATTTCCAATATCTAAAATAATATCAATAATTCAAATAGATAACAAATATATCGAATATACTTGTTATATATTCGTGTTGTTTTCAATTTGTTTTTGTTTTTTTGTTTTTTTTTTGTTTTTTTTTTTTTTGTTTTTCATTCAATCGATACAATTATAGCTTTGGAAAATATGATTTTTCGCGTGAAATTAGCAGTAAAAAATTCTGAATTTCATAATGCAAAACAATTTTTTTTTTTATGTTTTTAACGTTAACACTGATTTATTGACACACATTTATTAATGACAAAGTTCGTAGTAAATTATTTTGCACCAAAATTGTGTAAAGTTGAATGAATACTTTATTACATGAAAATTCATTTAATATTTATTCGTGCGTAATTACTGTAATTAGTTGTTAAATAGTAATGTATTAACATACGATATATAAATGCACAGGAGAACGTTTTTATGATATTTGAATGTAATTGATAAAAAAAAAAAAAAAAAAAAAAAAAAAAAAAAA
>NW_011948414.1:8476378-8563878 GCF_000503995.2 Ceratosolen solmsi marchali
GAACAATAATATTTATGTAGTAATGTGTAATTGTCGATAAAATGTGTCTTAAAGTAATTGATATACTTTTCGAAAGAATACGAAAATTGAGACGGCATAAATTTTATTAAAATTTAACGACTTGGAGTTTAATATACTTCTCACAAACTACTTTCCACGACGATCGTAAAAACGTATATTCATTTTTATATTTTTATATTTTCATAATTTTCTCATATCTACCGTTCCAAATGCACGCACAGTGATTTACTCGTTATTTTTGGATATAAAAGACGTATTTCGCCCACTCGTTTGGTTATAAATATTTGTATAAGCAAAATATTTGTCGAAAAAAATACGTCCAAGTTCTTTTAAGCCCGAATTTCGAATTGTCGATAAAACATTCTCCTTCCATTTTAAAGTGTAATCATTGAAAAATTAATATATCAGGCCATATAACAACAATATCCGATAATTCGTATAAAGTAATGCAAATGTTAGGCATTAAAATTTGAATTTGAAAATAATGGGTTTCGGGAGTCTCGAGGCCCTACCTCAAACACAATTACGAACGAAATATCATACAAAATAATCACTTGTACTTTCTCGCTGCTGAGCAGCATCTCGAAAAAGTAGAAGCAAATCAATCAAACCGAAAACTATAATGGCTCTGGTTGGTAACGGGCTCGCTCTTTCCTTTTCCCATTTGTCATCATCATCCTCCTCGCCGCCATGGCGGCAAAAACTCAGAAAGCACCGGTGACCCCCTCGTCTGTGCCCCGCTCCTCGTCTCACGCTGATTCGCCGAGGCTTTTTGCGCGCGCGACGTACCTGCAATAAACGAGGCCGTCCCTCTGTCCGAAATGGTCACCCTTGTTAAGCGGTGTGCCGCATGAGGCGCACGTGAAGCAGGCCACGTGGTAAACCAGGTCCCGGGCTCGCATCACCAATTCTGTCGCGGATATGCCAGCACGACAGCGCGAACATCTCGACACCGCGAACAGCCTACGAACAAGAGACACTTTTTATCCTCTCGACCTGCTTTCCTTGCGACTTGATACAGTTACTGATTAGTCGAAAGTTAACACTTGTTGAATGCGCTTGTTCGCTCGATGATCGAAATCCATCTCCACTTCTTGTGAATAAGTGTTTGTCAGGGTAGGAATATTTTCAGATACTCCCATCTACCTGAATCAGGATATTTTCAATTATTCCGGGACGTGGACGTTACATTAAAAGCACATTGCTCGTAATTCATATAACGTTTCAATTATATTCTCGATTAATTTCATTATTATTCTGAATAATGAAACTTTTTTCATGCACGCTATTAATACAATTTTCAACGTCTCTTTTTAATCAAGTACTTCATACACTGCGGTGTATGTTTGCTTGCGTCTATGCTTCATGTATGGTATAATAATTTTTCTACTACGGTAAATACAATGTGCTGCACTCTATTCTTTACTATGCATCGTACATCGTACAAAGTAACTAAAATATCATGATTGCACATCGATACGCGAATATACGTATCAAATATCAACCATTATTAACGGCTTTCTCAGCAATATTTTTTAACACATTACGGAAGTTTTTTGTTATTAATTCATTATTAATTCGTAATAAATATTCATTACTGAGCATTGCTAAGGAATGAAAAGAAAAAACTGTAGCTCATTAAATCTCACTTATATATATATATATATATATATATATATACCGTTACAAAGTTATTGTATTTAATGCGATTTAAAGAATTAAAATAATATTTAAAAAATTTCGATAGTTTTTATAGTACAAAAAAGAAGACAAAAAAAAAAAACAAAAAAGAAGAAGAGGAAAAGAGTATTTCAATGTAGGTTAAGTAATTATAATTAAAGTTGGAAATTCAAAATATGTAAGACTATTATTGCATACGCGGCTGCTAATGAAAATACATAGATAAGTATTAAGCCACTGCAATTCTATCGATATTTTTATTTATATTCGCGTTGTTTTGAAACATTACCAATTAATGCACATTTTCCTAATAACAACGGAAACATTGTCATCGTAATAATAAAAGAAAAACAAAACAAAAGAGAAAAGAAAAGCAAAACATTTTCATGATAACTAAGTATCGGATATTTAATATTATGAATCAATTTCAGGGCACATTAATCACCTCCTTGAATACGTTTATATATTATTTTTAAATGTATCGTGTACAAACTCTTGGTTAAGATTTTCATTGAATTTGCATTAATCACGTCATGCATCGCTTGGTAATGAGAGCGTGTATGAATTAAAAAAATTTGACTGCCGCAATTAAGAATAATTATAACTTAAATATGCGTTTGTATAAATGAAATAATATATTGTAAAACATAAAGTATCGGGCAGTTAAGATGGAGATGAAATGAATGTCAGAGTTACGGGTACTGAATCGATTGCCATTATATTGTAAAAAATGAGAGACGAAGATAAAGGAAGGCAAGAATAGATAACACTCAAAGAAATATGAAAATTAGTAGAAACTATGTATATTTTCTATCATATTATTGTCTCTTTATGTTTTTCTTCCCTCTCCCCGGGCAATCTGACTAGCTCTTTCACTCTCTTTCTCTAATTTCGAAAACCATATAAAGCCTTACTTAACATTAACTAATTTTACTGAAATTTCTATGAATTAACATGTGTAAGTAGCATGTATAATATAAATAATCTAATAATAAATAAAATTATAATTAAAATTTTTAGGTGAATTGAAGGAAAATTGAAGAAATAAAATTATTATGCATGGATTTTAATTTATGTTACTTTTAAATTGGAATATTTTTTTTTTTTTTTTTTTTTTAATAAGTTGCACAACTTTTCTATACTCTAGTGGAAATGTTCAAAAATTAAAAGAAAATTTCATCCGAATAAAATATCTTAAACTTACGTTTCATTGATCTGACAAAAGAACTCGTTCATTTGTAACAAATATAATTACGAAGTATGTTGCGACATTGAATTAATATAAAAAGAAAAAAAAACTCGTATTAGTAAATTTGTTGTTTAATTGTTATTATAGGACAGATAAACGAGTAAATTTCATTTCCATGATTAGACTTTATTGCTACAACAAATGATTATGAATTCCATTCCAGATATTAAATAAGTACACAAGAAATATTCTCTTGCGAACTTGATGCACAAAGTATAATTTCACTAGCATACGCACAATGTTTTATAAGTTTTAATGTATTTTGAGAAAGAGGCGAAACTAACAGTGTACAGTTTTAGGTATAAGAGTCGCAAACCTAACCGACTTTATAATAACACCATACGTAGGTAGACAGCAAGGCCTGTTGGGTTAGAGAAATGTCGCGATCAACGTTGGTGATTCGTCGTTGCCGGGTACGGCATATTTTCAGATGAGCTTGGATATATCGGGCCCCCGCGCACCAGATGGCCATTAGTAGGCATTTTGTGTGGTCTCCAAGAGTGTGACTACGTGCGAGAGCGCGCTCCTATGCAAATTCGTCGCTACCTCAATAAATACCCTCGGATGGCTTTTGCATTAATTTCCGTGCGATCACGCAGTACATGTATTGGGGTCGATTTTTTCACTGATTCATTCGGTAGTTGTTTATTCGTTGGTACGACTTAACGGATGCCTACGTTTAGCGTAATATCTTTTTCTTATCGTGTCGAGTAAGAGCGATAGGAGAATATTATTAGACAATTTTTCACTTCGTTTGCCGTCGCTGATATTGCAAGCGGACTTTGATTGGAATTTCATGCTGATTAGAGTTATTTTCTAATCTTTTGTTTCATTCTTTCTTTCTTTCTTTCTTTCTTTCTTTTATTTTTTTCTTTAAACATTCAATGAAAGCGATGATAGGGCACACACATACGTACGTAAGCATAATTATTAGCAGTCCATCGATGTTTTATTATTGTTGTAGTTCAAAATTCATACATAAAAATTTTCTTCAATAATGTACATATTGTACGTTGTTTATGTACGTTTATTACGTTTTGCCGTGTATTTGATGGGCGAATTATAATTGTAATCTATAATTTGATTTTAAGTATGAATAATGAGCACAATTTATCATTATATCAAATGATTTTGAAAAATTCTTTCCCATGTTTACGCTCCCCTTAGTATCACGAAGTAAAGTCGTTAAAAATATTTGAAAATTTTAATTCCATTACAACCCTTAAAGTTCAACAACGATATGTTTATGAACTATATAAAGTAATTATTGGATCAGAGAAGAGACTTCCCCATGACAATGGACATGGAGGATTGAAACGTCTGTTTAAACATTTATAGGAATATTGCATATATCAATTAGATTATCGTTCTCTATATCGAGTCTTATGACATTAGAAATAATAAAATGCTCGTCTTATTAATCTATTAAACTCTGCTTACATAATCACGAGGCACAACGTTCAATTTTGGATCTTCCTACAGTCATTGCACAATGTATGAATTTAAAAATTGCAATTAAACCTAGACGATATTCAAGAGCTCCCGGCATTATAATTTAACCCATCTGCGTAGCACGGAAATGCTCGTATTCTAGACTCGACACGATCATTGGAGTCGCGATTGATCGAAAAGCCCGGGAAATCGAGCGCAACTCTGGAATCCCACAATCACCTATAGTAATCCTCCTTGCAGTAGATGTTGCCGTCTCGCGAGAAGCAAGTGAGTTCCGCGGCAAGGGGCAGTCGGCAATGACAGCATCGGAGGCAGGCGCAGTGCCAGGGTCGGTCGGCCGCTCTCAGGTACCAGCGCTCGGCGATCTCGCGGCCGCAGCCACCGCAAGCCAAGGAACCTCCGGTGGACAAATCCTCGCTCGCGTGCTGGCAGGAGAGGGAATCAGCGCTGCCCTGGCCACGAGCGCCCACGGCTCCGTCCACTGGTGGCGGTATGCCGCTCCCGCAGCCGACTTCCTTCAGCATTTTGCTTCGAATGGGGTGGCGCTTGGGCAACTGCTGCTACTGCTGCTGGCGTCCTCGCGACGATGGTGCTTCATCGTAGCGGTGTAAGCAACTGCCCGATGGGCTTCCTCGATAAAACTTGGATCAATGACTCATCGTCCTCATAGACTCTCGTTAATCTGGACAGATTGAAAAAGTCGAGGTTCGTTAACTCGGATATTTTATTATGTTGACGTTTGGAAAAGTAATTAAACTATTTAAAATTAAACCTGCTACTGCCTTAATTACAAATTATTAATTGCTGATAAAAATTTGTATTTCTAGAATTTCATCTAAGCTTCTCATTCGGTTAACAAATAGAAAATGATATTTTAATAAAAAAAAAAATAAAAAGAAAAAGAAAAAAGAAAAACTACCGGTTGGGAGAATTAATTGCATTGGTGGTTAACCTATTATGATTTACATTACTTTACAAAAGGACGATTATAAATTTTCATTCATAGCCATAGATTTATATTTGATGAAATTTTTTAATATTATATATATATATATATACTTAAAAAAAATTACGTAAAGAATGATTGTATAGAAGTTTATGTCATGTGTAGTAATTCATAGAGACACCCGTGCATGTATCCGTACATGTATGTAGTTACATTGCACGTAGTAGTTAGGTTTGGGTATTCTTACCATAGAGATCGACTTAATTGCGTTCGACGCTCATTTATACACTTATAAATGATCAAGAACCGTACGTCCTATCACAACATTGACAGCCGATATATCTTTACATACGCTTCCTTAGAGGATTGCGGCAAAACGTAAATACCAATCTATGAATTAATCGATTCGATTTTTCTCTTTCTCTCTCTCTCGTCTCTCCTCTCTCTCTCTCTCTCTCTCTCTCGTCTCTCTCTCATCTCTCTCTCTCTCTCTCCTCTCTCTCTCTCTCTATCTCTCTGTCCCACCCTTCTACCTCCTTTCACTCATTCTCTCATTTCTTCCCGATAATACCTAATGCATGTCCTTGTCCTTGTCTTTGGCAAATCAATTGCAAATTCATCTGTAGCTAATTAGTTCAACTTTGCACATTATCTCTCTGTTCGTCAGTCCCTATTTCTCTCGCTCCTCCCTTGCGTTCCCTCTCATTCATTCTTACTTTTTATTTTTCTGTATATCTTTCTTTTATTCACAGATTCTTATGTGTTTTAATGATATTAAGTGATATATTTGTACATTATTCCAAGAGTTGATATTATCAAAATGTTTTCACTTGTATCTCAATTTCATTATTAAGTATCAATGACTATTGCTATTGAATAATTTTAATATTATATAAATTATTTTTTATCTTTATAAAATTAGGATAGTTTATAAAATTAAGGTACAATTTGTTTTCACAATCATAAAGTATTCGAAACTTTTTTTTTTCAATTTTATAAATTCTATTTTACAGAGGTCTTCTGTCATATTAATTATAATTTCTGAAAATAATAATTGTAACGCCTACTATAATCCAGACATATTATCATCATAATATAAAGCAAGATTGAATTGAGCTCTTGTATCTTCTCGATGAAAATTTAATTAACATTTTTAATACAATTTTCTTTTTTTCTTTATAGCAATATTTACATATAATTTTCAATTAGAGAGTATAAATATAAGCATTTGAATAAGTAAATTATATTATTATAATATAATAAATATTTTTATTTATTTCTCGTCCATTTCAGACACATAAACATCGTGACAGAGAGAGAGAGAGAGAGAGAGAGAGAGAGAGAGAGAGAGAGAAAGAGAAAGTTTGAAGGAACGAGTAACTAGTGATATTTTTTGTAAATCGAAGATACATAAAACATTATTAATAAATAATTGAGATACATATATGAAACACCATTAAAATATGTAAGTGATAAGATATTAATATGCGATATAAAATAAGTGTATTTATTGGTTTTCTATCAATGTAAAAACATTTGTACAGTCTGTATAAATCAAAGGTAGATCGATCGGAAACGAGAGCTCGTAAAACAGATATCCTGTAACTTTCGACTTTCTTTTCCATGCCCCTTAAAAATCCCTAACAGATTCCTGAAGCAAAGCACACGAACCCTTTCCCATTTCTCTGAGCCTAAATCGATGTAATCCATGAGTAGGCGAAGATAAAGAAAAACGCACGGGAATAGGGACGAAGTAACGTGGGATGCCAAAACGAAAAGGGACGAGGAGAGAAAAGAGGAAAAAGAAGACGGGCAGGAGAAACATAGAAAATATGTAGACGTGGATGTGGTAAGAGGGTGGAGGAGAAGGATGAGATCTTTCGGAGTGGGCGTTAAAGGGAAGTAGGACGCCTCCGGTGTTTTCGGCGGTGCGCAAGGGCCCACCGTATGTCACCGCTGGCGGCTCTTCAAGTAGTACCGGCTCGACCAAGAAATTTTAACGATCTTCCTCTCCTTTTCTCCTTTTCTCATTCTCTCTCTGATCTTTCATACCTACCTGGATTAACCGGATATGTAAGACACATACACACGCATATGCAATTGTCTATGTATATATATAAATATATATATATATATACACATGTATCTATCTATCTATCTACATTCATATATGTTTTTATATATATTTCTCTCTCTTTCTCTCTCTTTCTGTATACACAGAAAGAGAGAGAGAGAGAGTGGGAGAGCGTGGGGGTTGGGAAGAGAGAATCGAATTCCGTAGTTACTGTCTTTCCATGAATGCCCTTCAGTATAAGTGTGAGTCCACATAAAATCAAGGGAGAAAAATTAAGAGAAACTCGGGGTGGTATTTGATGTTCTGAACTGGTTTGCGAAAATATATATTTGCAAAGTATTCAAGCAGGAAAAGTTACCGACAATTTATAACTATTCCATAAAAAAAGCATTCAAATTATTAGCACTCATTTTCAAAATAATTCGAATTTTGTATATTTGTACAAATTATTTCTTTTTTGTTATCTACAGAATTAATTAACATACAATCAGTACAAAAATAATTTTTTAATTCTTCATGCTTAAGTTGCTTTTGAAAATGCTCTGTCCATCTGAGACGAGAATACAATTTTTATTATTCACATTAAGTATTTTATTGTAGTAAATTGATTTGAAAGTAAAATTTTTAAAACATCGATTTTAGAAAATAAGTTAAATTGATATCACTTCTTACAATCAAACATAAATTAATAGTATATCAAATAATATCTTGACGTTGATATTAAAAGTATTTTAGTTTAAAACTTTATGATAAATAATTTAAATCAATTTTCTACTTTTGTAGCGCTAAGCTAAAACAGTAATTTAAAAAAAAAAATATTAACGATTATTATTTAAACTCTTACTATAGTGCGTAAAAAAAGATTTATTTACATTATTAGTTATTTAGTTTTATTATAAACGCTTAATATTTGTGATATTTTTAAAACATGTAAAGTATCAATCATTTTTTACATATTTTGTTGAGATATATAACTAAACATTGTATTATTAATTTTTGAAGATTTTTCAATATCAATCAAATTATTAATTTTATATTAGAAGCTAATTTTTAGTGCGTTATTATTTGTAGCTTTAATTGAAACAATTTTATAAATAGAACAATACAAATTTTATTTATAATTAAAAAAAAAACTAAGCTAACCCAATAATATAAAAAAAATTGCTTTGCTACAATAATTTGAAATGATAAATATGGGTAAAGTAATGAAGAAATATACATAATGATAAATTAAAAAAAAAAATTACTTATGTAATTATATGGTTAAGATAATTTATTACGTGAAAATTTAGGAATAAAATATTCATTATTGAGAAACGAATATTGAAGTCGGTAGTGCACTGTAATTATATAGGTGATGGTTTTCATTCATTCATTAAATTATAAATGCATGCATAAAATCATTAATTATCAGACTCAATTTTTTTTTATTACATTTGAAAAATGTGGTTCAACATAATTACGTATGTTTTTTAATTGTTTGATTAATTAAAATGTATAATATCGATTACTGTTAGAAGATTTTTTAAAATTTGTTTGAACGTATATTTTTAAAATATTTTCCGACTTTCAGCGATAATTTATGGATCGATGAAGAGTTCATAATTAGAGTTCATAAGCTTACAATGATAGAAGAAAAAACGTAAAGATGAGTAAAAAGTATGATAGATTCTGTTTCATTTTGTATTTCTAACAAATTCAACACAGCATCAACGCTACAAACATCATCAGAACTTTGCTTGTACTACTTTTTACGCGAACGTACCGAATCGGACGAACTGGTTTTTCGGATAAAATCAGGCAACGATCGAGACTCTCCCAGCCGGTTGGTTATATCGCTTTATTTTGCAAGCAGTCAACGCGTGAGATGCCTAAGTGGTCAAAGGACATACGAGTCCTGTTTCTCTATAGACGTAAAATTCTGCGCTTTTTTCCAGAGGTTTGAAAGTCTAGCATATCCTGGGTTTATCTACTTACCAGAATTAATGAAGACGAAAGCCGACTGTCTCTAGTCCTTTTTATTCAATTTCATTATCTGCGAAATCGATATTCCAAAATTTTGTCACGTTCATAGTGCTTCGATACAGAACTTTGCCACAGTTAATGGAGCAAAAGCTTTCATAAGAACACTTTAAATACCTGGTAAGTGCATTTGAAGTAACTTGATGCTTACATAGAATTGTATTCACCATTTCACCATCACCTAAATATCACCATTTCTTCGAGGATATTACTTAACAGACGTTGAATTTTCTGTCATTTTATTCTATGTACTAAGCGAGATATTATATGCATACCGATGTCTTATAAGTCAATAAGTTGTAAATAATTTTTATCGAAATTTCCATGCGCACGACAGGTGAGCACCGCACTACATTCACCAGAGAGAAAACAAAAATGGATGTCCCATGTACACGATAATATTCAACCACTGCTGTCACAACACTGATTTCACACTGATTATGAAATTTTCTGCACCTTCTATAGAGTAAAATGAGTAAAAAAATATAATAAATGAAAAACAAAACTTGAGGAGAGAGAGAGAGAGAGAGAGAGAGAGAGAGAGAGAGAGAGAAAGAAAGAAAGAATGAGGGAAAGGGAGAGAGAGAGACAGAGAGAGAGACAGAGAGAAGAAGAAAAGAGAGAGTAAAAAAGACGAGAATGAAGATAATAGGAAAAAAGCAACACGAAGCTACCGCTTGCCTGTCAGCCGCGATGGTGCGCTACGAGAAAGAGAAGAGAGAAGTCGAGCTGCGCGGCTCTACGCGACACGAGTATTGGCGACCAGCGGCGGTGGTGGCACTCTTACTCTCTTTCTCTCTCTCTCTCTCTCTCTCTCTCTCTCTTTCTTTCTTTCTCTCACTCACTCACTCACTCACTCACTCACTCTTACTCTCTCACTCTGTCTCTTTTGGCATACGCAGAGCAGAGTCCGCGAATACAGGAACTCGAGGACAGATAGAAAGAGAGAGGTTTATTGTTGGGGGCGCGATTCTCTTGAGCAGTAGCAGCGAAGGCCGGCGGGGAGTAATAGAAAGCGAAAGAGATGGAATGATGGAGAAAGAAGGAGAGAGAGAGAGAGAGAGAGAGAGAGAGAGAGAGAGGAGAAAAAGCTCTGCGTCGGTACCAGGAGTAACACGGAGCGAAAGAGGGGTGGACAGAGACAGAGTTATGCAGTGGAGGTAGACGATTTTCTGCTAGGGCAGGGAGAAGATCTGATTCTATTGCTGCATCGAAAGTCTGAAGTATATTTAGTGAAAGGTTAAGATTTCCGGTCGCGGATAAATAAAGAAGGTAAATAATGTGAACTAATTGAAGACAAATAGTAAATAAGAGTATACATAACAGATAACAAGCAAGGCATGAAATAGATTGTAAAATCGTATAAAGATAGATATTTTTAAAGATGAGATAGATGGCAAGAGGGAGGAGAGCAAGGAATAAGGACAGAGATTATAATTGACGGCTCCGCGTACGGTAGTGCGGTAGGAGGCGTCGCGACGTCAGGCGTCTGCGCCTTAATGTTAAAGCGTTTGGCGCAGGCGCCACAGGGTTCACGGATCTGTTGCAGATCCATGAGGGGGAATCTAGATTGATATAGATAGACAGGGCCAGAAAGGAAGAAAAGGACAGAAGTTAAAAGAGATTGAGGGATCAAGAAAGAGACAATGTAATGTATTGAACTTGTGTACATTTTATATAAGTTCGCCATATTTTTACATACTTGGACAATATATCTATTTTATAATTTATAGATAATAATTTTACGGATGATTAAATTCTATCTAATCAAAAGTTTCTATCAAAATATAAAAATATAAAAATATAAAATTTTATACAAATATAAAGAAATCGAGCAATTAATTAATTAATTTCAAATAGTATATAATTTATATAACCAACAATTACTTCGCGATTGATCATTTTAATTTAAACACTTTAATTTAGACACATTTTTTCAACTTAAACTCCTTAATTCGAACTATTAACTATTTGCTAATTTTAAGAAAAATATAAAATGTTCGGCAAACTATAACCTAGGAGACCGCAAAAATATGAAACTTGTTAAACCTACATTGTGATTTATAAGCTCTGAATAATTATAAAATTTATTGTTGCAAAAAGACGAATACATGAAAGAAAATTCCATTGCAAATTACTTATCATCTAATATTAAAATTTCTTTTTTATAAAGGAATAATTATATAATACTGGATCGACGTATTTATACGGGTAAAGAGAGGAAGGAAATTGAATAAAAGAGTTTACTATATCATTATCATTTTTTTTTTTTCAACAAATAAATTTCCTCCCAACTGCTTTATATGGATAAATCCTTATACATAATAAATATAATTTAAGGCTTACATATATAAGGAAATAAAGACGAGTACTCAGTAAAATAGTTTAATACGACCACTTATATCTCTGAGCATTTTTAATGCTTAAGAACTCGACATTTATTCGAAATAAGTATGGTGGATTTTAGGACGTCTAAGAATTAAATTTTTATCAATAAAATAATTCTTAATTATTATTTTAGAATCAATAGATCTTATTATTTTTCATCATTTGAACGTTCGAATGAAATTGTTTAGGAATTGTTGAGGAAAATTTATTGATAATGTAAAAACATTTATAAGTAAAAATTTATACTTAAAAACTTTACTTTTATTTTACATGGAATGTAGTAGTGGTGAATCTGTCATACTACATAAAATCAATATGAATCTCAGGGCGTCAGAAAAACAAAAAAAAAAAAAAAAAAAAAAAAAAAAAAAAAAAAAAAAAAAAAAAAAAAAAAAACAATAATAGAGTCCTTAATTAAATAAAAATCTTAACTGAACCTCGTATCTTTTCTTCGATTTATACAGAGAGAATGTATGCTCATAGGTAATCACTGCTTGGATCACACAAACCCAACGAAGAGGCAACAGATACCAAGCGTGCAGAGTATTTTTTTTCTTTTCTTTTTTCTTTAATTTCTTCCATTATCTCTAATAATAGATAAACGTCTTCGAGACCCTTAACGAGTAAATAAATGATATGTATAATAGTACTACGACAGTCGACATCGGAAATGATATAATGTAATTCCTCGAGCGCACGCGATACTCCTGCAGTCTTAGACCCTCGTCGCGTTTAATCCGATCACATGTATGTGTGAGCGCCGATGCATGAGAACTCTTCGGACAATTACTTTTTTCTTTCTTTATTATTACATCTCTATATTTATATATATTATTTTTGTCATTGTATATTTTGTTAAGGAGAACACACACATATAGAAAAGTTTTTTTTGTTTAAGATGCTTTTTTTGTTCCAATGCTTCGTGATATTCTTATGATTTAATATAATTTATAATTGGCCTATGGGGATATGTAAGCAAAAATTTCAATATTTGAATGTAAAAAATTATAATGCCTAAGTGAATGTTTAGAAGAAACTTGAAGCAAATTGCATAATTTTCATTATAGAAGAATTTTCGTAAAAATATCCCGCGTACAATAATTACTTTAAAATAAAAAAATTGACTGCTCACACCCTATACGTCTTTGATTATCTTCCTCCATCAATAATTACACCGAAGCCGAATAAAGTTGGTTAGACAATAGCTAACGTATACCATTAACCGAGTGATTAAAAATCGAAAAGATCATCATTTTCCTTTGCTCATTTAACAAAACCCTTCAAACTTAACGTGTCGCATAATCCGAGAGCATCAACGAGTCTCGTGATCTTCTTCATGCGTATTGTGCACGTGTCGATGTCATTTGACGAGAGGGAGATGGAGCGAGTTGTGGCACACGCTTCCACACGTGGTGGGGGCGACGCATGGCCACACAAAAAAGGAGAGACAGACGGAAGGTAGCGAGCGCACGACGAGGCGCGGCTTCGTCGCTCGATACTTGCGCGGGGCTTGGCGCGCATAAAGCGAGAGAAAAGATCGCCGGCCAATGAAATCGAGAGTCCCCGATAAAGCAGCCGTGCCATTGGTCGTGCTCGACTTCCCACGCTGATGCCACCGTCTCTTCCCTTTCTCTTCTTCCTTCTCATGCACTCCCTTTTACATACTACTCGCTCACGACCTTTTCCGATCTTAAATTCGCGAATTTTCTTATCTCACACTTATCCTTATCCTCTAAATTTTCACTTTTATTTTTTATACGTCGCATATACTTATAAAAGGCCAGAACTTCCCATTCTTATTTGCTTATGTTATTCCTTGCACTTGTATTGTTTTTATTTACATATGCTCACCTACATTAGAATTCATAAAATCTTTTCCTTTTATATTCCGATATGAAGATTATGAAATATTATAATGGCATTTTGTAATGTTCAATTTCGATATAAATCAACAACTTTTTTAAAATAAATATTAAAATAATGACTTGATACTTCTTTAATTTAAAGGAAGATAGTAGAAAAATAAAATAAATAAATGAATAATATATTAAGGTTAGAACTTAATGTACGATTTTTTTCATAATTTATCATTCCATTACAGATATTAGAATATAAACTTCATTTTTAGACACTTAATAATATGATTTCTTGCTTCTGTAATTTTTTCATAATAAAATCTTATCATAATAAAATTTTTGAAAATGTATGATTGATGCACAAAAATTGTTCACATAAATTCATATTATAATTTCCATATATGTATATATATATATATATATATATATATGTTATAATTTATATTATTCAATTATATTATGCAATTATAATATTATAGGAATAAGAACTTGATGGCTAACAATGTGCATCTCTTTTTATATATTAAAATACTAAGCATATCCTATTTAATAAAAACAAGATATTCTGATTTTCTCTTTCTGTTTATAATAATTTTCTATAATATAACAATTTTATATAATATAATAACATAGTAATGCAAGAATATATAGCCTTCCACAACAATTATGGTTTTGCAATTTTTATAAATATAAAATATAATATTAAATAATTGTAATCTTTTATAAACTATTATGGCAATAAATATCCCTTTTTTTTTAATTTTTAATAAAACTCCCATATACTTGTAATATAAAAAACAAAACAATTTAATATTATTAAAATTTCTTAAAATACTATTGAGAAAAATATCAGATATCTAGATAAACTTTGTTGAGACACAATTTATAACATATTAATATAATATGTGTTACATCAACTAAATAAAATGATCCTAACATTATCATGATCGTAACTCCTATACTTTTCTTTATTTACTGATGGAAAATGAATGAATTTTATAAGATCTATAGTATATACAATTTTTTTGTATTATTATGCACTTATAAGAATAGAAATATGTTTGGTAAAAAGATTAAAGGTATATAACAAAAATCATTATAGAATAGTAATGCTAAAAATATTAATTAGACAGTATTTAGGAAGTAATTCATCCTAGAACAAAAACTTGAAATAATAATAATTATTATGCCTTCAAACAGCAATCAAATCTTTAATCAATACATGGCTCAAATTTAATTTAACATTCGAAATTAGAATATCTTTCAAATATTTTTAGATTCCAAAAGTCGGCTTATTGGAAAAGATTAATTTATATATCATGAGAATCAGTATTTGTAATCCGCAAACATGTGTATTAATGATTTTGTACAATGAACATTCAATTTCAATTATGAAATCAATTGGATTTTTAGGAAATTTATTACAACATCTGATTTTTTTTTAATAATACATGAAATATTATTGTATAAATAAATGATAATGTAAAATAAATAATTTGTATAATAATGATATATGTTGAGAATATTGTGAACATTGCTTTAAATTTAGTAACTTACAGAATGACAGAAGTTTATTAAATTTTAAAACATTTGAAGCTATCCATTAGTCACCGGTAATACAATAATAATTATACATCATTTTTTACTAACAAATAAGCTTAAACTAAAATGAACATCTGATATATCCATTAACTCGTATGTATTATAGTAAAAACACATTGAGAACATAGATTAATAAATTTCGATTTATAATCGAAGAGGATATTTTACAAGATCGTACTTTTCACGGAGAATAGCGGTATAATTTTGAATACAAATGCGTATTTACCTACACGCATGTAAGCTCATGCATATGAACGCTCGAGTATTTTTCACCTTCACACGCCATGGCTTAATGCAAAAGCCCTCGAACTCGTGCGTTGTCTGTTCTTCTGTCTTACCATCTAACATAGACAAAACTTCTCTCCCCATTATCTCTCTCTTTTTCGCAATCTCTTCTTCTCACTTGCTCGACTGCTCGCTTTCCTAGACATGTTTAAATAGGAGCAAAGATCTAACGGTTAATTTCCGCGTTAAGGCTCCTGTTATCTTCACACTACTTGCCGAGGCTCGACGAGTTCAGGAAGGTGAGAAAGACAGGAAGACAGGATGCACCCAGCCTGATCTATACATATGTGATGATCGTTATATCGCGACGATTACAGTTTTCGGCTCTTTTATATTTTTCTTATAATTTGTTTCGCCCTACGATTGCAGGATCACTTTATTAAAGTTAAGATGCTGAAATGACAATTACGTATGAACTTGTAACTTAATTATGAAAACTTTGTATATATTGAATGTAATGTGAACTGTATTATTTGTATTATATTAATAATGATAATTACTTTGTTTTATCATTAGATTTCATTTTGCTGTTAACGCTGTTTCGGTTATACGATTTATGTTATAACTTATATTTTTAACTATCAATTGTAAAAGTGAAATATAAATATAAATAATATATGAAACTCGGTTTACTAGTTATTAAATTAATTATAATAATCAGAAAATTTGTCAATATCGAATTTCACCTTAGTAAAGACGGTCTCTTTATCATTATTATTAATATATTTTAATATATTAATTCAACTTCATTATAACTATTTATTAAATCTTTCGTTAACTGAACACTAAATTATCTTGGACTACTAAAAGAAGAAATTCTTATAACTTCAATTTTATTTATTCTTGATAAACCAATTTCATTGAAAATTTTATTTGTCATTCTATAACATGATAAAATTGAAAAAAAAATAAATAAAATTTCCCCATTTAAAAATTACTATTAATCGAATAATTATATATTCAAAATTTATTGGAATCATAAAATAAAAATTGCCATTTATATTTTTGTACACGCTGTACTTGATATTATTACAGTTTAATAGAATTTTAGTATAGTAGCAATTCATGAATATCAATATTTAAAAATAAATTTCCAAAAAATTAATTTGTTTTCATTCAATTAGTATATAATATAATAATGACCGCAATTTTATTTATATAAACATTCTGTTTAATATTTTTTCAAATATTTTATATAATAAAATAATTAATGTCTTGACATATAAGTAATATGTAAAGATTAAAAAATGTATTATGCATGAAATTCAAATTTCGTTTCGTAATTGTCACTGTAGTCATTTGTACATTTCATTAAATTTACAATTCTTTTATTTTCAATAAAACATTGACTATATTTAAAAATTAAATATACGTATTTTTATTAATTACATTTTTTAATTAAATTTAAAATTAAAGAAATGAAAATAAATATACAACCCCAAATATGCTACATTAATTAGTATTAACGGATTATTTGAAAGCTTCGTCTATATTTTAAATTTATGAAAAGCTGATAGGGCCTCAATCTATATATATCAAGTCTTTTTATTAGTTATATAAAATTTAATTGAAAGTGAAATGTATAAAATACAATTGAATTTGTATGTACTAATGTAAGTATGTTTTCGAAAATTACTTTTTTTTTAGATTTTATTAAATTAAAATATTTACCGGATTATATTATTAATATGGATAATATAGTTTTACATCATTACGTTTAATATAATATGAAATTATATAAGTAGGACAATTCATGATTAAATTATATAATTTAAAAATACATATATATATATTTTACATTTTGTTAAAATATATATTTATTTCATTTAAAGATTTTATCAAATGCTTATTGTATATTATTATTTATTATAATATAAATATTTAAAAGAGAACGATTTATTTATTATAAATTTTGTTCAAATTATATCTGATATGGTTTAGGATAATAAGTAACTCCGTACATATAGATAGTTTATAATTAAATATAAAAATTTGATATATTAATTCCCGATAAGATAAGTAATTTAATTCAAGATAATAAATTAATTAATTCTATACCATTAATATTAAAGATTCAAATTGTGTGATAATTAATACCTATTTTCATGTGATAATTATTATTTATTAATAAAGACATATTATTTCATTAAATATATACTCACAATGAATTTCGTTCATATAAATCTTTATTATTTTATGAAAGATAAAGTCATAAATGCTTATGTAACAAATTTCGTTATTTAACAAGCAAACTGCGACTGTAATGAAGATACTTGTGCAATGAAGATCCAAGCGAACCAGTAAAATTAACGGAATATCCGTTACTCGCAGTTAAGGCAATGATTGCTGTCCACAATTGAATAAATAATTGCAATTGTGAATTCACTGTTTTTCTATCTCCTTTCTATTCGCCCCGCTTTGGTTACGTGCTCTCTCTCTCTCTCTCTCTCTCTATCTCTCTCTGTATCTTCCTCTCCCTCCTTCTTTCCGTATCTCGCCCTCCCGCCCTTATTTATTCTCTTTCTCTCTCTCTCTCTCTCTCTCTCTCTCTCTCGTATACGTACATTGACGCACACAAACTATTTCTCATTCGCCTGATATTATCAGTATTTATCTCGCTCGCTCCTTCGTTGCTTATTTTGTGGGAAGCAGGAAAGGCGCGCGTGCAAACAATGCTCCTTGACATTAAATAGATTTGTTTCTACGATTCGTTTCCGGTTCGGAATGCGCGCTCCGCATAACGGCTCCCGTGCGGATTCTTTCACGAGACGATTTACTTCTACCGGTACTGTGCATATGCGGATGAGTACCGCGTTTTATTCGTTTTATACACAAAAAATATATAATTGTTACATAGTCAAGATGTAATAATTCAGAAATGGTTTATCATAAGAGAATCTCGCTATTGGCAAAACAATTTTCTTTTCTATTTTAAAGTTGTTTCATTTATGGTATATTTGTCAAAATATAATTTGAATAATCATAATATTAAATATAATTTCAATATTTTTATGTATCATAATAGTTATGTTGTCGGAAATAAGTAGTTCCCGTCGTGAATTAAAATGTATGGAAATTGAAAAAAAGTATATTACTTAAATTAGAATAATTAAAGAAATTATAAATAGTGATATGATTAGGAAAAACAATAGAATTTTGTGACTTAATGAACAGGAACAATTTTAAAAGAACTTTTAATAATGTATTATACGTAAATGTAACGAGAAGAAGCTAGTTTATGGCATGGGGCATGTAAATATTATCACAATAGACTAAGAAAAAAATATTAATTGATTTTAATAATACAATGATACACTTGAGCCTACAGATACATTTTAAACTAATTACTATCTATAATAAACGAATCTAATTCCATTCATTTGATCTTAATTTCATGGAAGAATATTTCATGTATAATCAGTATTCAATACACAAACATTATAAATATTTTATCCACTGTGTTCATCAGTAAATTATAATTAGATAATTTTTTCACACAATTCTTTAGTAAGATAAAATGCACTAGTAACAAAATATTTTGTTACGACCCAAAAAAGCTAAAGTTTTCTCAAAATCTCAATCATAGAAATCTAAAAATTTAGCTTTTTATTAGTATAGTATAGTTTTTGTTTGAATAGTCTCCTTCATCTCTTCACTGAAACACTGATCGAACTGCCAAGTCCACCGTTGTGATGCACAAAGGAACTATATTAGATTAATCAAGAGGATACGAAGTTGCCACAATATGTTTAAAACTGCACTTTAGCATTCCTCAGTTTAATATATATAGAATATTTCTTCTTTCGTTCACTATGTTCGTTCCGCGCTATGGCAACGTCAAGCCGCATAAAGTCACTATACTTTCTTCCTTTATCTGATGCGCATGTATCTGCTTGCCTGGTTCTTCCGGTGTTCGTTTTTCTATGTTAGAGTACTATCGGTCCTTCCGCGCTCTCATGCACTATGAAAGATTATCATATTTTATTAATAGATTTTTAGTCATTAATATTTTTGTAATATTATATAAGAGATGAACATAAGTATAAGTGATATAAAAAAACAAAAGTTATGCACAATGTTTCAAATCATTAAGTTTAACTGTTCCTTTTCAAATATTTAAAATTCTCATAATATTAAGTATTTATTATGTTTTTAAGAGGCAATAAAATTGCAAATGGAAACGAAAATATTTTTATATCCTTAAATAGATTCTTCTTGTTATTAAGAGATAATCTATTATTAAGAAAAATTATAATCAAATTAATGCATAAAATTAGTATATTGAAGTAATATTTATTATTGAATTAATTATACTAATATAAGGTTCATTATTCTATATAAAATTCACAAGAAATAGTTATAGTATTAATAATTCTGCTATCTACGTTTACGTTTGTAATATATTGAATAATATGCATGTAAATGATTTTCATAGTAAAAACAAATTAAATTTTACTATTTCAATTTTGAAAATGATAAAGTCTAATATTTACTTGAGTAATTCTGGGAATCAAAAATAAATCTTTGATAAATAAAAATTATTTAAAACATATTAAAAAATGATTATTTCATGTTTCATAATAAATTTCTATATAATATTTTGGAGTGTAACTGAATCATAGAAAATTACAAATAATATTTCATTTTAACGATAAACTATACTTTTTTAATTTAACTCATTTTCATTGCATAAAACGTTTACACATTTTTAATAATTTTAATATGCCAGTGGTAAGTAATATCTCGTAAACAATTACATTAATGTAATAGAACACACGAAGTAAATTAATCTCATGATATCATTTAATTATAAAATCTCAAGTTTATATATGAAATATTTTAATTTTATGTTTAAGTAGAGTATAGGTATATCATATTATATTTATTTGAATCTGTTAAAATATTTTAGTATTTGTAAGAGTCTTGGTGCAGTAATCGAGTCTTTCAATACAGGAAAGGGAATTGAATATATAATAAGGATTACGATAATCTTACTATCTATTATATTATTAGATATAGTAATGAGAATAAAGAGAATATTTTTCATTCAATTAAAAAAAAAAAAAATTTTCTTCTTAAACACAATTGTTTTCATAAATAATTAACAATCACAAAATAATTGTATTCTAATTATATGATTTTATATATTAAATTATAGTATATTTTGAAATATAAGTTTATATTGATATATATGAATATTAAGCAAAATATTTTTATTGTTAGATAATAAAATTTTTAATTGGGTTAGCTTAGACTATGATATAGTTTTAAATGTCATATATAAAATAAAAGTAAAAAAGTTATAAAAGCAAATGTTAACTCTTTTGCTTTGTATTTTGCTTTTTTTTCACTCTTTCTGTCTTGACAAATATTTAAATGTTTTGAAATAAAACATATTTTAAATATTTTTATTAATATATTTTTGAAACAAAGAAAATTAAACAAAAAAATTGTTCTTTTACATGAATTGGATTGTTTATGCTTGTTGTCTTATTAAAACGGATATAAAATTATATAATTAACATAGAATATAATAATAGAAGTTTTGAAAGAATCTCTATCGGAAATATTAATTATTATAGAGAAGCTGCTATAATTATTTCAAATATATATCGATAGAACTCTAGGCCGTAAGTTTTAATACGAATAATTAAATTAAATTTAAAGTTATATAATAATTTGGATAATTGTTTTTTATTAGAATAAATATCGTAATTAGAACATTCATTTTAATAAAATAATTGTTTTGTAGGAATAAACAAGTTTTATATGGTATTTGTTATTTCCGAAATATTTTTAACTATCTGTAGAAGACGGATGAAGAAATAATTTAGTAAAGGAGAAATATAAATAAAACAAATATCTATAAATGTATCAATTATATATTTAGTTAGACTAACAGGAATTACTCCTTTTTTTCCTTATTAAATTTATCTAGAATATATACAAATGGCAATGAAGATTTTTTCTGTTCAGTTTTCGTTTTAATGTTGAAATTCTCATTTTTAATTAATATATTTAATTGTTAACGATACTAAATTTGATTCATTTTATAAACAATTATTTTTTTAGTTAATTAATAATTCATAAAGTTCTAGTTGAGAATTCATAATCAAATATGCCTTGTAGTGATTAATTTTTATATCATTGGTATCGATCAATTCCTTCAGATATTTATCTAGATGTCTCGTTCAACAAGATTTTCAAATCTTTTAATTAATGTTTTACATCTATAGAGCATTTGATCAATTTATATACATTATATCGTAAAATGAGTTGAAATTTTAAATTACAAACTTATTACAAGATATAATAATATTTGTATATATAGATATTATAAGATATTATATATATTTTGCGTGGATTTTAATATTATATTTTTCTCAAGATATTACATATATTATTATCTAGAAACAATTTATGTGTTTACATCTTGAACAATTTAGCAAGTGAATTAAATAGTTTACAGAAATTACTTGAATACGATCAACAATATTACATTCACAATATTTGTTTCAACAATTTTTAAATGTCTAATGTGATGAATTCGTTATAATAATTATTTATTTTACAAGCATATATTAATCTATTTATCATATTGGAACTAATATTTAATTTTTTAAATATTAAAAAATGTTATGTATTTTTGCTTGCTATTCATAAAATCTTATAATATTTACATAAATATGAAATATTACTTCATTCATAATTAATCAACACCACATACTTTTATACTTTCAATTTTGAAACTTTATTATTTAATACTTTAGTGTTCGAAGTAAAATATTTTCCATAATTATCTTTTTATTATAAGCAGCTTAATACAGGTTTAATAATTATGTATTATTTCAATAATTTATTAGATAAATCTTACTTAAATGTGATGTCCTGCGCATCCCAATGTATAAATATATGTTCTCTTTTTTTTTTTTATATTATAATCAATGTAAAGTAACATGGTATTTATTGAAAAGAATATTGTATTTTTTATATTATGTTATTAAATTTATGAAATTATAAATTATAAATTATGAAATAAAATGTTTGATAGCAATTAATTGTTTTTATAATTTTTTAATAGCAATGCAATAAAGATCTTTTTTTTTATAAAGATTCATTAATTAATTAAGATAAGTCGAAATTCTTATTAGACTAATAATTCTTATTAGAGTAATATTCATTGTAATATATTCAATTAATATTAATAATTCAACAAAATTTGGCTATTTTATTGCTTATAACAAGCTCGATAAACATATTAGTAATTATATTAAAGTAGAGAATATATATCTATCATAGAGGATATTTTGTAAAACTAATTGTGTATTATATCAATATATTCTGGTTAGCTCTTGACTAAAAGTTTAAACATATAAAAAAGTGTTAGAATATATTTGTTTAATGAACTAATTCTTAATATTTTAATCTATTAATAGCCAAAATCGTCTATAATAATATTAATCGGTACTATTAAATCTATGTATGTTAGATATTAATTACGTAAATGCTTAACAAGCCGTTTACAAATAAATTTTTCTTTTTCATTTAAATTTTTGTACGTAAATTTGCAATATATTCTTATACTTTTATATTTATTGAAATGAATAAATTGTTGAGTTGGTATCTGAAATAAGAAGTCTAATAAATAGAACAATCGAATGAAAATCAGTGAAAATGTTTAAATATATATAGTAAGTGAAGGTAAAATTATAACTAATTAGTGATTTTTTGATAATAATAAATTTAAATTTACCCATTACAATCTATCTTTTATTAAAAGATCTTCGTTTTATTTACTTCACTCTTATCGACGATAACTGAAATATGTAGACAAATATTTGTTATGACGCAGTCGGTTTTTCGACTACCATTATACGTTAAAAAGACTTGCAAGTTTTGTCCACGCAAACCACCTTCTTTTTCAATTTCATACTGCTTTCCTCTTCTTCTCCTTCGTTCTCGTCAATGTTCCTTCGCAGTGGAACCAGTTTTACGGCGACTTCCAATGTTCCTCTGTATGTCTGCACACGTGCGCAATGTATAGTCACAGTTCCCGATGGTGGCTTGAGCATCGCCTTATCCGCGCGTGCCACCAGCCAATCAACCACACGCACTAATTAATGTTAAATATGACTAATTGATCTGTTATTCGAGCCTTGTGTGCTTGTGTATATATACATAAATGTTCGATCGCCATGCACATTTTTTCCTTAGTTTCCTCGTCCATCGCATTTCACTTTTTAGGTCAATGCTAGACCGACAGACTGACGAATATACAATAGTTAATGAGTCCACAACTGTAGACTTGGTAAATTATGAAATATTCAATTCTTTTCCTCGAGTATTATTATCATTGACGTTATTTTTGGCAAAAAATAGGAGATACTGCGGTGAATTGAGATGTACGTGAAACCAGAATTATGCCCAATGACTAATGAAACGTACGATCAAATATCCCTATACATTATACATATGCCGGTTTGTAAAGAAAATATTTTTATATTAATCAAATTAAAAATTACTTGTTCCATTTGTGCAATAATGTTTGCTTAAGCTTAATTAAAATGTAGTAATTCCATCGTATAGTATGAATGTTTCAACAATAATTGATATATATATATTATTATTTATTTTAATTTTTAAAATAAGTAAAAATGACTACAATCAAAGTTAATGAGATAGAAAAGAAAAATGACAAAAGTCTATTTGTTGTGTTTCAAACTTCGTAATTCGACATTTTTTAAGAGGTTAGGTGCTTATTTATTAAAATGTTCCAACTTTTGTCTAACATGTCAAAAATATTTGTCTTAAAAAAATCGCGCGCATTGCCATTAAAATTACTCTAAATAGATGATTACTCATTAAAAATATGCATATTTTAATGTTCACATAAATAATAAATTTTGAATCCGAAATGTATTGACACTTTAATGAAATAGGATTGTAAATAAAGAGTTCTAAGAATTTAGTTTATCAATTTTGTCTTTAGAATATAAAAAATATATCGCTAACCAGTGCGTGAAAAATAATAATGAAAAGAAAGAGGTCCAATAAATTTTGCCTCGGACAATAGAAAAATATCAAAGTGCTAAATCACCCGAAACGAAGGTTTCGTCAAAGAGTAATTTGCTTGCGCTTAGCATCTCCTTCTCTGTCGCCCTCTCCCCGCCGCCGTCACTCGCTCGCTCATTCTCTCTCTCTCTCTCTCTACCATATAATATTTCACTGCTACAAAAAAGCTCACTCCCTTACGAGTCGATTCTGATTGGCGCTCATTGGCCGCTCAGCTTGGACGTTTACTGCGGGCGCCTTGTTGCAACATCCTGCCATCAATATTACCCGTTGACAACTCGAGAGCTCTAGGAGAGAGCGAGCTAGCATGTGTAAGACGAAGGATGCAGTCCCGCAGGCCATGGATTTCGCGAGATAGAATATTATATTTTGTTTGCGCTCTCGACGTTTCTCGTTGTCTTCTTTTAACCTTTTTTTTTTCATTTACTCGTGAACTTTTTTTTCGCTCCTTAATGTACGTTTACACTCTATTTTTCTTATTTTATGGCTTATGAAGAGTCATAGACGTGCATTAATAAAAAACTGACTATTGGTATTGAATCATTACATCTTAGGAAGAACGAGCACGAAAAACAATATGTGAATTTAAAAATGGACATTTCCATATAGTCTCTGTATGTAGTGAGTGCTTAACGATATTTCATAGAAATAAATCTTAATGATTAAATAAATCTGTTGATTGTGAAGTTGTTCGTTATATTGTCAGGGCTTTATAAATAGAAACTTGTCAATTTGCATATCCAAATTGAAAAATGTATTCGCAAATTCGAATTTGTAAATCTATTTCCTTCACATTTCAAATCACTTGAAGCAATATGAGCAATATGCAGATAAAACAGATTTTATGTAAGAATTTATTTGAATAAAATGATTTAAGGGAACGTTGCGTAGATGAAATAAAGTAAAATTGTCCTTTATATAAAGAACTGATTTTAAAAAGAAAGATTTAATTTACACCCAATACAAATTATCTAAAACTTTCAATCACCGTACAACGTCAATGCCCATAAAACTCCCCAGGTCAATATTAAATGCAAAATTGCCTTTCAAAAGCCAATAGATTTTCAACGCGTGCTTATTTTGCATATGTGCAACCAAACATTATGCGAGCTAGCTTGAAATCACGATTCGCGTGCACTTGGTCGAGAAATAGGTACGGGGAAAGAGGGAAGTGCCGTATAGGTTTCGTCGGTAAATAAACTATTAATATATTGTGATGGTGTGTATATAACCTCATCTCAGTGTGCATTCCTAACCATATTGGTTTTTGCCCGCCGGTGGAGAAAGAGACGAAGAGAGGGAGTGAGTAAAATCGAGAGAGAGAGAGAGAGAGAGAGAGAGAGAGAGAGGAGCCGGCGCCTCCATTCCGCGGAGCATAGCTCCTCTTCGAACCAGAGATTTACGAAGCGCAGAACAAATACGTAAATTACATGGGTGAATTAATGGAGCTGTGCATAACGACCTTCTTGATTCACGCGTCGACGCGTCATCCCTTAAACGTTCCTATTGCCTTTCAATTTTATCTTTCTTTGTTTTTATTATTATTTTTTGTTTTTCCTTTTTTTTTTTTTTTCTACAAGTATTTTGAAAAACTTCATTGACTGTTCGAAAAATATATCTTGGCCAATTATTATTAAATATTAACTACCACTTACTTGACACAACAACAACAACAACATCAAAATAAAAGTTACAACATAAATGGATCGATAAGGAAATAACAACAATATTATTATTCTTAGATAGTCAACAAGTAGATTCAATACGAACAATTTTCATTAAATAAGAGGACAAAATTAATCAGATATATGAGAAGTTTCATGTGCGTATGTGTATCAGAAAAGGCCATTTTTTGAAATAAATATCAATGTATTTTATATTAATAAAAGCTGGTATATTTGGTAATAAGTTTTATTTATTTCAAATAATCCTAATTTTTCACTATAATATATGTATAATATTTAAATTTTTAAAAAAGGTTTTAAATAAATAAGGAGTCTGTACAATAATTGAGTATTTACATGGTTTATAATTTCTTAATTTATTAATTGTCCTAAGAGATTTTTAATAATAATAGATTGCATAAGACCACTATAATATACAATTTTTAATAATAATTGCATTATATCTTATTTTAAAATACAAATTTATATATATATATATATATATATATATATTAAGCAGTGTGTAAAAAACGTTTAATAATTTTAATTTAATAATTTAAAAAAAAAAAAAAAATGGTACGTCAATAATAAGTTTAATAATTAATTTAGCCAATAATATAATACACATTGTGTATATTTTTAGTTTATAGCTAAAAAAATTTCTATATTAGGTCAATGTAATTAGAATGAAAAAGTATTTTTTGCAATAAATCAAATAATACTAATCAAATATAATATATTTAATTGTTTAATCGATGAATATTGATTTTAAAAAATATTTTGGATTAATTTTAGTAGGATACCCACATCTATAATAAAAATTATATATTTTTTTAAAGTTTTCAATATCAATCAATTTAAAATAATAAATTTTCATTACATTATCATGATATTTCATTCGTATAAATATATGTTTATTAAGTATAATCCATTTTTGCAGCTAATCATCCAAACAGATTTTTACGGGTTTTCATTAATTTTTATGAATAAATTTTATTGGATAGCAGGCAAAATTTTTATCTCTGAAATTGAAAGCCATTAATCATGACAAAATTAGATATCTTTATTTCACATTAAATTATTTCACATTAAATGTTTATAAAGTATTACGGAAATCTTTCAAAGCATTGACTAATTTAGAAAGAATATGTTAAGTATTGGGTAACTGTAGATTATTGGTATAAAAATATTATAACGAATAGTACTGAAAAATATCATTTATTTGCTGTCGACGGCAAAAAGCAATAATAATATTATTACTTGCTTAACGATTGATCCATACGAACATTTAGTCGACAGTAGTAATCGTACAGATAATGAGCAAACAAAATGTCGCAGTTGCGTGCTCTCTTTCATGCACACGGTAATCACTTCTCAATACATATCAGTGTTCTCCGAAAAAAGTAAATATCTTGTAAGGCCTTGCGACTTCACGCCGAACGAAATCCGGCCGAGATTCGCGGAAGATGGTAATCCACGACCATCGCATGCGCAAACAATTAGGTATAGAAATAATATAAGTTAGTGCAGAACAAAGAGAAAGAAACAGAAAAAAAAGTGGCGGTATGTATATAAAAGTGGAGTAGAATTAAAAAAAAAAAAAAAAATTCCAGACCTAAAAAACGCAAATAGTAATAATGAGGCACAGGGTGACCTCGATTATAGTGCGCGAATGACTTGCGTGCGTCTCTACTTACCTTCCATTTCCTTTTATTTGTGTGAGTCTCATGCTGTTTGGCTGAATGTTTGTACATATATGGCTAATTATTTCTTTCATAGCGGCATGTGTTAGTACAATGCCTTTGTAGGTGCGATTAGATAAACAGGCTCAAAGAATCAGTGTAATACGGTAGCAGAGAGTACAAATTTGTAATAATTACTAAGGAAAGGAAGAGCGCCACATGACGAGATTATAAACATCCAGACCTTAAACTTTACTGTCTCACATTTGCTTGTTAATATTAATTTAGATTTAATTACTGAAATAGTTTAATTGTTATCTATGCAAATTGTCTATACTTTCTTTAGTTTTCAATGACTATTCAACACTACCCCTCCAATCCCCTTATACCTTTATTTTAAATAAAATTTCTATAAATCTAAATTTCAAATAATAATCTTAACAAAAGTACGGAATGTTTTGTATACTGAATTTAGTAGTATATACTTTCAGGCAACATAATTTCGCAACTTAAAAAAGAATGGCCAACTTTTATTAAAAAACAATCTAATGAAAATTATAATGTTAATTGCATTATTTTGTATTTTATAGTAATTTCAACTTAACGTATTTTAATTGCATTTTTTGAATATTATGTCTCCAGATTGATAAGCTCTTAGAAAGATTTCTATGCAAATAATATCTGACAGTCAGGCAAATATTGATACAAATATGATAAATATTGATACGTTTTAAACTAGAAAAATAGATTCATTATTATCAATGCTTAAACATTTCTTCAACTAACTCATCACTAACTCTTGATATCATAGAAGAAAATTTTCTTATCAAGTAAATACCTATATAATTGCAGAATCACAAAGTTTATTATTTAATTTTCTCTGTCCAATCATCTTGGCGGTAACTTTTTTTTTGTTTTAGTTATAAGTAGGATTGTATTTTACTATTTATCACCGAACCGTAGTCTGGAAGATCAAGAAGTCCCGTACAGTAAGTGACAGACTTGGGCTACTGCTGCATAACTATACAAGCGTCATTATATGAAAGAAAGAAAGAAATAGTGAGCGAGGAAGAGAGACATATACATGCGCGCGCGTGTGTGTGTGTGTGTGTGTGTGCGTGTGTGTGCGCGCGTGCGTGTGTGTGCGCGTGTGGAGAGAGAGAGAGAGAGAGAGAGAGAGAGAGAGACACGGGGAGAGAGAAAGAAAGATAGGGAGATAGAGACAGACGTAGTAACCTGCGCGTCGGGAAAGGGAGAGGCGAAGTATTGGCCTCCGAAGAATTCGCCTGGTAATAGTCGATGAGTCTCCAGTTATTAAATACTGACGTCTCTCTGCTTCTCAAATCCATTGCCGCTGGACAATTTATCTTAGTTTATTCTTCCCTACTCCTTTCCGAGTCGTCCTCTCTATTTTTTCTTCTCATTTTTTTGTTAATAAAATAATTAAAAAACAAAAAAGAAATCAACAAAACAAAAACAAAAAATAAATAAATAAATAAAAAAATAATAATAAAAAAAAAAAAAAAAGATAACCACTCGCGTTGAGATATTAATAAAATACTAAACAAAACGAGAAAACATTTTCATGTATTATTAAAAAAATATATCTATTAAGAAGTAGAAGTTATTATTACTTGAATTTATATCCTAATTTATAGCCATAATTAAGAGATAAAAATTATTCATGCAACATATAAACTAGCTTGTAAAAATCTTTCTCCCGATTTTCTGTTAAAGTTTGCATCACATACGTGTAGTTTATTACGTCTTATATGAATAAGATTTTCTACTAATTTGAAAAATGTTTCCAAACAATTTTAACCGTTCTACTTTCACAGTTTATAATAATTTCAAATACGTACAAATGGATAAAGTATTTATTCAACATTTGCAATGTAATAAATACTATAAAAACATTATTCATGTCATTGTATTACGTATTATATAATAAATAATTTTGAATTGTAACAACGAATTCAAAAAAAATTTCATTCGTATATTAAAATTGTATATTATTAGGAAAATTATTTTTTAATTTTTATACTCCTTACCATAAAGAAAAAAAAAATCTTCAAATCTACTGTCCAGCCTGTCCATCCTATCAACTTGCTCAATTATTAAATAATTAAATTTGTCTTTTGAAAAAAATAATGGATATTTCTTCGCTTCAATTGATGGGGAAGTAATGACAATAGACTATTATTATAGTCGTGAAAAAATTTTTTTTTTTTTGAAATAATAACGTGGTTGCTTAACTTTATATCTCACGACGATTAACTCCTCAAAATACAAAACTTTTTTAATGTCACCTCCAGCAGAGCTACAATGACGTAGTAGAGTAGAGGCAAGATTCATTATAAGATAGTTTAGGGATGACTGGACGAGACTACTGGTGACTACGGTGCAGCTACTATATTTCTACATCTGTATAAGCTTCTAGGTAAGTATTTATAAGCACATGTAATGCTCGCGCCTTTATTTTAACGACATTATATTTCGTGCTGACAGATATTTTCTTTTCAGCTGGCTGTTACTCTTTGCTAGTCATTCTCGTCGAAACTCCTTTGAAGATCTTATTCTGTAGATGTAACATGAAAATCGAGGGTAATTCAATATTTTTCTTAATAGGTTAGTCATATACAAGCGAAACAAAATCAATTGCAAGGCATTTATGAATGTACAAGATTTTAGATTCCTATATTTCATTGGAGAAAAATGAATGTTCGTAAATTTAAAAATTTGCATTAAAAATTTAATTAAATCGGATAAAAACTTAATTAAATACTAATCTCTTGTATATTAAATTGATAATATTAATTTAATTTAAAATTTTCCAAATTTAAGGAAAAAATGAAATTGTATACGATTGAAAGTGTAAAGAATTTTTTAAATAAATATGAAACAATATTAATTTTATATTTCCTATCTTTATATATATATAAATTAGAGAATGTAGCGTTAAAAAATTGATAAATATATGAATTCAGTAAATTAATGAAATTTTTTTGTATAAGTGTTTATTTGCAAATTAATTTTTATGCACTTTTATGCATATTTTCATAAATCGCCTTTTTATATAATTATAATATATCAGTTATATATACCGAATATGTACATGTAGGTAGGTGTTCTGTACAAAATTAAATAAGTTGAAAAATACAAATTCAATATTCAACACAATAAATAAGTATATTTGTCTATATACTTATGTGTGCGTATATATATAATGTTTTATTATATTATCATTAGTAATTGTAGGGATAAAGTTAGAAATGCATTAATAAGTTTACATTTTTTATACAATATGATAAATGTAATCGATAATGATCAATCATTGATTTATAAGAAAATTTTTTATTTATTATTTAGTAAAGCCAAATATTATGTAAAGTGAATTATACATTTTTATAATTGCATGAGATTTAAATTCAAATAAAAAAATTATTTCTATAATGAAATGATATATATTATTACAATTTTTTCTAAGTATTATAATGGAAAGTTGTGAAAGATATAAGTAATGACATAAATATCGAAAAGCAGAATATTAAAAGAAATTTAATTAAGGCAAATTGAATATATATATATATATATATATATATATATACATAAAAAATAAAAATTTATTTATTTATCAGCTACAAATAATAACAATAATGATAATAATGTAATATAATTCATAATTACATACATTTTATCCGTTGCATATCCATCAGTAATACCAGAAAAGATAAAATGAACGCAATCATTGTTTCATCTGTTGTATGTACAGATGAAGATCAACAAGTCCAATTATTATCCAAACATTTGCCATCAATCGTAAGGTAAAACAAGATCAATACTCATTCGTTATAACGTATATGACCACACACTGAACCGTTAATAGAATATCGATAAAAATCTCTATCATACCCCAAATATAATCAAAGCGTATCGACGAAATGATAAAGGGATATTGACACAAAATGAAAAAATGTATACTGTCAGTGAGAAAGAAGAAGAGTGACTAAAGGAGCTGGAGGAAGAGAGAGAGAGAGAGAGAGAGAGAGAGAGAGAGAGACAATGGTAACGAATAAGAAAGTGAGGTACAGTGACGTTAGTTTTCTCGGATGCTCTTCACAAACAAATCATCGAAATTCATATCCCAGGGCGTTTTGACCTCGCGAGTTGGCGGTTCCTTTGTACTGTCGAGTAATCGACTCTTCCTGTCCTTTTTCTTTCTACCTTCCTTTTCCTTCTTCTTATTCATTTTTTCTCGTTCTTCCTTTTCTCCTTCTTTCTCTTCCTCCTTTCTTTGATCAGATTTCATCGATCCCCAGATGATCATCTTCTCGATAGTCATGCTGTCGAAGAAAGAAGCAGAAAGAAGCGGCTACTTTATGTATCTAGTTTCTTACTAATTTTACAAGAAAGTAATCAAGCCATCATTACAATGCAGCCGCAAAAATAAATTTTATTTAAAAAAAAATAATGTAGTTCTGTAATAATAATATGATCTCGCACAAAAAATTAACGTAATAAGATTTATTTAGTATAGAAATGTTTTAATTGATTCTCGAATTAAAAAAAAAGATTAATGAGAATAAGTTTACTAAAGAATAAAATGAAAATTATTTTCAATTATAACAGAATGATATTAGCATATCATCAATTAATTTTATAGTACTTGAATTAACTTTATTTTATAAATCATAAATTTCTTTTGCTCAAATATAAAATAACATTTAATTGCTTTGAAAGAATATATCTTAATATTTATAAAGAAAGACAATTTTTCGGCTGCACGTGGATATTATTCATTTAATTGTTTATTTTGAATTCTAAAACATTTTCCGAATCTAAATGAATTAAATTTCTCGAATTTACAATTTAGTTAATATAACGAAATAATCACTATTAACAGAAATATTAAGAATATTATACCCAATAGAAATGAAATCAATTAAATGTTCAGTTAAATGTGAATTTTATACGTGATAATTTAAACTAATAAATTGCAAAATTTCAACTAAATATAATATTTGTAAAATATAATAATTAAACATTGTTTATCTAAATCAGTAATTACGCATTACACAAATTATATTTTTATTTTTCATTATTATTGAATGTTCATTTCAAAAATATCTTTTAGTAAAAAATGGTAATTTTATAAAAGTTTCATGTAATATTATTAATGGTTTTGTATATTTTATATATTTCATACATTTTATGTATTTGGCTCAGGTTAAGCAATACAAGCTAAACAAATTATGTAAAATAAAAGTGATTTGAATCAACACATAAATATTATGTATCAAATCGAAATAAAAAATTTATTTTTTTGTTTTTTTTTTTCATAAATTGTAACTATCGTCTGTCATTCTCTCTCTCACTCACTCACTCTCTCTCTCTCTCTCTCTCTCTCTCTCTCTCCCTCTCTCCATTATAAATATCGTCTCTCACATTTGATATAATATAAAATGATTAATTTTCTACTTATTTTAAATGCCCATACGTTGATTCACCATTTACTAGACTAAGTTTAGTATTGACCACTTTTATTCATTTTAAATATTTCAGAAATGATATTTTGAAGATATATGCATTTTAATATTTCATTATAAACATTTTAAATAGTTCAAAGAATAACTACAAAGTATAATAATAGAGAATATTCTTAATATTTAAATGATGTTCAATGGTTTTATAAATGTCCATCAAATATTGAAATTTAAATGAATTGAATAATTTTTTGTTATACACGCTACCATATGAGTCATATTCGTCTACGAAAATAATAAAAAAATTAGCGTAGATACTAACATAGTCTATATATAACCTTTGGTTCTTTTGTGTTTTCATGTAAACTATTAGTCTTCAAAGTCATCTTATTATCAAGCTTATAGTTATATGTACAATTTAACGATATATATATATATATATATATATATATATATATATATATATATATATATTTATCAATAGTAGACATCTTTATATGCACTATTTTATTGGTAAAATTGTTAAAGGTATATTAGTATTGCAAATAATGGATCAGAATCAAAATTTGATGTTGACTTGCTTACAAATATTCAGTGGTTACATTGAATTAGATCATTAGGTCACTAACTAAAAGTTAACAAATACATGTTGTAAATAAGACTATAATATGTTAAACAATTATTAAATTTATTAAATACGTAATTATATATTATTTTTAAACTTTATTGAATTTTATCTAATTTAACATATTTAACATTAGTCCAAATTTCTTTGGAAGTAAAGAATTATCAATATGTTACAATTATTATTAATAAGTATATGTATTAAGTAATTTAAGTAATTTAAGTAAGTTAAAGTATATTAATAAGTATTTGTATATTATAAAAATGAATTTTATTATTTTATATTTTATAATTTTATATTTGGTGCAAAGAAACTTTAGTATATTTATGGATGAATTTAAAATTGCTGTATAAATAGTACGCATAAGTGACTAGTGATTCGTTGTAATGTTTACCAAATGATAATTTTAGAAATTCACATAAATATTTATTAAGATTAATTTTTTACAAATTATTTCCAAATTTATCCCCAATTCATATTATTCATTAAATTTAACTTACGATTATACGATTTCATGATATTATACAGTATATTTACCAGATTGCAATATTGTAAAATTATATTTATGAAATAAATTTATTTCTATTGCTTTGCTCACTATCAATCTTTTCGTGTATTTATATTAATATACATTGTTCGAAGATAAAAAGAACTTTTAATAAACAGTTTTTTCTTCTTCTCGGCTTTATTCACTACCGTACCATTTCTCATTGATGATTCGATGACAGCTCATATATACACATATATTCGAATGGTTGCAATATTTAGCAAAAGGACAATCTTAATATTAGGATTTTCATAATGTGCAGCACAGGGATGATCGATTCTTCTAAGAGAAAAGAGAAAGGTATGAATGAAGAGAACGAGAAAAGAAGCGTAAGCCCGATTGATGTGTATGACGTATGATTTATGGCGTCGCAGTGATTCGGCGTTAAAGCCGGACGTTAAATACCGGCTTTATGATCCTGTTGTGTAGAGTGAGAGCTGCTTTACAAGAAGGTTCGAGGACCAGCAGCAACAGCAGCAAGTTCCGCATCATCAATCAGTAACCTTCCGGATATTTAACGTCCTCCGGAACTCAAACTTGGGAAGGAAACTTCATAAAGCGATAAATATAATTAAGCGTTTTTCTACTTCTTAACGTAAATTGTGATGGAAAGATGGACGAAGTTATGCGTAAATACCTTTCGTTCGCATTGATTTAATTTTTCTAAATAATGAATGTACAACATATTATTAACTGATGAAACATCTATTTATTAAGTCGTACAAATTTGTTAATGAAATATTTTGATATAAATTTCGATGATAGATGAATAATAATTAAATTATATCAATTACAAGTCATTGAGTTAGAAATGTAAGGATCGAAAAGGCAGAGTATTAATAAAGGCCTTTATAATAAATTATAATAAATATATAAAGTATAAAAATAAGACTAAATAATTGAATATATTTGTTATTTCTTAATCAATGTATTTCTATAGTAATTTTTATAAAGACCAGTTTATGGGATAGATAAAAATAATATCTAAAAAGTTATAATTATGAATAAACGAAATTTTTAAAGGACCATATGATAAACCATGTCATCATTAAATTTAATCCTTTAATGTATTGTTACAAATAACAAGCACTTGCCTAGAACGTCATTTCGATTTTGGATCTCTACCCTTTAAACAAACAAGTATTATGTTTGAGCAAAAGATCAAAAAGACTGTTTGCGCATTAAGATATTGCTTTGTTCTTTTATATTCAAAGTGTGAAAAAGCCATTCAATGACATTTATCTTGATTAACGTACTAATCTGCAACTGTATTTTTTTAATAGAAATTAATAGTACAACAAAATATATATCATTTCTGTTTATTAAACTCTATGCTTGTAGGAGTGTTAAAGATAATATTGTAATATACCGTTCATTTTGTAAATATGAAAGAATTTTTTATCATCCCGATTGAAATGATTGATATTAATGTTTCTACGAAAGAATTAAAGTTTATCTTATTGCCTAATCATATTTGAAAAATCGATTATTCTTCATAATGCATAATGTCTATTCTGTCAAAGCCAGGCACACACACGCGCGCGCGCGCGCACACACACACACACACACACACACACACACACTCACAACGAACACAAATGAATAATTTTAACATTCAAAATATATCAATAGAATATTTTTAATGACTTGTACGACAAAGGTGAAAACATCAAAAACGTGTTATCTTTCCATCTTCATTTAAATATCAGGATATTTAACAATGTTAGAGCTTATGGTACATAATAGATAACGAGTATAGTTTTCATCGGAGCGCAGACAGATTTAACAAAAGATTTTCTATACTATCATCTCTAAACGAGAATATTTTGCAGGTGTTCGCACGTACAGGGATACGGCGCATAGATGATCTCTTTCTATTTCAGTAGCGATAAAGGTAGGAAATCATCGATAGCATCATTGAGTATGAGCAAGGGTGTAAATAAAAGACGTACGTGAGGCATGCGACTTTCGTGATGCTTCACATCAAAGTGAGAGCTACCCTTATCGAATAGAACAATGAAGGAAAATCAACCAAAGGTAAAACTGAAGGTAGGAATGAGCGTAAAAAGCGAATAATAACACTAATCGTAATATTTTCATAAAATATAACGACAAATTATTTATAAGATAAAATTAATATACTGTTAAAAAGTAAAGTATTTTACCTTAAATATTATTAAAGTTTATTATCATTTCATCATATATATTAGCAAAATTTAAATTTACTAAAATTTCTGGATGAAAAGTTCAACTTTTTAAACTTTTGAATTAAAAAAATTTTTATTTGCTTATTGGCAAAATATAACCGATTAAAATATACTAAACAATATATATATTATTGAAGTTTGAATTTTTTATCTATTTTTAATAAATGCTAGATCACCTTGTTTTATAATAAATTTTTTATTCATAACAATGGTTAGATTTTCATTTTCTGAAATAATTATACTTTAAATTTGTATTTTAAATATCGTATGTTAACCGTTAAGACAATATCAGTCTTATTATTAATCAAAATCTAATCTTATGTTAAATTTTGAATAAAAATCAATGAAAAAAAAAAAAAATAGCAACTAATTGAAATATTATCAAGTTTGCCGAATAAATCTTGCTAAACAATCAATTATTTAAAATTTATAAAAATTGTATTTAATACACGTTCATGTGCCACACATAGAATTTCGAAAATCGAATGTCTCTTCATATAACTAAAATATAAACGATAAAAAGTGCAAAAGATATAAAAGGGAATAAAAAGTACGATACGTACACAGGAACCAGCGATTCGTTACAGATATTATTTGATAGCAGTGGGGAGGGGATAAGGTCTCCATATACTTGAACGGTGCACAATACAAGTCAACACGGCTGTCTGCGTAATGAAGTAGTTTTCGAAGGGTCGACATGAGTATACATCCCCAAAGGGGGCTTTAACACTGGTGGTAGCCCCGAAAGCCAGAGGGGTGCCTCTCGTAATTGGGGAGTAGTAGCCGCCTATCCCTTTCTCGCTCTATCCTCTCTCTACATCTATCTCTCTGTTTCTCTCTCCTTTTTTATGCTCATTCGCCGCAACCCCCTAGAGAGATAGAAGGAGAACCAATCCCCAGCATATGCTTCGCGTAATCCCAGTGATTCGGCTTGTATAATAGATAAATAAAGCTCATGTTGTTCTGCACACGCGCGTATTTTTTACGCACTGCATTTAGGTTTAGAACAACACTTGAAATCCCACTTTCTTTCAAAATTTAGCTTCTAACGATTTAACTAGTGAATAATCTTTACTTGAATAATATGCTGTTTCGTTGAATTATGCCCGAGTCGTTATTTCGATGCATTGACAACTTCTCTTCATTAATAAAAATTGGTCTCTTGAGGAATCGTGGGACTTTTTTCTTCTTCTTTTTTTTTTTTTTTTTTTTTTTTCTTTTTTTTTTATTCGTACGATTGCAGATCCGATAATATATACAAAAATTACAAAAAAAAAGAAAAAAAAGAAAAAAAAGAAAGAAGAATTATGATTGAGGTCGATTCTCACGATTGTATATTACAATCAATTGTATTCGTAATTTTTGGTATCTTATTTAATGAGTCTTTGTCACAATAATATAGGTATTACCGTATAATAAAAGTATTTTTATCCTTTAAATAATCGAAATATTAAATATATATCGGATAATTTAGTGGATATATATGTCATATGTTATATTTCGGCATTGAAATTTTGTAAATTCAACGCATATAATGGCGATTAATTTTTCAGTGAATATACATTATAAAATTCAATAAATTTCTTTTTCCTAACTCTCTATTTACATAAATCGTCATAACTCCTTCAAACATCATTACAATAACAAAAAGCAAATATTTACTCGGTAATACGCAATTAGACGAAACTACAATTATACATTAGTGCAGCTCTTTTCTTTTTCAACGCTTTTTTCCATCGTTGGTCGTTCATATATTTTTCAAAGCCAGACGTCTGCGGCTTTTTACAGTCCATTGTCCGCTTGGCAGATGTTCTATGCCGAAACGAACTTGTAGTGTTTATTCTAATGTTTCACTTTGTGGCCCACGAAGGGATTTAATGGTTAAACGAAGGTTGACGTACCTACCTTAAATAATCCGTGTAATTTTTATGGTGTAGTTTACGAAACGATGGGAATAGAAATAAACATGTTTATGAGGTGTTGGGTGTCCTTTCCGCTTTTCATCTGCATAATTTTCTCTAGGGACATTTATAATTGCCGACGGTTTAATCGTGATGCTTTAGAAATTTCATCGTTCTGCTGACTATTGTAGACTTGATGAATGTACAAACATACATAATCTAGAAGAATGCACAGTTAAAATATTGACTTCCTTGGGGACGTGAAAGTTGGCGTAACAGCAGCAGAACGCATAAGATGAACTAAGAAATTAGCATCCCAGAACTATTCGAGGCTTTATCAAATACAAACTCATTTATATGTAAATTTAAATTTTCGATGACAGTTTGCGCAAATTTATCGATACGATTGTTCAGAGATTTATAAATTTTAATGGAATAAAATAACTTGCCATTTGATGGAAGCAAACGGGACGTTTATTTTATAATCTTTCATATAAAGAATTAGAGAGAAACAAAATGTTTTATCGATTCCCCATTTAGAAAATTATAAATCTTAGAATATTTCACTGGCTATTATTATACAGAAAATGTTATATATCAAGTAAACATTGTCTTTGTATCTAATAATTTTAATTTGAAGAAATATTCGCATATATATTTGAAAGATATTCATACATTGAAGAGAATATAAGAGAGTGTCATTATCTCATCGAATTGACTGCGCACAAAAAAATAATGAATAATGAATAATAATAAGAACGATAATGATAATGATGATAATATATAACAATAATTATTGATGTTATAAAGAAAAACTAGGTATAAATGATTATCGCGTAAGAAAAGAAAAAAATCCATCACTAAATATAATGACTAAACTATTTATTCAGTAAAAAGAAAAAGAAACATAATAAATATGATTATGAAATTTTCTTGTATCATAACATAAAAAATGCAAAGAAAAAAAAAAGAAAGAAAGAAAGAAAAAAAAAAGAATAAGAAGAATCATATCAAAAACTTATACTTTAAGAATAAGAAGAATCATATCAAAAACTTATACTTTAGTGACGCGTTAGATAGGCTATTGTATAATAAAGACGGCGTATAAAGGAAGTGAAGAAGAGAATTGACAATGCCGGAGCTGTCTCATGCACACCAATCGCCTATTGCTCGCACCCCGTGTCACTTGGACGTTAGTCGCAGTACGTTCGCGTGACGTATATGGTGCTCGTTAGTGTCAGTTTTATACGTGAAATCGTAAGCACGCTGGTGGCAGTAGTTACCGTGACGGTAGAGACTGATGACATCGCTATTAAAGAGTTCGAGGGGTTGGTGTAAGAGGCTGCTATGAGAAATGAAAGAGTAAAAGTAACGACGCTTGAATGAATATAATATTTATGAAATCATTGTTTCAGAATTCATTTAGACTATCGACATATTTTCATCATTATGTATTTATAAAATTAATTGTTCATTGTCATTCGATCGACATAATAAAGTTTCTCCGTTATGTGTCGAATATTATTATTAAAGAATATCGACAAATTAATATTAATTGGTTCATAGGAAAGTATATCAATAATGAAAATTCATATTGTCTTATTAATATCCTATTGTTTTAAATAAGCGTCTCATTGTTATCAATAAATATTGTAAATAATTACTATGAGGGCAGATTGATATAACTATGATGCACCTGTATGTAATATATTTCAATTTATTACTCTTTCGTATTCAATAATAAATAAATAAAGAAATGTTAAAAATCGAAGAATAACAGATGGTACATCGATCTAAAGGTTTAATGAATTAAAATTAATCGGCAAATTAAAATTGTTAATACTTAGCAACTGCAAATGAGTTGTATAAAATAGAAAAGCAAGATCTGACGAATAAGATCAAATAGATCCAATATATTCTAGCAAAATACGAGGAAATGGAAAAAAAAATATAGATGAGAACACATTGATATTTTGTTAAGGAAGAAGGAAAATGCCGACGTTTGTCACTAATTGGATCACGTCTAATGCAGACTAAAATGAAAAACACGCGTTTCTATATACAGTAAAACTCTTAACTTTTGTTTCATTTCATCTTATTTTTTACTCTTACTATCTCTACTCGTTAGTCATTTCCATAAGCAATTAATTTTTACATAAATTAATACAAAAATTATTGTTTGAACAAATGCATGAAATATAGTCATTCTACGACTATGTCCACACTATGTCTAGGACCAACTATGTATATATATATATATATATATATAATTTGAAATACTTTAATAAAATAAAATCACATGCTTCATATTTGCAAAAAAATAAGAATCAACAAAAATAAAAGGTTTTGTATTTTGTTGAACATCTGCTAGCTCAACACTTCTAGTCTTCAATTTTAAATCTAAACCATTCTTAATAATCTTGATAATTCTCATTAATTAATAATTAATAAAACAATTTCATTGGTGAATCGATAAAATTTTATTTACAAAGTCTCTCTTCCAAATACTCTTCTATTTATTTTCATTTTCCATTCCTGTAAAGTCGACTTGATTGCATATCCCAATGTATCCATAAATTTCAATAAAATACGTTTAATACGATGTTCTCGCTTTCCAATCTGATTCTTAAACATGACGTTGTTAAATGAAAGCATGTAATAACAAAACTGCAAAACTCATACCACCGATATGAATTCATTTTAGCCTTTATTCTGTCCCTCTTTGATTAATCATGTAAGAATTGTATACTCATATCTCTCTACTCGATAAGATCGACAACAGGAATTTATTCTGATTATCAACTTGGATTGATGCATCAGTGGATTGTAGACTCTGACTATTATTGAGCCTGCAGTAATTTGAAAATGAGCCGCTATACGTCTGTATTTATATTCGTATCATTTAGCGAAATAATTACTATTTGTAACAAAATCTTAGAAAAATTATCGATAACAAATTTATTATCACGTTACATCACGTATACGTAAGTTTATTTTCATAGGAATCAGAAAGAACGTGAAATCAGCACAAAACAAAAAAAACAAAAAAACAAAAAAAAAAAAAACAAAAACAAAAACAAAAAAAAAAGGGAAAAAAACATTAAAAACATAACATTCATTTAAGCGAATCTATTTACCATTAAAGACAATTTTCCCATATATTCATTTTAGATATTTGATTTAAGAAAATAAGCTATCATTTACTCGATTGACCGCGGGAGGGCGTCTAATAAGCATAGCAAACAAATGCACATCAGTGATGCTCCATGCACTCGCTAATTGATTGACCATCCAGTCAAATAATACATTCATTTCGTTCCGGCGGATTTGCCGCATCGTAGAGCAAGCTCTCTCTCTCTCTCTCTCTCTCTCTCTCCCTTACTCGCCCTATTTCCGTCTCTGAAAATAAAAAAATCTATATCTGCTGTATATAAAAAGTTTAAATTTTGGTGAAATTAGCGAGGTAGTTAAAATACTAATGGTATATTATCTATACGTAAGCCTATTAAAATAAAAATAAAATATATATATATATATATATATATATATAATGTAGAAACCTTATATTATACTATGACTTACTGTAATGATAAGTAACATTACTTAAAAGTAATATTATACGTTACATTATAATAGTAATCCATAAGATATGATTATTAGGATTAATGATGAGTCGAGAATTATTTACTTCAAGATAGTCGTATGATGAATTTATCGATAAAATTACTAAAATTTATGAAATAATTGTTAATATTTCAATAATAATAATCTTAATTAAAATTGCGTAAATAAAATATTCACTTAGTATATTGTTTAACACATTTTACGAATAACTAATTATTTATTGAAGACTGCGAATATACTTAGCTGTTTACAAATGACCGTAATCAGAAAAAAGATGAATTTCCTTATTAGTCGTTCAATGATTTTTCCATGTACTCGATACAATCAAAAGTGATAAAATAATGTTAGAATATAAAACCACACAAAATACTGATAAATTATAAATTAGATAGTAACAAGCTACGTTCTAATTATACTATTAAATAGTGTAAAGTGAAATATAATACTTAAGATTTTATTTAATCGTAATTCATGGCAAATCCTATCAAGATGTTTTACAAAATCATACAAGAATTTCAGTAATTGTAAGTATCTGAGTGATTAAACTTTAAATGCCTACATGAGTACACGTGTAATACACGATGAAATAAATTACTTAATACTCTGATATGTATAAAATTTGTTTGTATTGTTATAGATTTGATAAATCAAATAACAATTCATTGAACAACATCTTTATCGTTTTAAATAATAGTTGTTCAATAAGTAGTGCTATTTTTTCTTTTAGATTTTTTATTATATATTTTTATTATATATAATTATATATATGAGATGCTTATCAGCTAACATGTCGTTATTATAAACTTGTATCTACTTAATTTAATAGTAAGTTGTCATACTGAAATATCTTATTTATAATCTACGTAATTTGATGATGTATATGAAGATGCAACATTTTATGTCATGAAAGCGGTTTTAACTATATAAATAAATGTGCAATATAATGTTTTTACAAATACTTGCTACTTCAAGTTGTCATTATTGTAATCTCCGTAGTCATCACTGATGAAATTATTGATATCTCAAGTTCTTCATTTGCATATAGAAATTATATTAATTTAATGAAAAAATTCTTATAAATTTAAAGTATTCGTATATTTATCAATAATATTTTCTTCATAATTTATCAAAATATGTAATTTGAAAATATGAATTTATTCATTAAATTAAAAGGAATGTTAGTTTCTACACTAACTATTAAACCACTATTTACATGATATTTACTAGTTTACTGATACTAAATTAGGAAATTTAATTAATTTATAATATAAGATAATTATGTTCTTAATAGGCTCTAATTTAATTTTAATAATGTACGAATTAAACAAATTCTAGAAGTTATTAATTAAACTTTGAGTAATCATTGTAAGCTTATCTTTATTAGAATTGCAATAATTTATAAATTAATATTGGATTATCTATTTTTTTTTTTTATGGCAACATAATTTTCATTAAGATATCATTTTATACGAAATAGTAAATAATAAATATTAACAAAAATTGTTGTGATAAAAATATAGTTAGTGAGAGTTAGTTAGTGAGAATGATCATGTAATCTTTATTACGATTCCAATGTGGTTATAATAAATTATTGAATTTAACAAATTTTTTTTAATTTAGAAAGAAAATCTATGTATATTTAATAAAAATTTTTAAACATATATCTATAATTTGGTTTGAATGTTTTTCTTTACATATACCAATATTGTTGAGGCATTTTTTTTCCTTCAGAGTTCTAAACGGAGAAATTCTTCATCGTTAAAGTATTCTCTTTATCATTTCTTATTCACACTAGTTCGTAGAACTTATTTTCGCATTTCCGAGTACTTCTCACGGTCTGCCATAACGGTACACTGTCTGTCTTAATTTCTTATTCTCTCTCTCTCTCTCTCTCTCTCTCTCTCTCTGTCTTTCCCTTCTCAGACTTCCAAATATGTACTACACATTCTAATATATAATAGATATTATATAAATGTATCTATAACTAATTAATACAAATTTTCGTTGGTATTGATTTGTAGTTTATAGACACGGATGCAAATATATAACTTAAAATCTTTGTCTCTATCAATACAAAAATACTCCGTATATTTATATAATACATTCATTTTATAATATATTAATGGATGATTATATTTTCCAATATATAATGATTATTTTTAAGTAGATGTTTAGTATAGTTTGATTGACTAGTGCGTGTCACTAAATTTAATACTAATATTCGTATATTAATATGCAAATACAATATCAGCGTTCAGTTATGGGAAAATTTATTGTATTCATCGAATAAATAGTTATTTTGAAAAACTATATATTGATAGTACTATTAATGAAATTATAATGAATGCCATTATCTTTTCACTACTATTCCATTAAAAAGATTTTATTAAAATTTTTATCGGTCTAAAATATTTGAAAATGGTTAATAATATTTCAATTATAAATCGTGGTATAGAACTTGACGTTTAATTAAATTAAAATTGTCATTATGATTTTTAAATTGGATGCAAAAAATGATGCGCTTGATAATATAAAAGTACATATGCATCAACTTTTAAAAGTGTACAGACGTAACGAAGACATTAGTGAACCGAGGACATCGTTAACTCTATTTTTCATTTCTGCCTCTTACCATCCAACTCTGATTCTCTTTCTCTCTCTCTTTCTCTCTCTCTCTCTTTCTCTCTCTCTCTCTCTCTCTCTTTCTCTCGCTTCCTCTCTATTTCCCTCTCTTCCTCTCTCTTCCTCACTCACTCTCTCTCTCTCTCTCTCTCTCTCTCTCTCTCTCTCTCTCTTCCACCACTTTTCTCTCTCATTCTTTCTCTTTCATACATACAGTGTCTTTCATTGAAAATAAAAAGACAATTTGTTATTTTAAAAATTATACTCATATACCTAGACGGTGGAACTTGACACAGGTCGTTGTTTGAAAGGTCGCTTTTCTTTTTCTTTTTGGTTCTTACGCTCTGGTTTGAATTCGTGAAGCTCGTTTACTCTTCAGTCGCTTTTACCCCTTTATCGTGCTCTCTCTCTATCTGTACTCAAGAAAAGCTTTGCTTCCACCTACTCTTCGTAGGAACCTACTGCTTTGCCGAGAAATAAAATTACCTTCGTTATACGAAACGGACTCCCTCGTGATATTTCATCTTTCATTTCTTTTATTTTTCCCTTCACCCCTTTATCATGGTTTTACAACATATTTTTTTTCCAAATAATCTTTTTTCCTTCAAATTTAATTATCTATTCATTAATAAATCTCATTATTTAATATTTTTATGTTGATATTCAATTTCACTTTCTTTAATAATTTAATATTAATTCCAAAATGAATATAAAAACGATATGATTTAATAATGTATTTTATTTCAAATAAAGTTTGTTTATTTTGTTTCAGATGGCTATTAAATTCAAATTGTTTTTAAAACTTTTGCATTGTTTTTTAATGCACTATATGTTGTATCTATGCAGTTAGTGTATGCTCGTTAATTTTTCATGTTTACAAATAATTTTGCAAGAAATTTACTATTATAATATATTTTAAATGAAATATTCAAATCTAGCCAATAACATGCAAAGTATAATGTTTACTATTACAATATATCTTTACATTATATTACTTCGTATATAGTTTAATATTATTTGACATAACATAATTTATTATAAATAATATTATGTAAGAAAATTAATCATTGTATTGAGTGCATATTTTTTTTTAAGTTCTACACTCGTTTTATTAATTTTAAAAAGTTTAGTATAAAACACTAATAATCCATATAAAATAATAATATCGTGAGTTATTCTCTTTCAATAGCCATTAAATTACAAACTATAAAAACATGTAGATTATTAAAGAATATACATTATATTCAAATTTCTACTTAAAAATGAATATGCGAAATATTATTTTCTTATTGTAAATATAAATGTTCCATAATGTCGATGTCCTACGTAAATAACAAATATTATATCTTAAAGACCCGTATTCAACATCGTTTTTTATACTCAATATCTTAACTTATTATAATTTGGAAATTCATACTTTATTTAGAATACATGAAATTAAATAATACAGTAAATTTATCTTTATTTCGTGTATTTAAAAATAAAAAGCTGTGGAAATTGTTAGTTGCCTAGATAGAAAGAAATGAAAGGCTTTTAGTGTTATTAGAGTTTCGAAAAATTAGTTTTTATTATAAACAGTAATGTGTATTTTATATTTTTGACGTAAATATACAAATACTTTTATATGTACACTAAAATGATATATTCCCGGAAATCATTTATATTTCTAACATTTTCTTAAAAATACATATATATATAATATAACTCTTTTAATGAAATGGAAGTTTTAAAATGAGAGTTTATTAAAAATGACATTACAATTTTTTTTAATTAAATACATCCCTAATTTATTGCATTATTATCAAATTAAATTCAAGATTGTTAATAATGATTGAAACTTTATTAAGTCGAAGTAATCATATAAGTAATGTTAGAATTTAGGTTCTGTAAATAGAGAGAAAATTTATGGTCAGACAATTTTTTACAAAAATTATACTTATATATTTCATTACTTATATATTTCAATAATAATAATATTATTATTAAATAATATTATTCTATAGATTGAGAATAATTTAAATTTTACTCTAAAATTATTAGTACGTAGTAAAATTTTGTTTTGTAGTATATGAATGTCTCATCAACATTTTTTACGTAGAAAGTTTTAGATGATTTCCCTTAGTTATTCTACGGAAACATAATATATATATATATATATATATATATATATATATATATATATATATATATATAATTAATTAATTTCACAGTAATAATTCAAATAAAATTTAAGATTTTATAGTTTTTGAAAAAAAAAACTTCAGCAGTTTAATAATTAACCCACTTATCTCAATTAAATATATATTTCCTTACTGATACTTAATACAGCAAACATAAATTTGATATTTTTCATTGATTTTCATAATTTGATATTTGGTTTCATTATTTTGTATTCATAAAATTAAAATTGTAAATAATTGAGGTAATCGTATGAAGTGCAAAGCACAATTTTATCAGTCTACATATTCTTCGTAACTAAAAGGTTTTGCATAATTTTGTTTTATTTCTAAATCTATACTATTTATTTCTATATCTTTACTAAACAGCATCAACAAGCTCGAGTATTTATATTACATATCTTATTTTTATATTATCAGCATAATACCTGGCGAATTTTTGTTCTCTAATTAATCTCAAGTAATATGTTAGTTAAAACAACATATATACAAAGATTTTGCTCAGTCTGTAACCTTCTTGTTTCTATTCACGGTCCTTTACGCACAAATGTGCATACGAATACGCACAAATGTTCCATCTTCTTTTATTTCATTGTTCTACCGTCTATCCTTTTCCGTTCAACTAACATAAGCGTGCGCGCGAACAGTCGAGCGCACGAGCGTAAATATTCTGCATCGCAAACAAGTTCTATTGTATGTGCTGCGCGATCGCTGCATTGTCACAACCGCAACAATAGTCTATGCTAATTTATGGGCTAGAAAGGGCTATATAGAGAAACTGTGTAGAGAAAAGAATCAAAGAGGGGATGAAAACATTAAAAAAATGCAGAGCGAAACGAAATAAAACGATGGTGGTTACGCCGTTTTTGTTAATTTTCTGGGCTCATCTCTTTTTTTTTTTAAGCTTGCTTACTTTTTACTGTATATGCCGTGCATAATAATTGCTGTAGTAGACGATAATATGATATTCGTTGTAATGGAATTACAAATAAAAATATTCATAGTTTGAACATTAAATATTTAATTAATAAATCAGCTTGTGTCACACGTTTTAAATGTTAATAAAAAAAAAAAAAAAAAAAAAAAAAAAAAAAAAAAAAAAAAAAAAATGGAAATATTATTGTTCGTAATAGGATTTCATTATTATTAAAATTATTAAGATTAATAATAATTAATTAAGATTTATAATTATTAAAATATTTTTTAATACTTTATCGTTAGGAATTACGAGATTTTTAATTTCGAGATGAAATCTTAGCTAAAATAATACACTCATTATAATTAGTGATGACAATATAATAATATTTTATAAGGCCGATAGAAAGTAAATTTTAAGTGGTAAGATTTTAATCATTTAAAAAGAATTTAGTTTTTAGTAGTATTAAATTATATATATATATATATATTTTTTTTTTTCATAAAGTTTATAAACAATGAATAGAATTATTTTAATAAAAAATAATTTACATGATAATAATGCAATATACTCTTATATTATCAATTTGATTTCGATGTATGATCTTAAACTCATTTATTAAGCTTTGTTGGTAATAATAATTTTAAATATTTTGAGATTTATATATAGCTGCATATAATAAAAAATATATCTATATTTATATATAAATTCCAAAATATTTAAAATTATTATTACCATATATATATATATATATATATATATATATATATTGTACACTTGTTTTGAATATTATAAATAAAGGTTTATGAAAATCTACGTATAATATCAATTTTAATTGTTAATATAATTAAAATTATATATAATTATTACGAAAACATTTTTAATTCTTAATCGTTAAGAATCAGTATATTCTTAATTTTGGGATAAAATCTTAGTTAATATTAAATATCGAAGTAGGATGAAATAAATTCACTAATTATTTAACGGTTTTTAAATATTATAAATAATATGTTATTCGTAAGTTATTTTGTAAGGAAATTATTATTTAATTTTGACAAAAATCGATAGTTTGCAAGTTCATCAAGCAAGTCACATCTCAATATATGCAAATGTTTCCTATCGAGGATTAAATTTTAGGTTCTAGGGATGTGCAGCACTTTGTCAGCCTCTTTTATTCCAAGATCCTTAACGATAACGCTTGACGTGTATACTCTATAACTGGGAATACAAGTGATGAGAAAAATGCAGTTCAGGTGACAAGGTAAATAGTGTACTTACTAGACTTAAAATCACCTGATCGTTTATCCGATGCGCATGGTAGTTTTAACAGAAGTAACAAGGTTCGGTGCGTCAGAACACATTAGCTTACGGTAAGTGAAGGGAATCTAGTCGATTGCCTATCTTCTGAATTATACACCATGTCTGTTCTTATAATTCAATACCCTTTCGTTCGTCAAGTGAAAGTAATGTCTCCCCGTTACTATGTTTACTCTAGCGATTGAAAGTGCCCCCAAAATCTGTCATAATACTCATTCCCCCCTCCTCCCGCCCCTCCCGGCCCCTTATAGTTTCGTACGTATTCATATGATCTGCCATTTTATTTTAAACGCCAGTATTCAGATGATATTACAGACTAAGTTGGAGATATTTAACGAGTATTGAGGCAGGTGGGACACATTACCCACTTCGATTTCTCCTTTATGCGTATGTGTATAATAGATCCCTCAACGTAATTACAATGAATTTCGGGGAAAACTTCGGTTTATATTCTTTTATTCTCTGGGTGTATTATTATATTTTATCGTTGGATTTAATATTTTCGTAATCCGTGTAAGTCTGATTACAATAATAGAATCTTACCGCCGTAACAGCGTTGATAAATTCATAATTTGACAGGAGTTATATCAATAAATAAATGAAAGAATAAATGGAAAATATTGTATATTTAAATATTAATATTTGAAATGCATTTATTATTATAAGCACAATATCTTTGCATAAATATTGCGAAATATAAATATCTATTTCGATGTAGGTATTAAAGAAATTAACGACTCTTTACATAATTTTTCAAATATTATTGAATCTTTTTTAACTCAGTATAATATATTTGCATAATTTAAATCTATCCAAGTCATATTTATATATTTTATCTTTCTCTCTTTCTCTCTCTCTCTCTCTCTCTCTCTCTCTCTCTCTCTCTCTCTCTTTGTTCAAAATATCTAACTATCATTACAATATTTTCAGTATAATAAATTGTGGTTTAAAAGTTTAATGATAGTCAGCGATTTAGAACTATTATTTTGCGAAATATTCATTCAAAATTTGAATATTTTGTTTACTAAATAACATCTCTCATTTAATTCTAAGACTGACTAAGTTTCATTTAGAATTTACAGAAAATTTAAATGTTTCTCACATAACGGTTGTGATTTCTTCTGGTATTTAATAAGATAAAATGAAGAAGAAAAAAATTAAATATGTCCGATATGAATGAATTAGTATGCAATTAAACGGTATTCGAACAATATAACTATATAATATATATTTAAAATTATTTAAATAGTAATTTTGAAATTATCTTATCGAATAAAAAGAAATACATATTTTATAAAGGCAAGTTATATATAATTTTCTCTTTCTAGCTACTTGAAACGTATTTGTTTAATGTACTATTTTGATATGGAGTATCGTTGCGATTCCATTCTCGAGTCGAGTCGAATATGTACATGTGTTGAAATCTCTACATCAAGAGAACTGGTGCGTTATATAGGAAATTCTAGATTACAAGAACTACTATTACATGAAAATATGAAATTCTACTAATTCTTTTCATTTCTGAACATGTCTCATTTTTTTTTTTTTTTTTTTTTTTTTTTTTTTTTTTTTGTAATAAAAAACACACTATTTATCTATTTAAAACTAGACTGTAATTAAAATTTTTAATTAATGTACGAGAATATTTGATTAGCTTAGTAATAATTACAAGGAATTTAAGTTTTAATAACATTATTCTGTAATTATACACTTTAAACACTTTTAAACATTAAAGATAATTTTTACGATAAAATAAATCGTTTTTATAGCATGTATTTATTAAATTATGCCGTTACTAAAATTAAGAGTTCTTTCTATGTTGACCCTCTCTAACCAACACATTTCATCACTGAGCCGTGAAAATAAGTGTACGCGGGTGTGAGATCGCAAAAAGGGCGGCACCTTTCTTTCGTAATCGGATATGACTACTTGAGCTCTAAACACATCCTGTAATTCGATACTTCGTCGTCAGATTTTTTTTCATTCTACTTTTTTTCTTCATCCCTCGTATTGTATCACTAGTTTATTATCAAAACATAACCTCAATATTGTAATTTTCACTTTGTGTTTATTGTACTTGGAGACGGATGTGTGCTTTCAAAATTTTAAATAAATCAACATTCAACTTTCGAAGCATTTGACTACTTGCACTTTCGTTAATATGACATTTAAAGAGAATATATTAAATTTGTTACTATCAATCATTTATCATGGATTTATTTATACACTTAGTCGTACCGCACTTTATAGGACTTTTTATCAGAATCGAAATGGAAATCAGAACTTACTGCATTGAATACTATTTATAAATATGCGATAAAGTGCAATCAATCGATCCATTCAGTAAAATCTAATAATTAATTGAAGTTGCATTTAATAAACATTATTGATTTATGAAAAGTCTACATTATTTAACAAATCTATAATTGATGAAGTTGTTGCAGACTGGGGTTACGGATAATTTACAAATGACTTGATACGCTTTTCTCGAGGTCAACGAACGCTTTTTTCGACCAATCGACACTTAAAATCAGTTCTCCGCAGTAATTGCTGTACGTGCGTACGTGCCTAGCGATAAATGACAATCATCGATCTTGAGAAGAGAAGTATGAAAAATTACGATGTTGCCACTTACATATATTTTTGTATTTTTAGTGACAGGTATGTCCATACGTTTCGAGAGAAAAAAATCTTATGAAAAGACAAAAGAAAAAAAGAAAGACGAAGAAGAAAAAAGGATAAGGTATTGTGGAAAGTTTGAAAAGATTGTCAAAAGCATAATGGTAAATAATTATAAACGTCCCCCTCGGCCACTCTCGACCACCGTCCCCCTCGCCCCCTCGCCCCCTCGCCCCCTCACCGCCCATCCCCCGCCTCGTCCCGCAACACACACACACACACACACACGCACACACGCACGCACGCACGCACGCACGCACGCACACGCACACAATCAACCGTCCATCACAACAGCAACAACAGGAACGACTTTGAAAAAGAGGCGATAGTCGAGCGCGTTGGAGTGTTCGTGAAGGAACGAACGCCGCGCCGCGCCTCAGCTAATGACGCGTGCGGTGAGTCGTCGCGTAGTGTTGGGCGTGTCTCAGAATCCGAGCTATTTTCAAGCTCTCGTGAGGAGGCGCATTTATCAAACAGTGGACCCCGCCACCGGCCCTTTCGCGGTGGCGGCACTGCCGGAAGCCGAGCAGCTCCTCAGCCTCTTGGCGTCCTTTGGAGCTACGAGATGATGAGTATTACGCTACTCGAGTGACTCCCTTTTCTCTTCCCGCGTGACTATCGTCTATTCGCCTCAAGTCGCTTACGAGGCTTTGCAAACATCCTCCGCCGCTAATGGCTCAAAAAAATATGGAATACGTGATTATCACGAATCTTGAAATTATGCCCTGTGAAATAAATTGCGGCAAACATTTCCGAAACGAATTATCCGACGATTATCGGGCGGGCAGTTGGATGGATTTCCAACGAAAGGAATGGAAATTAAATATTGCTCGTACAATGGATATTAGAGCCGTGGTAATACAACTGCCGACTTACGTAAGAAATAAATTTATCTTTAATACTGCCGACGTTTTTTCCTTCATGCACCGGCGTCGCGTCAACTGCCGACCTTTCGGAGCACCACTACTGAGTAAATTCTTACTCCATAATAAACTCGTGATTATTCGAATGATTTTAATGTTACGGAAATTTATAGCCCTAGAAAAAGGAACTAAGTTAGCGAATGTTTTTGATTGGCATGAAATTGTCATTTGGATATTCATTCGTAAAGTATTAATGTTCGCTACAGTCACAGAGACAGCGCAAAGATACTATTAATAGCGAATAAGGTAAATGCCAAGATTCCTGCGAAATTAAGTGAATTAACAATAATATGTATTATCGATTTCCTTGCTTTACCGACAAATTCGCAACTGCGTAATTATAGTATTATTATTATGTAAATATGCATTATATCGTTCAATTTTTATCTCAAGGTGGTCCAGCTTTAGCCCTGCTAATTCCGATTAGAGCATCAAGAATCTTGAAAAGTTTTAATCACATCGATACTACTTTCGCTTCAATAATTTAATGGTCGATACTAATGGATAATCAGCGAGCATAAAATTATTTATCGAAATTTGAGTCTTTAATAATAATCCGAAAGTAGAACTTACCAAAATTGAATGAGAAGTGGGAATGAGGCTGAATAAACAATTAATTAGCCGGCGGGGTAGATGGAACAAAACCGCCTATCCAGTCATTTAGGGAAGAATGAAAGAAACGTCAGTCATTAGGAGCGTTAGATAGAAAAACGAGAGGAGGGCAAGATAGGGCTGGTGACGGGAAGGGAAGAGTCGGGGGAGGCAAGGTTGACACCCTGGCAGACGGATCGCGTGTCACCCGCGCAAGAACGGTCCCTGGCGCCAGTGTGTCGTATTGCTCTCGTAGGGGCCGCAAAACACCAGAAACCTTTGACACATGATACCTTCGGCGCGGGAAGAGAAAGAGAGGAATAAGACTGTTGGCAGCGCCTCCGCGGAATCGTATTATGATCTTTTTCACGCCGCTGGCACAGGATATATAAACGGGCGCTCCCGAAAGCAGTTTCCGACTCGTCGAGAACAGATGGGAGAAGGAGACGGTAACCTTTTCTTCGATTCTTGTCCTCCCAATGCTTCTATCTAGTAGATATATACTTTGGGCCTTTTGTCTATCTGCCTCTTTTTCTTTTCAGGTAAAGGGTGACGTTAATTCAACGTCGTTTTTATCGTTGTTCTTAGGAGATTTTACGAAAAGGGATAAAATTGTATGCGTACTTGCGGCTATATGCGAGTGCCCGAACGTGTCTTTTTTACTTGCAATTGTTGATCTTGATCATAAAGCGTATGCTATGACCATTGTTCTCGTCCTCCTATACTGAACGTTACATTTAATTATTATTACAATATTTACTTAATGATTATTACATTTATTTATCATTACATTGTTTATTTGATGTATTACACATTTCGTAATTGTGAGATTCATTATTTCGTGCGCCAATGTATATTTCGTTTGTTATAATGTATTCATAAATCTGGTCTTTTCGATTAATTAATCAAAGTTTATTGGAAATTCTTATCAGAAACATGTTATTAAAAATTCGATATTTTCGTAATTTCGTATTTTCATAAATAATTAATATTTGGATAAATATTTGAATAAAAGAGAAACATTCTATTAACCCTCGCAAATATAGTAAAGTAAAGCGCAATAAATGATAAAAAAAGCATTAAACTTTACAATAAATAAAGCTGTGTAATTCAATTCAATGCAATAAATTTATAAAATGCGTGATTGATTTATTTGAATAAATTAATGTCGTTCGATGTAGCCCTTAAAAATGATTATGTTTATTAATAATAATGTAGAATCACTATTCAATTATTCAACATCGCATTTTAAATGGAAAATAAATATATAATATTATATTCATATTTACATATCATTTTCATATAATCGATGTATTTGCAAGACTATAAAAATTTATGTTAAAACATAAATTAAACATGATAATACGAAGCATTTATATAGTAGTTAAATAAAGATTTTATATATGTCATGATTGCATTTTTCAAATTTATAAACTAATGATAAATAAGCGTTTCATTTCAAGCAATATTTCACAAGACACAATTTCTAAATTATGTATAAACAATTACCGTCAAGTTTTTATTCATACTCAACTTATTTTAAGCATAATAAAAAAATTCAACCCTATTACTGAATTATAATCGTAAAAGATAAATGAATGGATACTTCGAGCCCTTTTAATTCCAATTTACTTATCTTATAGATTTTTTCTACATATTTTCCTACATACACATACTTTTAGTCATACAATCTTTTGGCCATAGAAATTTTTGTTTATTTATATATCGTTATTAACTATTTTTGAAATGTCAAAACTTTATAACTTTATAACGACAAAATAATATTGTAATAAAATACATTTTAATTATTTGTGAATAAATTACAAACACACGTATTTATAATATTATATCTTCTTTGTTATCCTATAACTTCATTTTTTTCTCTAAAATTGTATTGACATTACATAATATTATAAATTTAAAGGTTTCTAACATTTTTTAATATCTTAGGGACGTTGTACATATATATATATATATATATATGTTGTCTGTTATCTCTAAGTTTATATCGATTCTAATTCTGGTAGCTCTAGAAACTCAACGATTGATAATTTATAAAAATTAAAATGATCATAATGATTGATACAAAGTCTGAAAATGACAATAATTCTGAATAATAATATTAAAAATTAATTAAAAAATAAAATGTATTAAATTATGTGTTATAGAAATTTAATCAAATTGGGGATACTGTCAAATATAATTTTTTGGACCCATTGAATTTACTAACATTGTCATGAAATAATTATATTTAATAATATTTAATTCAAGTGTATATTACAAAAGATTTTCATTGAATCCGATACAGGTTTGGTATATGTGTATAGCTGTAATAATTTATCCGCCGGATTAATTAATCTTTCACAATTACGATGAATTAAAAACAGCATAACAAAAAATAGCTAAAAGTAATATTATTTTAATTTTAAATTTCTTATTTCTTATGAAATAATTTTATGTAATAATAAAATTTTGTTCACTTGAATTAATTTCTTCTATTCTATAATTATATATTAATTTATAATATAAAAATACCAACTATGTGTTTTGCAAATTTGCAATTAATCAGAAAATAAATAAATTACACGTTTTATTTTATAGATTCATTTAGATTTATTATTACGATGCTTTAATGTAAGAAAATTTTATGAAAAAATAAAACTTGATAAAAATATATAAATATGATTTGAAAAGTATGATTATAAAATAATCGATGTATAGTTTTAATAAATTAATTAATTATACTAATAAATTATTCTGTAACAATTTTTGGCGACATTTCCTACTAAATTTATACAATTTGCAATTTGTAATATCTTCTATATTACAAACACATGCATGCACGCACGCACTCACACGCACGCACAGAACGTTTTAAAGTAAAACTTTATTTTGATGAAATAGTTCGATTGCATTTTCTTTTTCCAGAAAGCCGTATATTCAGCTCCAGATATTACATATATTGTTTACATATAAAAAAATAAAAAAAAAAAAAAAAAAAAAAAAAAAAAAAATAAATAAAAATCTAAAATGCAATGTCAAATTTTCTTAAAACATAATTAATACGCTGTATAAAATTTATTTTAAATGTCTATTTAGTAATGTTCCGTTTTTCAAAGTTTTTAGAGTATAAAATAAAAAATAACCAATTAGATTTTCAATAAGAACTTTAATAAAGCGAAACCGCCGTATTCCTTTGAATTTTTTTCAGATCGCTGTCAGAGGCACTACGGATCGTAAAATCGATTATAAATATCCGAGAGAACTCGTGGCGCTCTAAGTACGTACGTGTGGCCCCGCCTGCGTAAATAACGAACTATTAAGAGGTTCGTAAGTTGACGGGTAGTCCGTACCCCGCGGTGATTCACTTCTTTTTTTTCATCGGGCGAACTCTACGCGCAGGTGAGATACTCGTCGAGGTTTGTTGCCCATCCGTGGCCACCTAAGAGCGACTGCCTGACTGGAGCGAATGAAATTTCTCTTATCGATCGTATTAGTCTCCGGTGATTTTTTCTCTACGCTTCATCGTCCATTCCATGCTGCGTCAACGTTTGAGGAGACAGCCGAATGAAACAACAATATTATTGTTCACTTTCAGTAGTGCAGTATGCAATGTTGCATTATGTGAAAGCCAATATAATAATATTATATTTTGTTTCATATATATATATATATATATATATATATATATATATATATATACTTTCAAGCATTATTGTTCAAAATTGTAAAATTTAATAAATAGATAATAAACATTCCGAAAAACTAGCATATTTAAAAGAAATTTTTGATGACGTGAATTTAAATATTTATCATGATTATAAAAATTGATTTATTGTCATATTATTTATTTTGTATAATATATTTTATATAAAATACAAATGAACCTTGTGAATATTAGTTGGAAAATTATAAATATTTCTTAATTAGCTTTCATTGTACTGTTATACTGTTATGAATTTATCGTTTCATATTTTTTTTTCTCTTTTTTTTTTTGCAGTGACCTATAGAACGAATCACTTACTAATTACGAGTACAAGAAAATAGAAGAAAATTATTAAGATTTAATACAAGACTAAATCTCTTGTAATATAGGTTATAAATTTTGTAAGATTTCCATATTTTTGACACAGTTATTCGAATTAGTAAATTATTATGAACTTTGTGTACAGAATCCAAGCTTAGTTGGATATAATTAACAAGAAGTTCTAGAAAGACTATAAATTTTCTTAGTAATAACTGTCAAGAATTATAATATTTGATTATTTATTTCTGCTTATTATAAAATTCAATCGAATAAAAATTTGACAGAAATTGGTCATTATTATTTACTAACAATCTATCTGAAATATTAATAATAATACATATTGTTGGACGAAATATTTTTAATATATTATGTTTGTAATATAAATAGTAGCCATTTCCGCGTACTGATAAAATCTATTTAATTCTCTTAAACATGATGCCAATTATGATTGATATTTATTTTTATACAAAGTTTGCAGATAGTAACATTTAAAGTATCATACAATTTATAAGAATTGGCATCTGATATTCCTTTATTTAGATTCATTCGAGATCACAATTTTTTAAACCTAATACAAACAAAATTAATTGGTCTATCAAAATTAATTTATGAAATGAAATATGACTTATTAATATTAACTATCAACAGTATATTAAATAACGTTCAAAAACTACATTTTAACGATCCTTCAAAAGCTCTACGCCTTGTCGTAATTTTTCAATCATTTTTCTCAGGCTTTGTTCTTTGCAATATAATAAATATGCTTATAAGAGAATCTTGTATAATAAAAGAAGAAAACAATCATCATTCAAATGTAATTGCCTGTCGTTATTTTTAAGAAGTTATACAAGATAATGCTCTTTCGCAATTCTTAGCAATTTATATATAATATGCGGGGGCGATCGAATGTGAACAAGCATTGTGACAATCAGGTCATGCATTTATATATATATATATATATATATTTATTTTTTTTTGTGATATGATGATCAAATTTTTAAAATACTTAAGTGTCAATGAAAAAGACATTATTCCTTTTGTGGTTATTTTATGAATAATTAGGAACATATTCTATGGAACATTGATTATGTTACAATGAATAATATGACTTATGACTTCATTTTAAACAAAGTGCTATAATTTTACATTAATTTTATAATTTCAAAATATTGAATGTGAAGAAATCTTTTGAAAATTTTACAATGTGTATCAAAATGAAATATATAGTAAAGGCTAAAAATAATCTCATAAACAATAACAGTTTTCAAATATTAACAAATTTTCTTGAGAATATATTATATTTCTTATTAGAAAATTAATTTTTTTTCAATTTTAAAGAAGTAAATATATTTTTAAAGCTAAATTTGAGACATTACGTGCAAATTACAATTCGAAAGGTATTAAGAGTGAAGTGTACGAAACGATGCAAATACCGTCAGATCCTTTATGCTTAGGGCAACACAAGAATGATGACCTACGTACAAACTGAATATTCTCTTACAAAAGTGTAAGACAGAGAGACAAGGCGGGAGACGAGGCGGTGGAGGGGGCAGAGAGAGAGAGAGAGAGAGAGAGAGAGCGCGCCAGAACGAAAACAAGAATGAGCTGGTTTCTTTCTTTATTCTTTCGGCATGCACGATTCGAGATTTACGATTTATTTGAATTATGACCAAACTACGTATTCGGTTATGTATATATAAATATAAATAAGAAAGAAAACAAGGAGGGGGCGAGAAATAAAGATAGAATGAGCGAGAAAAATATAGACAAACGAGAGAGAGAGAGAGAGAGAGAGAGAGAACGATTTCATCAATTTGGCGATCTGTTGCCGTTTATCTACTTGATATGGTTTTTATCACTTTTATGACTACTATTTTCAAATTTTTTATTTTAATTAGTCAAACTTTTATCGCAGCTTCAGTATTCATAATACGTTGAAATGTACCTTAAATGTGGAAACCTCAAAGATACTGAATTTTGTGATCGTAGCTCATTCTTAAGATCCTATAAATAACATTTTATAGATTCTTGGGAATCTATTCTGAAGCCAACTGTATATTAAATAAACCATGAATAATGATTTATTAATGAGCACGTAACTTATTAGGTTGATTTTTAATTTCTATTACATCAGTGATCTTATGCACATTCGGAACTTGTATCAAAATTGTTTTATAGGGGTGCATATTTATACCATAAACTGATATATAATTTATGATAGCACTTTATATGCTCCCATATTTAAAGTTTAGAAAAGTAAGTACTTAAAATTTTTATTTAAGACTAATTTTATTGCATCGTTTGCACTAAAATGTTCTGCTATATTTCTTTATATAATGTAAAGGATATGAAACGTATAATACATTAATTATATTGTATTATATATTATACATTTCGGGTGTTTTTTATTTATTAGAGTGTTAGGATATTCTCGAGTAATGCAATAACGAATTAAAATATTGATTAATTATACATTTTTCTGATATGATTATTACACAATGCCAATGTCTTTTTGTTAAAAATATTGACGAATAATTTTATGTTTAATACTTATTCAACGCCTAATTAAATGAACATAATTCATATTAAAAAACATGATAGATAATGTAATAATAATAATATATATATATATATATATATAATATATTATAATATAGTGATTATAAGATAATCATAATGACAGTAATAAGAAATTTTTTTGCAGTTTATATACATGACAACTATAATAATATAACTGCAGAAGATAGCTGATAGTTTTATAAATAATTGTGCTATCACTTTTTTTTTAATATTTAAAATTAATAACGCAGTATATTAACTTTTGATAAATGTGATGATAAATCTTAAGTAATTTAAGTATTTATAATTTACAATATGTTTTTTTTATTTTTAAAATTTAATGTTTCGAATTCGTTGGAATATAATTTAGCATAAAAAAAGATTTACAGTACTATCATTATAAGATATATAATATACACAAGTACTGGAAATAACGAAAACGACAATTTTCATAGAATACATTAAGATATAAACAATAAGACATAGAAGATTATATTTATTGATTAATAATTTGTTCATAATAAAATATAATATCTTTCTAGAATTTTGAACGAAATAATGAAATAATATTTTCGTTTAATAAAAATTTATACTTTACGTTCCTTGGACGAAATATAAATAATTTTTATATTGAAATATAAGCTTTAATTGGATATTCTCTTATAAAAGTAATTATTAACAGTTTATAAATTTATAATAATAAATGCTTAAACAATACATGTTTATGAAGTCCTTATTAAACTTTCTATTTAACTCTAAATATTTAATTACACAATAAAGTAGAATATTTAAGGTTTATATTTTCCAATAACCTTTTCAATTTCACGTTAAGTTAATACTAATATGTTTAACTATATTTAGAAGAACTGTTTTTTTTTCTTCGTAATAACTGTGCTCTTATATATTCAAGAAAAATTGAAAAATTGCCTAATAACAGGAACATAATAGAAGTCTTTTATTCAAGCCGCTTCTTTGAAAAAAAATACAAGGATAGAGATAGTGGAAAACTTATCAGTAAATTAACATATCTCGGTTTCTTGGTTACGAATAATCCAATCCAACGCAAAAAATGTAGTTTCGTGCTTGAAAGAAAGAAGGAAAGTAAGAAAGAGAGAGAGAGAGAGAGAGAGAGAGAGAGAGAGAGAGAGAGAGAGACAGACGGAAAGAAAGAAAGTCGTAACCTGGACTCCAGATGCGTCAATGGACAAGCGCCGTGCCTATTCCTTCCACATGTATCACTTCTCTCCTTCCCTCCCCCCTCGCCCCTGATTCTACTCGCGCCCCACCCCCTCCCCTCCCGCCAAACTCTCATTTCTCTTTTGCTTTCTCGCATGTCATTACTCGTTAGGATCTATGATGCGGAGAATGCATGCGCCAGCTTCTCTGGCAACAGGAGTCGCGCCTACATCCGATCGAGTTAGGGTTCCCTTTCGGCAAATGACGCGCCCAGCGGGTCGCGCCGCCTCCTGCTTTAAAGACGGGGACCACCCGCGTGTTAGTCGCGACATGGTCGGAGACACGCCGTCATGAGATTTTCGTTAGAATGTCTATGCGCGGGCAACCAATGATTGAGATATGGCTACTTATTATCGGCTCGGCTCTGCTTCATTGACGTTAGTATGTTTTTCGCGGCGACTGATTGTGGGAGTGAGGCGGATGATAGACTAATTGGGTTCGTTGGGATTTTAATTTGGAGCTGCACAATAGCTCTGTGTTTTCACAGAATGAGCGGTATTTTTAATTATAAGCCATTGGGTGGGAATATTGCTGGTATTACAGGTATTTGTTGATACACGGTATAGAGAGTAATTGAAAATTTGTGAACAATAATGAAATATATTTAATGGAATCGATGATATTATTCAATCAAGTATATTTGACGTAATTCAACAATTATAATCATCCAATCATTATTTATGTAATTATGTAATTATTATTCTTTATAACAAGGAATTCGTTCACTATCTTGAATGATTAATTAAATTGAAACGCGTTAATTTAAAAAAAAATTAGATTTTCGTTCATCGATAAATTATTACGCTCATAACTAATGCAGAATTTAATACATTTTGCAGTAAAAAAATAAATGTTCACCAATATTTTGCAATATAGTCAATTTTTATATTTAATCATTATCTTTATTTCATACTTTTTTTATAAATATAAACCGATAAATAGTGTCAAATACTAGTTTTACTCGTTTATTAAATTGAAATTTATTTATATTTACTTCTATTACTTACAAGAGAAATAGGTCTTTAAATTTCTTATTTTTCTTATATCATTCTCATTAATTAAATAAATAACATTTTACATTTTGTTGCATTTAATTAATATCGTAATTAACACTGTTAATGTATAATATAAATTTTATGGGTGACAATCATGTTCGCACATAATTTATATCTATTTCAGAGTTTAAAAAAATCTTAAATATTTATATGAAAAATAACGACTGTTGAACGTTCAAAACTATATTCCTTCATTTACTAATAAACAAATAAGTAAAGAACATATTTATCCATTTATCACTTCAAGCATTGTGTTTTACTTAATTATACATTTCAAAGGCGCTTCTTGTTGCTGTCTTTGTTGCGAAAGATCGATGTCTAATATATAAATGGAAAGAAGATATGCAAAAGTTAAAATTAATCTGTGCTTGGAAATTAATGGCGGTACGATTTTGCGTGAATGCGTATAGGTTTAACGCAAAGCATAAAAAAATTAAATAGCTATTTCAAGATCAATGTTGAGAGGGGAGTGTAGAGTAGCAAGAAGGAAAGTCGGAACAGAGAGACTAAGAATAAGAATTACAGCGTCACCATTGTACTGACAATCCTGTGTAAGGTACTCCGATGGGCACAGGCCTTTAAGCTTAGATAGAAAGAATATGCGTATATACGATTCTATGCACATCTCTGAATGTATATTTGTATATATATATATATATATATATATATATATAGAGAGAGAGAGAGAGAGAGAGAGAGAGAGAGAGAGAGAGAGAGACCTGTGCAGACATTTCGATGGATAGATAGATAGATAGATAGGTAGATAGATAGATAGATAAATAGATAGATAGAGAGAGAAATATAGAGTGAAAGAGAGTGAGAGTGATAGTGCGAGAGAGATAGTAACGTGTGCGGATTGGGACCGGAAGAGAATTACAGACAGAGGCAGCTTGCCTTTGGACTAGATTTACGTGCAACGTCGGGCTTGATTACATGAGTCCGCGGGCAACTAGCGTTTATAAATTTCTATACTCTAAGGATATGGCGCAAATTATATGTATGGACTACTGTAGATGTTGATGTAGATATTAGTTGGTTAAATGTTTTTGTAATGTTAAATTTCCTTTGCCTTTTATTTCGTGTTTATATGTGTCTTTCTTTTTGCAAATCTTGCTTCCTAGCTTGGAACCAAATCAGGCGCAGGTATTTTTAACATCTGATTAGCTGCGATTTATACTCACTATCTTGCAGCCGTTGAAAAATGCTTTTATACGCGTGAGTGTGTGTAAATGCATACATGTATGCACACCTGCATAGACATCAATTTAGTTAGTAAAAATAATCACTTTGCAAAAAATTAAGATTGTTTAGAATTCTTAAAGACTTAGAATGTTTTTTTATGAAAATAATTGATAAAATTAGAGTATTCATGAAAATTAACAGATATATTTTAGATATAATAAATATTTTATCTACTTAATAATTAATAAATGCCTTCAACACAAGGTACTTAAAAATTTTTCATTTTTTAAAATAAGGTGGCAATTTTCATTAACTATTACTCGTTAGTTAACTATTCGTTAACTATTACTTCAATAATTTTAAATCAATACAATTTCATGTATAATTACATAAAGTTTTTACAAATTAACATAAAAACGTTCATGATTTAAAATTATTGAAGTAATAGTTAACGACATACTCACTACACTTACTTTCATAGTCGTTATGAATATGGTTTTCTTTTTATTTTTTGATAATAAAAAATTTATATTTTATACTTGAACGTATTGGAAAATTAACATAAATATATTATAATTATAATTATGGTTATGAACTTTAATATGAAGTTTAATAATAATAATAATAATAATAATAATAATAATAATAATAATAATATAAAATAGTCTTGCCAATTTCGACTCGAAATTGTGAAAAAATGGTTGAAGAATTAATCTTAACGAAATAGCATTGTTTAAGTATTATATAATAAAAAAATTACTAGCAACAGTAATAACGTACTAAGCTAATGTTAATAATAATGTCTACTACCAAAAATAGCAGACTCTGATTACGAAAAATTAATGGAAAAGTTATATTAGCTAAAGATTATGAGTAGTGATGGTTTATAAGATGAAATTATAATCTATCGAATCATATTTCACATCTGTTTATACAATTACGTTTTACTAATTTTATTTTACAAGTTTTCAGTTAGATATTATTTCAGCATAGATTTATTAATATGAGGGAAAAATAAGCTAATAAATAAAATGTAATTTTATCCTGTTAATGATAACTTTAAAAATGATTAGACATCATATTTTTCGAAAGCACAAATTGAAAAGTAAATTATAAAAGAAAACAAAAGATCATTGCGTGCGAAAGATGGAATTAATAAACACCTGAAAACAAATGATTCAGAGAAAGACATAACCAAATACAAAGAATGGGGTAATGACGAAAGAGAGAAAGAGATGACGAATGCACGGGACTGAGAAAAAAGAAAAAATTACGAGTCCAGATGGAAGAAAGAAGAAGAGGAGAGAGATAGAGAGAGAGAGAGAAATAAGAGGCTATAAATTCAGAACAACTGCAAACATACCAAGGGAAAGGGATATACTATCGAAAACCCGAAACCTTAAATCATTAAGAGATTGAGAGAAAGAGAGAAAACGCTGCAAGGTGGAAGTGCGTAGATCGAGAGGGCATCTCGCGCCTATGCGCCTGTCTAAATAAATAAACAAATGCAGATTAGTTTCTTAAGCTGATTCATAAACAGGACTCGGTAAATCATCTCAAAAACTCATTACGCACGCATACAGCTAAAGTGACTAGTAGAGCTTGTGAAAATCACAATACACAATTTATCATCAAATTCGCAAATGCTAAATATTTATTCAATCAATTGTACGTCTTATTGCTTAAAATTAATTAAATTCTTTTATAATGAATACAATTTAAATTTTATTATCTAATATAAAACAATAATATATATATATATATATATATATATATATATATATATATATACATGTGTGTGTGTACACGCATGTGCATGTGTGTGTGCGTGCGTGCGTGCATGCGCGCGTTTGTGTATCTATGGAATAAAAAAGTTTGGACTAATTCTGAATGATTATTAATAAAACGAGTGTACTAGATAAAGTTAACCAAGTATATATTTTTAATAGAACAAGTAAACGTGCTTTTCATCAGAGATACCATTAAAATTAATTGAATTCTAACGACAAATTCCGATGTTATTAAGTTTGTGTCCACATATGTGAGAAATGAGCCTTTGTAACTGAAGTTTAATGCTTACATTACATATTAATTACATTTCCATTTGTGAAAATATATAAATATTCTTTAATTGTTTGAAAATTGAATTTCCAAAAAATGTAATAAATATTAAATATTAATATTATTGGAGAAATTGTGTCTGCGGAAAGTTTTTCAAATTTATAATATAATTGCAACCAAATCCATAGGTGAGAATATTACGTAAAAATTTTGTATCCACTTAAAGAGTATAATTATAATTAGCAATTAGTATAGGTATATAAATGATTATTTTATCTTTTAATAAAATATTGAATATATTTATTGAAATGGGAAATAAATTTTATCAGACTCTATAGAATTATATTAATATTAATTTTTATGTCAGAGTTAGATAAAAAAAAAAATATCTTTTATTCAATGTAATTGACATAATTTATCCATGCTGGATACTTTCTAATATTAAATTGTCGTAGAATATGAAATTATTAACTATTCGAGTTATAAATTTCAACTATAAAAGTAATTAAAAATGTTTATAACATTTTTGCCAATCAATTTAGTTTTAGTTATTAAGTATAGTATAACATAATTTTATGTATAATTTTTACTTTTGTTATTATAATCTCTAAGAACGTGATAGAATTTTACACATATTAATAAAATATGTCTCAAAAAAAAAAAAAAAAAAAATTATACACAAGAAATGACTGTAATTTTAAGCAGATTCTGATGGATGAAAATTGCCAGTAAAATCTATAATTTCGAGTAAATTACATATCTAATTACACAGTATTGTATAATACGGAAGAAGGAGGAGGAGGAGGAGGAGGAGGAGGATGATGAGGAGGGTGGGGGGAGGGTGGGAGGGAGGGAGGGAAAGCATGGGTCAACATACCTTACTGATACCCAGATGGTAATTTGTACTATAGGCAAAAAAGCCCATACACTAGATGCTCGGCAGTGTAAAAGACTTAATTAAAAAGGAAGGGGGGAAGGGGGAAGCGACATGTAAACGCAGGCAGCAGGCGAGTTGAGACTGTTAGCTCGTTTTCAAAGTGGAGAGGAACTCGCGTGGCTCTCAATTAAGTCAGCCAGCCAGTTATCGAGGCATCGTGTTCATCAACGCGCTCGCTAATTGTGCAATGATAACGTGGAGCTTTCGCCCTTCGCGACACATTTGCCACACTAGGCTGCAACGAGTATCCACCTACCGTTGACTGCATCTTTGCCTTTCGAATAATTGCAAAGTCCCCGTGGCCGACGGTTAAAGTAAAGACGTTGAATCACGGCCGCTGCTACTATTTTCCCAACTACTTGCTCGGAGATAATTATCAATAGATTATCAAAGAGCACATAATTCAATGCCTGGATAAACAACAAATGCCTGTTAAGAGGCGTAGGCCAAAAATGATGAGTACCTATAACATAGAAAAATGTCACGACATGATTATTAATTCAGCCTCATTTATCGGATTTTGAGCAAAGATTAGGAATAAATATTCCAAGTGTCTTATTTAATGCATTTAATTTCAATTACCTTATAATTTCTCTATATTTTTCTATAATTTTTGGCACTGATTTATGAGCACGTTGTTACCTAAAATGCTTAAATATTTAAAACTAATATAAAACTTTATAATCCTGTAAATATTCTTTTATGAATTAACTTGACTAAAGCCATATTTATTAATAATGTTAAATTACTAATAAATTTTATTTTTTAAGTGGTAGAAATAATATTTCTAATTTCATGCTCTCTTACAAATATTCATATAGTTTTTGCTATAAATTGAGATATGTACCAAGAGTGTATTTCATTTCAATTTCATAAAATTTTAATAGCAAATAAAGAATGTCGTTTTGCATTGTTTATAAATTAATCAATTAATTTAATAGCTAAAACTTACTGCGACAATCTTCTCATTCATTGGCAACAAGAATTAAATTGTATGAAAAATAGCAGTCGTTTGAGATCCATGTGGATTAAATTAAATCAACACTTTATCAACTTCATTATTTCACTTAACAATATAGAATAGCCTTCTAGTACAATGTATTAATTATAAAATATGACCTTATTTAAAATCTTTTTTAATCTCGTTTAATCATACTTAAAAGAAACATAGATAGAATGTTAGAGGAAGATTTTAGAGGAAGAAAAAAAGTGAAAAAGAGCGAGCGAAAAATTTGAAACACTGAAACACTGAGACACGAGGAAAAATCAATATTTACTGCTATATTAATAAGTAATGCAAAGGTCTTAAGGTCTTATGCGTATGCATAAAATAACGTAAAAAGTAAGAGGAAGAAATAAAATTACAAGACATCACCGGTGGATTGATAATAAATTACATTTTAACAAAATTTCAATACCATATAAGCAAAAAATATTTTAGGATAAAAAAAAATTTTATCATTATCTCGAGATGACTGCGATGATCGCTTGTATCTTTAAAAAGAAAAAGGAAAAAGAACGAGAAAAGAGAGTCAACGAATAACATCAATAATTGCTAACCCACCGAGCTTAATATAATAACTATCAAAACAACAATCAAATCACGGATTAAAATTGTTATATTTGACACCGTCATTATCATACGAAAATGACAAGTCTTGTCATCTAGTATGGCAAATCTTATCGTAACATCAAACGCGCCATGTAGTCCCACCACTCCACTACTCTCTCGCAAAGAGAAACATCACCCACGTACGCATCCCGTAGCCCGTCATCAGCCTACCCTCGATAAAGAGCATCGTTATATATAGGAAGCACCTGCGTCGCGAGAAGCGACGGCGAAGATGAGGAAGAGGCGGATGACGAGGATAGTGCGCCAGAAGGTGGGGCGTTGCGTCGCGCGCGACCAGCATAGCGCGGCATAAGCGAAATATAAAAGCGACGGAACACGTGTAGTTAAGCGTGAGCGAGCGGGCAAGGACTAACGAGTGTCCGCCCCATAATCTGCCAATTAACGGGCCATGAGTCTTGCGCGATTTGTGCTCGACCCCCTCGGCCCGGCTCATCAATTAATTTGAATTTCATCCGCCCTAGATTCACGCACGTTTTTATCATCCACCCCCATCACGAGTGTGCGCGGTACGCGTGAGCGTATTCCTAGTCCCCTCAGACTATCTTTTATGGGTCCAGGCTCTTGTGGCGCGCGCATGCGAGCGCGAGCCTCTGCGAATGCGCACACACACTCACTTATAGCCGGATAGTACATAAGTTATAATAAACTTCTGTTAAATCTGTAACTAACAGATTGCATAACTCTAATTAAACCGTTGAGTAATGAGATTGTTATTACAAATAGAATTCGTCAACTTGAAAAAAGCATTCCTACCATTGATTAAGATGGAATTTATAACATCACTTCCGTATAGATGACAAGTATTTTCTATAGATGGTTGCTTTTAAATTTTCAGCATTTTGTTTAATCAGCCAATATATATTTCTTCCTCTCATTTTACCTATTTTCTTATCATACATTGTGATAAATGAAATTTATTTATAGCTTTTAACTTAAAGTTATTTAATATACTGTTTTCATTAACAAAAACTGCTAAAAAAAAATTAAACGTTATTGCTTGTAACAGAATAATTATTTTAGCATTCTATCGCGAATCATGTATCAGTGCCAAAATATTATTTTTTAATACCGAAAAACAACAATTAAGACAAATCATTATTCAAACAAGATAAAATCAACATAATCATAAATTTATCAGATTATAAGTTATTAAAATTAACAGTCATGAAAAGAATAATTACAGAAAAGCTTTATATTAAAAACATGTTTATATTAAAAATTGTACTACAAAACTTGATAATTATAATTTAATGTAATAAATATTGTCAGTTAATTTCTATTTCTAATGTTCTGAATAAATAATAATTCTAAGAATGTAGGAGCGTCGGTTCAAAAATGTCGCGTTCCCGTCTAAATCGGAGCAATGTGTCCGTATTGAATTTCTGGAATTCAGAGCTGTTTGTCACCCTTTAGCGCAACCGTAAGTGTGGCAACAAAATAAATGAAACAAAAAATAAGCTCATTTATGTCAAATAAAAAAGACAAACAAACACTTAAAAGCAAAAATGTCATTCTTTGTGATATTTATATAGTTTTTAATTGTAAAAGACATTAGAATAATATCACGAATAGAGTTGTTTATTAATAGAATTATTCAATTACATCTCTTTCATACTTGTCTCATTCGCGCGCGCACACACGCACACACACACACACACACACACACACACACAAAAGAGTGAGCGAGAGAGAGAGAGAGAGAGAGAGAGAGAGATGCAGACACAGATACGCATTTTGAAGCTTTGTATTTACATTTGCACGCGCATTTTATGTTGTATTTCTTAATATTATGATCGATTATTGATGACTCGAAATTTAATGATTGTTAATACAACTGAAGGCTATATCGAATTGAAATTATTATAATATTCATTAATTTTTTATTTATTAACAGTAACATTAACATTATTTATTAACATTCTATACAGATAAAAATATGTTTATTATTACAAAATATAACAATATAACTGGTAATATAACCGAATTTTTTTCATTCAAATTTGAAAAATGTTAAGGTACTCTACTGTTTATACAAGTATTAATTTATTATTGAGTCACATTATTCTACATGATAAATATTAAGTCTAATATATATTATATCAATGCAATATAAAGATGGATATGTAACTTAATATGATAGATAGATATAAATCGAATATATTACGGATTATTTCAGTGTAAAAAGCAATATTATCTTAAGCTTAAATTTTAGTTATAAATTTTAATATAAGTCAATTAATATGATACATTTCCATTATAAAAATATATTCCAACTATAACAATTTCTATCTACAAAGAATAAATAACTTTTAACATAAAAATATTTATTACTAAAATTAATTATGAATTCGATAATTTAAAATTTTATTTACTTTTTTACTATTTTACTTTAGTTTCATATAAAATTCAAGTATAAAATTAAATGTATCCTTCATTCATTAATTATTAATAATTCAGTTTTAATAATATCGTATAATAAAATACTGGCAATGGACTAAGTTATATCGATTATAATGGAGTAAATATATATATATATATATATGGAATTTGTTTAAAAGCAAAGTTGTCCAGCTAATGTAAATATGGTAGAAAAATGATTCAACAATAATGTTTAATAATAAAATAATATACATACATTTAATAAAAATAATTGAACGGGGCATTTTAGGATGTAAGTATTAATGTAATTATTCAAACTCATTCAAGTAATTTACCGAATGAAAATTAACGAAATAATTTATTTCGATCGCTCAATGTTGTTATTATCATTAATATGATACAAATTTTTATATAATATCTTGATATATAATTTATATGTAATTTATATCTTGATAAATTGCTTATATAATAACTTGTTATCAAATATTGATTCTATCTTACATTAAAATTAACAAACAAATATTAATTTATAATCTTTATCATTGTAAAAGAATATATTTCAAAAAAAAAGAAGGAAAAAATAAGAAAACCAGGATTACTAAAATGACATATTTTTATTACATTATAGCTGATTCATTATCGAAGAGTTTGGATCGTTTCTCTTTCAAAGCAAATCAGAACTTATACGTTATGAATATTTTATTGACCAAGGAAGCTTTATTTTTATTTTTTTTTTTATTGAATCTTTTTTGATACCCGAAAGACAAAACAATTTAAAAAAGTTCGAAAGATAGGAGAAGTCGAGAAAGGGAAAAGAGAAATACACGACAGAACTGTTCTCTCGAGCGACGACGACGACTCGATGACGGCTGCAAGTTCTTTTTTGAGGTCACATACAGAGATAATCTCTATGCTCGGCGTGTCAACGTCTCGTTCATGCTTGGGTGCCATTTGACAATCAGAGGCTTCTAACTGGCGACGATAAATTCACAAGAGTGCACTTGCTGCGAATCTCCCTTCTGCGACTTCTTTGCTCTTCCTCTCTTCCCTCTATTTCCTCTCATTTCTGCCCTTATTTTTACTTTACTGTTTATAAACTCGACGACCTCTTTTTTTTTTAAGTATTATACATATACTTACTGTTAATAAATTTATTATTTTGTATGACACGGTATTATTTTTATGAATTCTAAATATACGCTTAATTGCTTAATTACAGGATATCTTTGCACAATGCTCGCTCACGATATTAGTTTTGTAATTAATTATTAGACAGTTCATTAATAATTCCTTACATTGTGATCGAAGAAAGAGTTTTTATAAATATAAACTATCGTAAAATGAATTATGTAATTTCTATACGGATTTATAAATTGCAATGTTGTCTTTCGAATACGCGATTGTGCTCGTTGGTATTAATGATATTAGAATATTTAACGAATTAAAAAGAATTTGATAAAGCATGAAATACACTTTAATGAAATTATATAAATGAATTAATATCTTGTTATAGGTAGTCCGTATAATTTTTGAAAATCTTATAAAATATATGTCAGTTATGGTATTTTCCAATAATATAATTTAATTTAAAATTGCTTGATATTTATACTGGCAATCATCACTGAACTACTAAACTAAACATCACTGAATTTTATCTACTTTTTTTTCAATTTCATCGTACAACATTCATATTTTTAATTTTTATACATTGCATTATTTATGTAATTGACAAAAGACCATAAAAAAAAGACATATATATATATATATATATATGTGTGTGTGTGTGTGTGTGTGTATATATTTACTTAAGAAAAAATAGAAATATGATTATTTTCATCCATGCATGCGTATAGCATATGAAGGAAAATTAATTTTTAAAAATTCTATTTATAATTGAAATTCTAAATGTAAATGCAAAATTGTGATATATATATATATAGATATATATATATATATATATCATAAAACATTTGAAATATTAAAACAAAAAAATTTGAATTTCAGTTTATACTATACTAACTTACATCGGATATTTATTAATATTGGTCTATTAAATTTAATGAGATTTTTCTTTCATAAAGTTATGGATTTAATTTCTTTTCATTGCATACGGTTATCCCGTTTTATTGATCAGAAATTGAAATTCGCACTAAATTCTCTCACGAAATGAGGTGCCCGAGAGGAAATCAAGTCGAGTAGAAAGCCTCGAAGCGGATGCACATTGAATAGCCAAGAAATACGCAGGGACGAAAGATGGACGAAGAAGTTAAAAGACAGAGAGAGGAGGGCGAGGTGAGGCATCGAGAAGAGTTCCGAGGGGATAAGAGAAGAGTAGTGCTGAGGTGATGAGAAGAGAGAAGATGAGAAGAGGAAAGAAGATAGATAGATTGATTGAGAGAGATAAAGAGAATGAGAGATAGAAAGAGAGGGAGTGAGGGAGGGTGAGAGAGTGAATGTGTATATGAGAGAGAAGAAGAGAGGAAAAAGTGGCTTGTAGTTGTCATAGTGGTTGCACACGGTCGTATGTCGTTGATCCTCGCTAGCTTGTCGTCGATGCCGCCTGCAACCCAACCAAGCATCGATCATTTTCGTTATCGACATCTTAAGATCCATCGTGCAAAGCTACATCCACGCGAGAGTGAGATTCATCGCCGAAAATATCTTCTAATCTTCACTCTCTCTCTCTCTCTCTCTCTCTCTCTCTCTCTGTGACTGTCTGTCTTTTAGTATGTTTTTTGACTCTATCGTAAGTCCATATCACGCCTGATCGGTTACGAGAATAAGTGATCCTTCTATACGAATGGAAAACAAGTCTGAACACGACAGAAAGAAACATATAGAAATATCGACAGAAAGAAATGTGATCGAATAAACTCAGTCCCCATATATATCATACGTATCATAGTAAATTATAGATAAATAGTCATAGAACAAAATAGATAAGTAGATGAAATTTTATATTAAATCAATAGTCAATTTTTCAAATACATTAAATTCAGATTTTTTTTTATAAAAGTAAAAATTAAAATGTATTTAATTTAATTATATACAAATTAAATACATTAATAATTAGTAAAATTACAATCTTTCAATAATCTTAAACAAGACTAAAAGTTTTATTTTATATTTTATTCGATAAATAGTTCGATGAAAATTTATATAGAACAATTATACTTTCTTCTACATTTATATTATTAAATCGATTATTGAAATCGATACCGAAATATCGAAACTAAAGAAATCGATATATTAAAATAATAATTGAGAGCATGTAATGATTAAATTGAACTACATTGTGTAATTTAAATTAAAAATAAAAATACTTTTCTTATCGATTTTATATTTAATGTAATGATTTTATTAAGATACTAAATATTTATTTCTATACATTTTAAAAATATTTATGATAAAATATTTACATGGTATATATACATATACTGTTAATATACTCTATACTGTTGTTACATATACTGTAATTACCGAAGAAAATTATAATTTATATAATTTCAAATAATTGTATTGTTATTTATTTAAACATGGTCTTTTTTACATACAGGTTCATAGAAATTCATGAATTTTATAAAAGAAAAAAGTTTATAATTTTGTAAATTAACAAATATAATGTGGATTTTTATAATATTGAAAATTTAATTTACAAATTATTTTTATTTATGTAAATAGATAGAGGACATACGGCACAACTATAATTTCCAAACTATTCTTAAAGTTAAGCCATTATAATATCTTACATATTATATTTAAATATTTAAAAACTATATTAAAAAATGGTAATGTTTGCGTAGGAAACATTAAAGATTCATATAAATCAATCATTTCAATGGAAATGAAATGAGTGAAAAGCCCATTCGGAAGACACGTTTTAAAAAGGACGAACTTTAGCCCTACGTAAAGGAACAGGAGTGCACGCGTACGCCATTTTTTCAGTTTCACCGTCGCCCACGAGGTATTTAGTGAGCCTCCGACACGGAGAGTCCGAGTCCAGTCTACTCTCCCCAGCTTGTCCAGAGTGAAAGATTAATTGCCAAGAGTTCAGCTGCAACTTTTTGCCTCGACAACTTCTGTACGCGGAGACCTTGTTTTACTTTTAAGATTTCATTTTTTCTATAAAACCTTAAAATGGGAAAAAGAAATCATGGAGTATACCGCACCTTTCATCTTATATGGAGAAATTCATAGTAACGGATTCATATAGCACGATGGTATTGGGCAATATTCTGAAATTTATGAAATGGAATAACAACTTCAGATCTGGTGAAAAATAATTTCTCATGCGATAATCTGACTCGTCCGTACCGTCATAGATATTATTGTAAATATTGTAGATTAATATTTAAATAATAACTATTTGCTTCGATAATATTCTATCCACGTATATTTTATAATATCATATTAATAAAGTATTGTTATAATATTTATTGGATAGAGATTAATTTTTTGTTATTGTAATAAAAATTTTCTAGCATTTAATTTATTATATGTTACATAAAAAAAATTACAATATTTGATATGTCAATAAAAATATTAATGTAAGATCAACATTAAATCTTAAGCAGTCATAAAAAGTTCATTTATACATCTATTAATTGTTTATTTATAAACAATATAAGATAAGGAATATATTTAATATAATTGAAACTAACGTATATTTAATATATATATATATATATATATATGTATAATAAATTATAATCGTAAATAAATCCTAATTGTTCAATCATTAAGGTGTTTTTATTTTCTTTTTTTTTATTTACATAAATTGTATCTTTGAATGATAATTATTTTTATATTATTTTGAATATATCTTTTAACTATACAATTTATTTATAAAAAAAAGTAACATAAAAATATTCCAGGACCTTCTTGAGACACTTTCACGTATAACTGAACGAGCAAATTATCTAAAATTAATATGAATTAATATGCATTGTTGATTATTAATAATTTATAAGGATAAGGATATCGATTGTTGGATATTATTTGACATTGTGGGTAAATAATGACCAAGTACATAATAAAATACGTTTGTGAAAATATATTCGATGATAAATAAAAATAAAACAGAAAAACATAGTTGTCCTGTAAAAAATTTATCGATGAAATGTTTCTATTTATCGTTACAACGGCTAATAGGATCATATTATGACAAAAGACATGAAAATATAAAATATAATACGAACAAATAAGAGAATAAATTATAAATCTTAGTTGTCGATTTACCATAACTAGAACAAAAAAGTGCTAATTCCTTATTTCGGTTTTGATAAAATTGTGTTACGCAAAGTTAAACCGAATCAAGAGGAACCTTATTTCATCGTCTGTGTCACTTTCCCTTATGTTTCTTATTTTTCATTTATTTTTTACTGTCTTATTTACATGCATATACGACACATATGTCATCGAATAATCATAAAATTCTTTATACTATGTTAAATTATTAATTAAATAACTATTCTGAAAAATAATGGAGAATTCTGATGTGAGTATAGACATTAAATAACTATTCAATTATGAAAAAAAAAAAAAAAAAATCTTTAACATCGAATTAATTCAAGTTAATGCATTCATTTTTTATGTATTTGAAATAAAGTTTGTAATTCATTCAGAAGCTAACATTTTGGCATCATTTTGTTTATTAAAATTATTATGCACATTATAAATACATATTATTATTATATCCGTAAATAGTAAAAGCATTAACATTTTTGCAGTAATGTAATTATCATAATGATCACTCTAATGACATATATGTTGGCTCTTTATTACTTCGTCATAAATATAATTTCACTTGAAAATAATTATATAATTACATATTTCGTTGAATATTTTCGCAGCATGATTTCCCTAGGTGTCTCTTTGACAACATTCATACGTAAGTTAATGAGAAGTTACTCTACATTTTGAGTTTTTCACTATTCGTTATATTATCATTGCGCGATTGCACGCACTTTTGGGTGCCACACATTTATTTAACTGTACATTATTTTTTTACACCCTTTGCGCTGAAGTAATAAATACACTCGACATTCTATCCTTATCGCTCGTGCCTCTCAAATACCATATATATATATATGCTAGCTCGTAGATTAACATTTTTACATCGTGCGATGATCTGGTAGTGTTGGCTACACTTACTCCTTTGGCTCGATGACGATCACGTGATAAAAATTTCAGACGCTTTTCAGTGTGATTAATGTTTCTGTACTTTGTGCTATAAATAAATAATGTGACTTTATTAGATGTAATTCATTGTTCGTGCTGCATATTTAATCAATAATTGATCAATATGTGCCAGTATTTGATTATGCATCAAACAAAAAAGTTGCTATGTTACTGTAAATAATGTTATGGATAATATACTACAATTAACAGAGACATAATATTTTCGATTTTATCTCTCATGCGATCGAATTTATTCTCTCGATTCTCTTAGTAACTACAAAAATATACTATTTTCTATATCATAATATCAATATACTCGATAAATAATTTAACGGCTTATAATTTAATTATCGTTATTTTATGACAATACAATGTTCAGGAATATACGATGTAATTAGTACATGTATTTTACAGTACTTTTTTTTCAATGGATATTTCTAATCGTAATAGAAAATTAAAAATTTTGTTTAAAATTTTTTTTATACAAAATTCTCTTGTGTAAAATATCAATTTTGCTCCCAATTAAAGCGATCGTTTTTGTTATCAATAAAAAATTTTTAACTCTTTGCAAATATGTTGAGATGATTTTTAGAATTTTATTAGTATGTTTCTTTATTTAAATGTGTCTATAATCGATATGAAATAACAGTAAATTAATCTTTTATCCAACGACATAATGAAAATGTATTTTTCTAAGAGTGGCGTTTTTCAAGCAAATGATAAATTTTTCATCCAAAGATTAATAAATCACGCAAACATCATCGAGGTTTTTTTTATAACATTTTTCATGTAATTATTTTTTATTACCCACATCGGCGACAATTATTCGTTTAGAAAGGTCATTCTGCGATACTCAGAAATTGCAGCAATCAAAATATTCGGTTCTAATAGCTAAGATGTATTTTAATCTTAATTTTTACATTGATTATGATTAAGATTGCAGAACTAAAGAATTTGATTTCTGCAACCAAAAACATTCGTTATCGCGCTTATATTTAATGTATTAATTATCGAATTAACTTATACAACCGCCTCCAACATGAAAAAGTCGGACAGTGGTATTACTCTATTCTTATCACAATTCCTTGAGCAAGAATATAATTAATGACGAATGAACGAGATTTTTAACAGTTGTGATATCGATGTGCAACAATATCGATTCATAAATAGCGATAAAATTTTACTTGAAAACGTCCATGTAGTACCAGATTAGAAATATTTCCGTACTTGTAGAATATTTTCATATAGAGCAATAAACTTGTATCGCCATTAAGAAATATATTTCTATGTACCGTGATAGTACATCGCAATGTCTTGAAATTATACACAAGATATTAATAATATTTCAGCGAATAAAGTGTAGTAAAACAGTTAACAGAGAAAGCTGGTGTATCTATCATACTTATATCAAACCATTTTTATATTGTACAACCTCTACCTTATTTCCAATAAAAAAAAAGATGATAATTAATAGTTTCATCTTTTTCTTTAATCTAAGTGCAATAAGACTCCCAAAAATATATTTACATAATATTTACAGAAAAGATTATGATGCTATTTTTATACATTCTATTTCCTATTTTTTTATTCTCAAAATAATTCTCAATTCAATAATTTAGGTTCTGAAGACTCTCAAATGATATAATTATGGCTTGAACATCATCGTAAATCCATCATACTTAAGGCCAGGACCGTCTAATCGACTACGAAGGTCGAATAATATTATTTAAGTTTTTTATATTATTCATATATATCTGAAAGATATAGATAGAACTGAATATTTACGTATGTTCCCTAATTTCCCGAATCTTGTCACCGTACTCCACCGTACATCCTACTCCTACACATTCGCTTCCGATTAATAATCTCTCTTCTCACCCAGTTTTCGACTAGGCTTATCGAACAAAAACAAACGAAAACAAAAAAAAAAAAAAAAAATTAAAAAAAAAAAGAAAGAAAATAATATATTTTCAACCTCTCTGCTAGATGCATGTGGCATTACAAAAGTAGACATCATTGTCATGTTCCTCTTTAGTCGGTCAACAGTAGCTTCTGCGAATAGAGTCACATAGACTCGGAAGTCCGTCACTGGTTGATCACGCGCAGTCGAGCGAGCCGAGGGAGGCGGGACTGTGAGGTCCTGCAAGGACGAACGGTGGACTCATCGGTGCTCCGCCGCTTCCGGCGCTACTCCCATACAATTCCAGCTCGCTCAGGCTGCCCGAGTCAACGCCGCCGGGTCCTAGTGACCCGCCACCACATTTGTCTGACTTGCCCTCCTGCTTCAACACCATTCGTCGCCATTTAGCCCGGGCATTTTGGAACCATACCTGAAAAATATCGAAGAATAGCGTTTCGTGTAATAGATAGTATTTGATATGTTATTAGTTTAGCAATTAACACAATTCTCTTATTGCCTAAAGTACTTTTGGCCTAAAGTAAACTTTCCCATTGGAATATAGACAAATAAAAAAAATCATGTGTTCTGATAGATAAAATATTACGTAATATATTATTGACGCGATCTTTACAATAAATAATATTTATCCTTATTTAAATGTAAAAATGTATAGATATTTAAGGGATTCGTAAGAATAATATTTATACATTCTAGTATAATATTAATTGTATAAATTGGTAATAAAATTCATATTAAATTACTTTATTGATACAATTAATATTAATTTATAATAGAAAACTTGGTTTATTAAGATATTTTAAAGTAATGTCTGTGTACATGCTATAGATACATTATTCCCATGGTGCCTTAGTATATAAATAATTTCGACGAACTAAATTTATCTATAATAATAAATTATGTGAGATTTTGAATAAAACTTGCAAAAGCAAGTCAAATGCACAAAAAATTAAAACTATGAAAAAAAATTCGTCTGGAAAACAAAACCCACGCTTTTATATATACTCCAGTCAACAGTAGCCATATGCAAATCTTCTGAATACATGAAAACCAAGCAGAAAAAAAAATCAAGACAGATAAAAAATATAGTACGAACAACAGTGGCATTAAAACCTTTCGAAACAGTACATGAGAAGAATCGCCAAGAATTGGAATCCCTTTCCCCGAAGTTTTGTCCCATCTTATCGTCGGGAAGAAGCATTGTTCCATCACGCCGGCGCAGTCTCTCTCTCTCTCTCTCTCTCTCTTTCTCTCTTTCCTCTCTATAGGTGTATATATGTGGTCACAAGTAAAAAGAGAATCGAATAAAAGATCGCGTAACACAGGAGGTAGTCGCCATTTTGAAGATAGTTGCTCCTCCCTCGTTTCTCAGAGACGTTAATATGAATAAGTAAGGTAAATGAAATAAAAAAAAAATTAAAAAATATATATATATATATATATATAATGAAAAACAAAAATGCATATTTTTCTATATGTGCGTAAGATCAGGGAAATCAAATTTGTTGAAAAAGTAGATAAAATTTAATTCACCAAGTTTTCAAAATGTAATTATAATTTTTTTATATATTATAATGCTAATATATAAAAGTATAAGTAACATGATAATGTGACGTCAATATTATATCACACATGAATATATTTAATTAAAATAAAATAAATTAAATAAAATAAAAAGATTTTTTCATTCAAATATATGTTAATTATTTTTATATATTAGTGTAAAAGTTTTATAGTTGCATATTACACGTACAATAATATTTAGAATTTTATTTAAACTATATTTTAGGCATTAATTTACGTAATACTTAGTCCCATTATTACGATATGAAGACTACTTAATAATAATAAAATGTTTTAATTTTAGTTGTTTAATTATTCTCGGTTTGAAAATTAAATTTCAATTAATAAATTGAAGGATATAATTTATCTCACATATTATTAATCGTTCATATTTAAAGTAATATTAGTATTTAATAATTTTATGATTGAAGAAGAGTATGTATAGTGAAATATACATTAAAATGTGCATAAAAATATATAATTCCGTCATACCAAAGAACATTAAATTATATTAATATTACATTTCAGTATTAGAAATAAATTTTGTCATTTCAGTTTTGTTCGTTTGCAGATAAATGTTGTTCTCCCTAGCTCATTTATATGAATTCAAATTTTATTTTTTAAATTCAAAGGTAAACATTATTTTTAGTTGATTGTGATTACACTTTAATATAATAAGCTTTAATTTACTTTAAAATATAGTTTAAATTATATTCATAGTGAATTACGAAGAAAAAGTATCCATTCTATTATAACTAATTCATAAAATTCTATCATGTTACACATTATAAAATAAATGATAATATAAATTTTCATATATAATAATCATAATGTTCATCGTCATTGAGCAATGATTTGAATACAAGTAGACAAAATAAGTTGAAAAAATTTCTATGTTTAGTTTCACATGGCATAAAGGGTAAAAAAATTTCTAAAAAGAAATGCTATTCAACTATATAAATATTAAAAGAATCTTTTATGGGAAAAACTTATGAAAGAGAGTTCTCAGTTTTATTATAAAAAGCTATGTTCTTTCCAGTGAGATTGTGTAGTGTTGCTAAAAAATGAAAAGAACTCGCTGGCAAAGCAACAAGCACAAGTCAAGAGTTTATATTATATTTGTTTATTTCTAAGAGCTTTTTAAGTCAAACATTGAGGTGAAATTATGTTGTAAATAGAGTAGTACCTTAATAAAATTCAAAGTAATTGTCCTTACTAAGCATAGAATTATATTGTTTCAAATTTTCAATTGATTTCAAACGAATGAATTTGTTAATCTTCAAATATTCATTTAACATATCTTGTGCCATATTTTTCTTGCTTTCCAATTAACGATTTCATGAAATAATGAAAAAAGGAGATAGGGAAGAGCCATAAATAAATAAAAATAAAATAAAAAAAAGCGAAAAAGAGCAAGAGGAAGAGAGGGGACGAGGAAATAAGAATCGCGACCAATGAAAGTCAAGCAAGAAAACAGCCGATATGTATGTACGAACCTGCGCCTATACACACATGGATCGAGAGTAAGTATTTGGGTATACGACTCTCGATCAATATCAGGCAAGATGGCGAGCGCCGGGCATCCAAGACACTCCACTCTCTCGTATAGACTCTTTTAAATGAAACGAATACAAAGGTTCTTTTCTCTCCCTACTTCACTACGTCTTTTTGCACTACTCCTTTCTTTCTCTGAGATTTTTCTTTTATTTGCCAGGCACTTGGCCATCTCGTTTACTTTTCCATAATAATTTCCTCTTTACCTGGTCAAATATATTACTATCATTTGCTCTAGTATCACGAATTCTAAATATTTTATATTATAAGAATATTATGTTATATAGTACGTAAACTTTTCATATTGAACTTTTACTGACATTTATTATAATTATTATAGGATAGATGATGACAATGAGTTATTTATAATTATAACAATTTAATTACACGGATTATTTAAATCTAATCGTTTCTTCGTGAATTGTCACTTTCTTGATCTTTTAATTATATTTGGCAATATGGTTCTTTTATTTATGCAATATATGCTTATTTCATTAATGAACTTTATACCAATGAGAAGAAGAACAATGTATATGTTTTTATAAGGCTTAATTACAATAAATTTAGTTAAATTCTATTTATTTCTCGAATTTTTTATATTATAACAGTCTTATAAATCGAAACGATAATTAATTTAAATAAATAAACTATTTCTGATTCACTATTATTAAAGAAAGAGATTTAAACTGATATTCATGTAAAAAAACAAAAACATATAGATTAGTTAATTTTTAGAAATGTTTACTCGTATAGAGTTGATATAGTTATTTTGAAAAAATGATAAATGTTAATTATATTCTCTTAATTATATATATATATATATATATATATATATATATATATATATATTTTTTTTTTATTGCAAACGCTCTTTCATTTTTCTTTGTTTTAATATATTTAAGTTAATGCATTTACAAAAGCTTCTAGAATATGATATTTTTAGTTTATTTTATATTATTTCAGATCAGTTGAAAGAAAATAAGAAATATTAATCTTTCTTCGACATTATAGAATTGCTAAGTAATTTTATATATGAATATTCGAGATACCTTAATTTTATTCTAAACTATAATACGGTACAATTAATATTATGAAGATATAGTAATGATAAAATTTGATTGAACAGCTACAATCAAGCACGGCAAAACATTTGATATTTGCTTGGTGTAGAGAGTGTCTCGCCATATGAACGCGAGCAAGATGTCGAAAAACAAAGAGTTGCGTGCTGAAACATTCCGAAAGGAAAAGACAGAGAAAGGACGAGACAGAGTGAGAGAGATATCTTGAGGGGGCGGGGGAGGGGGGGGAGGGGGGATGGTAGAGAGCGGATTCTTGCCAAAAAAGAGGCACTCGTTGGACCAGTCGTCGCACGGTAGAGAAAGCTCCTCTGGATCAAGAGATGGACTTGCCTACTGTGCTGAGCGATCACCGTCGTCTTCGTCTTCGTCGTCGTCTTCGTCGTCGTCGTCGTCGTCGTCGTCGAGAAAAAGTTGATCGAATGCGAGAACCAATGACCATCGTTATCAGCAGTGTGTCCGCTCGCACGTATGCATTTATTTGAACGAGTTTACTGTGCATCATCGAGTCGGTACTACCAACTCATAACTCATTCTTATTTTCTCGTTTTACGATGCTCGTAAGTAGTACGTAAAAATTAAGATTTGACCGAGGGGGCGATTTGTAATTCGCATTAATGAATCCAACGGTATCGTCGATTAGCATTTAAGAAGAACTTTATTACTAGAGCTCGAATTAAAACAATTTGTTATGTCTGATTTTGTTATGGCAATAATTATAAAAATTACGTAGAATGGGTAGAATAGATTTTCCTAGGGATGTGAAAATTTCTATTCGTACGATCTCTTATGGGCGACACCTAAATGTACAGGTATATTATAATTTATTGGAAAAGGATCATTGATAATTTTCGTATTAAAAGTGTATCATAATAATTAAGTAGACGAAATTCAATATCAACGTACAATCGATGCAGGAACAATATCCTTTATGAATAAGTTGACAATTATTTAAAATGCACCAAGACTCACTGGATGAGTAAAGGATTTAAAATGATTTTTGAAAAATCATAATAAACAAATATACGTAAATAAATTTGATAATTTTAAGGCGTACGAAATGTCAGGATCGAAATAGTTTAAACGATCAAAATCAATGGATGGTGGAATGAATAAAATACGAAACCGTGGGCTTCGTGGATTTCTCAAGAAAACTTGTGTGTACGCTCATTCTACCCCATTGCGAAACGCACGCCCCACCAATGTTCACTTTGATCTTGCGGCGACGGTGTCGGCGCTCTCTTAAAAAGAAAAATAAACCATAATAAAAAAGGATCGCCATTACAACATAGAGTGGCACGGGATAATTGGGCCAAATGCGCGCGAAATAAGCACAAGCGAGCGAACCCCACCAAGGCGCGCACCACGCGTGAACGGCCGCAATAAGAAAATAATGGACGGAAAAAAGGAAAATAAAAGGACAATTAAAGGAACTAACTCCCATATACTAAAATCCGAGCTGGTGATTTATGCCCGCGCCACGTGTACGCGCCACGGGCGTATGTATATGGGGTAAGTCGAGCGCGAGCGCGCGAAACACCGTTGTGGATTGACGAAGTGCCGGGGATAGAGAAAAGCGACGAGCCGTCGACGGAAATATCGCGCGGGGCTCTGAAAGGGCCGAGCGACGTGAGAGTTCGCGCGCGTCGGTCCCGCGCTAATTGGAGGAAGAATATATATACGGGGAATATTTTTATCCCCTTGCTACCGACGCTCCCAAGTTTTCGAAGACGTCCCGGACGCGTGTTTTGCACTTTTCTCCATTTTGTTTTTATTTTTACCTTCTTGCCTTCTTGCATGGAAGATGAAATGAGGAGAGGAAGGGGGGGGGGGAAACAAAAGCAATGAGATATGGGTACAATGTACGTCATGGGGTATGCTTAACTACGATTTTAAATCGCAGTTGTCTGCGTTTTCTCCGAGGGGAAAGTTTTTAGGTAATTTAAGGATTAAGCATAAAGCAAAGCTGGCATTTGTTATTCTGCCTTCATTCCTTGTTTCCTTTTACTCCTCATGTGAAAATGTATACAGTATTATTAAAATACATGCCGAATACATTGTATTAAGGAATTATTCTTCCCATGAATAATCGTTATTTTATACAAATGATATGAAATATAGAAAAATTTATTAATGTTGGAACAACTAAATCGAGACGTTTGTTCATTAAGTAATTCATAATGTTAAGCTTTCAATAATTAATACCATATAAACGGATATCACAAATATATATATATATATATATATATATATATATATATATTGATATAATAATTTCTAATGAAAATATGTTCATCGTGTAGAATAACAATGAAAAAACTATAGAAACCTGAAAGTTTCACTTTCCTAATTATTTTTATTAGAAAATCATTGAACGAAATGGTGAATTTATAATAAATTCTTCAAATTATTATAATAAAAATATTGCAATTTAATTGTATATATAAATAATAATAGAAATCATTTTAATTTCGAATGATATTGTTCATATTTTATTCATGCTCCTATATGAATTTTCTCATTTATTTACAAATATTTACTATTTCTTTTAAGTAATTTTATTTTAATATTTATTAGCGAACAGTACGTTAAAGTTCTTACAAGCATATACCATTGATAATATACTATAGAAAATGAAACGTATGATAATATATTACCGATATGCCTTTAAAGTACAGGATTGTAAATTCTAGAATGAGAAATACATTTCGGATTATGGAATTGAATATTGCAACAAGGAAGTCTTTGTTATATAATGACGACTGATGTTGATGTTGAGCTAACAATATGTACAACATTACTTACTTGTAGCACCCTTTTTGGCAATCCAGTTTTTTGCGAAAGCTGCTTGAGATCTTTAGCATCGGGATTGTGATTGATTGCGAAATAACTTTTCATCGTTCTAAGTTGATGATGTTTGAAACTAGTACGCATGCGTTTTGTGCGGCTATTTGTGCCCGGCATACCGGGAGTACCAGGACCACCCCTGCCGAACGGCATATCGATGTAGTCTGCATTTAAATCTGTAAAATACAATAATAAATAAGAGGTTAATTACTTTCCACTTTAAAAGATTCATATCTTAAAGTAGCATTCTTATACGTGTATTTTTAAGTAGATAAAAACATCAAATTTATTCAATTTTATTATAGATTTTTATTTCTTAATTTGTCCACTCTCCAATCAACGTATTAATATTTTCGGTTTTTTTTTTTTTTTTTTTTTTTTGTCAAACAGATTTGTTTTTAGATTAACCTTACATATCTCTTTTATAGTTTGATATTCAATATCATCTTGATTAGTACTGTTTATGAAATGTTCGAATGTCAAAACATGTTCCTGTGAAATAAAGGAATAAAGTTCTATCGAAGTAAATTGCTTTCAAATGATAATCAGTATAATTCTTATAACTGTATTTTAAGTTTTTTTTTTTTTTTTTTTTTAATAATATCTCACGTTTTTATTTTTAATTTAATAGTGGAAATACAAGAAATTTATCGAATAATCTCAAGCATAACGAATGCCTCTTATAAACTTTGTAAAATACATTTATCAAAATATTATTTAATTATAATCCATTAACATATGATTAAAGCTTTTAATCATTTATTTTACGTTTGTTATTTCAATTAATTATATGAAGTAGTATTTATACCCGATAGTATTATTGGATTGTAAATTATGTCGAAGCAATGTAGTAAAAAAAAAAAAAGAAAAAAAAAGAAAAAAAGGATTAAAGTAAAAATTGCACGTGACCGAGTGAAATCATAATACCTGCAAAATAATTATTTATTTTTGTTTACTAATAGCTTGTGCGTTGTAATTCTAGCGACGCTGTGTAATTCTTGATGCGTATCGCAACTCATTAGCTCTTGGAGCGCATACTCCAGTCCCGGTGTATGTACGAACGAGCAAGAGAAAAGGTAAGAGACAACGTTTACAAGACCAATTACGAGTCTAGGAGGCAAATAGTTCTCTAGCACGATATATAGTAGAGAGAGAGAGAGAGAGAGAGAGAGAGAAAGACGCGCACGCGACCGCTGTCGATAATTGCCTCTTTGATCTTTATTGTGTAAATATATTTATATACTCATGTGCCTACTATCATATCTAATCAACGAATATAAAGAGATCACTATATGCTACCGGTGATACTGGTATAAGCATTTATTTATTCAATTTATCTGGTAATTCAAACTAAATAAATTGTACTGATTATCAATTCTCAATTTTTTTTTTTTTTTTTTTTTTTTTTTTTTTTTTTTTACGAAGTTTAATTAAAAATTTAATTCAGAACTATTTTTGTATAATTATTTATTAATGAAAGACAATTAGAATCATCATATAGTATAATTTATTAATTTATTAATTAGAGAGAGTGAGATACTTATATACCATAAAAATTACAAAAATAAAAATAATCAACATTGTGAACATAAATAATTTAATACAATTATAATATAATGAATTTATGTCATTTTTATACTATAAATTAGTTTTTCTATAAACTGATATTTAAAGGCAGTGAGAACTTT